>NC_134840.1:67714292-68339292 GCF_965363235.1 Mytilus galloprovincialis | reverse complement strand
TCATAAGTAAAGAAAAGCAATTTCACATACATTTTCAGAACCAGAGTGAGATCAACCTTTGATATTAGATGCTTTTATAATTCAATATTTCAGTGATGCAAGAATCAATGCTGAAAGGCTGGAGGCTATTGAAAAATAAAACACTTTCAAATCATTGGTATATTTGCTTAAAAAAAATCATTTTGTATAGCTAAATTGATATTTTGTATAGGGGAATTTGACAATTCAATGAAATAATAAGTCTTAGTTGAAGACAATTGTATGGTGTTTATTTAGTAATTTAATATGTATATACTTTGTTTATTGCTGTGTTAGTTCAATATTTGCCTGCAATTAGCTAATTGCGTATATCATATCTGATAGGTCAATTATTGTGGCTGTCCAAAAAAGGTTTTTGGAATAATTGGAATGATTGCTCTCCAAATATAATGCTTTTCCAACAATTTACATTTAATGGAATGTGAGTTGAAAGGATTTTTTTAACATCAAAATTGAAATTTCATTATGGAGGAGATTTTTCATTTTAATATGTTTAAGGTTAAAAGTTAGAAGCAATGAAAGAAAAGGCAAGAATTCCTGAAATTAACACTTAACAGGCTATTAATTGAACTTATTTTTAATTATGGAATTTGCACAATTTCTTGTGTTAGAAATTTTTGATAAATTCCATGTTTATTTGGTAATATAATGTTTTGAGTGGTTCAAAACACTTTCCATACAAGTATTTTGTAAAAATAATTCCAAGTTCAAATAATAGACTGTTACTTTATTTCAATCTGAAACAAAACATGTTTACCTTAAATGTTTCAATAAAATGAATTTAATCAAATATAACTTGACAAGTCATTTTTTGATTTACAAAGATTTCCCCCCATATACATTGTAAGTATAAGGTCCAACAAGTAACAATATGTCCCCATTGTGTTGTGCTTCTGGGATATTGTCATTGTCTCTGTATGTCTTCTTGGTAGGATTCTTTGAAATATATTTAAATGTGTAGGATTCTTTGAAATATATTTAAATGTGCAAAAGAAAAAGTAATCTAAAAAAAATAATCTTGAAATTGCATTTGAATGAAAACCTTTTATATTTTTTATTTATTTCTGTTATATATGTGAAATAGCCTTTTAATATTTTATAAGACTTACTTACTGATTTTTTGCACAATTTTTGAGGAATTTTGCCTTCCAGCTGTCTTTTTAGACCATCACTGATGGATTTTGTGTTCTAAATTGTTAGCCTGGTATTCTACAGCTAAGTGATTGATGCCAATACTGGTTGAAGTTTTATTCTAATTGGGATCACCAGTTTGGAAGGCAGCAGTTTTTGTGAAATGAAATATCATCAATATGATCATTTTCTATAAATTAACTGTCAATGAAATATTGAATTATTTCGACACATAATTTAGGTAGTTTTGTTTTTTACTGCTTTTTATCTATGTATTTGTATAGTCCTCCAACACTGTTGATTCTTGCATCACTAATGCCCATATTGTTGACAGAAAAGTTTGTCTGGTATGCTTAATTATAATTAAGCTGGTTCTTTGGTTAAAACATGTAATGTTGGGTTCATACCACTAGTGTAGGTATCACCAACCAGGTAGTCAGAGTACTATATCCTTGGTACTCTTGTTAAATACATGAACATGTAGGGGAAAATGTAATGTGCTTTTTTTGTCCCCTGCATCAGACATTGTGGGGACATGGAAATACTGTGTGGCTGTCTATCTGTCCTTCTGTTCATCTGGTCTTGATAGCCCTCTTACAGGTACAATTCTGGCCACGGTTTTATAAACTTATACTCTAGGTTCATATCAGCAATATCTTGGACAAGTTCTAAAATGGTGGAAGATTGGCTTTTTTTAAAAGAGATATGTCCCTTGGAAATATTAGATTTATTGAAATGACCTAGATAGATCTCCCACAGTTTCAATTCTTTCCAGATTTTTATGAAACTTGATAGTTATACTCAAGGTTAATATCAGCAATATCTTATTTGGGAATATTTAATAAATTTATTGAAATGGCCTAGTAAGTAAGTTCTCTCATGGTTTCAATTCCTGCCAGATTTTACGAAACTTACACTCAAGGTTAACATCAGCAATATCTTGTTTGGGAATATTAAATTTATTGAAATGGCCTAGTAAGTAAGCTCTCTCATGGTTTCAATTTTTGCTTGATTTTTATAAAACTTACACTCTAGGTTGCTATCAACAACATTGAAACTCTGTTCTTTTTTTTTTAATTGATAAATGTCTTTTCATATGTTAGTAGGTCGATGCCACTGCTGGTGGAGTTTTAATTCCCTGAGGGTATCACCAGCCCAGTAGTCAGCACTTCTGTGTTGACTTGAGTTATCATTTATTTGTTCATAATTATAAATTTACTATAAACAAAACTTTGAATTTTTATACGCCAGTCAAAATTATTATGGTACATTGTATATGAGAACAACTCATCCAAATTTGATGAAACTTAGCATAGTTGTTTCTTATGATGGTCAAATGATCTGAATACTCTTTGGTGAAAATAAGATAAAATCGTTTTGAGTTACAGGACTTGGTAGCTAAAACAGGGTGTATTTTCTTCACTTGTCCTGCAGTATCTCCAAAAACAATTTATGATTATTGTTTAAAACTTTAAACACTTCTTGGTTTTATTAATCTAAAGATCTAAATACTTTTTGGGTGATGATTTATAATTCAATTTTGAGAAATTGAGCAGTTTGTAAAAAAGGGGAGTGAGTTTTCACATGTTACGCTGTATCTCAAAAACGATTCATGTTTATTGCTATAAACTTTACTTACTTCTTAGTAAAACTAATCTAAAGATCAGTATACTTCTTGGTTTTGATTCAAAATTTTATTTAAGAGATATCTAGGTTTTTGTAAAAAAAAGAAGGGGTGGGGTTCAGATGTTGCGCTGTATCTCAAAAATAATTTATGACTATTGCTTATAACTTTACTTACTTCTTAGTTATATTAATCTTTATAAAGATCTGTATACTTTTTGGTGATGATTCAAAATTTTATTTAAGAGTGATTGTGGATTTTCACATGTTGCGCTGTATGTCAGAAACTATTTATGATTATTGCATAATAATTCACTTCTCAAGAGGAAGGGCATATCATACGCTCATGGCTCAGCTGTTTATGCAAATACTTTGGCTTTTCTACTTAAGGAATAGATAACTTTCGCTGTATTTGGCAAAAGTTTTAGGAATTTGTAGTCTTCAATGCTCTTCAACTTCGTACTTTGGCCTTTTTCACATTTTTAGCTCACCTGGCCCAAAGGGCCAAGTGAGCTTATGCCATCACTTGGCGTCCGTCGTCGTCTGTCGTCGTCGTCTGTCGTCCTAAATTATTTCAAGAATCTTCTCCTCTGAAACTACTGGGCCAAATACTTCCAAAATTTAACTGAATGTTCCTTAGGGTATCTAGTTTATAAATTGTATCCGAAGTTTTGATCTATCAACAAACATGGTCGCCATTGCTAAAAATAGAACATAGGGGTCAAATGCAGTTTTTGGCTTATAACTCAAAAACCAAAGCATTTAGAGCAAATCTGACCTGGGTTATATTGTTTATCAGGTCAAGATCTATCTGCCGTGAAATTTTCAGATGAATTAGACAACCCGTTGTTGGGTTGCTGCCCCTGAATTGGTAATTTTAAGGAAATTTTGCTGTTTTTGGTTATTATCTTGAATATTATTATAGATAGAGATAAACTGCAAACAGCAATAATGTTCAGCAAAGTAAGATTTACAAATAAGTCAACATGACCGAAATGGTCAGTTGACCCCTTTAGGAGTTATTGCCCTTTATAGTCAATTTTTAACCATTTTTCGTAAATCTTAGTAATCTTTTACAAAAATCTTCTTCTCTGAAACTACTGGGCCAAATACTTCCAAACTTTAACTGAATGTTCCTTAGGGTATCTAGTTTATAAATGGTATCAGAAGTTATAATCTATCAACAAACATGGTCGTCATTGCTAAAAATAGAACATAGGGGTCAAATGCAGTTTTTGGCTTATAACTCAAAAACCAAAGCATTTTGAGCAAATCTGACATGGGGTTATATTGTTTATCAGGTCAAGATCTATCTGCCCTGAAATTTTCAGATGAATCAGACAATGTGTTGTTGGGTTGCTGCCCCTGAATTGATAATTTTATGGAAATTTTTCTGTTTTTGTTTATTATCTTGAATATTATTATAGATAGAGATAAACTGTAAACAGCAATAATGTTCAACAAAGTAAGATCTTCAAATAAGTCAATTTGACCAAAATTGTCAATTGACCCCTTAAGGAGGCTCGCGGGTATAAGATTTTCAGAAAAAAATTAAACATTTAATTTTCATTACAAATTTTATAAATTACCTTAAGTAGTTGTTACTTTTTCATATGGCACAAAAATCATTCCAAAAAATCAATTTGTGTTGGTCCCAGCTGACTTTTTAAATATAGATATCATTGAAAAAGCTCGAAATTATCTCCCTTTGGTATAAAAATGCTATTTTTTGGCATTACAATTGAAATATCTTTTTTTACTCATCGGTGACCTATATTTTTTATTGTTGTTTTCAAATAAGCTATACATATACTAAATAATTGTAAAATTTTAGCGATTTCTGTAATTAGGTTCTTTTTTTATTTCGATATTACGTCTTTTTCTCCTATTAGTTTAACAGGAAAAAAGTTCATTTACAATAATGTATGTTTCTTTCGAAGGCAGATTGTGAGCGTAAATGATTGGTGACCCCTCTTTTTTATTTCATTTTTCTATTAGGTATAAGATAAAGTTAATTTATAGAAAAAAAATAGCGAAATCTTATATTAAATAAAAAAAAATGATTTAGACCCGCGAGCCCCCTTAAGGAGTTATTGCCCTTTAAAGACTTTTTTCACAATTTGTTCATCATGTTGACTTACTTTAAAAAATCTTCTCCTTTGAAACTGCTGTATCAATTTCAGCCAAACTTAGGCTAAATGAGTTTCAGAGTATCTAGTATAAATTTTATATTTTATTTCCTTTAATGTCAAGAAACATAGCTTCTATGGCTAAAATAGAACATAGGAGAAAATGATTTTTTTTTTGGCTTTTGAAGAAAATAGGACGATCCAAAGAACATTTAAATAAATTGAAAAGCCAAAATAATCATTGATGAGAGATTTAACCAAAAGAATTAAGGTGAGCGATTCAGGCTCTTGAGAGCCTCTTGTTATATTTGAGCGTCACTGTTGAGCATTTTGTAGATAAAATGCACGTCTGGCATAAATATAAAATTTCAATCCTGGTATCAATGATGAGTTTATTTATATTTTTTTTTTTAATCAGGAGGTACAACTTACAAGTTTTTTTAATGGAATAAATTACAAATTATAAGTAATAGTGTCTTGTTCTAGGCAATCTTTGAAAATGTCTTGACAATACCTATTATTGTGTTATGTCACACAAGTGAAATTGTCTTATTAATTTCACATTTTGAAATTATTAGCTTTTATTGAACTGAGGCTATCATAAATGTATTGCCACCAATATTATAAATACCTATTCTTTGTTCCTGTATTAGAATAGTAATATAACGAAATATACAGTTATCAAGCTGAACATGAAAATATAAGACATCACAAAACAGAACTTGTCTAACCACAATGCTATGTCTTTGTAGAAGATGGTAATTTCATCATTTGCAGAGACCTTCTCCTTTCTCCCTTTTCTACACAAAATCTTTGCTATATTCTTCAAAAATCCTTTGATTTCCTTGTCATTTTTGTGAAAGAAGTAGGAGTTGATGATATTAAACAACAGTATGACAGCACTTGCAATAAACACTAAGACAATGAAGACAATCAGAAATGATATGGGATTTGATGTAGCTGGTATTTTATCAGACGCCAGTGTCAAGAAGACCACGAATGAAAGCAATATTGTCATTCCATAAGATATTCTTTCACCAGAGTTTTGTGGAAGAAGGAAAACCAGTGGATTCAGTAATGCTAATACAGCTATTGGCGTAAATACGAGGATGTTATAATATAGTGGTTCACGTTTGATATTCAGAATAACTGCCAAAGATATATTTCCTTGTTTATCAGGTGTTACTTCCCAACTTTGTACCATCCAACCTGGGTTTTTAGTTTCAAACAAGTCACTGTATGGCATTGATACTGGTTCAAGACATAACTGCTTACTTGGTTCCCACACAAAAAATGTTAATGAACATTTTTGTTCATCAAACGGAAATTTTCTCATATTAGCTGGACATTTGGAATTGATAACATGAGCATGGGACCACTCTATGTTCCCATTATATGAAACACTGACTTTGGAAGGACTGGTACTGCCAAACGGTTCAAGTTTATTTGCATCACTCAATAGAATAATAGGAGGGAACCAGACTGTACCTGTAGAAACAGTAATTTGTGTAATATTGTTATAGTCAGACGGTTTCCATCGCAGTGAAGAGTCCATCCATGTAAGAATTGTCATTGCAGTCAACGATAATATTCCATCTACTTCATCATAATGGTTTATTCCAAGATTAAAAAACCAAAACTTTATCCATTTTTCATTTGAATTACCATTTTCAGTGTCAAATGGTGTTATATATGGATTATAGTCCTTGAATAAGTCATTGTGTAGTTTCTTGTAGTCTGTTAAATTCTGGCATACAGTTGCCTTAGGAATATTCAATATCATAAGCAAAGAAAGCACTTTCACATACATTTTCAGAACCAAGAATGAGTTCAACGTTTGATATAGGTAGCTTTTATAGTACCATACTTCATTGATGCAAGAATCAATGCTCACAGGCTGGAAGCTTTTAAAAAATGAAACACTTTTCAATCATTGGTATATTTGCTAAAAAAAATCATTTTGTATATCTTAATTGATATTTTGTATAGAGGAGTTTTACAATTCAATGAAAGAATAAGGGCTTAGATGAACACAATTATATGGTGTTTATTTAGTAATTTAATATGTATTTACTTTTGTTTTTTATGTGTTTTTAAATTCAATATATGCTTGCAATTAGGTAATTGCCTGTATTATATCTGATTGAGTCAATGTTTGATGCTGTCCAAGGAAGGTGTTTGGAATAATTGAAATGATTGCTCGTCAAATATAGATATTACAATTTGCTTTTAATTGTACATGAGTTGAAAGTTTGTTTTTTTTATATCAAAATTGATTTTTTTAAATTATGGAGGAGTATTTTATCATATTTAAGGTAAAATGTTAGAAACGATGAATGAAACATGCATGAATTTCTGAAATTAACACTTAATTTCATGATAAATTTTGGGCATTTTATTTCTTCTGATAGTTTGATTACAGAATCTAAAACAAAATATTTTAACCTTAAAAGTTTCAATAAAACGAATTGAATCAAATAAATTATATAAGTTATTTTTTGATTTACAGGTTTCTCCAATATTATAATTAGGTCCACAAGTGACAATATGTCCCCATTGTGTTGCACTTCTGGGATATTGTCATAGTCTCTGCATGTCCCCTTGTATGTCCATCATACATGTTTGACATAAAGCTTTCATTCTTGGTAGGATTATTTGAAATATATGTGCAAAAAATAAAAATGATCTAAAAAAATCAAAACGAATCTTGAAATGGCACTTGATTGAAAGCCTTTTTTAAATTTATTACATCTGTTACATTTGTGAAATATACTTTGAATATTTTGCAGACTTACTTACCTATTTCTCCTATTAGTTTAACAGGAAAAAAGTTCATTTACAATAATGTATGTTTCTTTCGAAGGCAGATTGTGAGCGTAAATGATCGGTGACCCCTCTTTTTTATTTCATTTTTCTATTAGGTATAAGATAAAGTTCATTTATAGAAAAAAAATAGCGAAATCTTATATTAAATAAAAAAAAATGATTTAGACCCGCGAGCCCCCTTAAGGAGTTATTGCCCTTTAAAGACTTTTTTCACAATTTGTTCATCATGTTGACTTACTTTAAAAAATCTTCTCCTTTGAAACTGCTGTATCAATTTCAGCCAAACTTAGGCTAAATGAGTTTCAGAGTATCTAGTATAAATTTTATATTTTATTTCCTTTAATGTCAAGAAACATAGCTTCTATGGCTAAAATAGAACATAGGAGAAAATGATTTTTTTTTTTGGCTTTTGAAGAAAATAGGACGATCCAAAGAACATTTAAATAAATTGAAAAGCCAAAATAATCATTGATGAGAGATTTAACCAAAAGAATTAAGGTGAGCGATTCAGGCTCTTGAGAGCCTCTTGTTATATTTGAGCGTCATTGTTGAGCATTTTGTAGATAAAATGCACGTCTGGCATAAATATAAAATTTCAATCCTGGTATCAATGATGAGTTTATTTATATTTTTTTTTTTAATCAGGAGGTACAACTTACAAGTTTTTTTAATGGAATAAATTACAAATTATAAGCAATAGTGTCTTGTTCTAGGCAATCTTTGAAAATGTCTTGACAATACCTATTATTGTGTTATGTCACACAAGTGAAATTGTCTTATTAATTTCACATTTTGAAATTATTAGCTTTTATTGAACTGAGGCTATCATAAATGTATTGCCACCAATATTATAAATACCTATTCTTTGTTCCTGTATTAGAATAGTAATATAACGAAATATACAGTTATCAATAACATTAACGGTACCAATTTTTCTTGCACCAGATGCGCATTTCGACAATACATGTCTCTTCAGTGATGCTCGTGACCAAAATATTTGAAATCCAAAGCTTATATAAAAGATGAAGAGCTATAATCCAAAAGGTCAAAAAAGTATAGCCAAATTCGTGAAAGGCTGAACATGAAAATATAAGACATCACAAAACAGAACTTGTCTAACCACAATGCTATGTCTTTGTAGAAGATGGTAATTTCATCATTTGCAGAGACCTTCTCCTTTCTCCCTTTTCTACACAAAATCTTTGCTATATTCTTCAAAAATCCTTTGATTTCCTTGTCATTTTTGTGAAAGAAGTAGGAGTTGATGATATTAAACAACAGTATGACAGCACTTGCAATAAACACTAAGACAATGAAGACAATCAGAAATGATATGGGATTTGATGTAGCTGGTATTTTATCAGACGCCAGTGTCAAGAAGACCACGAATGAAAGCAATATTGTCATTCCATAAGATATTCTTTCACCAGAGTTTTGTGGAAGAAGGAAAACCAGTGGATTCAGTAATGCTAATACAGCTATTGGCGTAAATACGAGGATGTTATAATATAGTGGTTCACGTTTGATATTCAGAATAACTGCCAAAGATATATTTCCTTGTTTATCAGGTGTTACTTCCCAACTTTGTACCATCCAACCTGGGTTTTTAGTTTCAAACAAGTCACTGTATGGCATTGATACTGGTTCAAGACATAACTGCTTACTTGGTTCCCACACAAAAAATGTTAATGAACATTTTTGTTCATCAAACGGAAATTTTCTCATATTAGCTGGACATTTGGAATTGATAACATGAGCAGGGGACCACTCTATGTTCCCATTATATGAAACACTGACTTTGGAAGGACTGGTACTGCCAAACGGTTCAAGTTTGTTGGCATCACTCATTAGAATAATAGGTGGGAACCAGACTGTACCTGTAGAAACTGTAATTTGTGTAATATTGTTATAATCAGACGGTTTCCATCGCAGTGAAGAGTCCAGCCATGTAAGCAGTGTGATTGAAGTCAACGATAATATTCCATCTACTTCATTATAATGGTTTATTCCAAGGTTATAAAACTGAAACTTAATCCATTTTTCATTTGAATTACCATTTTCAGTATCAAATGGTGTTATATATGGATTATAGTCCTTGAATAAGTCATTGTGTAGTTTCTTGTAGTCTGTTAAATTCTGGCATACAGTTGCCTTAGGAATATTCAATATCATAAGTAAAGAAAGCACTTTCACATACATTTTCAGAATGAGTTCAATGTTTGATATAGGTAGCTTTTATAGTACCATACTTCATTGATGCAAGAATCAATGCTCACAGGCTGGAAGCTTTTTAAAAAATGAAACACTTTTCAATCATTGGTATATTTACTAAAAAAAATCATTTTGTATATCTTAATTGATATTTTGTATAGAGGAGTTTTACAATTCAATGAAAGAATAAGGGCTTAGATGAACACAATTATATGGTGTTTATTTAGTAATTTAATATGTATTTACTTTTTTTTTTTATGTGTTTTTAAATTCAATATATGCTTGCAATTAGGTAATTGCCTGTATTATATCTGATTGAGTCAATGTTTGATGCTGTCCAAGGAAGGTGTTTGGAATAATTGAAATGATTGCTCGTCAAATATAAATATTACAATTTGCTTTTAATGGTACATGAGTTGAAAGTTGTTTTTTTTTATATCAAAATTGATTTTTTTAAATTATGGAGGAGTATTTTATCATGTTTAAGGTAAAATGTTAGAAACGATAAATGAAACATGCATGAATTTCTGAAATTAACACTTAATTTCATGATAAATTTTGGGCATTTTATTTCTTCTGATAGTTTGATTACAGAATCTAAAACAAAATATTTTAACCTTAAAAGTTTCAATAAAACGAATTGAATCAAATAAATTATATAAGTTATTTTTTGATTTACAGGTTTCCCCAATATTATAATTAGGTCCACAAGTGACAATATGTCCCCATTGTGTTGCACTTCTGGGATATTGTCATAGTCTCTGCATGTCCCCTTGTATGTCCATCAGAGGCTGTTTGACATAAAGCTTTCATTCTTGGTAGGATTATTTGAAATATATGTGCAAAAAATAAAAATGATCTAAAAAAATCAAAACAAATCTTGAAATGGCACTTGATTGAAAGCCTTTTTTAAATTTATTACATCTGTTACATTTGTGAAATATACTTTGAATATTTTGCAGACTTACTTACCTATTTTTGCATAATTTTTGAGGAATTTTGTCTCCAAGCTGTCTTTTTTTGTACCATCACTGATGAATTTTGTGTACTAAATTGTTAGCCTGGTATTTCACAGCTAAGTGGTCGATACCAATACTGGTGGAAGTTTTATTCTACTAGGGATCACCAGTTTGGAAGGCAGCAATTTTTGTGAAACAAAATGTTAATACGATAATTTTCTGTACATTAACTGTCAATGAAATATTGAACTATTAGACACAACTTTTAGGTATTTTTTTGTCAAGCCTGCGACTTTTGTCACAGAAAGCTGGACATGGGGATAGTTATCTAGTGACAGCTTAGGCATAATTACCTTACTTCTTTAAAGCTTTATATTTTAGAAGGTAAAAGACCTGTATGCTTCATAGTTTTATATGGATGCCTCATGTTATGAAGTTTCCATCAGTCACATGTCCAATGTCCTTGATCTCATTTTCATGGTTCAGTGACTACTTGAAGAAAATAGATTTTTTTTTTATTGTTGAATTCTCTCTTATAATAGGTAATAGGATAACTATATTTGGTATGTGCATACCTTGCAAGGTCCTCATGCCCTTAAAACAGTTTTCACTTGACCTCCACCTCATTTCAGATGTATGGATCAGTGAACAAGGTTAAGTTTTGGTGGTCAAGTCCATATCTCAGATAGTATAAGTAATAGGTCTAGTATATTCGGTGTATGGAAGGACTGTAAGGTGCACATATCCAACTGGCAGGTGTCATCTGACCTTGACCTCATTTTCATGATTCAGTGGTTATATTTAAGTTTTTGTGTTTTGGTCTGTTTTCTTGTACTGTATGCAATAGGTCAACTATTTTTGGTGTATGGAATGATTGTAAGGTGTACATGTTTTGCTGGCAGGTGTCTTCTGACCTTGACCTCATTTTCATGGTACTGTGGTTTAAATGAAGTTTTTGATTTTTTGTCTTTTTTTCTAATACTATATGCAATAGGTCAACTATATTTGTTGTATGGAAATATTTTATGATCTATATGTCAGTCCTGCAGGTTTTATTTGACCTTGACCTCATTTTGTTGTTTCATTGCTCAGTGTAAAGTATTTGTGTTTTGGCTTGTTGTTGTTTTTAACTTTAGGCAATAGATCAACTATATTTGTTGTATTGATGAATTGTTTGCCATACATGCCTGCCTGGCATTGTTCATCTGACCTTGACCTCATTTTTATGGTTCATTGGTCAATGTTTAGTTTTCATGGTTAATATTAAGTTTATGTGACGGTTGTAATAAAGTTTTATATTTAGGACTATCAACATAATATCAATGATTAGTAAATAAGGCACGACATTTCAGTGTGTGCACTCTTGTTCTTAAACTATAAAGTCAACTATATTAGTTGTATAGAATAATTGTTAGCTGTACATGCCTGTCTGGCATGGTTCATCTGACCTTGACCTCATTTTTATAGTTCATTGGTCAATGTTTATTTTTCTTGGTTAATATTAAGTTTATGTGACGGTTGTAATAAAGCTTCATATATAGGACTATCAACATAATATCAATGATTAGTAAAGAAGGCCAGACCTTTCAGCGTTTTTTTAACTTTATATTTGATTTAATCTTCGAACATTTTGATTCTAGCATCACTGGTGCTCCTTGCATTTGTCTGGTGTGCTTATGTGTAAGCTTGTTCTTTGGTTAAAAAAATAATTTTGGGTTCATACCACTGGTGTAGCTATCACCAACTAGGTAGTCAGCACTTCTATTTTGACATGAAACATCATTGGTACTCTTGTTGATTACATGAACATGAAGGGAAAAATGAAATGTACGTTTTTTGTCCCCTGCGTAAGACATTGTGGGGACATGGAAGTAATGGATGTCTATATATCTGTCTGTCTATCCATCTGGTCTAGTTTGTTCTCTTACAGGTACAATTCTTGCCATGGTTTAAGAAAACTTATACTCTAGGTTAATATCAGAAATATCTTGGACAATTTCGAAAATTGGTGGACTTTTTTCAAAAAATGTATGTCCCCTGGAAATACTTAATTTATTGAAACGACCTAGATAGCTTTTTCAAAGTTACAATTCTAGCCAGATTTTTATAAAACTTCAGTTAATATCAGCATTATCTTGTTTTGAAATATAAAATTTACTGAAATGTCATTGTAGGCTTTCTCAAGGTTACAATTCTTGCCACATTCTTATAAAACTTAACTCTAGGTTATAATCAACAATATTGGAACTATGTTCTTTTATTTTAATAAATAAATGACTTAACATATGTAGGTCAATGCCACTGCTGGTGGAGTTTTAATTCCCAGAGGGTATCACGAGCCCAGTAGTCAGCACTTAAGTGTTGACTTGACTTATAATTATGAATGAACTGTTAATGTGTTTCCCTCGGTTTTAGTTTGTTACCCCGATTTTGTTTTTTGTCCATGGATTTATGAGTTTTGAACAGCGATATACTACTGTTGCCTTTATTTAACCAAACTTTGAATTTTTAAATACAAAGACTTTTTTTTACCTCAGAAATAGATTACCTTAGCTGTATTTGGCAAATTGTTTAGGAATTTTTGGTCCTAAATGCTCTTCAACTTGTACACTTTTGGGCCTTTTTAACATTTTTAGATTCAAGCTCCACTGACAAAATGGGCATCTGGCTTAAATATAAAATTTCAATCCTGGTATCTACGATGAGTTTATTTATATATGTTTTTTTAATCAGAGTAATGATTCTAATGAGATATACATGAGGTACAATAAACAAGGGTTTTTAAATGGAATAAGTTATAGATTAATTTATAACATACAAGTCACTATGTCTTTGTTTTAAGCAATCCAAATGCATATGAGGATGCAACATCTTTGAATATGTATTGACAACACCTATCATTGTATTGTGTCACACTGTAAGTGAAATTGTTTGATTGATTTCACATTTTGAAATTATTAGCTTTTTTTTCACTTAAGCTATTATATTTCAATGCCACCAATGTAATAAATTCCTATTCTTTTACTATTCAGTAAAGTAATATAATGAAATATACAGTTATCAAGCTAAACATGAAAATATAAGACATTACAAAACAGAACTTGTCTAACCATAATGCTATGTCTTTGTAGAAGATGGTAATTTCATCATTTGCAGAGAACTTCTCCTTTCTCCCTTTTCTGCACAAAATCTTTGCTATATTCTTCAAAAATCCTTTGATTTCCTTGTCTTTTTTGTGAAAAAAGTAGCAGTTGAAGATATTGAACAACAGTATGACAGCACTTGCAATAAACACTAAGACAATGAAGACAATCAGAAATGATATGGGATTTGATGTAGCTGGTATTTTATCAGACGCCAGTGTCAAGAAGACCACGAATGAAAGCAATATTGTCATTCCATAAGATATTCTTTCACCAGAGTTTTGAGGAAGCAGAAATACAAGTGGATTCAGTAATGCTAATACAGCTATTGGCGTAAATACCAGGATGTTATAATATAGTGGTTCACGTTTGATATTCAGAACAACTGCCAAAGATATATTTCCTAGTTTTTCAGGTTTCACTTCCCAACTTTGTACTATCCAATCTGGGCTTTTAGCTTCAAAATAGTCACTGTATGGCATTGATACTGGTTCAAGATATATCTGCTTACTTGGTTCCCATACAAAAAATGTTAATGAACATTTTTGTTCATCAAATGGAAATTTTCTCATATTAGCTGGACATTTAGAGTTGATTACATGAGCAGGGGACCAATCTATGTTCCCATTATATGAAATGCTGACTTTGGAAGGACTGGTACTGCCAAACGGTTCAAGTTTGTTTGCATCATTCAATAGAATGATATGTGGAAACCAGACTGTACCTGTAGAAACAGTAATTTGTGTTATATGGTTATAATCAGACGGTTTCCATCGCAGTGAAGAGTCCAGCCATGTAAGCAGTGTGATTGAAGTCAACGATAATATTCCATCTACTTCATCATAATTGTTTATTCCAAGGTTATAAAACTGAAATTTAATCCACTTTTTATTTGAATTGCCATTTTCAGTGTCAAATGGTGTTATATCTGGATCATAGTCCTTGAATAAGTCATTGTGTAGTTTCTTGTAGTCTGTTAAATTCTGGCATACAGTTGCCTTAATAATACATAATAATAAAAGTAAAGAAAGCAATTTCACATACATTTTTAGAACAAAAATGAGTTCAACCTTTGATATTGGAAGCTTTTATACTTCTTTATTTCAGTGATGCAAGAATCAATGCTAAAAGGCTGGAGGCTATTGAAAAATAAAACAATTTCCAATTATTGGTATATTTGTTAAAAAATAAAATCATTTTGTATATCTAAATTGATATTTTGTATCCTAAGGGGGATTTCACTTTTCAATGAAAGAATAAGGCTTAGTTGAAGTTGTATGGTGTTTATTTAGTAATTTAATATGTGTTTACTTTGTTTATTGATGTGTTAGTTCAATATTTGCCTGCAATTAGCTAATTGCCAATACATTGTAGAATTAAATTCATAACAGTGTGATCAACGGTAAAACGTTTGTTAGTAATTATACTGAAAAATTCACCTATAACTTGTTTGTCGTTGGCGATGATTTTATGCTCACTCAGTCTACCGGAGGCCTTTAAGTGAGGATTTAAATAATCACTTGTTAACACATTTTGATACATAAAATGAAACTTTCTTTTCACAAATCATTTAAGGAATTTGCTTTAAATATTTGTTTTACCATCACTTACTACAGTTTCACTTTTAAGGGGGCTCGCGGGTTTAAATCATTTTTAGCTCACCTGGCCCGAAGGGCCAAGTGAGCTTTTCTCATCACTTGGCGTCCGGCGTCCGGCGTCCGTCGTCCGTCGTCGTCGTCGTCGTCGTCGTCCGTCGTTAACTTTTACAAAAATCTTCTCCTCTGAAACTACTGGACCAAATTAAACCAAACTTGGCCACAATCATTATTGGGGTATCTAGTTTAAAAATTGTGTCCGGTGACCCGCCCAACCAACCAAGATGGCCGCCATGGCTAAAAATAGAACATAGGGGTAAAATGCAGTTTTTGGCTTATAACTCAAAAACCAAAGCATTTAGAGCAAATCTGACATGGGGTAAAATTGTTTATCAGGTCAAGATCTATCTGCCCTGAAATTTTCAGATGAATCAGACAACCCGTTGATAGGTTGCTGCCCCTGAATTGGTAATTTTGAGAAAATTTTGCTGTTTTTGGTTATTATCTTGAATATTATTATAGATAGAGATAAACTGTGAACAGCAAAAATGTTCAACAAAGTAAGATCTACAAATAAGTCAACATGACCAAAATGGTCTGTTGACCCCTTTAGAAGTTATTGCCCTTTATAGTCAATTTTTAACCATTTTTCGTAAATCTTAATTATCTTTTACAAAAATCTTCTCCTCTGAAACTACTGGACCAAATTAAACCAAACTTGGCCACAATCATCATTGGGGTATCTAGTTTAAAAATTGTGTTTGGTGATCCGGCCAACCAACCAAGATGGCCGCCATGGCTGAAAATAGAACATAGGGGTAAAACGCAGTTTTTGGCTTATCACTCAAAAATCGAAGCATTTAGAGCAAATCTGACATGTAGTAAAATTGTTTATCAGGTCAAGATCTATCTGCCCTGAAATTTTGAGATGAATTGGACAACTCGTTGATAGGTTGCTGCCCCTGATTGGTAATTTTAAGGAAATTTTGCTGTTTTTGGTTATTATCTTGAATATTATTATAAATAGAGATAAACTGTAAACAGCAAAAATGTTCAGCTAAGTAAGATCTACAAATAAGTCAACATGACCAAAATGGTCTGTTGACCCCTTTAGGAGTTATTGCCCTTTATAGTCAATTTTTAACCATTTTTCGTAAATCTTAGTTATCTTTTACAAAAATCTTCTCCTCTGAAACTACTGGACCAAATTAAACCAAACTTGGCCACAATCATCATTGGGGTATCTAGTTTAAAAATTGTGTCCGGTGACCCGGCCAACCAATCAAGATGGCCGCCATGGCTAAAAATAGAACATAGGGGTAAAATGCAGTTTTTGGCTTATCACTCAAAAACTAAAACATTTAGAGCAAATCTGACATGTGGTAAAATTGCTTATCAGGTCAAGATCTATCTGCAACAACAAAAGAAAGAGAGTTTTTAACGACCTCAGCTGGCTATACAACCCTTGCACAATCAACTGAATTTTGCAGAAATCATTAATAGGATAGATTGCCCTTATATGATAATTTTTTATTACCTTTTTGGTTTTTTTGGCAAAGTGGGGGGGGGGGGGTTGCGCAACAACAAAACTACTTCACAACTTTCTCATTACTTTGCATTTCTTGTTAGATAAATTTTACAAAAATTCTCCTCTGAAACAACTGTTGAATTTAAACAAACTTGGTTTAAATCACCACAAGGATATCCAGGGACCACTGTGTATGATGACCCTGCCTGCCCACATGGCTGAAATAAAACATAGGTTTCAAATGCACTTTTTAGTATCTAAACGACAGTACAACAGTTGCGTTTATCATGCAACAATTGTAAATAAAAATATCAGGTGAGCGACACAGGGTCCTTGGACCCTCTAGTTTTATTTAATATAGGAATTCGCTTTATTTTTCTATAAATGAACTTTATCTTATGCCTAATAGAAAAATGAAATAAAAAAATGGGGTCACCGTTCATTTACGCTCACAATCTGCCTTCGAAAGAAGCATACATTTTTGTTAATGTCCTTTTTTTCTGTTGAACTAATAGGAGAAATATTGGTAAAATCGAAATAAAAAAAGAACTAAATTACAGAAATTGTTTAAATTTTACAATCATTTAGTTTCTGTTCAGCTTATTCGAAAACAACAATAAAAAATATAGGTCACCGATGAGTTAAAAAAGATATTTCAATTTTAATGCCAAAAAATGGCATTTTTGCACCAAAGGGAGATAATTTGGAGCCTTTTCAATGATATGTTAATTTTAAAAGTCACCTTGGGCCAACATGTATTGATTTTTTTGGAATAATTTTTGTACCATATGATAAAGTAACAACTACTTAAGGTAATTAATCAAATTTGTAACGAAAAATTAATGTTTATTTTTTTTCTGAAAATCTTATACCCGCGAGCCTCCTTAAGAATGATAATGTTCAGAGCTGATATCAATAAATAATGATAAAAGTTTATTCATTGTAAAAAAAAAACCAAAACTTTAAAGTAATGGGGACCCGCGTTATTTCACAAAATATCTTATTGATTAAGAGAACAAAATCATTTAAGAGTGACCTTCTTTTTATTCAATGCTAACCATGTGGGCTTTGTTTGTGAAGAGTTCCAGATGACCAAAAAAAAACATTTTTTCGTTGTTGGTATAAACCATAAATCGATCCGTTTATTCAAATATTTGTCAATTTGCCTTGGCTCTTCAAGTCCAACACACAACTTTTCACGAAATTTGTATTTTTCTTACAAAAATTACATTCATGTGATGTATTCTTTCGATGGAGAATGAATGTTGCACCTTATTTTATTTTTTGTGGTTTTTTTTGGGTGTGTGTATCATTGACATATGAGACAATCTGACTCCCCTTTATTTAAATTTAAAAACATACGAGATGCCATTCATGGCAAAATAACTTAATTAAACTTACAGCAGACGAAAGATAATGAACATCGCTTTTATAGTCTACTAAATATCGAAGTCACAAAGTGGTCTTTTTAAAAATGACAATTTTATAAAGGAAACAACAAACAATATACTTCGAATATTTGTATTCGAAAAAGTAACGGTGTGTAAATCATAACAATTATTTTATTTCAATTGAAAATCAAACTGTTGCATTTTCCGCTGCGAGCAAATTTTTACTTTTGATCGCATTTGAAATTCAATAAATCTTGTATTTTTGTTGGAAGTTGCACTGTGTAGTTTATACTCTTACATACAAGACTTCCAAAGGCCAGAGGCTCCTTACTTTGGACAGGAGGAACAAATGCGTCCAGTATGATTTTGTAATTAAATGCATCTTTTAAAAATAATCGAAATCAAAATTTCGTCCAATGGAAAGGTCGAGGCCAAAAAAAGATGAACGGTGCATTATAGAAACATAGAAGCTGGTTGCAAAAGTTGACGACAAGATCTATTTCCATATTGAGTATGGCCTAATACTATTAACCTGAAATAAATATATTTATGGCAATTCCCTTGATACGAAAGATCTACAAGTTGTCTTGGGCTTGTTTTGCTCTATGGTTGGGTTGTTGTCTCTATGACAATTCAATTCTCATTCTTATCATAGATATAACTGCATGTAAAAAAAGGAATATGTGGTGTGATAGACAATCATACAAATTCTTTCCAGGGACCAACAAGCGTAAGCAAACTATAGGTCCCCGTATGGCCTTCAACCATTAGAAAAATACACACTTTATAGAATGAAAGCTCCAAGAGGTCTTGCCATGTAAAAACAAACACGAAAGTTGAGCGAGAGAAAAAAAATAAGGATACCGCATGAAAATTGGAAAATGGTCCGCAATATTGCTTTAGTCAACTCACTAAGTTGAAATAAAAGACCTGGCGAATTTTAGTCTTTTTCAATGGATGTGATGTATGTTTTAAAAAAATCATGGTTTGTTTAGACATTTAATTCAAGTCTTGGTTTCAAATTATTTGCAAGTAAGTTTAAAGTCATTTAAAACAAATAATCACTCACAGAAAGACGTCAAATCCATCAACAAAAGAAAAAAATGAATAGACAACCTATAACGCACAGAATATCATGTATGTGTTCGGGCCGTATGAGTATTTGGACCATACGTGTATGGTCTGGAACACATTTTATTAGCGATCACAAAATGCACGAAGTCGTCCATTTCTATTTAAATTGGGTCAATTTCAATATAAATAAGATGAATGTGTTTCTGTTGCCAAGTGTTTTTCACAAGTATAGTAGCAGTATATCAGAACAGTTTTACCAATACAATGCCGTAAATGCATGCAAATTTCACAAGGTTTAATCCAAATAGCTTTCTTACTATCCAATAATTTTAAAGTACGAAAAAAAACAGGGCAGAAGTATTTTTTGTCTATATGTTCTGTATTTGCACAATTTTTGAAAGTGTATTATGCATTCGTTCTAAAATAAAGTTTTAGACCACATAAAAGTTAAAAGATGACATAACTCGACAATCGCAATTGTTACATTTCTTAAATCAATCAATCAACACATGCATTGCAACTTTTGAAGCCAGTAAGTCATTCTTTTTCAAAACACAAATTCCTGATTAGTTTTTCGAATTATTTTATTTAGGCGTTGAGAACCTTTGATAACCCCACAGTTTAAATGTCTATTATTTCTAAGGACGTCGTGAGCAATGGGCGTTATAGACAAACATTCACCTAATCTGTCCCAGTCAATGGGATATTAAAGTGCGCCAATCAATGTCCACAGCCACACTGTTATGAATTCGATTCTAAAATATCTGACCAGGTCAATTGTTGTGGCTGTCCAAAAAGGTGTTTGGAATAATTGGAATGATTGCTCTCCAAATATAAAACTATTCCAACATATTACTTTTAATGGAATATGAGTTGAAAGGTTTTTTTTAATATCAAAATTAAGAAATAACTGATGCAATCTATACTTTATTGTAGTTTTAACATGGGTAGGCATTATATTTGTGTTATTTTATCTCTAACTATCGCTCGAGCAAAGATAATCACAACTATAATGCCTCCATGTTAAAACTACAATAAAGTATAGCTTGAATTAATTATTACCATTCTGAATAGGACAATTAAGGTAATTTCTATGTCCAATAAGTATAAGTGTAAAAACGTTTGTGTATGATCTTCCATGCACCTCCCTTTTTTGTCTGTAAAGAAGCAAATGGCTGGTACTGTGATTTTTCAGAGGGAGGAGTTTGAACAGCCAGCATGAACGGTTGTCGTTTCTAGGTCAAATATGTCAATTTTGGATTGCAACACATAAGTCATAATAAATGAATTAGTAACATCGTGTGCACCATTTAAGAGTTTAAAAGTAAGGGAAATATATGAAGTGCACGATAATTGGAATTCATTATTCTGAAGAAGTGCAAACAAATTTTATTGGATTTAGAGCATGGATGTGTTCACAAAGCGAAAGTAGGCTAGCACGTCATATTTGAATTGATATTTGATTATGGAGGAGATTTTTCATTTTAATATGTTAAAGGTTAAATGTAAGAAACAATGAAAGAAAAGGCATGAATTCCTGAAATTAACACTTTATTTCATGATTAATTTTATGACATTTTTTCTCTGAAATTATATCAGAGATCTGAAACAAAACATGTTTACCTTAAATGTTTCACAACTAGTATAGTATATTTGTTAAGGGGCCAGCTGAAGGAAGCCTCCGGGTGCGGGAAATTCTTGCTCCATTGAAGACCTGTTGGTGACCGGCTGTTGTCTGTTCTGTGGTTGGGTTGTTGTCTCTTTGACCTATTCCCCATTTCCATTCAATGATTCTCAATTTTATTCAATTAAATGAATTAAATCAAATATAACTTGACAAGTCATTTTATGATTTACAAAGGTTTTCCCCCATATTAGTATTAGGTCCCACAGGTAACAATATGTCCCCATTGTGTTGTGAGACTGGGATATTTTCAGGGTCTCTGTATGTCAGATTGTATGTCCATCAGAGGCTGTTTGACATAAAGCTTTTATACTTGGTAGGATTATTTGAAATATATCTATATGTCCAAAAAATATAAGTTATCTAAAACAATAAATTTTGAAATTGCACTTGGTTGAAAACCTTATATATATATTTAGGCCCCATTCATGGGCATTATGTTTTATGGTCAGTGTGTTCGTCCATCTGTCTGTCCCCCTTCAGGTTAAAGTTTTTGGTCAAGGTAGTTTTTAATGAAGTTGAAATCAACTTGGAACTTAGTAAACATGTTCTATATGATAAGATCTTTCTAATTTTAATGCCAAATTAAATATTCTATTCCATTTACAGTCCACTGAACATAGAAAATGGTAGTGCAGATGGGCCTTCCGTGTACTTAGGACACATTCTTGTTTACTTCTGTTTTATTCAAGAAATGCCAGCTGAAGGACACCTCCGGGTGCATGAATTTCTCGTTACTTTGAAGACCTGTTGGTGACCTTCCGCTGTTGTTTTTTCTATGGTCGGGTTGTTGTCTCTTTGAAACATTCCCCATTTCCTTTCTCAATTTTATTATAATAATTTTTGAGACTTTTTTACCGTTTTTTGCACAACTTTTTGGTGATTTTGCCTTCCAGCTGTCTTTTTAAAATCATCATTGATGGATTGTGTGTACTAAATTGTCATATTAAAGTTTGTTTCTGTGTGTGTTGTATTTTAGTGTTTCTGTTGTGTCATTGTTTTCCTTTTATATTTGATGTGTTTCCCTCTGTTATAGTTTGTAACCCGTATTTGTCTTTTCTCCATCAATTTATGAATTTTGAGAAGCGATGTACAACTGTTGCCTTTATTAAGCCTGGTATTCTTGAACTAATTGGTCGATGCCAATACTGGTGGAAGTTTTATTATAATAGGGATCCCCAGTTTGGGAGGCAGCAGTTTTTATTCACCAGTCAAAATTTTGTCGTGACGTATTATGGTATGCAAATGTCTGGCTTCCGTCTTTTCGTCTGTCCGGCGTAAACATGTTGCACCTTAACTTGAGAACGACTTATCCAAATTAAATGAAAATTAATATAATTATTTCTTATGATGGTTTAATATCCATCAGTGTACTTTAAAATAATATTAAAACTTTTTGAGTTACAAGACTGTGTAATTAAAACAGGACTGTCCAAAGATTTACAGAAAAGAACCGAAAAGGACCAAAAAGAACTGAAAAGGACTGAAAAGAAATGAAAAGAGATGCATGAATATATTTATTATATAACGTTAAAACAGTGTATATATACACAGATTTGTTTATATTGTTAACAATTCTTCTAAATAATTGATTTAAAAATGAATGCATAATATTCAAATTTAGATTGTGCATTTATAGGGATATGTGAACTTACAAAAAAGAAACAATATAAATTGTTTTAGCTCACCTGGCCTAAAAGGCCAAGTGAGCTTTTCTCGTCACTTGGCGTCCGGCGTCCGGCGTCGTTAACTTTTACAAAAATCTTCTCCTCTGAAACTACTGGGCCAAATTAAACCAAACTTGGCCACAATGATCATTGATGTATCTAGTTTAAAATTTGTGTTTTTTGACCCGGCCAACCAACCAAGATGGCCGCCATGGCTAAAAATAGAACATAGGGGTAAAATGCAGTTTTGGCTTATAACTCATAAACCAAAGCATTTAGAGCAAATCTGACATGGGTGTAAAATTGTTCATCAGGTCAAGATCTATCTGCCCTAAAATTTTCAGATGAATCAGACATTCCATTGTTGGGTTGCTGCCCCTAAATTGGTAATTTTAAGGAAATTTTACTGTTTTTGGTTATTATCTTGAATATTATTATAGATGGAGATAAACTGTAAACAGCAATAAAGTTTAGCAAAGTAAGATTTACAAATAAGTCAACATGACCAAAATGGTCAGTTGACCCCTTTATGAGTTATTGCCCTTTATAGTCAATTTTTAACCAAGGTTCGTAAATCTTCATGACCTTTTACAAAAATCTTCTTCTCTGAAACTATCGGGCCAAATTAATCCAAACTTGGCCACAATCATCATTGATGTATCTTGTTTAAAAATTGTGTTTTTTTACCCCGCCAACCAACCAAGATGGCCGCCACGGCTAAAAATAGAACATGGAGGTTAAATGTTTTTGGTTATTACATAAAAAATAAAGCATTTAGAGCAAATCTGACAAGGTGTAAAATTGTTTATCTGGTCAAGATCTATCTGCCCTGAAATTTAAAGATGAAAGGGACAACCCGTTGTTGAGATTTTTATTTGTTTTAGATTTTTAAAACTTATACCCTAGGTCAATATAAACAATATAGGAACTATGTTATTTTATGTTAATCGATAAATGACTTTACATATGTAAGTAGGTCAATGCCACTGCTGGTGGAATTTCCCGAGGGTATCACCATCTCAGTAGTCAGAACTTCTGTGTTGACTTGAGTTATCATTGATATGTTCATAATAAAAAATTAACTGATATCAAAACTGTGATTTTTTTAAATACTATGGCTTTTCTACCTCAGGAATAGATTACATTAGCTGTATTTGACAAAACTTTTAGGAATTCTAGTTCCTCTATGCTCTTCATCTTCGTACTTTATTTGGCCTTTGTAACAATTTTTTATTCAAGCATCAATGATGAGTCTTTTGTAAATGAAACGAGCATCTGTGTAAATATAAAATTTCAATCCTGGTATCTATGAAGAGTTTATTTATATATGTTTTTTGAATCAGAGTAATAATTCTAATGAAATATACACCTAAAGAAGGTACAATATACAAGGATTTTTTTAATGAAATAACTTATAAAATATAAGTAATTATGTCTTGTTCCAGGCAATCCAAATGTATTATGATGCAACATCTTTGAAAATGTATTGACAACACCTATCATTGTCTTATGTCACACTGTAAGGGAAATTGTCTGATTAATTTCACATTTAATTAGGCTATCATTTTTTATAACCACCAATACAATACATTCCCAATGTTTGTAGATAGATATAGGAAGATGGAGTGTGAGTGCCTGTATTAGTATAGTAATATAATGAAATATACAGTTATCAAGCTAAACATAAAAATATAAGACATTACAAAACAGAACTTGTCTAACCCTTATGCCATGTCTTTGTAGAAGATAGTAATTTCATTAAACGCAGAGACCTTCTCCTTTCTCCCTTTTCTGTAAAAAATCTTTGCAATATGCTTCAGAAATCCTTTTATTTCCTTGTCATTTTTGTGAAAGAAGTAGGAGTTGGTGATATTAAACAACAGTATGACAGCACTTGCTATAAACACTAAGACAATGAAGACAATCAGAAATGATATGGGATTTGATGTAGCTGGTATTTTATCAGACCCAATGTCAAGAAGACCACGAATGAAAGCAATATTGTCATTCCATAAGATATTCTTTCACCAGAGTTTTGGGGAAGCAGGAAAACCAGTGGATTCAATAATGCTAATACATCTATTGGTTTAAATACGAGGATGTTATAATAAAGTGGTTCACGTTTGATATTCAGAACAACTGCCAAAGAAGAATTTCCTTGTTTATCAGGTTTAACTTCCTAACTTTGTACCATCCAATCTGGGCTTTTAGCTTCAAAATAGTCACTGCATGGCATTGGTACTGGTTCAAGATATATCTGCTTTAATACTTGGTTCTCATCCAAAAAATGTTAATGAACATGGTAATGAACATTTTTGTTCATCAAATGGAAATTTTCTAATATTATCTGGACATTTATAATTGATTACATGAGCAGTGTACCACTCTATGTTCCCATCATATGAAATGCTGACTTTGGAAGGACTGGTACTGCCAAATGGTTCAAGTTTGTTTGCATTACTCATTAGAATAATATGTGGGAACCAGACTACCTGTAGAAACAGCAATTTGTGTAATATTGTTATAATCAGACGGTTTCCATTGCAGTGAAGAGTCTAGCCATGTAAGCACTGTCATTTAAGTCAACAATAATATTCCATCTACTTCATCATATTGGTTTATTCCAAGGTTATAAAACTGAAACTTAATCAACTTTTTATTTGAATTGCCATTTTCAGTGTCAAATGGTGCTATATCTGGATTATAATCATGGAATAAGTCATTGTGTAGTTTCTTGTAGTCTATTAAATTCTGACAATCAGTTGCCTTAAGAATAAATAATATCATAAGAAAAGAGAGCACTTTCGCAAACATTTTTAGAATCAAGAGTGGGTTTACACTCTGATACTGAAAGCTTTTACAGGCAGTTATTTCAGTTGGCCATTATATTAAGATATGACTGAATACAATCTTCTTTTAGTATTGCTTATTTGTATAAATGAAGAGAAATAAAAAGGACCGATATGATCAAAATTTCTATAGTAATTTGGAAACGATAGTTTGGTTTGTTTATCTACTAATTTTGAAAAGTGTATGGAACCTATTTAAGTGTATGGAACCATGAGTGAGTATCTACATGAAGTCAAAAGTTTAATGAATGTGTATTAAACCATTAGATATGTACATACTATGCTGATGGGTGTTTTAGCTCAGTATCTACTTGTAATTAGCTGATTGCCTTTATAATATTTGATCTGGTCAAGGTTTATTTGCTGTTAAAAGTGCAGCTAAGCTGTTAAATTCATGATCATCGATTTAACTGAAATTCTGATATTTTATTTATAAAATACTAATACTTATAGCCAAATTGCAATAAGTCTGAAATAGACAGTTGTGGATAGTTGTCTCATTGGCAATCATACCACATCTTCTTTTTTATAGTTAACAAATAAAGTTGAGAATGGAAATGGGGAATGTGTCAAAGAGACAACAAGCCGACCATAGAACAAACAACAGCATAAGTTCACCAACAGGTCTTCAATGCAACAAGAAAGATACGCATCTGGAGGCGTCCTTCAGCTGGTCCATTAACCAATATATATACTAGTTCAGTGATAATGAACGCCATACTAAATTTTCTCCAAATTGTACACAAGAAATTAACAAATTAAACAAAACTTACCTAAGTTGAAGTTTGATGTTAATTTGGTAAGGTCCAATCTCCCAGAATAACATGAGTGAGTGAACAATCGATCACGTGACACAAATCAGACTTCAGAGGAAAAGTCAGGAAACTGAAATTCACATCCACTGGGAGGGCATAAACACAATCACGGGCGGGCATGTTATTCTGGGAGATTGGACCTTACCAAATTAACATCAAACTTCAACTTAGGTAAGTTTTGTTTAATTTGTTAATTTAATAAGTCCAATCTACCCAGAATCACATGAGTCTTTAGAGTTCAGTTTTCTGTACTTTTATCATATTCTGTTATAACAAATTGAACTCCAATTTACAAGGTGTAAAGCATGGTAAAATTTTGAATTTCCACCGTTTTGATATATACATGTATGTACAACTGTATCTTTCCAATAGTATTTGTAAAATATATATCCTTTATATACACATGATATTTACAACATTTATTTCCCATTTGAATTTAAGACTTCATTACTAAATGTACTGTCATTAGTAGTGGGTCGTTTGTAATGTTTTCTAAAAACACTATCTTTTCTCCATCCTGCTGTTCTTAGAATAGTATCTATAGGTATCTTACCACTCACATAAGAAGTACAAGCTCCTCTTGTGCTATGAGGCGAGAAAATAGTCATATCGATGCCTGCTAAAGCAAGAACTTTTTTAATCCAGCTAGCTATAGTACACTTTTTTACAGCTTTGTGCGGTTTTTGATGACTTACAAATAATTGTGTTACATCATTTCTAAGTGCTGCTGTTCTTTCTAAATATTCATTTAAGGTATACACAACACATATTCTATAATCTGGTTTATATGCCTCAATAAACAATTCTGACAACTGATATCCTGGTCTTGTTTGTTTGAGCAAATCTCCATATCTAATTTTTACATATGTTTCTCCTAATTCAAGGTTCCGAATGTCAATAAGAAACAAACTTTGGATTCTTTGTCCTGTTGTCAAAGCCAACAACATTACCAATTTTAATGTTAACTTCTTTAATGAAATATCTTTCACTGGTTTCAAACTTTTTAAGAACTTTAACACAATTTCAATGTTCCAAGTGACATTATATTTTGGAAGAGAAGGTCTTTTGTTAAAAATTCCCTTCATAAACTGTTTTACTTGGACATGTTTTCCAATTTGAACATTAGTTATCAAATACACAAAACTTGACACAGCAGATTTAGCAGTATTTAAAGCACTGTAACCCAATCCATTTTCAAATAAATTGAAAAGAAACTTTAGAACATTGTTTATAGATGGATTAAATTGATTAATCTTTTCTTCGTTACAAAAAAGCATCCACTTTTGGATATATGACCCATATTGTTTTTGTGTACTTTCTCTCCATGATCCAATGATGATATAGGCAGCGTCTTTTGAAAGGCCTCTTTCACACAATTTTTCCCTGAGACCATGAAAACTCCCAGTCTCATATTTTTTAACTGATGATTTTGACTTGTTTTTGGATTTTGTAAGATATTTTGAACTTTTGGTAGAATGTAGGGTTGTTTGCATACTAATTTCAGCATCACAGGAAACCAAGGTTGTGTCGAAAATAACGGAGCTATCACTACTGCTGTTGCTCTTCCTAGACAAATTTTCTGTAATACAGCACTCAATACACTGAAAGGTGGAAAAATATATGCGTAATAATCACTCCAGTTCAAAGAGAAAGCATTAACTGCAAAAGCCTTAACATCTGGTCCAAATGAAACATACTTATCTAACCTGTAATTATATTTTGAGGCAAAAAGGTCAATGTCACAAGGTCCAAACTTGTCCATGATTTGAGCAAATATTTTGTCTACTATCATCCATTCCATATCAGCATTAAGCTTTTGCCTGCTAAGTGCATCTGCTTTAATGTTTAACTTTCCTTTTATGAAGAAAACACTTAACCAAATTTTCCTATGCATACACCATAACCAAATTTGTTTAGCTAGTCTATTAAGTGATGTTTTTCTTCCGCCCATTTTATTCAAATATTTTATAGCTGTAGTGTTATCCAGAAATAATTGGACATGTTCTCCGTGTGAATTTTCACAAAATTGTCTTAAGGCCAAAAAGGCTGCCTTTAGCTCAAGATAATTTATATGTTTTTGTCTCTCCTCTTTCGACCAAATACCTGACATATCCAAATTATTTGTAACATCATGTGCACCATATCCTATCATACTACTATCCGACTCAATTTTTCTGTCTGGCGATTTGAAAACAATAGGTTTGAAACTATATGGTAAATTGAGAATCCACCAATTTATACAGTCTCTAGATTCCTTTGAAAGCTTCATTTTGCTTTCAAAATTTCCTTTATTTATTTTTAACTCAAAGTCTTTTTGTATTTCTAAGGTTTTGTAAAACAAAGGTGCATATAAAACACCATGTTCAGCTGCAACTAATTTCCCAATTAGTTTAGCAAACTCACGCACAGTAATAAATACTTTTCCCAACATGTCAACACTTAAATTTACAATGTTCGCCACTTTCTTAGCGGTTAGTCTAACAGTCATATTAACTGAGTCTATTTCAAACCCTAAAAACTCAATTTTTGTAGTTGGTGTAACAACTGATTTCTTATCGTGTATAGTAAATCCTAAGCTATCAAATAACATCAAAGAGCTTTTTACATTGTTACTACATTCTTCATGTGAGTCACTGATGAGTAAAATATCATCTATATATGCACAATTTACATATCCTTCTTTCCTCAAAGAGGAGAGCACTGGTTTTAGTAGTTTAGTGAACACTCTAGGAGCGGACGATAAACCGTTAGGCATAGCAGTAAACTGAAAAAAGTTGTCTTTCCATTTAAATCTTAAATATTTTCTGTCCTCAAGACTAATTTTTAGACTATAAAAAGCATCTTTAATGTCCAGTCTAGAAAAGAGGCAGTTTTGTTTTACTAATTCTACAGCTGACTTGAAAGTTTCCATTTTAAAATGTTTATACTCCAAATGTTCATTTAAATTACTTAAATTGAGAATAAGTCTATGAGATCCATCAGGTTTAGGTCTTATAAAAATGTGAGATACAACTTCCCCAAACTGATGGTTAGTAAATTCAATGACACTTTTATTCAACAAATTTGATAGCAGGTCATCAATAATGAGTTGCTCAGTGTCATTAAATTTTATTTCTTTACGTGAACATTTATTACAAGGTTCAGTCTCAAATTCTAAGTGATAACCTTGAGACACAATGCTCAAGAGGTTAATGTCACTTGTAATGTTTTTCCATACTGGTAAACAGTTTGAAATTTTTCCTGCTACAAAATTGGCAGGTAAATTTTTAAGATGATGTAATTCATTAACCATAAAAGTACTTACATTATCTTTTGTGACTAGTGTTTCTTGTGGCCCAGATTTCCCTTGCCTTTCTTGTTTTTCTTTCCCTCTCGGTTGATCTGGGCCCGTTTGGCTAAAAAAGAACTTTTAAAACCACTGCTATATCCACTGTTAAACCCATTGCTCTTATTGTTGTCCCTGTTTGATTTCTCAGGCTCTCTTGTTTTATCTTTTCCAAAACCTTTAGTATAACCAATCTTTTTCCCCAGTTTAACACTGTCGTCAATTTCTTTCATTCTCTTTTCGAGGTCCTCCTGTTCCCCAAACAGATACTTTGAAGAAATCTTTTCCCCTTCATTGGAAAGAACATAGTACTTTTTGTCAAGTGCTGGAGTCAGTAATCTTTTCCGCTGACTAGACATATCTCTGTGTGCATACAGTAACATATTCAAAGAATCAAGTGCCAATTCGAAATTTTCTTCAGATTCCTCTGTTGAGCTTTTCAAACTTTTGTCCATCAACAAAACCAGAGGAATCATCCCATTCACTAAATAACCTTGAGTTCTCTGAAAATTCCGATCAGAGTCTTTTAAGCGTTTGTCAGTCTCTTTCGAAGTCCATAAAACTTTATTGACCTTAGGCACTTCCAAATAATCACAATTCTCGGGTCTAACGTATTTTTCTAATAGCTCTTGTACCTCTTTGCTCCTATGGTCTACCGTAGACTCGGATCCTTGGTTTACGATTTTCGCTATTTCCTCGTGTACGGAAGGCCCCAATTTAGGCTTTTTGGAAAGAACACTTTTTACTCTTTTAATCTTCTCAAACTTAGTCGGTGCAATTTCCACTTTTCTCTGTTTACTCTTTGGTTCACCTTCCTCATCTTCATTTGACGATTCAAAATCTCCTTCGGATTCTTCTTCCGATATGCTATCATAAAAACTATCAGCTGTGTTTACACTACTTGGTGACCTGTTGACCTTGCTACGCGCATGCGTACTGGAAGCTGTAACCGGTGCGCGTTTGTTTTGAATACACGCATTTTTTATCTCTGAAACAGATTTAGTCAGGGCGTTAATAGCTCTCTGTTGTTCCAAAATAAGTTTCTGATTATTGATCATCTGCTCCTGGTACATTCCAATTAAATCCGTCCTATTTGTTTGGTCAGATGTAGCGGTACTCGTACTCGTAGCCCCTCCTTTTTTAATTTTTCCAGAAAACATAGAAGTAGCACTATTTTTCGCCACATTATCTGATGGAGCTCCAATGATTTGAAGAGAACCATCATCATTCACAATAACTGTTTGATTTTCAAATATATTGCAATCTTCCACTTGGATAGGTTCTATCGTAAATTCCTCCGCCATTCTGGGAAACACGTGCCCTCGGTTTTCGAAATCGAAAACTGAGATATAATCTTTACTTTATAATTTTCAAACGTATTTTTACGATATCTGTTTTACTATAATCACATAAATCCAATATAAAATACAATTTCCTGACAGATCATAGAATAAAATCCATAATTCGAATAATTTTTCCTCACAAAATAAGTTCCAATTTGCTTATGAAAGGATCAACCTCGTTCTGATTTGTGTCACGTGATCGATTGTTCACTCACTCATGTGATTCTGGGTAGATTGGACTTATTAAACTAAAATTAAGAGTTATACATGAGTTTTGAACAGCGGTATACCACTGTTGCCTTTATTTATACAAGACTGACAAAGGCCAGAGGCTCCTGACTTGGGACAGGCGCAAAAATGTCTAAAGCATGTACTCGCTCTTCAACTTCGTACTTTATTTTTTTCCTTAACTTTTTTGGATTCGAGCGTCACTGATGAGTCTTATGAAGACGAAATGCACGTCTGGTGTATATTCTAAATTTAGTCCTGATATCTATGAATAGTTTATTGATAACTTATATCAGAATTTTGTGTATTTTGTTTAGACGCCATCTAATTAAGTAATGAACATGAAATACTGTCGACAGTCACATAACCTGATATTAACATAAATATAGATAAATTGTGACCTTGTGCAATTGAATTTTTATTGGTCTGTTTGATTTCATGATATAGTTTAAACAAATAAGTTAATTAACGTTTTTACCTGTATAAGAATGATTTTTAGTTGATGGAATCAGTCAACGAAATGGTTCACTTTTGTTTCACTTTTACTTTTTCATATTTTGTATCTAGTGCCCCTTTAAAGAGAGTGAAACGTTGAAATAAATACTTCTTCTTATTTGTAGAGACCCTCTTCAAGATGTTAAATTATATGTCACTTTTACTACACATGGCTAAGTGAAAACGTTTATACAATGAAATTTTTACAATTAACAATAAAATCAATTTTAACTTTTCCATTTGATGCACTTTTTAAAAAAAATATATTATTGAGGGAAAATAAATTTGCACATGATTTATTTACTGACTGTGGGTATGTTGAAGCAGCTCTTTAAAGAGTCTCTCGTGATACTCAGAGGAAGACAGTTCTAGTTTTTAATTGCATAAGCAAAAAAGGCTATCCAAATATAAAGCTGTTCCAAAAATGTTACAATTTCCATTCACTGGTATGTTTGGTGGGAGGACATTTTATATATATATATATATTGTTATTTTTCATGGGAGAGCTTTGCATTTAGTTATAAAATAATCAGAAGGTTATCTCCTGGTTTTAGAAGCTTTTGTGATAAGTTGTTTCATTTTGCTAAAATAATATTTACCTATTCACATTCAAATATGATTTATTCCAATTTTCATTTAAGTAATGTTTTGACTTAAACAAAACATTATACAGATATGACAATGTTTTATTATTTTAACTTCTACAGCGATTTTATTTTAATGGTATCCTTTGTTTAGGGAGAACACAAAAATGGAACAATCGTTTGTGATGAAACTGGTCATACCTTTAGCAAGTTTTGTGAAATGTTTATAAAATCATTAAATTTGGACTTTGTTGATGTATGGGTTTAACTTGTAAATAGATAATTGCCTTAGAGAGTTAATAGAATTTTATTTCATCAATGTGTGCTTGCTGCCCTATGAAGTTGTGTCGAATGAATTTAAATGTTTTCTTTCCTTAAATGAAACTATAACAACAATTTTCCTCTTAAAATTATACAACTTGTATTGGTAAATGAGATGGAAAGAACTTGTTTGTGTATAAAATTAGATATTAGTTATTGGACATTGGGTGTTTTTAAAGTTGAGATGCTATGATCAATGATCTAATTTGATAAGAATTGGGGAATATCAACTGATTTTATTTGGTCTGGATTTAGTTTTTTATTCCTCGGTATTTTGGAGGTTATCTTCCAACATAATTTATGGTTGTTACAGTATTTGCATCTTATACAGAAAAAATAAGTTTCTTTCTCTTATCATGAGTAACAATATGTGGTCTATGGGTTCCTTATGTGTACATGTCAAAATGGCAGGTGTCATCTGACCTTGACCTGATTTTTACAGTTCATTAATATTGCTCAGTGTTAAGTTTTGGTGTTGGTCTGTTTTTCTTAAACTATATGCAATAGGTCAAATACATTTGTTGTATGGAAGAATTTTAAGCTGTACATGTCTGTCTGGCATGTCTGACATTGACCTTGTTTTCATGGTTCATTGGTCAATATTTAGTTTTCATAGTTTAGTCTTTTTCTTAGAAACTATAAGCCATAGGTCAAACATATTTTGTGTACTGAATGATTGTGAGATGTAAATGTATTTTTTGTTTGGTTTATATGACCTTGACCTCATTTTCCTGGATCATAGTAAGTTTATGTGATAGTTGTAGTAAAGCTTTATATTTAGGCTATCAACATAATATCAATGATTAGCAAAGAAGGTGTGATATTTTCAGCATGTGCACTCTTGTTACATTTATCTTATTTATGAAGATTTGTTCACCAAGAATATGCATATTTGTATTTCAAGAGGGCTATCAATATAATGAGTAAACCATCAATATGTATAAATAGTTATCAAAGGTAACATGATTTTAATTTAATACGCCAGACGATCGTTTCGTCTACATAAGACTCATCAGTGACGCTCAGATCAAAATAGTTAAAAAGCCAAACAAGTACAAACAGTGGAATAATACTTTTTTATGAAATCCAAAATAGATTGCTCTGAATTATATAGTTGTTGATTAATTTTCAGACAGTAAGAGTAATGGAGATGGTGGGATATCAAAGGAAGAGTATGAAGAGCTAAAAAGATTCTATGATGGTGACCCATCCACGAAAACATTACCAGAGAAGTCTACTATGCTTTGTTTAGGGGAAACCAATCAGGTGAATATTTGTTAACGATTTTATATGTTCCTCAGAGAAATTTCAAACAAAACTTATTTTGACGGCTAGAACCTTAATGCCTAAGTGATGTAAGTAGCAGAGGCGGATTTAGGGGGGGCCAGGGGGCCCGGGCCCCCCCTTTTTTGGAAAAAATTTGGTTGCTTATATAGGGAATCACTGAAGCGTGACTGGAGCGGGCCCCCTCTTAGGTCATTCAGTGGGTCCCCACTTATGAAAATTTCTAGATCCGCCACTGAGTAGTTCTACTACTGTACTAACTAGCCAGTCAAAACTGAGGTTGTGAGTTCAAACCAAGTACGTGCAGGTGCACTCAACTCCAATCTTAATTTACTAAGATTGTTAGTTTTCCTTTTGAAGGTTAGTGTTAAGAAGATAAGAACTTTTTCTAAATCTATATTAAGGCACGGGCCTCCCTAACAACACAACAGGTTAGCTGCTCACTGGCTTCCTTCGCCCATAAAAACTGACCTACGTAGTAACCTAAAAGTTTTGCTTAAAAGTGGAGTTAAAACTCCTACCATCGATCAATCAATATTTTGACAAAATTGCTATTGTTGTATCTCTGTCCATAATTGTCCCACTTTTCAAATGGCAGCCTTATGTTGTCGGTCTTTTTGTCTTGAAAAACTCAAACATTTGAGTAATTTGTTAAATTAAGTTGTAAATGCATTGCAAAAAAGTCTGACATTATGAATATCATATAAATAATCTGACTTCATGAAAATACTACATGAAATTAAAATTGAGGTACTATTTCAATTTCTCACAGAATATAATTTGCAACTTACATCTCTGTCCCTCTGGTACCTTTTGTCTCTTTTTTACAGACTAGAACTGGTTAATATATTTCAATTTGGTAAAATACAAAGACAAAAACACATTAATAGACTGGTATACATCTGTTCTTCTATCTGTCCCACATTTTTTTTTATGTAATTTTAATTTGTCAGGAACTACAAATTCTAGTTTCCTGAAATTTGGTATCAAGATTCATTTCAGCAGAATATTGTTTGATGATTCATAGGTAATTACATGTTTAATGAATACATAAGTATTATTTCACATAATGGTCATTTATGAACATGATGAACTTTTCATTACATTTTTCTCTAAAACTTTAAATCCAGGCTTACTGATTTTGGGAATCAACCTTTATGTAATGATGATTGACTGTGTGATGAGTTTTTACATCCATTACTCTTCATCTTTAGGTTTACCAAATACGTTTGGCAAAACTATTATTAGTTGGCAGCAAAATAGACAGACATAAACTTTATTTCCATGGTTCCTTCTTTGATATGATCTCTTTCTGAGAATTGTTATGTAACCTAGAGCAGCAATCATTTGGCCTCTTAAATTGCAAATAATTGCTATTTTTTTTCAAGTCTGAAAATTATGTAAAAGTTCTATCGAGCAATCAGGCTTCATACACCAATAATAACTGACCTCAACGAAATAGCTAATATTGCTGAAACTGGAATTATAACACCAAAGATAGAACAATCATATAAAAATCTAATGACAAAATCTCAAAATCAACAAGAAAGACAACATTGATGAGACTCTAAAAGAAAACAGACATTTTTATGCCCCATTTATGGGCATTATGTTTTCTGGTCTGTGTGTCCTTTCGTCCATTCAATTGTTTGTTCATTTGATCGTCTGTTCATCCGTTCATCCCGCTTCAGGTTATAGTTTTTGGTCGAGGTAGTTTTTGATGAAATTGAAGTGAAATCAACTTGAACCTTAGTATACATGTTCCTTGTGATATGATCTTTCTAATTTTAATGCCAAATTAGAGTTTTTACCCCATTTCCACGGTCCACTGAACATAGAAAAAGATAATGTACTTGGGGACACATTCTTGTTTTTATATATAATACATTAAAAATAATTTACTTTGAACTTTTCAGACAGAAACTGAAAGTCACCTTTCCTTGTCAGATTGGTTTCCATGGCAAAATAGACAGCAACCTACATTTGTTGTTGATCATTCCAACCTAACAAAGAACTTTGTAGAAATGGTACAGTTTCTAGAGTTACAAGGTATGTTTTAAAGTAGATGATACAATATTAAATTGCTTTACCTTTTTATTATGATGAGTAAATTCAATATTTTAATAAGTAAACTAAATTCAAATAATGTTCTACGAACCAATTTTGCTGTAATCTTATGATATAGGTTTAATTGAATATTTATTTTCTTCTTAATTTCTGTGATATTCTATCATATAACTGTATCACTGTCAGAATTTTAAGAGTTCATCAACCTTTAAGCCTAAGACATCATTGCTATAATCATCATTATGAATCATTGACAATTATCAATAGTTTTGTTGGAACTAAAAGCATAACTACACAATTCTAAACTGGGTAAACTGCAATACAATTTATCTTTAATTTCCTGATGATATTACTCTTACAGTGTAAGATTTATATATATTTGAATATGGAAAATGTGTCTCTGCAAATGATATAAATTAGTTCCCATATAAACCCATTTTATATTTTGATGTTGAAAAAAGTACTGTTTCAAACCCCTTTTTTGAAAAGATGAACCAAAGTTCATTAACAATGCACAACACTATATTTTGAAAAATAATGACAAATGATCAGAGAAAAAAAGATGTAAATTCATTGCAATGTTATTGTGTTTCATTAAATTGTAAGTGACCAGCAGATATCATTGGAAATTATGCTGTAGAGAAATATTTTAGGAAATCCTTAAAACTAACTTTTAAACAAATGTAAAAAAAGAAGATGTGGTATGATTGCCAATGAGACAGCTGTCCACAAGAGACCAAAATGACACATACATTGACAACTATAGGTCACTGCACTGCCTTCAACAATGAGCAAAGCCAATACTGCATAGTCGGCTATAAAAGACCCCGATATGACAATGTAAAACAATTCAAACGAGAAAACTAACGGCCTTATTTATATAAAAAAAAATGAACGAAAAACAAATATGTAACACATAAACAAACAAAGTCATTTTGGTTTCATAAAGCTATAATTCTTTCTTGTTTTTCACTTTTCAGAGGCTTTAGATCCTAACGAGGATAACTACGGCCAGGAAATGGAAGTTTTCCTGAATGAGGCTGATATCTTAAAACCAGGTCAAAATGATGAAGACGGTGGAAATATTAGGCAATTCTTCATTGGCAATGACACCACCATAAAACATGGAAAGAAAAAGAAGTCTTTATATAGTCAAAACAAACCAAGAAGAAGTGATCAGCTGCCAGAGTTTGATGCATTTGTTGTATCGGGTGAAAGTGATGATGATGACCTTCCAGCAATTTTTGACAAAAAGGATGACAAGGATGATGAACATGTTGCTAAAATTAAAGCTGTTGAAATAACAAAAGCGTACAGAAAAAGTATATGCATAGATGGAAATTTTGATAGGAGTGAGAAAAAGCATAAACAAAAGAAAAGAAACTTTAGTGGGAACATTTCAGTGGTTGAAGTGATTGCTGACACTGATGTTAATGATTTCGTTGAAACTGTTCCTGAATTGCCTGGCATTGATGAAGAGAGCCAAGGAAGTAAATCAAATGAAGATGGTAATGAGTTTAGGTATGAAGAAAGTACACATGTACAAATAGATATAGAACAGGCTTCCCTATCTAAAATGGAGGCTTCTGACTATGAGAAAATATCTGAAACGGAAGCTAAACCACAAGACGATTATTGTGAAGATTTTACTAAACTCTTACCAATATTTTTCACAATGCCTGTAGACATTGTTTCTCCTCAGAAAATAACAGAAACAAATCAAGAAGTATTTCTTGTGCCGGAAGCTCCTTCAATGGATGAACTTGAAGTATTAGTTGAAAATATAAATAATTTGACAACACTGCCAAAAATAGATATGGCCCGACTGGTTGAAGAGTGGACATTAGAATATTCCGGTTTAAATACAAACTATACAAGTAGGACTGAAAAGAAAAATAACCAAGATTTTGAACATAACAAAAGCAGTCTAAAATGTTCAGATGGATGTGATGATAAAACATCTGGACAAGATATGGGTGAAAAAGGAAATTTAGACAAAGATATTGATGCATTTGGTGAATCGTTTAATTTATCAAATAATGGCAACTTTCAACAAAAGCAAGCGGTTAATTTTAATATGGACATATCAAGTGATTTTGATAGCCCTATTAAACTACTAACAAATAAACCAAATAAAAGTAAAAGAACTAGTCCTATAGTGCAACATAATACAAGTACCTTTGATAGTTTAGGACATAAAATAAGTGATGACAGTACACAAAGTGATTCGGCTAATAACAAAAAAGAAGTGACAGATCTTGTTGAGGTACCAACACACAAGTTAAATGAAAATGACGTTGAAATGGAAATTGATTCCTTTTCTGGATCAGATGACTTTTTGGACACTCAGGCAAATTTTATGTTGGCAAGCGATGATTTTCTAAAAGAAATTAATTCAGATGAAAGTAATGAAGGAATTAAGAATAAAGATTCATCGTTGAAGCTTAGCCAATATGCAGAGCTGTTTAGAGGATCTGTAAGCTGTATTGAAAAGCAAAGAACAGGAGAAGCTGAAACCAGTAAATCTTCCAGTTCTAAAAACAAAAAAATAAGTTCATGCAAATCTATGGACGTTTCTCTATTTGATGATTCATTTATGAATGACAGTGTTCTGGAGGCTATAAAAACTCAAGCAGTTGTTGAGGAAAACACAAGCCAGTCTACAGAAAGGATTATATCCCCTTCACAGTATACTTTCAGTCAAGCCTTAGCATTTGTACATGATAGTGATAGTACAGACAGAAGTTCTGGTGAAAGGGAACAGAGTGGAACATTCAAAGTCCCATTCGAAAAAGAAAAAGACAATATGGATGTGAATTTCTTATTTAAACAAAAGAAAAATGAAAAATTTAGAAATGATGAAAGCATTTGTTCAAGTACTTCTGACCATCAGAAAAATAATGCTGCTGTTGATAGCCCTGGAGCATTTACTGCTATTAAACCTCATGATAAATTGGACACGTCACAACTTAATTTGATTAATGAAATTGTTAATATGGATAACATGGATGTTTTCAGTGATGATGGGGAGGAGTCAGATGTACCTCTTTTTGACCTTGGCTTTGATGTTGACGATGATATCATTCCACCATCACCATGTTTGAGTGAAACAACTTCTCAGAAATCAGTTCTTAAAAATCTAGGTCAAAGTTTTCTATCTAGTAGGAAATCTTTGTCATTCATGTGTGACAAATCAAGATTAATCGGATTTAAAAACTCCACTGTCCTAAAACCTGCTTTGTCACCTGCAGGAGAGGAAGTAGAATTTGAACAGGAAGATGGTGATGAACTGGAATTGTCAAATACCAAAGTTGGTGAAGTTTCTAAGGGTAATAAAAGAACATCCTCAACTTTTTCAAGGAAGGAAGAAACATTTAATGTGAATCCAGTGAATTTTGATGCTGAAGATGATGAGTTGACTCAGCAAAATGAGGACGAAAATAACATCAGTTTAAGTGACCTTCATGGTGACATTGAAATGCCACCCTCTCCAGTGTTATCTGGGAAGAGACTGCTCAGTCAAAAAACAGTCTTTTCACCAGTGAATCTTGAAAAAAAGTCACCAGATGGTCTGAAATCTGATTTCTCGGAAATGGATCTTCCTGATCAGGGGACACCCTTGATAAATCAGGACTCTCCTTCTTTGGATGACAGTTTTGTAGTGAGGAAAAAACGTAAAAAGACACTCATAATAGACTCACCAATAACTCCTGACATAAGGAAAAAAGATGATTTCGATGATTTTAAAACACCATTAAGACCAGTTAGTGCTAGAGTTAAGAAAAATATTTCCTCAACCTCTAGTGAGGAGGAAAGTATATTAAAGAAGAAGAAACCAAAAAAGGCAGTTTCGTTTTGTGTAGATGAATTACTTGATGATAAAAGTGATTTTGAAGACATAATGAGCATCAAAAAGGATAAGAGCAACAAATCTACCAACAATGAGACAAAAACCTCTTATAGCAATATAAGGGATTCATATGATGGCAACAAAAGGGATTCATCTGATAAAAACAAAATGGGTTCATATGAAAATAAAAAAAGAAAATCCAAGTCTCCTTCTAATCCATTTTTGGTAGATGAAGCGGATGTGTCTGAAGATGAGGAAGCTTCTACAGATGAGGAAGAAGGTAGTGATTTAGATCAGATGGAAGAAAGTTTTGTTTCTGAAGGTTGTACTCAACTTTCTCAAGGTCAGCATGAGGAACTTCAGGCCATCTACTTAAAGTCAGTACGTAGCCCAACTGGTCAGGGTGGTAAATTTAAACTTAAATATGACTATGATGATAATATTGATGTGTATTCTCAGGTTCCCCAAGATGAAGAGTCACAGTATTATGACGATAGTTTTGTTTGTGATGAAGAAGAGGAACACGATCTTCTGGAGGGACATGAAATCACCATATTAGATAAAGGCAATATCATTGACAATGAATCATTTGCTGGACCAAGGACAAGATGGTCAAAACCGACAAGACATAAAGTGATGCCCACTGTGAAACCAATTAAGCGAAAGAGGGTAAAAAGAATAGCAGATTCTTCAAGTGAAGAAGAATCCGATAATCAGAACATGATTCTTATGTCACCTGCAGAACCAGGAAGAAAATTCATAGATTCTCCTGCCATGACTCAAGGTCATGGTACAGTCAGTTTGAAGTCAAGTAATAGAAACAGTCGTCAGTTGTTATCAAGTAGTGATGATGAACAGAAAGAGGAAGTAATATCACCAGAAATTATGTGTTCACTTAAAAGTAGAAAAAAAACTAACAAACAAAACTTAGCGAATGTTACAAGTAATCAGCTCTCAAATTCTCACATATTAGACGCTAGTGCAGATATGACAATATCAAAGGAGAAAGAAGAACGTATTAGAAGACAAAAAGAAAAACAGGAAGAATTTCGTAAACATTTAATTGCTAAACAACAAAATAATGAGTCAGTAGACAAAACTAATAGTTATTGTGATGATACTGCTTTATTGACAAGGAGAGATTTAACAATTACAGAGGAAAATTCACTACTTACAGAAGACAGTGACTTATTGTTGAATACAACAAAACTGTCTAATAACAAATCTGTGATAATCGTTGATTCACGTGAAATAAATGGTGCTCAGGACATTGTTTCTACTCTAAGATTTAATCATAATATAAATGTAGTCGCTGCCCAGTTAGACAGCTGTGATTATGTTGTCAGTGTCCGCATGGGAGTTGATCGTAAACAATGGTCTGAATTCAGCAATGGAACAAATCGTGCTAAAATGACCGAACGTTTGCTTGGAATGTGTGACTTTTATGAGCGTCCTTGTCTGATTATTGAAAAAGATAAATGTAAACCAGAAGAGAAAGGAAGAATATTACACTGGACTAAATATGTTGACAAAACTTTAGTTCATTTGATTCAGTCTAAAATGACATTGTTTTTTACGGAAAACCAGTTAGAAACGGCATCTATCGTAGTCGATTTATGTCAACTTGAGAACAGAAAGAACTGTGCAATATCTTGTCCTATTAATCTAAATACTGATCAGCAGAACAGGGTTAAGTTCTATAGATCTATACCTCACTTATCTTACGTTCATTGTTTATTTTTGTGCAATAATTACAAAACTGTGGCAAGCTTTTTATGCAGTGACATCAGAACTATAATGACTAATGGCAAAATGACAGAGGAACGAGCTTCTAATGTTTATAATTATATCAGAAGAACGTTTGATACTCAGATGTTACCATCAAGTTATGGATAATAAAATCTAAGCTCAGATTACTTACTCATGTTGATAAAATTGATAGATTGCTTTATTGCCATCTGCCAGTAAAGCAATTTCAGGAAACTTTTATATTTGGAGAAATAGTTTTGCCTTGTATAGATTCATATTTTCATATCAAGAATACAGTTTAGGGTGTAAAATGGCCAAAAAAGAGAAATATAGTAATCCTTCATAATGTTACAACACACAAAGAGTATATTTAATTGATGTTCAAGGAGGTGAGTTGCTATTTTATGAAATTTCAATGTAAAATAATTTAATATTCAGCCTCTTATTAAGAGATGAGTTGTGTGATTTTCATTCTTGAAGGAAAAGCAGCAATTGCTGATTATCAATTCCTTCAGAAAGTCTGCATTATCTTTGTTGTGTCTTTCTTACAATGAATGGCATGCTTTAGATAGTGGCGTCAATAGCTTATGTTAATTTTCTGACAGACGAATAAAAACATGTGACTGACAGAACAATTTAACTAAATACAAATGTCAAGTTGTCAACACATTGTCTTCAACAATAGACAGGTACCCAATAGCATGCCTTAAAAAGATGCTAATGAATATAACCATGCATATAATGGTTTACTTTTATAAATTGTTATTTGGATGGAGAGTTGTCTCGTTGGCACTCACACCAAATCTTCCTATTTCTATAGACTTTCAATGTCTGCCATCAACACATAAAATAACAGACACTCAATGTATAGGCGAATTAAGAGGGGGGCTGATGGCCCCTCCCCTCTTTGTGGGAAATTTGTTTGATTATAAAGGGAATCACTAAAGCATGACTGGAGAAGGCCCCTCTTGAAAATTTCTGGATCTGCCACTGAATGTATGATTCTAAGATATGGTTAAGAAAAAACCTCAACTGACTAGGTTTGGGACACTGACATGGGACAAGCAATATGACACAAGGGGATTTACTAGTTTCTCCAGATATGAATCCTCCCTCTTTTTAGCTCACCTGGCCCATAGGGCCAAGTGAACTTTTCTCATCACTTGGCTTCCGTCGTTGTTAACTTTTACAAAAATCTTTTCCTCTGAAACTACAGGGGCAAACTTAATCAAACTTGAGCACAATCATCATTCGGGTATTTAGTTTAGAAAATGTGTCCCATGGCCCAGCCAACCAACCAAGATGGCTGAAATGGCTAAAAATAGAACCTAGAGGTAAAATGCAGTTTTTGGTTATAATCTAGAATATCATTACAGATAAAGAAAAGCTGTAAACAACAATAAGGTTCAGCAAAGTAAGATCTACAAATAAGTCAACATGACCAACATGGTCAATTGTCCCCATTAGGAGTTATTGCCCTTGAAAGTCAAATTTAACAAATTTTCTATTTTGTTTTTGTAATCTTTTACAAATGGCTTCTCCTAAAACAACTGAGACAAATTTTAACAAAACCTGGCCACAATAAGCATTATGTAATCTAGTTTAAAAAATGTGTCTGATGACCCTGCCTGCAACATGGCAGACATAGCTAAAGATGGAACATAGTGGGGAAATGCAGTTTTTGACTTATATCTCTGAAACTAAAGCAAAAGTAAAACAGTTGAATTATTTCATGCATCAATTGTAAATAAAAATATCAGGTGAGCAACATATTCTCATTGGAGCCTCTAGTTTATCTTTACGATTAAAATGACTAATGGTAAATAAAAGAACATACACAAAAGAATTAATAAAGGAATAGTACAAAATCTCTGATTAAATATGGAAAACAAAAAGTACAAGTATAACACATTGTATAAAATAATGCTTGCAGTTACTGTAAAGATGCTCAGTCGAACTCAAAGTACTTAACCATCTGAAATGAAATCAACTTAAGTAGAACTGCTTATTTCAATCAGAAACATATAATACACTGAATTGAATGTCTCTGGTCCAATTGGCTTTTTATTCAAGAAAACTTGGAAATATTGAAGATTAAATGAATTCAGAAAACTTCAAATAAAGTAGAAATAATTGGTCAACTTTACATCTACAATAAATTAACACATTACACATGCAGTCATATATGTGTCAATTGCTTTCTATTTTTTTGAGTCATGAAAGGTTAATATGTGCATAGAGAGTGTAAAATTAATAAGTATGTTAGCAAACAAAAAGTTGAGACGCCTTGTAAAATCTGTGAAAAAGTTAATATAAAGGATTTCATGCAGACTACTAAGTGTCCTCTCAAAGAATCGGGAACAGTTTATTTCGCACCAAGGCCATTTTCAAAGACTTTCAATATTAACTAAGTTACTTTAATTCTTCTTTTTTTTTTTAGGTTCAAATACTTATTTAATTGTTATTTCTCAACCAATTTCCAAATTGTAATCGCCAGACATTTTGACAGATTTTGAGAAAGGACCTATTATCAAAATGCGTGATTTTTGCATATTTTTTTTTCTCATCAAAACTTTGGAAAACCTTGACTGAAGCCTACGATGTAAAATGTTCTGCTACTAAATGGTTATAAGATTAATATTTTATCATTAGAAACATTAAATTTCGCCGAGGTTACGTCAAACAAAGATTATGCGAAAAACTGTTGTAAATTATGGAAAGATTGGACCAAAACTAACGTTATATTATTGAAATTATGCGTAATTTAGAGGTCATTGCTTCGTAATTTATAATATTAGACATGCTTTAGGACAAACAGAAGGTTTTTTTTTATTAATAGTATTCACGGGATTTCGCGCACCTGTTTCTAGTGAGTTTTGGTAGAATTGTTGCGATCTTGTGGTCAACTTTAGGTCATCGTGAACCTTCTTCTCCTTATCCAAATATTTAAGTCAAAATGAATATTCTTTTGGATTTAAAGCTATATATATGCATGGTTTTTTTGTATAAAAGAATTCATTCTTAAGATAGATTATATATATGGAAGTTTTTAACGACCTTGACTGGCTATACAGCCTTTGCACGGTCGGTAGATAGATTCATTGTATAAACCGCCATCTTGGGTTGTCACTATCTCAGTACACAATCAGTCTAGTTAATTGCTTAAATCTACAAATTTGTAGACAGATGTGCAATTTTATTGGTTAGACTGTTTATTTATACAAAAGAAATCTTGCTGATTTAAAGCATTAATCAAAATATTTAAACAATAACCAAGCATTTGTGTTTTAGAATCAATTTTTCAACTAAGCCATGTAAGGGGAAATAACTCTTAGTTCAAAATTTATACTGGAATGATGGGGAAATTTTTAATTTTTACTTGAAGCAAGAAAACACTTTCGTTAACATATTTTTTCTTTTTTATTTTCTTAAAACATATAAATCTATATATATCTTCTCACAATTTATTGCAAAATTCTATCTCAGATTTTTTTAATTCACAAAAATGTGTTTTTTTCATGATCATTCTAAGAAAATTAAGGCAATTTTCAACGACTCATAGCTTGAAAAATAGCATAGTGACCCATCCTTTTTATTCTACTTTTGAAAAGAGCATAGTAAAGTCTTTATTATGGCAAAGTATAAGAAAATATATCTCAGGGGAAACATATACCTATGATCTATCTTAAGCAAACAAAAAATAATCAGGAATTCTGTTCCACATCTAATTCTTTTCATTACAAATTTTCAATACCGCTGTCCAATTTGAAATGCTTTTAGTTATCAATGTCTGCATAAAGCAAACACAAATTAAGTTGTGAAACTTTAGGTTTATATCTCATTCTTTTCTTAACAATACTGCTATTCAATTATAAGTATTTCTTAGAAAGAATGTTAACAAAAGTGTCGACATTTTGTGTTGTTGATTTAGTGTTTTGTGGATATAGTGAATCTTTTAGATTGAAATCCGATGCCTCATGTAAAAAGAGTGCCACGCTTTTTGCACGTTAAGAACCCTTACAACAGCTTTTAGAGGGGTCCGTAGGTTGCCTGTGTAAAGCCAAATTTCTGTCCCTATCCAGTAAACCCTCATTTTCCAGTGGCAGTCCGAATTTCCCTGACCATCATCCCGGATGGCCTCTACCAATATTACAAGACAGTTGTCTCATTGGCAATCATACCACATCTTCTTTTTTATATTGGCCAATTTAACGGTCTAGAAGCTATGTACATGGGAGACAATTTAATTCAAATTACTGACTTATTTTTTTTTTATTTACCCGACTTATCTCCCTTACTATACAATGATTAGGCGATGTGTACTTTTAAAGTTAAATAACCTTGAACATAGTTCCAATCTTTGTATAAATGTGGAAAAATACTAAGAAAAAAATGTTTGAAGAATCAAGTTATACAATCATTTGTGAAAAAAAATTAATAAATTTGCATCATTTGGCACAACTTTTTGGAAATTTTGCACCCTCAATGCTCTTCAACTTTGAAATTGTTTGGCTTTATAAATATTTTGATATGAGCGTCACTGATGAGTCTTATGTAGAAGAAACGCACGTCTGTCGTACTAAATTATAATCCTGGAACCTTTGATAACTATTTAACAATTTGCAAAAATTTCAAACTGATGAAAGATTTATGATAAACTGACATCAGACCCAGGTGCAAACCATTCTCTTGCGTCTCCTGTCGTATGTCGTATGTGGAAACTTGTTTGAACTAAACTTAATCAGAAAAACATTTTCCCTTAAACAGTGCCATAAGATACAGTTATTCACAAAATCCGGATAATTTTATGATTGAAAAAAATTATATATTTTCAAAATTTATATACCAAAATTGTCAAGATTGCCAATCGCGATTAATACCTGTAGGTGAATATTTTCAAAGTGATATTGCAACCATATTCGGATGATATTTTTTACCTACAGGAATCTACAGCAAAAGTTTGAAACCACACAAACCAATACGTTAGCAAAACCTACTTATACATCTCATCTAGAATGGTATTTTTTTTAAGAAATGTCATGCGGATTTTCTGATATTTTTCTGACTTCAAATAATTATCGTTTTTGTTTGATAAATTATGGGAGGTACTCATAATTATGGTTTAATATTCAATTCTGACATAAGAAAAGAGAAAATTAATGAATGTATTTAATTTATTGTATTATAATGTGACCTGACAATTATATATAGATCAAAGCGTTTGTGAAACAAATTATCTATCACAACGCCTACCTGTAAGATTTCAATAAATCAACTTATTTATAGCATGTTCTGAGATTCATATTATGTACAAGGGGGAAGTTACTTATACTTTGTAGTCCAATTACACTAAGAAAATCGCGTGATTGTGGCCAACTGTTCTGTCTCGCCTGCGACTCGAGTTGTGAAAGCGAGACATCGTTTTATACAAAAATTATCACAGTTTATTCAACTAAGGAAATCATCTCGAGTTTTTCATTGTTTTGTGTCCTCTTGGTGTTAGGCTTAAATACATTCAGAAAAAAAACATGATTGAAACTGTGACAAAGTATCAACCATAGGACGTATTGTGATTTTGAATTTTAGTCTTGCGGTTATTTTTGTGTTATAGTAGTCTCATTTTAAAATAAATAAAATCATTTGGTACTTATGCGTAATTTATCTGTATAATAAAGATCTAATAGGAATAAAAAAAATGAATTAAGCAATACAATCAACATGTTCATGACAAACAAAACCATGACATAAGTGTCAGACAAGCTGACAACAGTCATAACAACACACAAAACACGAAAACACAATTGGTGTGCTCAGATCAGATGACCCAGGAGGTAAACAGTTCCCAGTGTCCCACTTCACGGTGGAACACGTTATGTTCCAAACTTATACCAAAAAGGTGCTAATCTTTTACATCCGGGTCACTTATGATTCTTGACAATAATAGTTTTTCTTTCATTACCACCATCTCTAAGATAACTCTGATAACCTTCAATTATACACAATCAGGAACGTGATTTGGCATACTATAGTTAATTATTTATGGAGAATGTACTTTAACATCATGAGAAATGTTTTAAAAGCAACTTTTACGAGACCAAATATCAAATCTTTTATATTAAGGTCGACAATGAAATAAAAATTACAACGGGACTCTACATCCGTGAAGATGGTCTTTTATGGTCAAATATTCAACCTTTTAAACAATTGCCTAACTAAATTCTTGGTCCACTTATTATTGAGACACTTACTTCACAATAGGTGTTGACTAATACTTTGTATTTATCAGATCCACCTTTGTAAAAGTTTCATTATATCTGTAATTTTAAGAATAAACTGATTGATCAAAAAACAAGATATATAATGTATTCTTACTTATATAGTTACGAAACCGGGGCTACAAATCGCCTACAGTATCAATTAAATTACACTTTTACACCATGATGTTAAAAGCATTCATTTGTACAAATAAAATTTAACGAAAATTAAATCAGACTGGTTATATACATTTATAATGGGAAAACTTGGCATGAGGAAAAGCTCATTCTTATGTTTTGCATTTCTGAGCCGGAATAAACGTGTTCAATAGACATCCGTTTCCTCGTTTTTGTTATTTTTCTTAACTTTCCCCAATGAGATAAAGTAGATCAGCTTCAGGTCAGGATATGAGAAAATGTATGACGACGAATTTATTTTTACAATTGTAATGTGCACGCAAAAAAGGTTGAAAGTGAAGGTCATATGAAAATTGAAGGTCGTACGATGATTTGTATACTAGGTATATAGTTCTTTACATCTTTATCATTTTGGTCTTTGGTGGATATGACTGGGTCTCTCTGAAATCATTCCATATCTTCTAAAAAAATATATTAGTAGTTTTGCTTATACATGATACACCTCAGTGGCGGATCCAGAAATTTTCATAAGTGGGGCCCACTGACTGACCTAAAAGGGGGCCCGCTCCAGTCACGCTTCAGTGATTCCCTATATAAGCAACCAAATTTTTTCCCAAATAAGGGGGGGGGGCCGGGCCCCCCTAAATCCGCCTCTGCACCTGAGAGTACATTTAGGTTTTTTTTTATTCTTTCAGGCGGCTCGTTTTTAAAGTAAACATTTGCTGAAATAATATGACGAACATGACTGCAGGTGTTTTCAGCCTAACCATGTATGGCGAGTATTTTTTTTTTTTTTTGGTATTTTCTCTCACTTTTCGATGAATTTGTATAGCTCATTTGGTAACGTATCTCCACAAGGATGAAATTCAGCAATAAAATTTTAAGTTTATTAACAGTTTTAATCTGAACACTCAGCTTCTAGGGGGTGTTATATTTTTGAAGAAAGAAAAAGGAGATGGCGGAAAATACCAGAGGGAATTGTAAACCACATTTCATAAAAAAAACAAAAAAAAACAGACAACATCAAGACCCAAAAAGGGGGTACGAACACACACAGTGAAGCTCCAGTAGGATACCCTCTTAGGTCTCAGGAACTCTTTTAACCGTGTCTTAGTTCACTAGGTCAATGTAAACGGCAAACTATTTAAAGTACTGAAATACTTAAAGTGAAGTTTTTCACATTTTTTTTTTTAAGTCACAGGCCACAGGTTGTATTAAATGAGACATCAGGTCGCAAGCTCGCAAATCGGATTTGAATATGTTAGAGCCACAACAACCCGCACACACTACTTACTACACACAAAACTGACGATTGAGCAACGCGAATCGCACCAAAAATCGAGCATTGTTATTTTCAGTTTACAATCAAAGTTAAAAATGTGATAAAAATATTGAAAGCTGTAAAATATACGATTTCTTCATAGATACACTAGCTGATATTTTTTCATTATTAAATGGTCATATATGAGTAATTTCATGTCCGGAACACTACCCTAAAGTCGCCAGTTCTGTCCAGTACTGTTCCGTTAATTATATGCAATTAAACCATTTACGTAAACGTCATCATGTATACTTTATTTATTTAGAAGGTGTATGTTTGTTCCTTTGCCAAATTGTCAGCAGACAAGCTTTGATTAATTGTCATCAGACAGAATCCATTTCTAACCCTCGATAAACAGCGTGAAAAACAAACATTTGAACATGAATATCGATCACTCTAGAAGGTTGCAGGGATACCAGTTATATACAATCCAATTTATTTTAACAAGCAGTAAGATAACGATCAGTGATTGGCAGTGTTTTAACTTACATGTATAGGTATTGTGCAATATGACATATGCATTATAGTACTGTTCTTTAGTCCTTATACAAAGGAAAATGAAAGTCACAGTGACAGTAGATAACGTGAGTTTAGGAGGTCTTGATTTTTATCATCTAGATTATTAGACTAGACCATGGCGATTAATATGAAAATGGTATGTGGGTTCTTCGGGTTAGATCTTTACGTTGGCTGAAATTACTTTAACGAAGTTAAACGACCTTTAAGACAGCCATATATCTTGACGAGATGTGTTGTTACTTTACAGTTCAATAGGAATGGGAACCTAATAAAACAAAATGACTTGCAATCTAATGAAAATTTCGTTATCCTATCATATACGAGCACGCGAGTGTAGATCTAAATTTTAATCAGATTGAATTGTCTTGCTTTATATATTTTACTTATAACTTCACAGCTTCAAAATTACGCGAATGTATATGCCTAACTTTGGGGCATTAAGTATTCCGTCCGTTTGTTCGTTCGACACGATCCGTCTGTCCCGCTTCAGGTTAAAAGTTTTGATCAAGGTAGTTTTAGATGAAGTTGAAGTTCTTGTTCGATCAAAATGGGGTGTACAAACGCCCTTCCCTCTGCATCTGCCCCTAAACGGGGAGTTCTAGATCTGTTCCCAGTTGTAACATCGTTTTAGACATTTCTATGCTATCAGTCGAGTGGGGTTCGAACTCGAATCCCTTGTTTGACAGTGAACACTGCATAGATGAACAATTAGACCATTTAGGCACCGAGCAGTGGCATATCTAGAAATTTTGGGAACCCCACCCCTAAATCCGACTCTGCCGAGGACCCGAATTAATTTATAGTACAACCAGGGACTTTCTATACTAAGTTAGTATAGAAAGTCCCTGGTACAGCGGATTACATCTTTGATAGTTATGACAGTTACGGAAAACTGTAATTGTTTTGAATAATAGAAGCACACGTAACTAAGACGACAATCTTACGCCATAAATAACGAACAAAATATTCATCTAAATGGTAACCTGCAGTCCTCACAAGACAGGTGACCACGGGTATAGATATCTTTTTATGTCAAGTTTTAAATCGTCCAGTCTATAAAAGTCTTTGGCATAAATTACTGTGGATGTCAGTTTAAAAAGGTCAAGCATTTTTCAGAGAGCGTTCTTTAAGGTCGTTAGTTTTCTCGTTTGAATTGTTTGAATTGTTTAACATTATTTTGGGACCTTTTATAGCTTACTATGCGGTATGGGCTTTGCTCATTGTTGAAGGCCGTACGGTGACCTATAATTTCTGTGTCATTTTGGTCTCTTGTGGAGAGTTGTCTTATTGGCAATAATACCACATCTTCTTTTTAATATGTTATATTTTTACCAAAATGTTAATATTGTCTCACTTACCCAATTAAGTTGATTCTGTTTAAAAAAAAATCTCACAATATTCAGCTCATTAGGCAGCAACCATTTGATTTTCTGGGGGGGGGGGGGGGGGGGGGGCTATGTTTTTTTTTTCTGTACAAACTTTTTTTTTCGCCTGCGGCGAAAAACAATATATTTTTTTCGCGACAAGTCGAAAACAATTTTTTTCTTTCAATTTTAGCATTACATATAGTGGCAGCTGAGGGTGAAACAAACATTTTTTTTTTCTCAGAATCAAAAACAAATTATTTTTTTCTCCAAAAACTGGAAACAAACTTTTTTCCCAAAAAAAAACATAGCCCCCCCCCCCCCCCCCCCCAGAAAATCAAATGGTTGCTGCCTTACCTCTTTAAAATTGCTTTTTGACCCCCCAAAAAAACCTTATTTTGTTGTCGAGCCTGCAACTTTTGTTGCAGAAAGCTCGTCATAGGAATAGTGATCCGGCGGCGGCGGCGGCGTTAGCTCACTTCTTAAAAGCTTTATATTTTAGAAGGTAGAAGACCTGGATACTTCATACTTTGTATATAGATGCTTCATGTTACGAAGTTTCCGTCAGTCATCTGTCCAATGTCCTTGACCTCATTTTCATGGTTCAGTGACCACTTGAAAAAAAGTTCAATTTTTTTGTAATGTTGAATTCTCTCTTATTATAAGTAATAGGATAACTATATTTGATATGTGCGTACCTTGCAAGGTCCTCATGTCTGTCAGACAGTTTTCACTTGACCTCGACCTCATTTCATGGATCAGTGAACAAGGTTAAGTTTTGGTGGTCAAGTCCATATCTCAGATACTATAAGCAATAGGGCTAGTATATTCGGTGTATGGAAGGACTGTAAGGTGTACATGTCCAACTGGCAGGTGTCATCTGACCTTGACCTCATTTTCATGGTTCAATGGTTATAGTTAAATTTTTGTGTTTTGGTCTGTTTTTCTCATACTATATGCAATAGGTCTACTATATTTGTTGTATGGAATGATTGTAAGGTGTACATGTCTAGCGGGCAGATGTCATGTGACCCTGACCTCATTTTCATGGTTCATTGGTCAAAGTGAATTTTTTGAGTTTTGACTTTTTATCTAATACTATATGCCATAGGTTAACTATATTTGGTGTATGGAAATATTTTATGATCTTTATGTCAGTCGCGCAGGTTTCATTTGACCGTGACCTCATTTTCACGGTTCATTGCACAGTGTTAAGTTTTTGTGTTTTGGTCTATTTTTCTTAAACTATAAGTAATGGGTCAATTATATATGTTGTATAGAAGCACTGTTAGCTGTACATGTCTGCCTGGCATGTTTCATCTGACCATGACCTCATTTTCAAGGTTCATTGGTCTTTGTTTAGTTATCTTGGTTAATGTTAAGTTGATGTGACAGTTGTAATAAAGTTTAGCTTTATACCTATAGGACTATCAACATAATATCAATGATTAGTATAGAAGGCGAGACATTTCAGCGTGTGCACTCTTGTTGGACTTAGATATGACTAAGAAGCACGTCATTTAACAGAGTCGACATTTCCATAGATGGAAAATTAGATAATAAATATATTTATACTTAAAGGTGTTAAACTGTGCTAATGGGACATATATGTACAAATATATTTACTTAGTATAGTCTTAACTGGATGACGTTTCACGTTATCTATGACAAAGATATATTAATAAATGATCTCGACAGTTTTAACTCAATATGGTATTTTCCAATTAAGGAAATGTCATTCGATATGAAAGCGTCATACAGTCTTAGCCGTTTAATTTTATCGACACAATTAATTTTTTTTTAATCTTTTTTTTTTTACAATTTATTAACAAAATCTGCAAAACACATGTTTAATGAATTATTTTAATATTTGAAAGAATTACAACATATCCCCTCTGTTTGATATTGTACTAACTTGACTCTTAGTATTATTTGTTAATTGTTATGAGAAAAAAAAAGTCCAGTAACGGAAGAAATAGGAAATATCTGCACGCAAGCCGCGGAGGATTTTGTGCATATCTGATGACAATAAAATTGTTTCGTTGAAGTAACAGGATACTTATGTTTATTACGCAATTAAATGAAGTATAAACGTACGAACCAATATTAAAAATTCTAATGGATATTAATTTATTAAATGTTTTATATAAGGTGAACTAAGTTTATACAAAAACTAAACATGTTTTTGTCACGACATCAAAGGAGTAATGGCATGACAATCTGTAGAAATTAAGGACTTGAGAATTTGTGTTTCGATATAGTTGAACTGTTAAACGTTTCTACTAGAAAACATTGACCCTTGTTGGCATTAAGTATATGCAATACTGAGGAATGTGTTTATTTCTTCCATTGAGACGTAATGAAACTAAGTGCCAAATTAATCTTGTGACGCAAATGAGATATAGATTAATGTTTTTCGTTATAAATATTCCATTTATCCAGTTCCACCGGTTTTCAAAGTTACGGCATCTCAGTTTAATAACCATGTGTCTCTGTCCAGGAATAAATATCATGCATCAAAATTGTCAATATGATAAATAATAAATGAAAGAAAGACGGAAGATATCAAAGGGATATTCAAACTCATATAAGTCGGAGAAAATCTGACCATGCCATGAAAAAAAAAACACCCGAAAACCGAAAAAAAAACCTACCCGAAAACCGAAAAAAAAAAAAAAAAAAAAAAAAACGAAAACCGAAAAAAACGACCTTAAGACAAACATCAGTCTATACAAGTGTACAAAACATAACATAAGACTAAGCAACACGAACCCCACCAAAAAACGGATGTGATCTCATGTACCCGCGAAATATAAGCAGACACTGTTCCACGTGCAACTCCCGTCGTTTTGCTCATCAAGTTAAGTTTCTCCAACTGGACCTAAACTATTGACATTTTACTTGTACCATTTTTTTTATAAACCATATTGTATCATATTGTATTTTAATAATGTAACTCCTTTCAGATATAAAATGTCTTGTTCTATACGTTAAATGGGAATCTGATATCCGGTAGAACCACTCTTAATGAAAAGGGGAGGGGTCCATTCGATAGTGTGTGACTATGTTAAAACAGCGGCGATGTCTGTCCCCATAGAAAGTTATGCAAAATGCCTGTTTAATCTTTGAAATTATTTAGATACACATCATCTGCATGGCTTGGATCACCCAGGACTTTTCACTGATCCCTGATCCTGGTTAGGCTGGAAAAGGTTTGTTTCTAGATTTATTAAGGTAGACCTTATATCTAATATGATTGCAATACTTCCTGTTTGTAATAATATTGGTACTCGTAGTTTCTTCCATTGAGACGTAATGAAACTAAGTTATTTCTTCCATTGAGACGTAATGAAACTAAGTGCCTTTTCACTCAGGTGCGTTTTGTCAGGTTTTGTTGTTTCCAATTAAAGAATACGATATGTGCACCCTCGGTTTATGCCATTCATTTGGGCCTCGATTGTTTTACCTTTAGTGTATGCTGGTGTTAAGACACACACAAGCTGATAATCGAGAAATTTTTGGGATGGAAATAAAACATTCGATGCTTTCTGTAAAGTAGACCGATTGTCGTCAATTTACATTCCTTTTGAGGAGACAACTCGCTGTTAGCGGATAGTGGGAGTTGTGAAAGGGTACAAACATCGTGAACATTTGATGGTATAGACAAACTATGTTATTTTTTTGTCACAAGATATATTTGTCCATTTTTATCCAAGGTATTGTATATAATATTACGTGTTATAAAGTTCACTTTAGCTCGCCATTCTTGATCCCGGCGCCGCGTGAATCGTCAAAAATTTCAAATGTGCACGCGAAATAATAGTTTAGAATTAATAAAATACCGAGTCTGTTATTATATGATATACGGTTGGTTGTGTTTAATACAAATTCTAAGTAACTATTACGTTGTTCACATGTAAAACGATATATTTGAAGAGACGAGCTGACAACGTATTGCGTGGTTAGCAGACGTTAGAACATTTTAGAGGCCATGCTACCAGGATCAAAGTTTCTTCCTAACCTGTTGACGAATACGTTGATATTCTATGTTAATCTGTTTTCTTTATACATGTTTGTTATAAATATGTACGTCCCATAAATGTAAACTAGTTAATAGTACATGGTTTGTAATATATACTGTAACACACTGATCATTTCAACACTATATGTGTTGGAAGGCCTTTCCCATTATTCCCGTGCATGTCTGCATGATAATATGTCTCCGATTGCTTTTAAAGTACTCTTATTTTCGTTTTTTTTTTTTTTTTTTTTTGCAGTAATCAGTGAAACTGTCTATTATAAGGCCTCATATTTTACATATTCATGTTTTGTGCATGCAATATTAAGTGGGACTGCGTCATTATTCATGTTTTATGCAGTATTTAGCAAGACTGTGTCTCTAATATATATTCATGTTTTATGCACTATTTATTAATCCTCGAACTCAATGTGTCTGTATATGGTCTCATAATTTACACATTAGTTTGTTTTGGTCTTGTATGTTTTTGTTTTTTATTAACTTTATTTCATGTATATGCTTTGGAGTTCGGGTGCTGGATTTTCTCGTTGTGTTGGAAGACCCATTGGTGGCCTACGGCTCATATCTGCTCTTTGGTCGGGTTGTTGTCTCTTTGACATGTTACCGATTTCCGGCATTCCCAATTTTAATGTCGATGAACTTCAGATTCGAAAATGTCTGTAAAGTCACGAAGATTTTTCTTTTTCAGTAACGGGCTTGACTTATCTTTGTTTTAAAAGGCAATGACTGCCTGACACTGAATTAAATGTTTCAATGTTTGCTATTATCGAAAACGATAATGTTCTGGCGATTTTACTGTGTTTTCAATATTTACGGATAACTGTGACTTGCCAAACAAACGAAATATGTCAAACACAGTAGTTTGTTCAGTTTGTTTTTTTTTACCTTTTTCGGGAAAATTTTGTTAAAATGCACGTGGGAAACTTTGAAAGAAATCTTTTTTTTATTTGAAAAAAAATAATGACGAGTGAACGATGTCCAAAGGACTCAAAGATATTAGAGAATAATGCTTGAAATACAAACTATTAAGATAATAACGAAAGAACGCTTGACTTACAAAACATCAAGATATTAGAGAAAGAATGCTTGAATTATAAAATATTAAGATATTATAGAGAAAGAATGCTTGATAAAAATAATATAAAGGATTATTCAAAGAATGCTGCATTACAAAACATTGAAATAGTAGATAAAAAATGCTTAAATTACAAAATTTAAAAGATATTAGAGAAATAATGCTCTGAATTACAAAGAATTAAGGTATCAGAGAAATGACTGTATTACAAAATATTACGATATTCGAGAAAGAAAACTCGAAATACAAAATATCAAGATAATATTGTGCGATACCTGTCCTAAATTCTAGTTAACATTTGATTGATGACTGTTGAATACACGAAAATTTTGTTGATGCCTAAAGGTGCGAAAATAACGAGGAAAAATTTCGAGTTATCTGACCTTAGTCAAGTGCAATGGAATTAATCATGAAAAGTCTTGTCACCTGCGGACACTTAAAAGTTGTTTTTTTAAATAGATGTTTATGTTTTGGCTTTAGCACATTCCAGCTTTTGTTTCACAGACATTGTACTTTTGCGATATTTGCTTTACTTATTAAATAAATGACATATTTTAAGCCTTTTAACACCTTAATTGAATCATAAGTATCTTTTAGGTAATCAATTTACCTTAGCCTTACTTTGACCCGGACAGCTAATTATATCATATCAAAGAGATTTACTTTATAAATATTCAATCGGATTATGATAAAGATTTCATCAAGTCTTTGTTCTTAAGTCGGCACCTAGTCAACAGAACTAAGGTATAGAATCTACACGCAATATTGTCTATGATCATTATTGAAATCTTAAATTAAAAAGATCGCTGATTATTTTTTAAATATCATTCATATTAAAGTACTTTTCATAGCCGGATTCTATATAACTTATAAAATCCGAACTCTGTATGTTCGTATTGATATTAGTCCTAAACGACAGAAAATAAACACCCTAGTAATATGCACACAAGCGTTTAGTCACGGAGAATGGGGGAAACTACTTTCAAAGTTTAAACAAAATGAATTGTGTACAAGATAAGTTAATGTAGCCAGAGACATATAATACAATATTATATGTCTCTGATGTAGCGTTATATTGTATATAATTGTAAAATCGTAGTAGATTATTTTTTCTTTCTGTCCATGCTTTCAAGGTCTTCTAACTAACTTACTGTCTAACATATACGTACGTCCTTGATAACGAGATGTTATAGTAGCTGATTCCAAAGGGGGGACTAGTAAGAGGGCAATAAAAACCGAATCGCTCGTCGGTTTATTTTCCATTTTCAGTAATGACACCCTTGAAGCTTTTTTTACTAGCGTAAGGAAAACCGAAATTTTGAAGTATGTATATGGTTCACAACAGAAAATCGTTTCTCATGACCGTATTAAACGCTTCAATTATTCTGTTTATGGTATTTTGATATACTGATGAACTAGTCCAGTTGAAATTAACCTCATTTTAATTTCATTACTAAAATCTGGTTTTAGTAGATTTAAAATGTGGTGACTATTTATTTGCATTTTTCTTTGATCTATAGATTTCTTAATATACAGCAAATGGAACTGACAGACTGAATGAATCAGTCAATGTTTTTACGTCACAGTTTTGAACCAATGAAAACAGTCTATTTTCTAAGTGATTCATATTAGTAAGGTAACACATATCATTTGACAAGAATAACGTGAACACAGGTAAACACGGTACATAAGAGAAGTAATGTGTATTCCATGTGTTAAATAGTGTTTGGATTAACAAAAATATACATCTGGAAAATTATTCAATAACATATTGATATATAGTGGGAATATAATTGAAGCAGAAAAAAACACTTGTTATGACATTACATAGAAAATTAAATTAATAGGAAAATTAAATAGTTGACGATGCCGCCTCAATCTATGATGGACCATAATACTAATTTGTTACCCGCGGGTGATGAACCCAACCCTCAAGCAAAGATGAAATGTGTTCTTTTAGGCGACGGGGCTGTAGGTAAAACCAGTTTAGTAGTTAGTTATACTACAAATGGATACCCCACGGAATACACACCAACAGCTTTCGACAACTTTTCGGGTAAGTTTTTCTTCTGACAGTTATTTGTCTTCTTTTCTTTTTTGTTTTTGAAAGATTTATTATAACTTCAGAAATAGAGGAAAAGCACGCGCACCTCACACATCGCCAGAAAAACTTAATTTTTCATTATTTATATGTACAAAAATGAAATACTATACTGTAATTTACATGTGAAATATTTATGAGCCAAACATGAAAACTGCAAAATCAAAATTAGACGAGAAACATCTGTTAACGATGTCTAGCTGATTGAGTTTATTTAATTATAATATATTCTATTTTTTTTTATTTCAGTGGTTATAACAATTGACGAAGCACCTGTCCAACTTCAACTATGTGACACTGCTGGCCAGGTGAGTTATCTTAATTAATAATTGATAAGATTGAAAAGTGCTGAAAATGCCAAAATACTGTCATGTTATAGAATTTTTAATGCCTTATTAAAAATGTCGCAGCACACCTGGAAGCAATTTTCTGTCATTAAGGTATTGGTGACACTATTGTTCATAACGATTTAAAACAGAAAATGATTGGTATTTATTTATTTCATTGAAAAAAATAAATTTTAAAACGTGGGATAATTGTGTTATTTGAATATCATATTTGCAATGTAGATATGAACTTTACAATTATCTAGAAAATCGACCCTCTGATACCTAAAATAATCTCTTGATATATTATGTCATGTTTACCTGAAGGTATTAATCATCAGCATTTGTAACATCGATCAGCTGATTATCTCACCAGGTACATGGCCAATATACATCATGAATTACAAATTAACCACAGAAATGTTGTTTTTTTTCATTTTGGAACCAGAACCGAACGTTTTTACTTAGACATTTTCTTCCCTGTATATTTTTTTTACCGGGGTTAAACATTTTGACAGAATTACTCAAACATACTTATTGGGAGACAGCATTGTGTAAGAAGCTCTGACAATCCTTCTGTACTATGAAGTTAGGCAGTCATAGGACATACCCATTGAAATCGCTGCATTTCTTAGGTCCTCTTTATACTGTAGAAGTCGCAAACAACTGTTAAACATTCACAATTGAATGCAAGCATATAACACGTTCAATCAAGATTGTCTTATGAAAAATTACAATGAGTAATACAAAAAATCTAGCTGAAGGTCGATCAGTTGAGTGAAATCTATTATCTATATATACAAAGTAATATTTCACCTACATGTATGTGATGTTGATAAAACTGTTGATTGAAAACTCAGCAGTGTATACTTTATCAGCTCTATCTGTATCTATTCCTATCTATATTTTGGTTAACTCATATTTTTGTCAGAATATTACATTTGCTTCTGGTGATGAATCATCAATGTAAAACAAGGCTCCCACAGGGAGATGACAAAACGGAATAATAACTTATTTTTGGATGTGCTGAAATTAGAATTTCGTTAGAGAAATGTTTTGATAATACGTCAACTTGAGGATTTTGGCATAGGATCATTTTGGCCTGTTGATGTTAAGTTATTTTTTTTTACCTACATTATTTTTAGATATCCTAAAATAAGAATATCTTTTGTGAATGGTTTTGATACTTCATCAAGCCAAGGGTTTGCTATCGGACAATTTCGGCCTGTTGGTGTTTAAAAAACTTTTGACGACTGACATTCAATTTCGATATACTGAAATTTTAAAGTCGGTTGGGAAAGATTTTGATATTTCATCAATGATTTTGGCATAGGACCGTTTTGGCCTGTTGGTGTTATGTTTTGAAATTATTTTTTTACCTACATTTTTTTTGAATACCTTGAACTAAAGAAGATCGTTTGCGAATAGTTTTGATATGTCAAGATCAAGGGTTATGGCTTAGGACAATTTTTGCCTGTTGGTGTTCATATTTATTTTTGGGGACCGACAATATTTTTCGATATAAGTTGCAATTAGAAGATTGTTTGAGAAATGTTTTGATACATCTACATCCAGGGTTAAATCGTTGGACATTTTCGGCTTGTTAGTGTTCTGATTTTTTTTTTTGTCGACCGACATTATTTTTTGGGTATACTAGTACTGAATTATAAAATCGGTTGGGTAATGTTTTGATACTACATCAAGGGGTTTGGCATAGTACCATTTCGGCCTTCAGGTGTTGAGTTTCTTGTCTACCTACATACTGGTTCTTCATCGACAAGAAACACTTTGTGATCGCTATCATTCTATTTTTTTTCTAAAGTTTGCGTGCTTATTTTCTTATTAGTTTCTATTTCCAAATATATAACTGGGTAATAAATGACCTGTTGTCTGTGCCACATTTTTTTCTTATTTAGAGCATAAGAAATATTTAGAAAGCTGGCAGTTTCTCAAACATTTTTACTTGATTAAATAATAAGAAATTCTTCTTATTGACCCATTTCTCGAGATTTGAAAAGAGAAAGGATTTCTTTAATTTATATTCTTTCAGTCGAATTAGAGCAGAAAGTGAATGATTTACGGGAGCTAGTAATTTCACGGATTGTATTTCGAGTCCTAATAATTCTCTTTTGTAATAATTTGACATTCTTTCTGTTACTTATGAAAAGCGGTCAGTTCATTTTAATACGTACAGCAATTATGTAAATACAACTGAAAGAAAATTCAAATAGAAACAGTTGAAATTTTAGTCTGAATTTTTAACCTGAAGACATCAGCTGTTTATCATTAATATGTATGTAATAATGATAGGGACTGACTGAGGATTGTTTTGTATAACCACGTACCAGGTGTAAAACAGTTGTAAAATAGGTGGTCAGTACTTTATCTCTTGATATATCTTATTGAAAACCTGTAGGGAGATTCGCCATACATGACATGGACACCAGACGATCGAATTGGTCAGTACAAAAACAGTCCTGCGGGGGGACACTTGAAATGAACAATACATTTTAAACTGGTCCATTCAAGGTGACAATATTGTTGACAATAAGTTTTATTCTGCTACTGTGAAGTGTGAATACTAACGACTAGTCCCATAAAAGTACAAAAGTAAGCTTTAACTGTTGCTTTATCTATCTAATAGATCAAATCTAGTCTTGCCTAGAACCGCAGAAACCTTGTTGGTAAATAAAAAGATTTGATATGAATATTAATGGTGAACTGTGGCCTTTAAAAAAATTAAAGCATCTTTTATATAACCTTGATTCGTGTCAAAGCACAAAATACAAAACATGGGATTAGGAATGAAAACATGTTTTCAAATTGCACAGTTGAAAAGTTGTCAGTTGCAGCGCACGCAGTTACGCTGCGGTATGCAAATAAATGAACAAATGGAGATATGCAGAGGTTATTTGTTTTCCTGAAGGGCATAATTTATTGTTTACACTGATCATATGTCAGCATGTCACGCGTGTCATTTGAGAAGTGTCTATTTTTTCAATTCAACTGCCACGATCTTTCCACTAAATATTCGTCTTTTTATGCTATTTTTGTGACTTTTGGGTTGCTGTCGATTAACGTATACTCCGTCTCTGTTTTTTCGCCTCATTAACTAGTTCGACAATTATATAATATTCCCCAAAACAATAGTTACCAAAAAGAAAGGATGAAAAACGTTCCCATCCTTTTTACATATGTATGCATTATTTATTAATACACTGAACAAAAGTTGCAATTCTATTTATCCCCGTCCTACGCATGATACAATTTGATACTCTAAATGTAAAAAAAGTTTTGGAAAATGTATATTTAAACTGTGTATTACCCACGCCTTACGTAAGAAAGAAGTTGAAACACTAAGTAGATAAACAGAATATTGCAATAAATGCTTTAGTACTTCAAAACAAATTCCCGGATTACGAAATTCTCGTTTTTCATCATTGACAAAAAAAACAAATACTGAAATTTAATCATGTATTTTTTTAAACAAATTTTAAAACTAACTGGATATTATCCAAACGAATATAAAATACCAATAAAATTCCCATTGAAGTGAATCATTAAGGACAGGGAGAATATTTGAAGTTTTGATTTTACATACTTTAGTAGGTATCTCTCATGAATGATCATGTAAAATTTAAATATTCTTTATGAATAGAGATAAAAATTACATTTCAAACAGTGACGAACTTAAGAAAATTTTAAATGTGAAAAGAGGTGTTTGTAGTCATTCATAAACGACGGACAATTTACACTGAATGGGTTTGTTATTTTTAAAAATCATAAACCTTTTGGTAACACCATGTCGAGAATATTTCTAAACTGTTTCGCCATTAAGTACTTATTTATGCATAAATTTGCATACTAATTTTAACCTCATAAAGTTCATAGAAATCATTTGCACCTCTCTGTAATTAATTACATCTATAAACATCTGTGATGACTTCATGTATATGGTATATCAATAAATATGTCACATGATTTATTGCAGCAACTATACGTATGTTACATTAAAAAATTCTGTCATTTTTATCTAAAAGTTTTCACTTCACTTGAGAATAAAAATTTTACTTTTCTGTTATTAATAAATGTGAAGTAATCTCCTATTTATGTAGAAAAATAGAGAATTAACCGTATTAAGGAGTAGACATTTTATAACAAACGATTAAAGTATTTAGATGATTCAACCAAGCGAAATTTATACTTAACATGGCTTTTAAAATATTTCACGAGTGAAAAAAATAACTACTTAATAATACATTTTACAAGCAAGTGAAAAATGAGAACTGAAAGTGACAAGAATGTTTTGGCTGTCGTCAAATAACTGTATAGGATCCGGATGACTTATGTAAACTGTCAGGTAAACACAACATGTATCCTTAGTTGTGTAGGTATTGCAAAAATTTCCCGCGACAAAACAATGACAGATGCACTGCTTGTTTTGTCAGATGTCTGCTTAACTTCCTTAAAAAACCGTACACTAATGATCAAGTTTTTGTGTTTTTGCTTCCGAATTGTAAAATATAATATGCTGATGTGAATTTTCTTTTTTCTTTTTTAGGACGATTTCGACTCCTTACGACCTCTTTGTTATCCAAATACCAACGTCTTTTTACTGTGTTTTAGTGTTGTGACTCCAACGTCATTTCACAATGTGACAGAAAAATGGGTTCCTGAAATCAGAAAACATTGCCCAAAAGCACCCATTGTTTTAGTGGGTACACAAAGTGACTTGCGAAATGACGTCAAAGTGTTGATAGAACTTGCTCATTACAAAGAAGAACCAATCCCGGAAAGTGAGGCCAAACTTTTAGCCGAAAGAATTGGAGCTGCAGACTATGTAGAATGTTCAGCTTTAACGCAAAAAAATCTGAAAGAAGTATTTGACACTGCCATCATTGCGGCGCTCTCTGGACCTCCTATCAAAAGAAACAAAAGTGTACGAAGATCAAAAAAGGAGAAAAAACTCTCACCGCCAGTCAAAACGACAGAAAAGTGTATCAAAAAGAACTCCTGGAAACGACTTTGTTGCTTTTTATAACGCATGCTTAGTGCAATGGAACGTTTTCCCTTGCTTATCTCCAGTTGCAATATTGTTTTGACTCTCTATGCAAAATATGAACGTATGATTCATGGGACCAATTAAATCAAAAACTGGTAGCCATTATGGTTGCTTTTGATGATTACAACTTTTGACAGGTTTTTATTGAGTGAGATTCTTCAAAGAAGTCTCCAGATGCCAAGAATGATTTTAATTTATATAAGAATGAATGAGATTCTACTGTTTCAAACGGTCGTTGTAGAGAAAAGGGCAATGCAATATACGTCATTAATTTATTTGTTCTCTGAGCTTTGCTTTTTTTTTATCAAGTTAATTGATATAGAAATTTCAAAGCTTTTATTTTCTACAACAGCTGGCCAATGTGAAGTAATAGATATGTTTGAATGATGATACACGCATGTGCAATTTTTAATTTGTAAATTTTGAGTTGATTTTTTTTAAGACGGGACTATTATTAGCCCTGATCTTTTGCATAATTTAAATGCTGTAGGTTTTTAAGCATGTTGATTTTTATCTGCTTATAGTTTCTATCAGTCTTAAAATCAATATGGGTCATAGTTTAACGAGCTTCCAACATGGAATGTTTTATGATCTTTTATTTAAGCTGATCCTAATAGTTTTAATCTAGTTATCTGAATGTCGTGTTGACAAGCGCTCAAATTTTGCCAGAGAACTTGTTATATTCGTGGGAAAACGAGTTCTGTAAAAAGATGTATCTTAAAATCAGCCAAAAATTTCTTAAGACTTCAAAATATCTGATTTTTCTTTGTGTCTCTTTCCTTTCCTATTTGAAAAGATTTAAACCATCCTTTTATACACTATTTACTTTATGCATATTGAAATGCATTCATAACTTTTCAAATTGTCGAATCAATGGAGATTTAATCTATTTACTATTGATTGAAATCTCTACCTTTTCTCAAAGTGGTTCAAGGAATATAGTGCTCAAAATTAGATTTTTTTAAACATTCATGTTCATAAATTTTATTTTTGAAAGAACAAATAGACCCTTGACCTAGTTATAACTATTGACAAACCGAAAATCTTCGATTCTTTACGTTTTGTTTGACATATAAATCTTAATCTTTTAACTAGTCAATGAAATCATTTATTCGGACATTCAATTTTTTCCAGTATTTATTATGCTATGTCTTTGGCATGGTTTATATATGTTTGGTGCTTGGCTGTACCGATTACAAAGTTGTTTTGAAATTTAAAACGAGGTACAATAATTTTAATGGTGATGGGTACGATTTTTGTAGCTTTCCAATCTGATTTAAAGGACAGATTTCACTTCTGATAATGTAAATTGAAAGAATGTTTATATTAAAACTTTTGATAATTTTACTATTTATATTAGATTTGAAAACATTATATAATATTAATCTGAATTTCCCATGGATATATTGAAGTGAGATTGAAGTTTGTCCTTTAATTTAGCGCCGACTACAAAAAGATTAAACACTAAGTTTGGTGTTCCAGCTAATAAACCACACAATTGTATTAAAGTGCTTGCACTGTATGCATGATGGAGGTATCTTTTACAATATCAACATGTCCTGATTTCGGATTTTAATCCGAATCTCGACTTCATGGTGTGATTAATAACTAGTGCAAATATTAACTGCACAATACGTTTAACAACCAACACTAAATGTTTGCAATACTAACACCATATAACAATCCATGATTATTGGAACAGGTTTTATGTGAAATAGACAAACCCATCACTGTTTGGGGAAACATACATGTTACTTGCATGTTGCCACATGCATGCCACATGCACTTGATGACTGGATTATCCCCCTTTTATTTTAAATCGAAGGGTCCACTCGTCACACCTCGGTCGATTCGATTCCTCCAGTTAAAGGAGAAAGACTACGACCGAGGTTTGTCGAGTTTAACGTGTTTGAATGAGATTAAAGTCCAGATTTTAGTGCATGTAGTTTTTAAATTTTGTACGTGAGGTCTTGTGTTAATAGACGTACGTCCTACTTTCGATTTTTCATATGGACAACTTAATTTCAAATTTCAAGACCCCGCTTTTTGTCTACATCGAAATGAACAGAAACTTTAGCATAATACTATTTGTCTTTCTAAGATTTAAAAAAATTAGTGTAGAAATATGTAAATAAAAAAAACTCGACCCACTGAACTTACATTATGCCTTTGATATAAGATTATTATGATGTCAATAAGTAAATAAGTAATTTATTACATGTACTTGCTAATTGATTGATTGTTCTTGTATTTTACATCTTATCTTAATTGATTTTACGGAGGTTAGAAATTTCCCACCGTTATGTTAGGTCAAGACACTTTTATTGTTGTTTACATTAAGATATTTGTAAACAAATTGTTTGAATGTTTTTAAGATGCCGGATGCCGGATTTTTATTGTTATGGGTTATCAAATGAAGATGGTTAACCTATTTATTGTTATCTGTAAAAATATGTCCCTGAAGTTGATATATTATTTGCTGTTTAATAAAACAAAGAATTTATGACAGATAAATGCATTGTTATATGATGGCCAGTTGCCAGTCCTTTACTGTAGGTCAAATGATGGGAAGAATGTGCTTAAAACTTATCGTGTTGATGTACAGTAATTGTACAATTAAATGAGACTTACCTTAAGTCGAAATTTGATTGTAATTTTGTTGAACCTATTTATGCTGAGAGTTAACATGAGATGCGCACGCAGATCGTAGAGGTCACTTTTCAGAGAATGTAACAGAGCACATAAGCACATGATACACCGAAAGAAAACTGGGTGGGAATACGAGTGATAGGGAGGGCATGTTAACTCTCAGCATAAATAGGTTCAACAAAATTACAATCAAATTTCGACTTAAGGTAAGTCTCATTTAATTGTACAATTTTATTGAACCTATATGCTGAGAGTACCATGAGATTTCAGAGATATGTGATCTGTTACTCAAGTTCATTTACAGCCTTATCAATCATGATTTATTATAGGCTTAAAAAACACAAGATGTTGTATCAACTTTGTATTCTATCAAAGTACAAAAGTAAATTAAATCAAACCACATTGACATATAATGCACGTTATGCTAAATTTTAAAATGTCATTGATAGTAAATCTAACATATGCATTATCATACTTATGTTATACATGAGACTTATCAGCATTTGATAAAATATGACTTCTCAAAACCTTCACACTATAATTATCATTATAATTTTGTTTTGATACAGGTTTATCATAAAATTTTCTGAATGTTGATTCATTTGACCAACCTGCCGCTTTTAAAATTGTATCAATTGAAGTAGCACACCGTAGTGCTGCAGATGTACTTGCTGATCTAGTACTATGTGGTTTATATATAGTTATGTCTACACCAGCCGATTGCAATACAATTTTAACCCAACGTCCAAGCGTGTCTTTAGACACATGCGAGTATGGTTTTATACAGCTCAAAATTAACTTTTGAGTTTTCCGAAAACATGATGTTCTAGCTAAATACTCTTTTAGAACAGTTACAATACACAGACTTTTATCCTCAATAAAAGCTGGCAACTCTATTGGTTGTAAATGCCTCCCTGGCTTTGAACATTTTAATAAACTTCTCACATCTATATATATGTTACTATCTGTAACAGTGATATCATCTAAATCTAAGCTATGAATGGTTTGTAACCTTTGACCTGTTAACAATAATAGCAGTGTAACTAGCTTATAGGTTAAAACACGCAAAGATAACATATAAACTGGTGATAATGTTTTCAAATATTTCAGCACTACTTCAACATCCCAGGTTCTTTGATATCTGGGTAATGATGGTTTCAGATTGAATATGCCTTTCAAAAATCGCTTAACCAATGGCCATTGTCCAACAGTTTTCTCTTGATTTACAGACATAAACGACGATAACATACTTCTGGCAGTATTAATAGCACTGTAACCTAAACCTATTTCATATAACGAAGTTAAAAATTCTAAAACATTTAACTCAGTGGCTTTAAATGAATTAATTTCCCGTTCACTGCAAAATAGCAACCATCTTTTGAAATATGTCCAATATTGTTGTCGAGTAGCTGGTTTCCAAGATGCAATGATGATTTCGGAAGATTCCTTTGATAATCCATAATTTTGCAAGATTTCCCCGATATCCTGAAAACTGCTAATCGCAATTTCACCAAATGATGCTCCTTTGTTGGAGTCTGGGGTTGATACAGAAGATTTTTTCGATTGTTTATGATGAATGACTGTGCCACAATCCGATGAAGTATTTGTGGAAACCAATTCTGAGTGTTCCACAATGGTGCCACTAATGTCATGTCTGCTTGATCCTGGTCCACCTTTTGCAATATCTTCCCAATCAGACTGAAAGGTGAAAAGCAATAACAATTAATATTTCTCCATTTTACAGAAAATGCATCTACTGCTTCAGCATATTTATCAGGCAAATAAGAGAAATAACGTGGTAATTGATGATTAAATTTAGATGCAAATAAATCCACATCATGTGGTCCAAATAAACAATCAATAATATTAAAAACATCATCATGCAATTTCCACTCAATATCCACATTTATTGATCTTGATAGCCTATCTGCTTCTATATTAGCAACTCCTGGCAAATGACAAGCAGTAACCCAAATTTTCCTTTGTATACACCAAATCCACAATTCCTTTGTCAAATTGTTTAACTTTACAATGCGGCCACCCATTTTATTAATGTAATTCACTGCGACCATGTTATCTAAATACACTTTTACATGAACGTTGTTTCTTGACGAACAAAACCAAATTAAAGCTAAATATGCTGCCTTAAGCTCTAGAAAATTAATATGGTTTTTCTGTTCTTCATTTGACCAAAACCCTTTGGTTTTGAACAATGTATCTTGCACAACTGCACCCCAACCAGTGTTTGAACTATCAGTGTTAAGAATAAATTGCGGATCTGTTAAAGTCATTGGCTTGAAACTACTATTTATATTATTAACCCACCAATTTAAATCTGAAATATTTCCATCTGACAAAGTCATTTTTGCATCAAAATTTCCATAATTTTGTTTTAACAATAAATCTTTTGTAATTTCTAAAGACTTTATGTATAATGGTGCATACTGTACACCTGGTTCCGTTGCTACTAATTTTCCAATAACTTGTGCAAACTCTCTTATCGTAATCTCTTTCTTGAGAATTAACCGACTACATAATTTAATTATATTGTCTGCCTTTTCTGTTGTTACTCTAATACACATTGTTATTGAATTAATTACAAAACCCAAAAATACAATAATTTGAGTAGGTTGAAGTACAGATTTATCTGGGTGTATGGTAAACCCAAGATGATCTAATAATTGTACTGTGTCAATTATATTACTTTGACATCCAGAAAAGGTTTTGCTCACAAGTAAACTATCATCAATATATGGTGTGTTGCAATGTCCTTTACTTCTCAGTTTGGAAAATACAACTTTTAAAATTTTTGTGAAAATTCGCGGTGCTGTTGTTAATCCATTTGGCAAACAAGTGTATTCATACAGAACTTCATTCCAATAAAATCTAAGATATTTCCTATCTTTTTCATTGATGCTAACAGAATAATATGCATCTTTTAAATCAACAGAACCAAACCAGCAATCTTGTGTAATATTTGTTATTGCTGTTTTAAAAGTTTCCATTTTAAAATGTATTTGTTCAATATCAAGGTTTAACTGCTTTAAATTTAAAATTACTCGATAAGTACCATCTTTTTTGGGTCTCACAAAAATATTTGAAACATACTGATCCTTAATTGGAGTAACAGGTTGAATAATTGTTTTTGAAATAAACTTATCTATTTCAGTTTGTACATATTCATTTTCTTCACTGCTGAATACAAGTGGGTATGGCATAATAAGCTGTGTAGGAATGTTTTCAAATTCTAACTGATAACCTTTAATAATATTTAAAATCCAATAGTCTGATGTTAATTCCTTCCATTGATGAAAAAACTTTGAAATTTTCCCCCCAATAAAATTATTAGGAAGATTTTGAATTGTTAATGCAGTTAAATCAATCAAGTGATCATTTGTACTTACACCACTTTCAGAAATAACATGATCTACTTTTTGTCTTTGTTTTTCTTCTTGTTGAAGGTCTTGCTGCGGTCTAAAAAACCATCATCATCATATTTTCTTGTTCTTTTGATTGGTTTTCCTCCATCAATTTGGCGTTTCCTTTTCCCAAACTTATGAGGAAATCCACGCCCTCCATGGCCATGATGGCTACGTCCCCTGTTAGAAGACTGATATGAGTTCTTGGGATTATCATATGTATAATTATGGTCCTTCCCAACTTTTTTGCACACACTATGCTCTGCATCTAGTTCTTTGATTTTTTCCTTAATATCATCCCCAAACAGCATGTCAGTGACTGGTGTGGTATCATCACATAGACCTTTATACTGGGTTTGAATGTCGTCTTTGATGAAACTCCTTCGCCTGAAGGTTATTTCACTATAACACGCTTGAAATAGCTGGTACGTATCTCTGCACGTGACTGCATATGCTTGCAGTTCCTCTCTGGACATTCCTTCTTTCTTTGAAGATTTTTCCACAAACATATCCATCATATACATCAATGGACACGCTGTTTTAGACAAGAGATTCTGTAATCGTTGTAATTTTATATCCACATCTTTATTTCGTAGTGACATTTGTTTCCAAATACCTACAATTATAATATAAATTTAGTAAATATATTCACTAAAAAAAAATTATAGTGTGTATGTAAATGATTTTTACACAATATTCATACGTGTACACATTTCACATATTATTGCGAGTTTTTAATCATTTATAAAACTATTTTATTTATAATAAATTGATTTGCACACTTGATTTTTCAAAAAATATGAATTTTATTAAATTGCAATTTAATTGCATTTAAAATCCTCACCTATGTTGACTCGTGGAACTTTTAGACTGCTCACATTGGCAGGCTTATCATATTTCTTTGTGAGGTCTTTGTATTTTTCCTCATTGACTCGTGTCCTCAGTCCCTGGTTCATGTATGAGGCTAAACCAGGATTAATTTTTGGACCAGTCTTTTCGTCTGAACTAATGAAGTCTTTCATGGATTCCAAGACATTTTCATTTTCTGCCTTTTCAACATCCACTTCATTCTCAGAACATGCTTCATCATCGCTATCGTAACTTTCGTCACTCGAAATATCTGAATATAATTCAGACGGTGCAGATATGTTTTTAGTTTGATTATTGTTCATATCATTATCAAACAAACTGTCCAATTGCGATTGGTAATCATCCTTTTTAGGTTTATTTTTAACGACCTTTCTTGGTCCGGCCATTGTTGCCGATTGTCTAGGGTTTACCTTTGTTGAACTTTGTATAGGATCAGTTTTAGAATTCTGATTTTTCATCAAAGTTTGGATATACAATTGATTTTGCAGTAGCATATTGTAAATATCAGGTATGACCACTTCCGGAGTGTGAGTGGCAGGAGCATTGCTTATGGCTCCTCCTCCAACATTAATGTTTTCAATGCTTGCTTGAAACCCACTGATATTGTTATCATAACCTGGCGAAATAAGTTGCCTGTGGTCATTCATAATGCTAAAAATATTGTCACTTTTGGAACTAGTCTTGGCCGTGCCAGACAGTTCTGATACCGAGTCAATGCTCGAATGTTCAGCCATTTCATTAACAAATGTTTGCTGACAACGTGACAAATTATCCATCACCAACTACATCGTAAGAATATTAATCCATCCAAAAACTATATCAAATCGTAAAGTTTGTATTCCAAATGTCACAATTATATTAAATTCCAGTTCAAAACAATTAAGATATCCATTATTTTCAAATAAACATAAGAGGGATAAATTCCATGACTTGACCTCATACGACCAAATACGCTAGTGACCTCTACGATCTGCGTGCGCATCTCATGGTACTCTCAGCATATAGGTTCAATAAAATCAGAAACATACATTTAGATTACTGAATTAACGTCAGAAAAATATAGCCACAATCATTTTATTAAGTCGGTATTCATTTATGAAATGTTTCATCATTCTCGGCCAAACAAATATAACACTGGTAATATGTGAACTATCTTTAACAGTATATACATCAATTGTTACTTTGGATATTTTTCTATCGCTCTGTCCCTTGTGGTTTTTTTTTCTTTAGAATTGTTTGTCCGTTTCCTCAGTAGTTAGTGTTTCAGTAAGATCTTTGACGGTCGTTGTTGAATCCGTGCTCTATACAAGGATCGACTTAAGTTTGGCATTCGAATTCGGTGCTTAATCTATCATACTGTCGGACAGGAAATTCTAGATAGTTGTTTCAAGTGGAATTAAATTTAATGAAAAAGAGATGATTTCAATTTTCTCATTGTGAACTTTCCATTTATGTGTAGCGCCTGTATATGCATGAAGTGTATATTCCCAATTGATACAGTATTAGTTTACAACGGTATGTTACACTTATCGTTACGAGAATGCCGTCCTCTTTTTCCAAAATTTTTGCTTTAATACATAATGAACACACGAGTGAAGCAGAAACTACTCATCCTGATGGAGCATTAAGGTTCACCTCCTGGTTTTTGTGGGTTTCGTGTTGTTCAATCTTTAGTTTTCTGTGGAAAATTGAGTCTGTTATATTTGTCTTAATGTTTTTCTGATTGACCATGCTAATTTCTGTTGAAATTGGACTGTTGATGGGTCTTCTGGTTTCTCCTCTATTTTCTAAACACAGCAGAGATGGCGTCTTCTTATAGAAGGAATCATACACGCGCTTAGATACTTATTTTGATTGATTGCTTGTTATTTGTTTAACGTCCAGTAGGAAATATCAGTTCATGCATATTCAAGACAAAAACATAATTTGCAATAAACCGTTTTGTTACTAAGGTTTGGAAACTGGATCGACGAATAAAGACAGGAAATTTTGAATGCCACTATAGAATTAGTCCATAGATATTTCGGGTATGGACATACATAATGTAATAACAATACACCATGCAACCCCAGAAAAGGTTTTTCGCACAAATAACATTGAACTCTTCTCACACGAGGAATTGGATGTTCAACCTTCTCTATCAGACCGTACCAGGCTTTGTATCTATATCTCATTGGCGGATCCAGGGGGAAAAGGGGGGGGGGGTCCGGGGATTGTAACCCCCTTTTTTTGGCCGATCAATGCATTTGAATGGGAGCATATACTTGGACCCCCCCCCCCCTCTTTACTCTGGGTTGGGACCCCTCCCTTTTAAAATGGCTGGAACCGCGTCTGTACTTCCTTCATAGCCAACATGGACTCCCGGGATGAGTATTTTTGTCGGATGGGAGAAGTTTAGGTATAAGTATATATCTCTCAATACTCTACTCAACCCTTTGGTCCCTATATCTTGATTGTTGATTGATAATTGTTTGTTAAACACGATCGATGGAAAATATGTCATCCATTAAGTACGAATCTATTTTGAAATCGCTTGGCTGAACGGTGCTACAAAAATAAAGAAAAACATATTAAAACAAAGTAGATGGAAATTTATATTAGACTTAGAATGCTTATGGATGTGATAATTTTCTTCATGAAATGAAGAATTGTTGGGGTTCTTTTTATGTAGTTTTAAATAACTTAAGTTACTCGACTACTACAGTGTGTCCCAATAGCTTCATTTGGTTATGACTGGATTTACTTAAATTTAAATGCTTAAGCAGCTTTAACTATGCAAGTTTTTCATTTGTGAAGCCTGACAAAAAGTATCCAGTTTTTATAGTTGTATCCTCACCGTGTATCATCAGTACACCGGATATAGGTACTAAGCAAGCGGGCATGAACGATTTTGATCTTACACGGTAACGAAAATCTTTGTTTTGTTCACACAATATCAATGTGTACTTCAATCTAAACATAATTGCTATTTTAAGAAATGATTTAGACGTAGGTTGATGGTTAGAGATGTCTCATTATTTTCCCAAAACAAGAGGGATTACTTAAACATTGTAAAAGCATGTGCAAATACTTGTCAAAGAAGTTGGCCCTCGTCTCTTCCGATATAAATTTATATTCATTGCAACTCTTTTTTCGATAGAAGGTCAATGTGTGTGTGTAATAAGTATTGCTGTTTCAATAATTGGCATTGAAATCTTTCATACATATGTTATTTTTCGATATTTTATCCCTAAAAAAGTGTTGTGTACGGTGTTTAGCTGACCACATAAATCCTTATGTACGGTGCATAGTTATGTTGTTGTACACCGTACACAAAAACATTATTTTTATACTCGTTTATTACCCAAAATGTTTCAAGGAATGAGTAATCACAGGTAGGTTTATGATTGGTGACTATTACTTTTGCCCTGTATTAGGTTTCTTTCAGATAAAACATGTAAATGTCTCAACAACTGTATCGAAATTGAAAGTTGGTGTTGACTTTCACAACTATTTGCGCTTGTACAAGTTAATTGTTCTTATTAGAATATCAAACTTGTTTTATGAATAGGAAAAAGTCGATGCAAAAATTATTTGGGAGCAGGAATTTCAAATGTTGAGAAATGTACATTGAATATTGATCAAGCAAAACAAAGATTTTCGTTACCGTGTAAGGTCAAAATCGTTCATGCCCGCTTGCTTAGTACCTATATCCGGTGTACTGATGATACACGGTGATCCTATTTCGTAAATTCATAATCACGGATAAATATCCATTTGAATTTAAGGCTTACGCATCTACGAGAGAATACCATAATGTATAATTGGGACATAGAAAACCAGAGGAGGTGCAAATGTACTTTATGTTTACAAAAAGATCATTTGATAAGAAACAAACATATGATACCGAAAAAGAAAGGACTAGGTTCAGATCTTTTGATTGATTCCGTAATGAGATACAAGGAAATACATATTAAATATCAAAGAATTTTAATTTTTAATAGTTGAACATTTGCAAAGTTGTTTTAAGCTAAGTATTTTCTAGGCAAAGTATCAATACTTGTGCATATAATACGTGACCACTAAATGTTAATTTGTCATGGATATCATGAAGGCACCAACTGTTGTGCTTACCCTTTTGGAGCATCCAAGCCGGTTTATCATTTTTAGTGACGTAGTTTGTGTTGCTCATTCGTTAGTGTTCCGTGTATTGTTTTGAAAATTAGGGCCTGATTCTGTGCCGTTTGCGTTTTCCTTTTGGTATTGTTGTTGTCAGTTTTTCTTCGACTTATATAGGTTTTGCATGCGTCTTGGTTACTTATCCCCTGTTTGCTTCACACCCACGCACACACACGCGCGCGCACACACACTTATCAACTTGCTTAAAATGGCAACAAACTATAATTGAATATCATATTACCCTTCAAAATGCCCTGTATTACAGACCACACAAACGATGGGAAAAAAAATAATTTAAGCAAGCAAAAAATCGAAAATATGTTGATAAAGCATATCTTTGTGACGTTTTATGATTGTTATTGAAACGTGTATGAATAGTTTTTCTTATGTTATGTTCTCTTATATATTTTGTGAGAAATCAGATTGATTAGTTTATATAGGTCTATGAATATCAAGTCTTATTATTTGGTGTAATGGAGCGGACAAATTACAGATTTCTAAGCTATAAATGACATCTACGTTGATCTACACCTTTGTTTTTATGATGTGTATTGTTGACAATAATACATGTTTGCTCATAAAAACTGTCCTAGGTAAAATATCAAAGTTTTCACCTGTCGTAGTTTGACGGTTTCATTTTCCTCGATCAACGGAGTTCCCATACATGACACAGAAGACAAAAAAATCAACATATGATTAATGATTATTGATAGTCTTGAATTTGTCATAAAAGATTAATTTAAATAAGAAATCGTGAGCATTACGGAACTAGTTTTTCTCACCTTTAAGCAATTGTGCGACTGACAAGCTATCAGTCGTTGCATTTTCACAAAAAGCAGACACATACTCTTTATACGAATTCTATGAACATCAAATGTTGCTTTGGGCCCTGCTTATTCATAAATCAACGAATGAATCGAATATCGTTTGTTTTAAGTCAATTTAGTTGCTTAGCTTTATACACTTTAAAAACATGCGTAATTAAGATGGTTTAAGCCAATCAATTTGTCCAGATGTGCATAGAATTCAGTTTTATGATTAAGACTTTTGTCTTACTATTTTATAACTAGACTCAATATATATAGAGCTTATGTCATTTTGGCCTACAGGATTGTTAAACCAATATACATAGAGACGTAATGAAGATTTGATTAATCAATATCTTTTAGAATAGGAATTTTGGTGCTTATTGATAAAGAATAATTTGCTGCCGAAGGAGAAGCTGCCTCAACTTGTTGATATATAGATAACGCAGAGCCCGTTTGTTATTATAGCAGTTTGATTTGTTGGTTGAAAATGTTTTATTGTTGATCGAGTTGTCGGGTTTGTTGATGGAGTAGTTTGGTTTGTTGATAGAACATTGTAGTTTGTTGATAGAACATTGTAGTCTGTTGATATAACATTGTAGTTCGATGATACCGTTGGTCGTTTGTTGATACCGGTGTTCGGTTTGTCGATAGAAGCTTTGTTCGTTTATTCGTCTTTTTTTTTACAGAACATTGTAGATTTAGTTTGATATTACCGTTGTTAGTTTGTTGATAGAACATTTTATTTCGTTGTTACCATTGTTTGGTTGTTGACAGATCATTTGTTTGTTGATACTGATGTTCGGTTTGTTGATAGATCATTGACGTGCGTTGGTAATAGCGTTAACCTTGTAGTTTGTTGATACCGTTGTTCTGTTGTTGACAGACATAGTAGTTTGTTGATACCGCTGTTCGGTAGTTGATACAACATTGTAGTTTGTTGATACCACTGTTCGGTAGTTGATAGAACATTGTAGTTTGATGGTAGTTGACAGACATTGTAGTTTGTTGATATCGCTGTTCAATAGTTAATAGAACATTGTAGTTTGTTGATACCGCTGTTCGGTAGATGACCGATATTGTAGTTTATTGATACCGCTGTTCGGTAGTTGACAGCCATTGTAGTTTGTTGATACCTCTGTTCGGTAGTTGATAGAACAGTGTAGTTTGTTGATACCGCTGTTCGGTAGTTGATAGAACAGTGTAGTTTGTTGATACCGCTGTTCGGTAGTTGACAGAACATTGTAGTTTGATGGTAGTTGACAGACATTGTAGTTTGTTTATACCGCTGTTCAATAGTTAATGGAACATTGTAGTTTGTTGATACCGCTGTTCGGTAGTTGACAGACATTGTAGTTTGTTGATACCGTTGTTCGGTAGTTGACAGACATTGTAGTTTATTGATACCTCTGTTCGGTAGTTGATAGAACAGTGTAGTTTGTTGATACCGCTGTTCGGTAGTTGATAGAACATTGTAGTTTGATGATACCGCTGTTCGCTATTTGATAGAACATTGTAGTTTGATGGTAGGATATTGAAGTTTGATGATAGAACATATTCATTTTTTTTGGGGGGGGGGGATTGGGGAACCAAAATAGTTTGCCCCCTACTCTTGTTCCCTCCCCTTTTCCCATGCCACATAAACTGATCAGATAGGTTGAAATCCATATACACATTATAAGAACAAAAGCTTTGCTAACCGTATTGATTGCATACGCAAAATGAGATATCAAAACATGACATAACATTGATCAAATCAATTATTATAAATATGAAATAATACAATAACGATTTGATTGAGGTATGTGTATTCTTTATATTTCGTGAATTGCTATAATTAAGGTTTGACGAGAATGTATTAATTGTTGAAGAAGATTTAATTATGGAGGAAATCCGTCTTTTGTTGCTCGCAACAATAGAATAACCGATTCTCAAATGACACACGTGATTACAAAAATTATAAAAATATGTGCGTCATTTAAAATTGTTGAACCACTTTGACGTTCTCACAAAGACAAGTCGAAAATATAAATATTAAATACCGCATCAAAAAATCAACTTCCCATTGTGGTAGCAATAACTAAGAATACACATCATCGTGGTTGGCCATTGTTTGAAATATAAAACTCCGTTAAAGAGGTAACATGCACTTCTAATCCACAATCCAGTGATATTTCGGTCAGTTTGGATATATTTACATCACATCGCAAGTCAGAATTCTTATAACTTTTATATTTCTAGCTATCAAATACTTTTTATATTTAATCGATTTGATACCAAGAGACATGTCTCAAATTGTTGAGGTTTAATAGTACGATTGAAGTCCTATAAAACGGGAACGACATATAAAAGAGATCCAATGGAATGGAATTTGTCATGATAAAATAAAATATTGTAGACAATTTCGGAAACCTTGGAGAACATCAATTATTGATACTCGCCAAGATGAGCTTCAAAGGATAGATATGGACGGACGGACTGACGAACGAACGAAAGATCGCGATCAGATGGACGGTAAAGGACTCATTTTTCTCTTAATAAATTTATTCTTATTACACTTAATACCAAGGTATGGTATACCATGAACTACGAATATTAAAAAAACAACAGCTTGAAGTTTTTTTCTTTAAATTTAGGGGTATTCCCTGTTCCATTGGCCAGCAGACCATTTATTATCGTTTTCAGTGTTTCTTCATTCGTATGTATTGTTTTATACTTGGGTGTACTTGTCATCTTACATTTAAAACAGTAGCTCCGTTGCTGCAATCACTTGGGTATACGAAGTGGGTTTATTTCACATCCTAAGCGTCATTCGAAGTTTTGTGGCTTCTTTTCCAGTTAAATTTCTTTTGTTTGGTGAACACCTAGGGGTTTTTCACATCCTAAGCGTCATACGGATGTCGTTGGGCTACCGGATTTCGTGTGGCTACTTTTCCATTTAAAGTTTATGATGTTCATATTTATCATGTCCAGAACAATAATCTACAGTAAACAGATGAGGGATGTGATGACTCAAAAGGAAAAAATAAATCTTGTAAATGTGTGAACCGCAGTCTAACAGGTGTTATAATTATAACAAGTGAGTCACAGACAGGTAACATCTAACAGTAGGGGGGTGACAACTTATAGCTGGGACTATTGTTTGTCTCAAGACTTCAGTGACAGGAAGATATTTAAAAAACGATGTATGGGGTCTTCTTAGCTCGTTTTGTAAGAAAAGTTGCAGTTTTTATTGTCACCAATATGGTGCTCTACCATTCTTTAAAATTTATTCAATGTGTAAATCAAACTTTTGATCCTTCAATTAAACTATATTTTTTTTGTAAACATCTCTTGTTTAATTGTTTAAATGGTTATATTTAACCCGATTATTTAGAAGAAATGGCCCAATTTGACCTTGTGAATGAAACCCCAGCACCGCCAAATTATTGTAAATATATACAACGAAATAAAGTCATAGATATATGGCTAATTTTGTGAAGTACATACATTAACTTATGGATATCCCGGTAACAAATGATTTATTTATTGACATACATGTAATGAGATGCTCCCCTGCTGATTTTATATTTACATGTAATTTCTATAAGTGCATTACTAGTTTTAAATTTATATTATTATGTAACATTTTCCTTGTTTAGACACACTAATTACTTTGTAGATTTCCTTGAAAACTGCACTTACTTGCATGTTAAGACGAGGAACCGTTTGGTGGGGCTAAACATGGAGAAATTGTCCCATTTGTATGTTTTAAGAGCACGAAAGGGGTCGGGGGACTTTATTGGTGGTAAAAACTGAACAGGTGTAAACATGGATTTAATGCTGTTAAATATGTAAGCCAGTCACCAAATTCAGTAACTAACAACCAAAAACACTCTTGTGGTGGATTATGCAGAGGTATTGAGCAAACTTCTCCTGTGATCTCATTAAATATCAAAGTATTCCTCCAAGACAAAATTAAGAGTTGTTGTATTATTGCGAATTGGACACCTATATCCACTAAAGGCCAAAACTTCAATTGATTGATTGATTGATTGATTGTTGATTGCTTTACGCCGCATTATCACAAAAAGGCTATATCGCGGCGAGAGCTAATTCGATTATTTTTACAATTTAAAGCATATTTTTAAAATAAGACAAAAAGTCCTTCAATATACTAAAATTCTAGACTAAAGCAAATTGATTATTTACAAATAAAAATCAACAGTAAGATAACGTGATAAAAATTAAAAACGACTTAAATATAATAACATTTCCAAAAGTTCAAAGATGAAAACATATTACCATACAGCCTTCGATAAAGCGGAAACCCATACGATATAGACAGCTACAAAAGACCCAGAAAACACAATCTACTAGTAATTAAAATACAGATCTCTGATTTCGTTATACTACGCTATACTCATTTGTAATATAGCGTAGTATAACGAAATCAGAGATCTATATTTTAATTAGACTGCAGACAAGACGACGATGTTTCATTTTGTGAAGACGTTTTAACAAAAGAAAATACCATGGTCAAGACACAACTTTTAAGCTCACGAGGTCTCCGCCAAGATATTATGTTTTGTATCAGACTCACACGCTGAGTAATTGTTTTTATTAGATAGCTAACAAGGAACTGTTCATATATATAGAGAAATTTTACTGTATTCGGACAACCTATTCTGTCTCCGACCCGACAAATACTGATCTCACACCTACTAGTATACATGTTTTTAGTCTTTATGTTTTAACCCAGTCGGGGATCGAACCAACGACCTCCAGCAACCACAGTCGAGACAAGTACCCTTCAACGAGAACAATGAGGCGTTCATCATTACAGACAAACCTTATATACATTGTACTGCATGTTAGTTATTGAAAGAATATATTATTTCCCCATAGTCCCGAACGGACACACGAGTCCGCATAGTCCCCACGAAGTTTATATACAGACCTCCAGCGAAGATGTGTAAAACCCTTCTTGTACTGCTACCTACACAGTGTGAATTTATGATGATTGGGTTTGTAACAGTTAACCCTTTATCTATGGGTGATTTATACGACAATACAGTATATAAAACCAAGCCATTTGAATACGAAACTATTTCACAGGCTACCCGGTGATGTGAATCATCTATATATAGGGGCTACTCGGTACTTCTAGCTTCTGGTGCGGAAAAGAATATCTCGAACACTGTTTAAAAACAGTTAGGGGTTTTATTAGGCATTTTAGTATATTGAAGATTTTCATTGTAAAACGAGAGTTTTAAAGATAACATCAATTTTACCATTTAGTGAAATATTAATTTAAGGTGCTTTAAAAACATATAAATACTTTTTAAACAGTAATAAAAAGTGTTTGCGGCTTCTTATTTCCAGGTGAATGAGGTACAAAGATATTAGTATTATTATTCACTGTGAAAATTAAACGACCATTGTTATTTAAAAATTACAAAGAGATTAAAGTCGTTTTCAGTTTGAAAATGAAAACCAATTTTAAATTGGATTTATTAAAATATTTTGCATTAGAAATGGTGTGCAACACGGTGGTTTATTAAACCTTTTACGTCATTCAATTTCACAGACTGATTAAACCATCTTACATCGAAATTGGAGATTTTGTTGTTATTGTTCGTCGGCATGTTTCGTCTTTGGTGGTACGCAACGAAAGTTATTTCATGAAACTTTCATTCAAGGTTCACATTATTGAATTTTCAAACAGGATGCAGAAAATAAAGACATACATTTATATCAGATGTTGTTTGTCGTGTATCTTTTAAATCTTGTTAAATTTGGGTTTCCCCGACCTTTGATGATTTGTTTGTGACAAACTGATCTCGTGATCCGTATTGTTCTGAGATACTTTTTATTACTGTTTTGTATTTTGTTGATGTTCTGAGATATTGTTTATTGCTGTTATGTATTCATATATAAAAAAAGGTCATTGGTTTTTATTTTATTTGCTTTGCGTCAAGTCACATTGGCATAACGTACACCTATACGTGTCCGTCTGGAAGAAAAACGTACACCCAAATACAAACACGTGTCGTCAATACTAAACTAAACATACTTTTTCTTTATTACAATTTCATCTTTAAAACTTCAAATTAGTATATTTTATGAAAAATTTAAGGAGTACATTTGACATATAAAAGGATATAAATATTCCCTTAAAGACCATATTATTTTTTTCACTCGAAAGAATTTCTGTTATTTTGTTAATGTTCTGAGATATGGTTTATTGCTGCTATGTATTCATATAAAAAAAGTCATTGTTTTTTTAATTATCTTGGCGTCAATGACCTATACTTGTCAGAAAGAAAGAAAAACGCACAGACAAATAAAAGCACACTAATATTAAACAAAACATACATACAGTTTGATATAATTATTATTCTTGTTTGTTTTATCTTGCAAACTTTACCTCAGTATATTGGACTATATTCAATAATATTAAGAAATAAATTTGAATTTGAATGAAATGAAATGTATGACGTTCGAAGGTTCCCTTTAAATATCATATAATTTTTACATTTAAACAAATTTTGTTTTCTTATTTTCTCATTTTTTGCTCATTGTTGAATATAAAAAAGAAGATGTGGTATGATTGCCAATGAGATACTGTCCACAAGATACCAAAATGACACAGAAATTAACAAATATAGGTCACAGTACGGCCTTCAACAATGAGCAAAGCCCATGTCGCATAGTCAGCTATAATTTTAGGCCCCGAAATGACAATGTAAAACAATTCAAACGAGAAAACGAACGGCCTTATTTATGTAGCCCATTTGGTAACATAATATAATTACCGATAACTTCTATATATATATACGTCATTTTGTCTCTGCTGGAGAGGTGTCTCTGATATTCCATTACCAATATAAAAATGTTTGAAGTTTCCGGGGGTTGGGAGTAAGGGAGGGACACTCACATGTACTGAGTGGAAAGAACGAGCCACCATTTTTAGCTTCAGAATTTAGATTATATATATGATACAGTTGCTAATTTTATACTTAGTATCTGAAAGTACTGAATCAGATATGAATCAATCGGTCTATTAAAAGATACGACTAAATCCAGTCATCAGATATTTGTCAAATCTATTTAAAATTTCTACGAAATCGTGTTATGTAGCTATGCGTCTATTTTTGTTAAAAATGTATGATAGGGTTTGCACTGTTAAAATTTTTGTCGAAGTCTCAGTTGCTTAGTGCACACCTAATACAAAGGGATTCGCTCTCCCCGTACTTAGTAAAACAGGAGTACTATAATCTAAGTATTTTAAATAGTACGATGAGATAATCCTTAGCTGTAATCCATTTTACTCTACCGTGGACCGTGGTTATCAGTGAATTAAGTGATATGAATTGACCTGAACTAATAAGGTTGTTCTAAAGGAGTATCAACGTAATTTTATAATGAACCGAACTAATAAGGCCAAGTACACCTCTGTAACAGCTCGTGTTAGGAACCGACCCATCCCCATACGATCTTTACCCATTCAGATTAAACATTGTTTATGCAATTAACAAGAGATTATACATATGTTTTTGTAAACATCCATGACCTCACATGGTTAAAGACGAACAAAATTAAACGTCTTTTCAAATACTTATATATATACTTTCCAGTGGCAGTCTTTTGTCGGCACATACATTAAATCCCTGAATATGATACAACTTATTTTATGAATGATTTCTATTATATTCACCTGAAGGCATTTTTAAAATCTTATATTTCCGTTGACCGAATTTTCAAATACATTTTAAATACACAAGCATATATAAAGTCACTTGTTTACCAGGTGCTTATATGAAAGAAAAATATCTGATGGGAAACTCAGCTGCATATATCAAGAAAAGTATATGTAATAATACAACTGTTATTAAATTTTTAGTCTATGACGTCAGTGATTGGGATTCATATCACATTGTACCATGCATATATAGGTGCATAAATAAATGTACTAACAAGTTTAACCTTCGGGTTGATAGTGAAAAAAGATATGTAACATTCAATATTCTAACAGCTTATGTGTCGAACCTTTAATTTAACCTTACACTCAGCGTACTAGCTTTCGTAAGAGAGAAACTGTACTTTTCAAATCCCGATCAGCGCTAAAGTACTTTTTCAATGCATGCTCTCCACTTTTAAGAAGTCCCTTTTTGATGCTTGATCAGAACTTTTGAAAAATCCTTTTTTTAATGCTTGATCAGCATTTTTAAAGAATTCTTTTTCAGTGCGTGAGCAGCACTTCTGCCCGTTATAATAATGCATGATCAGCTTTCTAATGCCCGATACCTAATCAGCAGTTAAGCATTCTTTTCTGACGATATTGCTCCAATTTTCTGGTAGCTAACTCTCCTTTCGGGAGTACAAATATATGCCAAAAGGGTTTAGATTATATCATATACGAAGGAATGCTTACTTAGAAACGTTCAGTGTTTTACAGCCGATTTCATTGAGTGTGTAGGCAAAGGGAATATCTTTGGTTAGCTTGCTTGTTAGCTGAACCGTGAAGTCATTATCAATTCAGGTATACTATACCCATCTTTCGAAGTAGCCTAGTACAACAGACACATAGACTGGTTATCTGTCGGACTAGTCTGCTCTTATAGGAGGGTAGTTTACCTAACAAAATAATGACTTCACGGTTCAGCTAGCAAGCACGCTAACCAAATATGAAATGTTTGCCTACACACTGTATGCAATCGGCTGCAAGTGTATATATTATTAATCGGTTACGCTGACCACATGTCATATACTGTATACCGAATTTCAAGAGTAATGATAACGGTCATTAGCTGGCTTTAGAATAATTTGACCCCGTTAATTTAGAGATATATTGGCTTCTATTTTCGAATATATCTTCAATAGCAGATACAATATTATTGTTGAAAATGCGTTCTTTATTAATTCTTTGAGTTCATATAGTTGTGAATCGTGCCATTTTCAGTATAAAGTATATGAAAATCGAAAATCCCGATTAGTTTCACGATATATAGTTTACAAGCAACAATTTCAATTATTGAATACATATGCAATATAAGCAACATACATTATACAGTATAATATAATTTGACAGATATTGCAATATATATATAAATAAACATAATAATAAGTACAGTTAAGCGATGCAGCTCGGGTTCACATCATCATTAATATCATAGAAGATGTTTACTGTTATAAATAACTTATCTTATTATATATAATTAGCGGGGGGTTGAGAGTCAGTTCGTTAATTGCAAACGACACATATAGGGGATAGTTCATTAGAACCTGTACGATATTCTCGTCGTATCTAAAATGAAAATGGCAAACTCCCTTTTCCCCTTTTTATAACATCATTATTAGCTGATAAATAGTTGTGCATCTGCAGCGGAAGATACCAAAGGGCGATGCTTCAGGAGACACTGTTGCAGCATATACTACATACTGCAACAGTAATCCTCCTTGTGGCAGAAGCATTTGAAAAAAGAAAAAAAACAATTACAATAATATATAAAACAGTATAACGCAATCGTTTCAAATTAAAATCAAATTAATAAATTAATTACAATATGTAAATAATCTAGAACATTTTAATCACAAACATAAGAAGATGTGGTGTGACTGCCAATGGGACATCTATCATATAGAGTCAAAAGCAAGAAAATTTAAACAGCTATATATATGTAGGTCACCCATAGCCGTGAGAGACATAAAATATATACATGTATTATATGTCTCTACTCATAATAATATAAAGATTTATTTTATGCAACGTTTTATAATATCTTCTCAACTTGGCCATATTTCAATTTGGCAAACAATATTTGCATTCCTATATGTCATTTTCATACATATAAATGAAAGTTAAAACTAGATATTTCCTTCACATAGTTTTGACACTACTTTTTCCAATAAATGGTACGGAACTATGTTCGCTCTTCTTATATTTCCATACAAAATCATATTTGACTATATGGAATTACACTGGTGTATGAATATAAGACCCCCTATAGTAGCTACGAATGAATGACTATACCTAGGCCTAAGTTCGTCAACTGTATTATTAAATCATAAATGTTATAAATGTTTTCCTATATCCATTACCGCTGACATCTGGGCTAATCGATCTTCTAAAAAGCCGTAAAATTGATGTTTACCCAAAATAAAATCAGTTTACATTTGGTGAATACATATTTGATAAATAAGAGAAAAAATAACACTAAAAGCAAGCAGGAACTATTCAATCATTTATCAACATTTTGACGAAATCCAACAACTGATTATTTTTGTTTTGCTTTTAAACTGTCCAAACCAATAATTTATGTTAAAATGAAATGTTTGCTTATATTAGTTTATTGTGTTGTTAACATTAAATAATTTGGGACGAAAAAGGTATGAAAGTGTCGCGTTTTGCCTATTGGTTAATTGAACTGATGAAAAAAATAGTGACATTTTAGTCTTATATACCGGATTGACTTTATAAGCTGTAACTTGAAAACATCTTAAAAAAATGATAAGGAGGGGTTTGGGGGCCCGGGGGGGGGGGGGGTAATACATTTTACAATTTTTTTTATAAGGAGGGGGTTAGGGATGTCGCGCCCGATATAGTGACATCAAAATCAATATTCTTGCACTAAAATCACAGGCACTTGTCTTAGAAAAAAAACCTATTAAGGTATATAGGGGGGAAAATTCTGAGACAAGTGCCTGTGTCTAAAATGACCAGATCATATAATACCAAATGCATGTGAATAGTTGGAAACAGTTATAAAGGATGAAAGAATACTGATATTTTCGAGATACTTTTTAAAGCTTTTAATCTTGTCATACTTTACACTCTATCATCGTGTATAAATTATGTCAAGCTCGATTGGATAGATGCGTTCAACAGTCACCACACTTTTAAATTGATTTATAATGAGAACATCATCTATATAGCAGAACTATAATAATTCTAGCTTATCTAAATTCTTCCTAAGATTTTCCTGTATGAAGCCTGTCTTGTATAAATAAACGCGGGAGTCGAAAAAATGAGGAGCACAGTTGGTTCTCATAGGATTGTCTGTTGAAACACATGATCTACAAACCATAACAATTACGTTGTCTGTTAAAAAATCAAGTATCTTGGTGATACCAGTTCATAAAAGTTTTGTTTTCGTTTTAATCAAGTGTGTTTTTTTAACAAATTCTTCCGTCCTTTAACTTGGAATTTGACCAATGAAGTATTGTTATTTTTATCTTGGTGTAAGAAAACATGAAATTTCTTAATTATAGCTCTTCAGATTCTGAAAACGATGAATAATGAAAAAAATACCGATGTTTTGGTAATCTTTTTTTGGTGCTTTTTCAGTCTTATGTCTTTTTTTTTTATTCTGTAACGTCTTACAAGGATCTCAGACCTGATGGACATAAAGTCACCCCCGAAAAGGCAAAACATATGTTATGATATACTGAGCTTATTGTCTGCTAGGGATGATTTGCAATAAAAAGAACTAAATAGGAAACCCGCATTGATCATTCAAATATTTGAAGATTTTTTCTTCACAGTAGATATAATATTTATAAATTGTTTGATCTATCAGATTGAACTGATAATTATATTTTATCCACGAGAAACTACTTTTGTTAAAATATTTTAACATTTTTCCAAACTTTAAGTTCATGACTAATGCAAAATTTAAACCGCACTAATGTTTGTATTCCAAAGGGGGTAGACCACCGCAGAAAACTGTGCCATGCAGCGTTACTTAATTAAATTGGCTATCATCATGTACATTGTCAAAAATCAATATCAAATTATTAAATTTCTTTTTAATATTTTTTCTTCACTTGTCAAGTTTTGCACAAAAGGTAAAATTTCTATTGATCAAGAATTTCTGTTAGTTTTTTCCACTTGCAGTTATTAACTTTTAGTCTGTGGTCGATTTAATTATAACAATTCTTAATTTAAAATTTTTGAAATTCTGAAATTTAATCACACGTTAAGTTGCTCTCGGATGGAAGAAAAAAAACTGAACAGTCCCCAGGCCAGCAAAAGTGTTAAATTAGTTGTTATCATAAAGAGAAAATCAAAGAAACGAATTTAGTTGCCATGTTTTGAAATATTTGTAATATAAGCAATTGAGTTGATGGATTTTATTATAAGCCCAAAGCCGTATCAATACATGACGATCTTTATCATGATACTATTTTAGAATCAAATGTGATATAAACATCTACAAAGGTCGGTCCTTTATCAGTTTATTACCGTAAATAGCGCCTCGATCACAGTAATTAAAACAAGTAATGTGAACCCATGGTCAGAACTCAAAGGATACACCGTAATAATTTGTATGTGATGTAATTTTCTTGTATCATAGCTGATGTTGTCAAATAGCCCTTAAGCCATACGTACTAAATATACAGTTTATCTCGCCAGGGAAGATTGTGTAGGATATATTAGTGTTAGATTAAGTCAATTGACCGTGCAAAAAAAAACTAAAAAAATAATACCGACTTTTTAGCTCACCTGGCCCGAAGGTCCAAGAGAGCTTTACTCATCACTTTGCGTCCGGCGTCCGTGGTCGTCGTCCGTCGTCGTTAACTTTTACAAAAATTTTCTCCTCTGAAACTACTGGGCCAAACCTAACCAAACTTGGCCACAATCATTATTATTGTATCTAGTTTTAAAAAGGTGTCCGGTGACCCAGGCCAACCAACCAAGATGGCCGCCATTTCTAAAAATAGAACATAGGGGTAAAATGTAGATTTTGGCTTATAAATCTGAAACCAAAACATTTGAGCAAATCTGACATGGGGTAAAATTGTTAATCAAGTGACAATCTATCTGCCCTGAAATTTTCAAATGAATTAGACAACCGGTTGTTGGGTTGCAGCCCCTGAATTGGTAATTTTAAGGAAATTTTGCTGTTTTTGGTTATTACTTTGAATATTATTATAGATAGAGATAAACTGTAAACAGCAATAATGTCCAGCAAAGTAAGATCTACAAATAAGTCAACATGACCAAAATGGTCAGTTAAACCCTGAAGGACAAAATCTTCTTCTCTAAAACTGCTCTGCCAAACTTAACTAAACTTAGCCACAATCATTATTAGGGTATCTAGTTTTAAAAATGTGTCTGGTGACCCGGCCAACCAACCAAGATGGCCACCATGGCTATAAATAGAACATCGGGGTAAAATGTAGATTTTGGCTTATAACTTTGAAACCAAAGCATTTAGAACAAATCTGACGAGGCGTTAAGTTGTTTGTCAAGTCAATATATATCTGCCCTGAAATTTTCAGATGAATTTGACAACTGGTTGTTGTGTTACTGCCCCTGAATTGGTATTTTTTAAGGAAATTTTGCAGTTTTTCGTTATTATCTTGAATACTATTATAGATAGAGATAAACTGTAAACCGCAATAATGTTCAGCAAAGTAAGATCTACAAATAAGTCAACATGACCAAAATGGTCAGTTGACCTCTTAAGGAGTAATTTCCCTTCAAAGTCAATTTTTAACAATTTTCATCTGTTTTTACCAAAAAAAATCCTCTGGAACAAAAGGGCCAATTTCATTATAGATACACAAAATTGTAAGTAGCAAGAATGTTCAGTTAAGCAAGATCTCCAAACACATTACCATCACAAAAACAGAATCCAGGAATCCATCTGACGATCTGTTTTCTTTGTTTGATATGCATATAGACCAAGGTGAGCGACACAGGCTATTAAGAGCCTCTAGTTCAGATTTAGAAAAAGAAGTGGTGCACTTGCCAATAAGACAACTCTTCAAAGGACACCTTATGATACAGAAATTAGCACATATAGGTCACCATATGGCCTTCAACAATGAGCAAAGTCCATACCGCATAGTGAGATAATGACAATAATGTAATAAAATGATGCCAAGGACATAGACACTATAAATTTACACAAAAGAAACTTTCCTATTCGTCATTTGAACTCTTGTGGATATATAGTTGTCTCATAGCCAAGGATACCACATATTAATCCTTATTTTTATATTATCAACTCAAGAGTACTTTCCAATGATCATCAACATAAATATCTGGTATCAAATTATCAATATTTTTTCAACTAATCATTACAACTGTTTATTTCAACTATGCATTTCAACTTTTCTCTTTATTTATTTTTTTGAGCAATTCGTTTCAGCTATACATTTGATTTCAGCTGTTCAGTTCATTTATTTATTTCAGCTTATTTTTTTTAATTATTTATGTCGACTATTCATTTCAGCTATTCATTTCAATAATTCTAATCTTGTCAATAATGCCAATAAGTTTCCAATCAATCGAAGCATCTGAATGTTCATTTGACAGAATTTACAGTTACATTTCCTGTTTGAAGACCCGGAAGTAAGAATTGCATATCAGTTTACCAATGCAGAAAAGGGGTTATCAGCCTTGGTCTCGCGTAAAGCAATCGATAAAGGTGTATCAATTTGGATGTGCTGATATGGACTGCTTACTTCCGGCTGTCAGTGCAAAATGCGGCATATTTTGGGTAATGATAATTTTAAGATAACAATTTATAAAAGAACTGACCATAATATTGTTGTTTTCTTTTAGAAATAACAGGAGATTTTTCACCAAGATTAGTTAGATTACATTGCCTTTCCAGCTTTTGTAATGACAGTTGAGATATTCATAGGATTGACTTCAAAGCTATGTACTACTAATTTATTAACTTTCCACCATATGGATAGACCGTTCGACAAATGACTTCCCTGAGGTTGATATGTCATTTATATTCCTGCTAGTGCTATATGAAGACAACATTCGACCATAAGCATCTCGGCGGTAGAAACTGTAGTAACATACTTCTGCTCCACGTGGACAGACCGTTTCAAATTGACTTCTCTGCATGCTGTCTATAGATATGTCCCTTTGTGATTCACATGCCTGGTATATGCAGACAGACAGCTGACCTCTCTGCTGCAAACATACCATTCACGTTTCTGCAAAAGACCGTTCAACAATTTGCTTCTTTGCTGCAGATATACATCTTTGCTGAAGATATACCCTTTACACTGATATGGACAGAGTTGTTGTTCTGGTGTAGATAGAAAATTTACATTCTTGGTATATACAGTCCAACAAGTAGCATATCTGTTGTGTATGTACCATTTACACATGGACAAACCGGTGACTACTGGCTTCTCTGTGGTAGATAGGTCATTCAGATTTCTGATACATATAGACAAATCGTCCACCAAGTGGCATCTCTGTTGTATGTGTACCATTTACACATGGACAGACCGGTCGACTACTGGCTTCTCTGCTGTAGATAGGCCATTCAGATTCCGGCTACATATTGACAGACCATTAAACAGTTGGCATCTCTGCAGTAGATACACCATTTACATATTGACAGACCGACCGACTACTGGTACACCATATATACATCCATAAGATGACGTGGTTAGAATGGTACACGGAATTGATCTCCGAATATGAATTTACTACTAGTAAGTATTTAAAAAACATTTGGAGTTAAGTTCTCGAGTTTTAATGAAAGAATAATCAAATGTCTTCGTTCTGAAAACTTATGTTTTTGGTGTATTTAGAATCATTTTCATAACAGCGTAGACAACCGCAATACTTTTGTTGGTAATAAAACTGAATGATGAATTATTTATTCAAACTTGTTTGTCATCGGCTATCGATAACTGTGATTTTGCGTTAACCAAGTCTGTCAGAGGCATTCATATGGGGATTTAAATAGTATAAAAGTGTAAAATACATGCAGGTTCACGAGAAGCAAAAAAAAAAAGTTTAAGTAATTAACACACAAGGTAAAGTCCTCTGCTATAGTTATTTGTATTATTTGATTTAGGCATTTAGAACCTTTGGCGACCCTACAGTATAAATTTCTATAACACGTACGACATGACAAATGATCGTAACAGACTAACGTTCACCTAATCTGACACAGTCAATTGATAACCTGAGCGCACCAAGAAATGGTCTTGTCCACGCTGTAATAAAAATGATTCTATCTAGAAAAGGGTTTTGACGCACATAGTTCGTAATTTTAAAAATAAGAAGATGTGGAATGATTGACCAGAGACCAACATGACACAGAAGTCAACAACTCTAATAAACGTAGCTTATAGTTCTGTATTTTGTTTTGTTTTCTTATTATTTTTATGATTTTGTTTACAGGATTTTTAACAATTCTTAGCCTACTGTATAGTTATGTAATTTGTTTTTTTCTGTTTTTCTTATGTCTCACGGAATATTTAACATTTTTTTGTTTATCCATCATATTTTATTTCAATGTACTTAATAATCATAAAGTACCCCTAGTATGACTAAAAGCAAGCAGAGTCATACACAAAACAAATCATAAATTTGATGACTAAATTCAAAAATTAAAAGTTTGATAGATTGACAAATTATATATTCAGTCATTTAATGGAAAGAATTGAATTTCTAATTATGAATTTATCACGAGACAATCATTTGAGTGTAAATAAAACATATTTGTAATTCCATTCCAAAATGTCTTTTAAAATTTTTGCGGTATAGAATTTATTTCTTTTCAACATGTAATCCCAAGATTTAGATTAGAATGAATTTCTTTTCAATTTTACATTAAGACATATAAATACTTATCATTTCATTAACTCTCAATCTTTTTAAATACAATACAACTATTTACAGATTTTGACCACTTTGACAGAACAAGTGGTTTTCGGTACAAAGTACTGGATTAGTTTTATAATATTGGTCATCTGATTAAAATTTGAACTTTTGTTTGGTTTTAATTATGCCATCTGTTCTGATTTTCGATAAGGATTAAATATCCGAATTATAGGGATGTAAAACTCAGACATTGGGATTGGACATCATGCAATTTGTTTTGTAATTTCGTATTTGTTGCTTGCATTGTTATTTCTTTGAATGAACAACTATTTATTTGTCTTGTTTTTATTATTGTGAAAGAAAAAAACAATGACAAATTTTGTAAAACTATTCTATATGTGTATCACTGCCAATTATTTTTATTTTATTTTCTGATTTTTAATACAGAATTATAGAGATGTAATACCCAGACCTTGGACATTATGCATTTGTTTTTGATAAGTTCGTGTTGTTTGTTGTTTCTATTGTTTCTCTTGTTGTTGGTTTTTTTTTGGGGGGGGGGGGATTTGCCCCTAAATTGGTAATTTTAAGGAAATTTTACTGTTTTTGCTTATTATCTTGATTATTATTATAGATAGAGATAAACTGTAAACAGCAATAATGTTCAACAAAGTAAGATCTACAAAAAAGTCACCATGACCAAAATGGTCAGTTGACCCATTAAGGAGTTATTGCCCTTTATAGTCAATTTTTAACAATTTTCGTAAATTTTTGTAAATTTTTAGAATATAGTTTCCACTGTAATTACTGGGCCAAGTTCATTATAGAGATAATTGTAGCAAGAATAATGTCCAGTAAAGTAAGATCTACAAACACATCATGATCACCAAAACACAATTTGTCATGAATTTATCTGTGTCCATTGTTTAATATGCACATAGACCAAGGTGAGCGACACAGGCTCTTGATAGCCTCTAGTTTGATAGTACTTATTTTGGCATTTTGTGGGAAGTGGTATTGATGTGAGATTCTTGGTAATCCCTTTGTTTATTCATCTCTTTTATGGGCTCGTGCGATCAAGACGGGTTTTATTGAAACTGTATGCTGTCTGCTAGATGTTTTGTTTTTTCTTGTTGTTGGGTGTTGCCAATTGATGTTTATCGTTTTTTTCGGTTTTTCGGGTGTAAGTTGCCCCTGTTTGGGCTTTACGTGCTGCTCGGAGATTGTTTTGTTTTATTTGAATAACTCCATGTAATTACATTAAATATATATGTAGATTTTGTAGGTAAATGCCCTCATTAGTTCCATATATATTGTAATAAGTATAAATGTATTACTTTATACCTAAAATTGAACTAACATAGCGTGCAGTCGTACAAATTACTCAAATAACAGTTATTTTAGACCAAGCCTAATGTCAGCTATACTTCTAAACAATTATATTTATTTAACTTCGAACAAAATATATTCATTGCCAACACGCAACTTGAAGCATTGCAACTGGGCAAAATTCCTTTAGTTGTATATAGATCATATCTATATGCAATCTTTCAATATATCTATTTTAAATTATTATTTTTAGAAATGTAGTCTATTTTTATTATCATCATGTACCTTTCAGCATAGTTTATTTACAGTATAGGTTATATATAAGAATATATAAACAGTAATAAGAAGATAAGTTAAAATATCAAGTTGATTAAAACAGGATGTTTTGACAAAAAATAACAATTTCGAAACAGTAAACAAATAAAGTATCTTTAATTTTCTGCCGATGATAGATTCATCTCTGCACGGATTTATCATCACGTTACGATATAGACTTGTTGTGCTAATGTGGTGTAAAGCAATCAACAATCAATCAAATCATCACGTTACGTATTTTGGGGGTCACCTAGGAATAAATTAGTTTAAAAGAACTGAAGCCGTGGCGGATCAAAAAAAAATTTATAAGTGGGGGCCCACTGACTGCCTTAGACTGCTCGGGTCATGCTTCAGTGATTCCCAATATAATCAACCAAAATTTTTTTCCAGAAAAGAGGGGAGCACAGGCCCCCTGCCCCCTCTAAATCCGCCTCAGTAAAGGGAGCTTCTAGTAACCATCGAACAACACGAATAAGATAAAAGAAAGATTTATTGGTCACTGAGAGATTTTTGCTTACTTTTAGAATGTCCAGAGGCAACTATTTCTGCTATACAGAACGCAACCTTAGTCTTGCTTCAAATAATGTTATTCAGATTTTTGCGATTTATGCGTACGTTCTGGGTTTTTTTTATAAACATCCAGTTTCGTTAAACAACTTTCTCAAATATATAATTATGATCTGCGACCAGACGGGAAAACCCACAAATGTATCCATGTGCATGAATATCCAACATAACCACACGGTTACGCCTTCATTATTACGGAGGACTTATTTGATGGTATGTGATCTATAGTTGTGTGCTATTTAGGGGGCTTAAAAATTTATATGAGAACTCAAACTTCTTCTTAACATAGGACAGTAGTGTGACAGAACAACATATGACCAAGCGGTACACATCAGTTGAAAAGTGATTAGCTAATCAGATCGATCGTTACTAAGCCAAAAGCAACTAGCAAAAGGATACAACGCACCGACTTAAGAGTACATTTACTAGTAATTAAAGTTTTTTAAAGCTAGTTCAAAACCCATTTTCTCTAATGTATACCAACAGACTTAAATATTTTTTAGATAGAAAAGTAAAGTTGATCCATTATAGATCAGTTCAATTGGATGTCTGTTATAATACTTAACCTTTCGATTTAGTTTCAGCTAACATAGGAAATGCATATTTTACCCCAAAGTCTTTGATACATAATCATTATGTACTTATGTACTTATGCGTTTTTATTTTAATACTCTTTTCATGAATTTAGATATAAAACACGAAAAAATATGCAGTTGTACATGTCTTCTTTGTAACAGGATCTTGCTACAACATTGATGACTGACCTTATCAAGGTTAGCTTAAACTAAAAATCAAAAGGTTAAGCAACTGACATTCACTTAAAATATTTTAATGGAGTCACTTAAATTGTCATTTCAATATCATTTATGAAATTCATACATCTATTGCCATCACATAAATTAGGTTTACCTTATTCACAGGTGTATCTTAATTGCTTTGTAGTCTTTGATGTTAGACTCATTAATCAAATTTAAGTCATGCATAGGTGCATAATTTTGAACAGAACCTGCTTCAAAATAGAATGTTGTATATGTATAGTCAGTATCGCCCTTGTTCAATCATTGAACAATATTTTGAATTTGATCGATGTGTTTGTACGTGTATTATATAAGCAGAACGCAGAACATATATCAAAATTGCGAAATGTATATTGCTTTACCTCTTTATATTGTTTAAAAATATGCCAATTAGACTTACAGATATTTATACATAAATTTTTCATTCATTTATTTGCTTTGATTCTCAAGAGTGTACTTTTGATCTTTTGGATACGATTTCGAATTCTTAAGTAGTCAAAGTCAATTTTAAAGTAGCCAAAGTCCATTTTACAACTTGTATTGCCAAAGTCCATTTTACAATATTGACAATAGCCTAGGTAAATTCAATACGATTCGAAGATAATGACAACATTGGCTTTTGAGAAGCAAGCGTATTCCAACCACTACAATTCAAATGTTGAACGTTAGGTCTTATTTGATTTTCATTGGTGAGCACCATGATAACCTAAAAGTTTATACATGTATTAACCCGTACATGACGACAGGAGTAAGAATTCATAGGCAAAAAAAGAAAAGAAATAGACTTTGATGTTGGACTCATTAACCAAATTATATCATAATTCCAATATTTTTTTTATGTTCTGCTGACATAATGTAAGTGCATTTGATCGAAATTATATGCCATTATGTAGGTTATTAGGTGTGTCACAGTCAGTGAAAGGCCGATTTTACACATTAAAGATCCAATAACCTTTTTAACTATATTCAATGTTTTAAATATAATTTATACAATTGATTCATATTCATCCTTATTCAAATAATATTTCTACAGTCAATCATGAAGCATATATATAGTAGGAGGTTGAAAACATTAACTGGCTGATCAACAAACTGAATGAATTTACAGTAGTATGAACGACTGTGTTTGTCATCTACTGTCAGGAATATGACAGTTGTTTTCCATTCGTTTGATGTGTTTGAGGTTCTGATTTTACCATTTGAATACGGACTTTCTGTTTTGAATTTTCGGAGTTCGGTATTTTTCTTATTTTACTTTTCGAAAAAGAAAGAAAGAAAGAAAGACAGGCCCCGTCTACTTTTCTACTTTTTGGTCCAGTCTAGGACAGTGTGTTATACATCTGTATTAGATATGTTTGTATTTGTGTATACTTGACCGACATGGGTGTATTTTGCAAATAACAATTATTATAATGTGCATTTTTATATCATTTACTGCATGAATTTAGTATAAACAGGGACAAGTCTAAATAGAAATGAATTTGAGCTACTGTTTACCGGAAGATGTTTGAATGATTTGTTAAGGATAGCACGAATCAGTACGCATACTGACTGGTATGATCATGGTCATAAGTATTGACAATCACCCCTCTTGGGTCATTCACCTCTTGTCACGTAACTATTTTACATGTTGTTGTTGTTTTTTAACGTACGATGATTACAGTAGCGGTAAAATCTCGTTATACTATTTTTCAACTTGGATTTTGATCAGTTTAAAGGACTATCATTCATAAATATGGAAATTTGATTTAAAGTATAAAGTTAAATCACGTCATCTATAAATATTTATGGTTATGTACATGTAAATCATAAATCATAATTGACTTATGTCTTTTTCCAAACCTGTTTATCGAAATAATGATGATCTTGTGACGAACAATATTTTCTTTGTTGTGGCCACGCTCCCACCACAAACAACAATTGGAATATGTATTCCCTAAATTGTACAATAACACAGTGAACAACTGTATAATGAAAAAAAGAAAAAAAGGCACATAAAATCCATACAAGCATTTTACACAACCAAAAGTCAAGAAAACACACTTTATTGTTGTTCTCTATCTTGGGGAAAAGGAGGTCAAAAGACAACTTTTAGTATTGTAATGGAAAAGACAAAATATTATATGATTGAATGAGGGTCTGGATGTGGAATAGAGAATAATGGGCAAAAGGTGCAGAATTAAGAGCACAGGAAATGAAACAAATACAGAAAATAGGACTTTAAAATACAGAGTAGAATGGCTTGCCAAAATATAAAGAATAATGACATAAAAAAACCTAAAGAATACAGAAACAAAAAAACCTTTAAGACCGTCGTATTATAGGCACAGGCCGCTGACTTGTCTCAGAATTTCTCAGTACCCCCATTATACCTTAATGTGTTATATAAAGGTATAAAGGGAAGAAAATCTGATACAAGTGCCTGTGATTGTAGGCTATTAGTTCATAACACAAAACCTCTCACTGACTCAGAAAATTCAAATAAAAGAAAAGGCGCTTAGGATACGGTGTTGCCGTCTTACGTATTCAAATAAGGAAATGTGGTATTATTGCACAAGAAACAATTACCAAGCAAAAATCAAATGATTAGAATACCGGAACAACTGCGATCAGACTGCAACTGTGACGTATAATTGTCCAATCTAACAGTAGTTCTTTGGAAACTTTTATAAACAATGCTAACATGACCTGTTCATATTGGGACAAAAACCCTATACCCTTCATTTAGCCAGGAACAACTGTTTAATATTTGTCCCAGTAGAAATATAGATATTTTAAACGAATGTCTAGGCCAGATGGGATGACAGAATAGAGAATAAGTGCAGGCAGGATAAATTGAAAAAATTATTAAGAATAAATAAAAATAAGCAAAAAATAAAATAGATCAAGAATATAACAACGGGATGCTGAAATATAGAGAAAAGACAATACTAGTAATGGTAATATTAAAAAATAAATAAAAATAGAGAAAAGACAATACTAGTAATGGTAATATTACAACAATGAATAAAAATAGAGAAAAGTGGTAAATTACTAGTACGGTAAGTTATTACTTAAAACCATCCAAACCAATATATAATTATATAGAGATCTATAGAAACATCTGTTCCATGATAGATTATGAGCAAAAGTTAGCAAGCAGTGGCGGATCCAGAAATTTTCATAAGTGGGGGCCCACTGACTGCCTAAGAGGGGCCCCGCTCCGGACACGCTTCAGTGATTCCCTATATAAGCAACCAAATTTTTCCAAGAAAAGGGGGGCTGAGCCCCCTCCCCCCCCCCCTAAATCCTCCTCTGGCCAAGAACAGTCTTATCTTAGTTTCAGGTTGAAAACACATTTGCACATGAAATGGATTATTTTTGTTCACTCAATGGCAAAAGGGAAATAACCATTTGTGAAAATTTCAATGTTATTTATTTACTTCCGGGTAACAAGAATTATGAAGAGCACAGGACATAAATTAGAAAATGGACCCCCAGTTGAACCGTTACATGATCTTATCAGTTCAGAGCGGTACATAGACTCTTTAGGTATGTTAAACATGTAATTTTCACTTTATATTTTCTGAAGATTACCGTCAAGTCAAGGCATGTAATATTCGCCGCTGTGCGTTAACGTCTGACCTATTTCTATCTTTATTTATGATGATTCTGCATGTACTCTCAAGTGATATACTCACACCTTTATTCATGCTGATTAATCGTGTACTGTAGAATAATATTATATTTATGTCTCTATTCATGCTTACTATGTAGTTGGGGCGGTAGAATGATCTCAGTTTTCTGTCAGATCTTTAATACTGCTGATCAATATTAAAATTAAAGGATGTGGTATTATTATTCATGAGACAATTATACACCAGATTTAAAATGAAGAAGATATAACAATTATAGGTCGGCGTACAGTCAGTTTATCTGAAATGATTTATTCATGTCTTTTTAAAAGTGATTCAGATATGAGATATTCAGTTAGAGAGGCTCGGGGATTTAGATTGTTATTATTTGATCTATATTGTAAAAGATTGGTTTTCTCAACGTCCAGTGGGAAATATGTCATGCATTTTGATCTCATGCATATTTGCTGTACTCCGGTCAATCCTTAAGGTATACGATAAAATTGAGAATGGAAATGGGGAATGTGCCAAAGAGACAACAACCCGACCATAGAGCAGACAACAGCAGAAGGTCACCAATAGGTCTTCAATGCAACGAGAAATTCTCGCACCCGGAGGCGTCCTTCAGCTGACCCCTAAACAAATATATACTGGTTTAGTGATAATGAGGTTTCTACGTATACAATAGAAGTATTAATTTTCTTAATCTTATTTTTAATCATAGGTAAGCAAAATCATTTTGGTTTGTTTGTGAAAAACGTTCTTCTTGGGCTTCTTACTCAGTTTTTAGTTTTCTAAATTGTGTGTTGTGTACTCAGGCTGTTGTTTGTCTTTTGATCATTTTTCAAGTCGTTTTTTTGCCATGTAGCATTGTCAGTTGTGTACTCAGGCTGTCGTTTGTCTTTTGATTATTTTTCAAGTCGTTTTTGCCATATAGCATTGTCAGTTTCAGTTTGAAAAAAACAACTTTGAATATCCCTTTGGTATCTTTCGCCTCTTCTTCATTTTGCATCTTGTTATTGACACTGAAACTTAAACTTCATTTTATTATTCCAGTAATCAATTTAAGTTTTACGTTTTTCTCTGAAATAGTCCTAATCCGAAGTAGGTATTCATGATAGGCCAATGATAGTTGGTGTTTTTGTTGTTGAAAGGAGTGTGAAAACATAATATACTGTATAGACTATAATACAATTCATCTAGTACATGTAAATTCAGAATCGAATATTAACAATTAGTAATAAATGTAATAATTTATACAATTGTATTAACAACTACAAACTAGAACGATATTGATGCATGTGACTGCATTGTAAGTAACAGCTGATCTATACATAGCATGTCAACATGGCTGGCCATGCACAGAGTTACAACCCTAGATGAAATCAAACAGCATCAACCGAATAATGAAAGCTATGTTTTACATAGGCTATTTAACCAAGGTGTCTAGGGTGCTGGGAACAATGCAAGTGGGGTTGTCATAGTGTCACAGAAGCCTGGTTTCTAATCTAGAGACAAAAATGTGCTACCGCCAATATGCATATCCTATATTCTTAGGTTTTGTTAAGACTTCGGTTTCTTATAAAATATGTATATTCGGTCGACACTATTTAATTCCTGTATATTAATTATTCCCTTGAGTAGCCTTAAATGTCCGAATAAAATATGCTGCATGATCATGCCTTACGTTTTAGGCTCCAGTGCAATGTATTTGTGCATTAAATACGTTGAGCTGTAGCAGCTAACCCTTTTGAGCACTCGAGATCACCTCCGGGTTTTTTAGTGAAGTTCGTGATGCTCTGTCTTTAGTTTTCTTAGTTGAGTTTTGTAAACTTTTGTTTCTGTGTCTTTTGGTCGTATTTTGTTTTTTATATAGCGGTGTCAGCTTTCTGGCTTCTCAGTTAGTACGTCCCTTTGTTATCTTACGCCCCTCTTTCAAACTAGGTATGATTATTTCTAATTATATTTGACAGTCTACAGTGTTAAGAATGAAGACATGTTTGGTTTTGGAAAGTAGCCTTGTCCTCTTTTTTGCTTTCCAGTGCATGGGATGGATAAATTGCTTAAGAAAAATTGCAAATAGCTGGTCAACAATATATTTAGTCAAATCCCTTATCCTGATTACATAAGTATTATATTGGTTACTAGTAACATAATATCAGTGCAATTTTTGTAGTTACTAAACTTTAAAAAATAGTTTGTCAGACACATCATCATGCTAAGGGTCCGCAGCCTGCATGTAGTAAATATCATATATTTTTATTGTTATGTATTATCGTATTGAAACCGTTTTCTTTATCATTTTTTTTTCAACTTATTTTGCACTTTTGGTCAATATTTCTCTATTCTGTAAACCTCATGTAGACCCTCATCCATGGTCATTTGCATTCTTTTATACTGGTCAGCACTTTTTTTTATCGATTTATTTATTCATGCTCATTTAGCCATAACATACGCAATGAACCTGTTTCCTCATTTTCTTGTTTTTGTTCTCTAGAGAGACGACTTAACAAAGTTAAAGGACATCAGACAAAGGAGCCAACTGCCAAAGAAATGCTTTCAGCTCTCGAAAAAACGAAAGAAGGCCAAATGCATCAGTTATTGGAAAGAAATACTCAACATTCATCTTCACAAGATCCATGTTTAGATGGTGCAGTGGTAAATAAAGCGCATACTGGAAAACAACAGAACTTAGAAGAAATAGTAGCTCTTATTTATCAAGATGCTTTATCGAAAGACAAAGAAGACACCGAAACAGACAAAGGATGATACTTTGGCCTTCGTGTATTTTTTCAATGGTTCATTTTAGGATAAATATGATAAATGATTATGTATAAACGTGACAAGGTAGAAATGTGAACTTCATGTCGGAAGGTCAATAAAATTGTAAAAAAAGTGTTGTTTTTTTTACTTGACAGTGTCGTTTACATCATCATTTTATCGGATCCCACAAAGCTTAATATTTAAAAGAAATATCAAAAGAATTTTATTCATACAAATTGTTACACATTTTCATTAAAACCCACACTTTTAGTATAAGTAAAGTCATATAACCCAACAAATAGACTGCATAGTAAATCTCCATCTTTTTTTAAAGCATTCAATAACATGTTTAAGCTATCATTTCTGGGTCTGACAGCTACTGAGTCGTAATGCTCAAAACATTTGTGTCATTTTCTGTTATTATTTCATCTATACTCCTCATACTAATCCAAACTTATATGATGTTGTCTGTAAATAGGTTTCTCCTGGTGATAGCACTGTTGATGGGAAATTTTTCTGTAAGAAAAAAAAAATGAATTTTGATCACAATGTTAATAAATGGCTGGCGATAATAAAATGAAAATCAAAACTAATAAGAGAGACCACAAAAAAATGTAAAGATACACATCTGTCTACTTAACACTACATAGAAAAATAAACACTGAGCAATGCCAACCCAAACAAAAACCCCAGGGTGATTTCGTGCAGGTGCTCTAGACTGGTGGGTTATACGCAGAACATTATACACCTGTCTTGTTGCTCGGGTAGTAAGTTTTTTTTCTCTGCTCCTTTCTGTTAAATATTCAATTATAAAAATCACTTTTCTATTTTATTTATCAATCTGTTTATCTGGTTATGTATGATTGTACTGCACTGTTTAGGGCACCACGATGGGAAATTATAAAATATACATATGTCTATGATAAGTACAAATTCGATGAAGATTTCAATCAGTGATTTCCAAATCGAAGTGAATAGGAAGGGATTGTAATTACGATTCGTGGATACGTTTCAATAAATTATAGATAATTAATTTGACAAATTATAACTGACAGAAACAGTGCAGTGCTCTGTTGTCATTAATTGAACTTTTTTTGCATAATGCGAAGACACCAGAGACCACGTGGTGGACAGAATTAGGTGACCTTAAGTGAGCATCTTAAGGTCACGACATTTGCCTTGTAATGAGAGACTCATACCATATAAGTATAATTATAGTCAATATAACACTTCTAGGCTCGTACTTACATTATTTGGACTATCTGGATAATGTTGTGCTTCTAATGCAAACCCGTTATATTTATGATAATGTCCACCTCCTTTACCGGGTTCATCTAAATAAAACCCAGTGTAGAACTGCATACCGGGCTCAGTACTGTATACTTCTAATTTCCTACCACTAACCTCCTCATAAACTCTGCAAAAAAGTCATTACCCTTCAGTGATACGTGTTTGGTGGCATCATTTTGATATATTTTAATTCTTAAAAAAACAAGTGTCCTGATTTGGCCCTGCAACCCACATAATCCTTTGGAATGCATATGAAAGATTACTCATCTTACAAAGAATTTTGAAGTTGCTTCATAACTCGAGTCATCTAAAGACAAAAATATGTTATTTGAATTTAATGATGCTATAAGGCGGAAACATCTTACAGACAAAAAATATGTTGTTTGAATTTAATGATGCTACTAACATTGAAACATCTTTGTTAACACTTATGGACAGATATTTCATTCCAATCAACTAATATTGTCTATGGTATCGCTTTGCTTCTCAATTTTCATCAGAAGACGTTATTCTCTTCTTATTTACAGTTCAAAATTTCACTAAATTTCAAATCCAGAAAGCTAAAGGTCGACTGGGTTTTTCTCAATTTTCATCAGAAGACGTTATTCTCTTCTTATTTACAGTTCAAAATTTCACTAAATTTCAAATCCAGAAAGCTAAAGGTCGACTGGGTTTTTTTGTGTACCAATAAAAGTTTGACCTGTAATCATAAACACAATAGTGGATTTAGAGGTCAAGGAGTCTTGTCCCTATATGAAGAAGCAAACATATATGTATGGTTGATGCAAGTAGCAAAGGAATTACGAATACAAATCGTATTCCAATATGAAAAAGCTAACACACTCCTTTTCAATGGTCTTGATTCGACGATGTAAGATATCTTGATGATCATAGTTAAATGCTAGTTTACCTTGCTCTGAGTTTCTTCCAGCCAGCATCATTAAAACAATAGCAATGATCATATCCTACATTGCCTGGCACATCATTAATCACTGTTTCTAACTTTATGGGAGTTCTGAGGTCCATTTTAGTTCCCTCTACTGTTTCAGGATCGCCTTTGAAAAGATAAATAAAAGCTATGATCGTTCAACATCTTATTTGTTGGTCACACCTGGGAACAGTAAATTTTCAAGTGTTCCTGGTCAGACTTGTCTATCTGACGAGCATCTCATTTATAAATATATATAGATTCTGCAAAACTACTTTATTAGTGTTTGTATAATACATTTAAAATTTAAAAAAAAATATGGAAAGTGGATGAATATTATATTAAAGTTAACATTATAAAGTGATCTTCTTTCTCTAATGAATATTATATTAAAGTTAACATTATAAAGTGATCTTCTTTCTCTAATGAAAATAGGAGAAGTTCCATATGGATATGGCGAGAAATTGGAAGATACAACTTTGAGTAATGTGGTTTCTATCAAAATTTATGAAACTGATCAGAACCAGTTTGAATGCCCATCATAATTAGAGAAAAGGAGGGTGTTTGGTAGGCGACAATAAACATAAGCAGTAACTGCTCATCCAATGTTAAATCATGAAACTACGCCGATGTTTCGGAGGTTTTTGGATTTGCATTAACTATTGGACTGCATGTCACCAACAGTTAATTCTGTCAATATCAAAGATATTATAGAATCTGACATCTTTAATAATCAATGTACATACTTCTCAAGGGAGAAAAGGTAACTTTATAATTCCTTCCATTACAATATACAGATGCACACTTTTGGGACATAAAAGGGATAGGGGAGGGGATAAGTAAAATCATTTTATGTCTGAACCTGTTGGAATAGAAACATCGTTTACGGGAAGGTATCTGTCGGCATTCAGTTCTACAGTATGTTTCAAAATATCACCAGTTCCCTGAAAAAAATTAAAAAAATAAAAATTACTTATTACACATAACTGTAAAAAAAATCAATTCTAAGCTATAGCTATATACAATGTAGTATATACCATTTCGTATTATTAGTATGAAAACATACACCGTCTTTTGAACAGAAAATTGGTCTGGTCAATTTTGGGGAGGATGGCAAACTTCAGTTCACTAGAATGTGTGGTTCTCTAGCTTAAATAAAACAGTTAATTTGAATTTAAAATTCACAATTCAGGAATAGAAAATGGACAACTTGTTAACTATCCTTCTGTTTGCTTGTTCTATATTCCTGAGGCTGTTGAAGCCAATCATGTCTCTTATAATGCAAGTTTGATATCTGTGTGTATCAATCTTTTAACACACTCTCTTGGTCATTATCATATAAAGATATTATTTGCAGCATGGTAAGTGACCAGCTTTTGCTTGCTTATGTATTATCAACTAAACATAACATTCAAATTGCTGTTTAATGGGTTTGTCACCAATTACTTTTATTATCACTCTCCCTTGCTAGAAAGCCTTTAATCTTTTATTTACAGGGTGGTGCCACATGTGAAGCATGATGTGCTTACTAAGCACACTAAATAACTCCCAAGTGTTCAAGTATTTCAGTGGCGGATTCAGAACTTTTCCTAAGGGGCCCGCTGACTGACCTATATAGGGGGGGGGGGCTACAGTCATGCTTCAATGATTCCCTATAAAATCAATCAATTTAAATAATCAATAATTGATTATCCCTTTGGTATTTTTCGCTTCTCTTTTACAAACACTTACCTGACCTGCCAAGTTGAAGTATGCGTGATTAGTAAGATTTATGACAGTTTTCTTTGTGGTGTTAGCGGTATAATGGATGACAAGTTCGTTGTCTTCCGTCAGCATGTAGGTAACAACGACTGTCACTTCTCCAGGATAACCCTCCTCCATCTCAGCACTGACATACTTCAAGGCTAAGATATCATCATCTTCTGAAGCCTCCCATACTTTCTGAAACACATTTACATAGTTACAAGGTTTTTCTTTTATTTCATTTTAAAGTGGAACCAGACAGTGCAATAACAATTTCTGAAATAGAAGTTACAGCCGATTTCATTGAGTGTGTAGGCAAAGGGAATATCTTTGGTTAGCTTGCTTGTTAGCTGAACCGTGAAGTCATTATTAGTTCAGGTATACTACCCATCTTTCAAAGTAGCCTAGTCCAACAGACACATAGACTGGTTATCTGCCGGACTAGTCTGCTCTTATAGGAGGGTAGTTTACTTAACAAAATAATGACTTCACGGTTCAGCTAGCAAGCAAGCTAACCAAATATGTTATTTTTGCCTACACACTCTATGCAATCGGCTGTATAAAAAACTGGCTTTAGATTCTATTCTTCGTCATTCCTATGACAAGTTGGTAACGTGGAGATAGAATAGTACAATACATAAAAAAACAAGAATGTTTCCATAGTATACGGATGCCCCAATCGCACTATCATTCTCGATGGTCAGTGGACTGTGGGGTTGGGGTCAAAACTCTAATTTGGCATTAAAATTAGAGAGATCATATCTTAGGGAACATGTGTACTAAGTTTCAAGTTGATTGTACTGCAACTTTATAAAAACTACCTTGACCAAAAACTTCAACATGAAGCGAGACGAACGGACGAACGGACGCACAGACCAGAAACCACAATATCCATAAAGTAGGCATAACAATCTGTTAATACATTCATCTATAGATGAAATCAGATCACTCCCTTGAAGATCAGAGAGAGATGTCCATTCATGTTAAAAATAGGATGGATGTGATAACATTCAAACCCTTGAAATCTTAAAAAAAAAAGCTCAATGCCATCGATAATATAAATGAAAAGTAAAACAACCTTATAATAATTCCAAATCAATTGCATGTTTATCGTTGAAGTTATTTTAGTTTACTGGCCTATAGCTTTGTTGTCTTTTTTGTGTGTTAACTTTTTGTTTTTCGGTCATGTTGTTAGTTTTTTTATATATATTTTTTTGATTGTTGTTGCCAAGTGTCTCATATAAACTTGGCGACTTGACCAAAGATATATTTTTAATGCAATTTATCATTTTATTTCAATTGTTCATACCTTATCAAATCCAAACTTTCCACCATGTAGAGCGTTTGGACCATTATTTACTTCTAACGTGTAGTTCTTTCCATCCAGCTCAAATGTACCATTAGCTATTCTGTTGGCATATCGTCCAATGATAGCACCAAAATATGGACCAGATTGTGTGTACCCTAAACAACAGAATAATAAGTTTAAATTTAAACGATTTTAGTTCTCTACGTAGGACATGCACTTCAAAGTGAGCACGAAAATCAAAAGCAAGATTAACTTAATGGTTCAATTCATTGTTCGATGTTTCATATCAGCCCGCTAAGCACCAATTCGAAAAATATGGAATTTACGTTAATTTAATGCTATTATCATACAGTAAAAATCATATGTTATTTAGTCTCTCTCATATGTTATTTAGTCTAAGTATATGATAATATACAGTGTATCTACATATTGTTGAAATATCGCCATTTTCAAAGTAATAAGCTTTGTTAATATTTGGAGAAGATAATTATGGTTGCGATAAGAATAGCAATAGCAAGTGACTACCGCAATGGAAGATATACACTTCTCTAAAGGACCTACTTTACCTATCATTTTTCACGTTATTTTCATTTATAACATGCAACACATCTGTATGTATGGCTTCTCAAGATATTCATTTTTAACTGACCAACTCAGCATGAAATGCATGTCATCGGCCTTTATAAAAAAGTGCAAAAAGTCTGATAAAGTAAACTTACTATCTAAACTATCGTATCCTAAAGTTATGTCTGCTATTTTTCCATTTTTGTCGGGAACAAAAATATTGGTAATTATTCCTCCAAAGTTAATGATCTGTACTTTTACGTTATTCTTGTTTTGTAGTGTATATCTAAAACAGAAAAAAAAACATACATCATCTGCACCAAGGACGTATATTATATGTTAGTTATATGTCCTTGTTTTCACTTACAGATGACAGATACATATAATTGCATTACATAAAATTGAGAATGGAAATGGGGAATGTGTCAAAGAGACAACAACCCGACCAAATAAAAAACAACAGCAGAGGGTCACCAACAGGTCTTCAATGTAGCGAGAAATTCCCGCACCCGGAGGCGTCCTTCAGCTGGCCCCTAAACAAATATATACTAGTCCAGTGATAATGAACGCCATACTAATTTCCATTCTAATTTCCACTAATGTATATGTATCTGATGATATGCATTATTAAAGATTGAGTTTTCTTGCTCAGCTTGTGGCGTTGCTACATGTGCATGATATTTTAGATGACCCAGTTATTTAATAAAAATGTATAGTTTTTAGTTCACACTGTAATAATTCCTTCCTAAGGGAGCTACCATTTGATTTTTATGGGGGGGCTAGGATGAAAAATTTTGTCCTGCATTTTTTTTTAGTTGTAATCTCTGTCCTGCCTTTTTATTTTTCACTCTATTTGGTCCTGCTTTTTTTTTTTTAGTTTATCCTGACTTTTTTTTACATAAATTGTAATCCTGACTTTTTTTTTTGCAAGTGTCTCATCCTGCCTTTTTTTTTACTCAAAACTCCTGTCCTGCCTATTTTTTTCAAATTTCATCCCAGCCCCAAGAGTATTTCTTGCGGTGTGAGTCCCATGTGTAATAATTTACTTATAAGGCTCGAATGTTTTACTACGTCAAAGGCCGACTTAGCATCTAGCATAACAAATATTGTTTCTTTTTTTCAGATCTTTGTTCTCTCGTTGAAATTCCTCCATAATTAATGAGCAATATAAAGGAGATGCATTCTTGGTAAAGCCTCGCTGGAGTGGATTTTGTATACATATAATTTTGGGATTGATGCGAAATTTAAGTACTGTTTCTATGATCTTTGATAGAGTTGGAGTTATTGTGATGCCTCTATAGTTTTTTGCGTCATTCTTGTTGCCTTTATTTTTGAAGACTGGTGTTAATATTCCAAATTTGATAACATCGGGTGTAAAGCAGAATTCAAAAGAACTGTTTAGTAGAGTTTGTAAATATGAGGCAATTATTTCTCCACCATGAATTAAATTTTCAGCAGTGACTCCATAGGTATCTGGGGATTTGTTTCGATTAAGACTTTTAATGGCATTCATGATCTCTTGCTTCTCTACTGGAATATGCCTGAAGTCATGTTTGCATATATCTATGATAGTAGCATATTCATTGTCTACCTGCTCAATATATGCTTGGTCGAATTGACTGTTATCACTTTGTTTAGCAATATTTGCAAAGTGTTCTCTAAAGCCCTCCAATATTCCCCCTTCTGTATTGTATTTTTGTCCGTTTACATTCAGCTCATCAATATGCATTCCAAATCTTCCTCTTTGACGTCGCATAAGGGAGCTACCATTTGATTTTTATGGGGGGGGGGGGGGGGGGGGCTAGGATGAAAAATTTTGTCCTGCTTTTTTTTTAGTTGTAATCTCTGTCCTGCCTTTTTATTTTTCACTCTATTCGGTCCTGCCTTTTTTTTATTAGTTTATCCTGACTTTTTTTACCTAAATTGTCATCCTGCCTTTTTTTTTTGCAAAGTGTCTCATCCTGCCTTTTTTTTTTTAACTCAAAACTCCTGTCCTGCCTATTTTTTTCAAATTTCATCCTAGCCCCCCCATAAAAATCAAATGGTAGCTCCCTAATTCGTACTATATATCATTTGAAATTCATTCCCGTTGACTAGCATTACATGACCTTCTTATTCGATTCATCGTTGCTTTGTTTTCGTATCAAATATGGATAACACGTTTGCTACTGGACGATACATGTTTAAGCAAACAACAATCAATCAATCCGAATTAACACGGTGATTGTCCCCCCCCCCCACTAGATCATAGCATACCATAATTGTCCATGATTATTTATAAATGGTTGCTTTATGACTTTTTGGACTGACACTGGAAACTAGGATCAATTGGATAGGGACAGAAAATCAATCATTCCAACAGGAGAATTGTTGCAAGGTGGACGGTTTTTAACTTTCCGAGAGACTGCAGTGATTTCTTAACACCAGTATTCGGATTCAGCCGCTCCCCATTCTGACTGACGTGGCCGTGTACTTATACATCCCTTACAATCAAACTTGCGACTCACCGTTTGACACTGATTTTACTCTAGGGTTTCCAGTCGAAAGAAGACCCAAAATGCCCATATTTCTATTCCCCAGTCACCTTAGGGTTCTAATCATTAGAACATGTAGAAGTTAAAGCCTTTATGTATAAGTTAACTGATATACCGCCCCTTTTCTTTGACTGACACATGAGACTAGCAGCTGCAAATTATTTGTCTTATAAGCACCAATTCAAGAGTCAAACTACGCTACAGTGGTTGACCTAAATTTTATGAAATAAAGTAACTTACTGGAAAACCTGTTCTCCTTTATACTCTCCATATTCTTCTTTTAAGATCGAAGACATTTCACTTTCTGTAAAAAGCCAATACAAGGTGTCACTCACTGTATATACACATACAACACTTGTTTTATTTACTATATGTTTGCAGTATGAAATCATACACTGAATAACAATTATGACGACCTCGTACTATTAGCAAATTATAGTACACAAAACTTGAAGATTTTTTTTAAATGATAAATAGAGAATTTGTACTTTTGTTAAGCAGTGACCTTTCACGAGACTGTGAAATTACTATCATTACTTTAAATTTGGATTCAGATGAGTGATTGATCTAAACAAGTATAGATATCAAATGGAGCAATTAAGCTTCGTGTTCAATTGTTTTCTCAGAATTATAAGTTTGCATGAATTCTAACGGAATGCATAACATCTGTCTTGTCTTACTGTAGAATAGAAGTGACCTTGTTATCTAAGAATATGTATCTATAAAAAGATTTGTAAATAATAACACAAGCTTTACTTACCTGGACAGTTAGTCCCCCTGGCGGCAAGGTATATAACTACAGCAAGTAATGCAATAATGACTACTGTCACAAAACATAAAACCATACATATATTCCGACGGTTGTCTTTTCGAGCCATTATAATCTATATATTAAATATTTTTCTAGCGTGCTTCAAAATTCACTTAAAAGTATAAATACGGCGGTTTTAAAGTCGAGTTAGTCAACCATAAACTTAATTCAGGCGTCTATTATAAAGAACACAATGAATATCGGACACTGCCTCCAAGTTGTAAAATTTATACACCCTATTATTAGTAAAGATTAATTCAGTATGCAGTATCACAAATATGTAAGAGTTATAAAAATTTGATTAGCATAAGCAAGTACAAGCTGTTTATGGCCCAACTTGATATGTAATCTAGATATCCAGTTCAAAAAGTATTAGTTATCTAGTTCAAAAAGTATTTTCAATTTATCAAGTTCTGTTTACTCTCCTGACATACATGAAAACGGTATGTGAAGATTAAACGTGCAATTTTGTTATTTTTGTTTTACATCCTTTACACTGAAGTTGTGTAACTGTTGCTTTTAAACTTTTTCGGTTTCACTCTACTGTCTAACATGTCTAATAAACGAAAAGAAACCAATCGGTTAATTCGATGTAAAAAAATCATAAACATAATAGTGCCAGTAATATCGGTCTACCTTTTGAAATCCTAGTAAGCAGTTACGTGTTTATCTGAAATAATTTTATTGAATTTTGCTCTTCATCAGGCGATTTTATTCTTCTAAACACAGCTTGATTAGCAGGGGGTGGCGGAGGGCTGGGAGATAATAGGTCGCATGTAGATGGACTGAATGTCTTGCGAGTAAATAATGAATTTATTACAGTAATTACGTTTCAGAGCTAATTTTGTCATTTTTTTTCTCAAAGTTTTGGATTTCTAAATATTTTGTCGTCCATCTTCGCAGTTATCTGACTAACTTGAACAATATTTCAAATTCTCTTTTTTTACGCTTGAAAGTTGTCTTTCACGGGAAAACATACCGGGCAAAACATACCCGACGCCGACGGTTCTGTCAGCATTCATTGCGGACATGTTTTAGTGATGCCCGCGTCACACTGTCCCGATTTTTATATACGACGGATACCCGAATGCGAAAATTGTAAGTTCGTACGAAGTTGGTCCCGATCTCGTTAAAATACCAAAAAGTGACCGAAGCAAGTACGATGAATAACGAAGTCTATACGATGGTGCCGAAATTATATACGATAGCAAAAGATGGACATACGAAGGTTAACCGAAGACGGGTATTTAAGCTTCATATCTCCGCCGAAGCCTACACGATGGATTACGAAGGCTACACGATGGCGCGATGGCCATACGATGTCTAAAAGACGTCGTGTACAGCTTACCATGCATTTAAATTATATACCGAAGGCATCACGCTTTTTAAATTGTAAGTACATGTATGTACATAATACAAGTGTACAATGTACAAACGATCTAAAAATGCGTTCTACCTATTTTGAACTTTTTTATGATACGAACAGAATTTCGAAAACATATCGTTTCTGTACAAGTCTGCCATGTATAGCGGGAAATCGATCTGTTTGTCAAATTCTTATAAAACTTAGTTTATTATCCCCTCGCCTACTACATGTAAGTTGCGTGTAGATAAAACTGTTATGGACACTCTAGAACCAAAATGCTCAAAACTTGGTATGGTGTTACTCGTTAAGAATATATTAAGCGCTATTGACTTTAAAGTTCAAAGGTCAAGGTCACAGTGGCACTTGTAATACAAGGCAATATCACCCTTGTGTACACTCTAAAACCAATATGCTTCAAAAAAGATTTTAACCACATTTGGTATATTGTTCCTCCTTGTAATGATCTGACATTTTTTTCGTTCAAGGCCAAAGGTCAAGGTCATGCAGATGGACTTGTTTTTTTCTCCTTGAACAACACAATATTGAATATTTAGGGAATATCAACCCCAGATTTTTCTCCTTGAAATAGCATAATACACAGGAAATCGGTTGCTCATTTTTTACCTGCTGGTTCTAAAGACAATATTAAAGGTACTTCCAGTTACTGAATGTTTTGGTTAATTTCTAAAAAAAATAGTTTATGTATCAAATATGCATATTCAATTTACCATTTTCTGCATGTGTCATATACAAATAAAGTGTCCATATTTGTCCCCAATATGTTACATACGAGGGGATGCCACGCTCGGCATTGCCTTGTTTGAACTGTAAAATGTGTGCACTAGTCTGAATAATTACCCATAATTATGCCCATGTTTACTGATCTATCTTAAAGGTAAAGTAATGGGTTCGTTGATCCCTTTTATTCAAAAAGAGCTCTTTCCAGGAGAATATCATAATAATATAGACAAAAGGAAGGATGTGGGGAAAGCAACAAATGCGTCAAAATATGACATATAGAAAACAAAATGGTTATGGAGTAAACATTCGTGTGACAACAACTAAGACGATACATAAAAAACCAGAATAATGAAGAAAAAGTTGGTTTCCCTATATACGTGTACCTGCAGTGTTGGTGTACGAGGCGCGGTTATGATTCATTATGTTACTTGATATGAAAAATTGACAAAAAATAATATTTTACTTGTAAAAGTAAATCCTGAGCCTGTAATAGCTGCTCTTCTTGTTCCATTTGAATTAATAGAAACAACGCTGTCGCCTTTCTTGTTCTCATAGAATCATATGATATGAGCTCCATGTTTTGTGAACGTCTTCCTTAACTGTCGTATTAGACTGACCAGTGCATATCGCGCATGGCACTTTAAATGTATTTTATCGCGAAAATTAACTTACATTTAGCTGGATTTATTGCCGTCGTAGTTCCATCTTGTCGCCTTCGTACTTTTATTCGATGGCAACACGACGAGATTACGCGGTCTTCACGATGTCGTGTTGCCATCGTTAGACCTTCGGGTAGCTTCGTGATTCATTCGTGTAGACATCGTAATGTCAAAACTGCCCGATGGAAACGATGGAAACACGAATGCAATACGATGTTCAAAGATGCATTTCCGGTGACATTACGATGGTGAGGATGGTGATACGAACTCAATACGAACCCTCAACATCGGACGCACCTTCGGGGATTTTTTAACATGTTAAAAAATTTAGAACCCTTCCCGAAGTTGTCCCCGAAGTCAAGAAAAAGTGGCCGATGGTTCTACGATGGGTAAAGATGGCACTACGAATAGCCCGATCTGGATACGATCAGTCCCGATTTTGAAAATTTCCATAATCGTGTTGCCATCGGCGTAAAAATCGGGACAGTGTGACGCGGGCATGAAGGAATTTTGTTGAATTTTGCACTGCAATAAACTCCCATAAGATTCAAAGATTTTTATGCAATAACCATAAACTATCTTTTTGGTATAGACTTTCACGGTTGGAAACAAAATTAATGTTTCGAGGATTATCTTATTTCATGTCTTTGTCATTTACTCCTATCAAAGCAAACAAAGGTTAGTCGCTAAGAACTTGCATATCGTCATGGTTTTCCACCAACACATACATTTTGCCATATACATCATGAACATGAACGTCATTCTCTATTCGTCTAGACAGAAGGGTGATTTTTGGTAGGACGCGAATATTAAGTAATATGCAATATTATTTGTCAGACAAGTGGAGATCTTTCCCGAATGAAACCTCCCGAATCAGTAAGAGTTTTTGTGTATATGCCACATAAATCTAAAGCATGACATAACCAAACGGATGAAAACATGTGACCTGCTGAACTCCTGTAAAGAGTCTTTGCCTTGGGAGTTTAAACCTTAGTTCCGTAATACTTTATATACAGACAATTTAACGGAAAAGTTTGTTCTTAATCATGTCAATCCTGTGGCAGACTACTGAGCAACTGAAACCTCGGGGACTGAGCGGTATCGACCCACTGCTGTAAAAAAAAAAAAACAACAACAAAAAACCAAAGCTTTATAAAATGCATATATATAGGTTTGAAGGGTTTTCTGGGTTTACCTGCATCAGGAATTCGAATGTTCAAATCCGAATATTTGAAAGCCAGGGATGTATATGAATCGAAACAGTTGAAGAGCTTTATGACTAAAAAGTAAAAAGACAATTTCAGAAGGGATTGTTATAAATCATGTCAGTGTCGAATAACTGACTACTGAGCTAATGATAGATTCATGATACATCGGGGACTGATAGTATCGACGGTTATAGAACTTGGATATGAAAACATTGAAAACTTTGTAAATTTTATGCGTCCGAAGTCATTGACTTTTCTGAATCATGATCTACCTTCACCGGGAATTCGAACGCTTAAAGCCGAATATTTGAAATCCAAGGATGTATAAGAACCAAAACTTTTGAAAAGCTATAACGCGAACGTCAGTCTATATTCGTCTAAACTCAAAATGCACGCCGGCTTTAAGTAAGCAGTGCTATTGAAACATAAAAAAAACCCTCAAATGTCTATTTATCAGTTTACGCTTTCCATATTTGGTTAGAAGGGTATAAAACGACATGACTAGATAAGTTTAAAAGCGATGATTTTTTGAACTAGATATATCAAGTTGGGCCACTGATAAACAGCTTATATACTTTCTTATGATTATTAAATGCCTGCAAATAATTCTATAACTATATGTATACATAATGATGATGTATATGGGGGCCTTGATTCCCACTTCTGTTATCCAACTCCCACATCCATATCCTACTACAAATCATGAGTCACTCCCCTTATCCTTCTACTTGCAAGTTACGGGGCCGAATTTTGAATTTTCCTTTGAGTTCGGTATTTTTGTTATTTTACTAAGTTAGATTAGTTTCCCTACCACTTTACTCCATGACGAAATTCCGTCAAATAATTTTCCAACAATTTAACAACAAATATAATTAATGCATGAACAAACATATACATATGAAGTTGATGTAATTGCAGCTGGTGGTTGAATATTACAAACATGATTTGTTAAAATCAATCGGGTCAACGACCAATCCAGTATATATATCATAATCCTTCGTTTTTATATCAATTTCCTATGTGCATACATTTAGAGTAATTAAGAGCTGGTAAACTCAGTGTATATATATGATAAATATTTCCGCTTATGGAATACATTCTTCTGCATTTATTTCCATATTTTTCTAGAAATTCACAATTGCATGATTGTAGTAGAATTGATGTGTGTATACTAAAAAAAAGGTGTTTCGGTTATGGTCATGTAGACCTAGGCTTATCCTAATCAGGTATCCCGAGCCTATATGTTTCCTCCTTTGTAACATATAGAATAGTTCAAATTTGATTTCTCTTATGGGGATACGACACCTGTTTATACATTCGTTTTTTATCTTTTTTCTTCTTTCTATTTTTTTGGTATTGTTTCCTCTTTTTTAGTAATAAGCTCTGCAGTTAGTTTAATGTTCTTTATCTTTTCTTTATTGATTTCGTGTTTAAATATTTTTTCCTTCTTTGAATCAGTTAAATACTCTTTTAGATTATTATGTCTCTTTGTATGTAAAACGTTTTCTCATTGCTTTTAATACTCTATTTCAGATACTAAATATCTTTTTTTGTTATTCTATTTGAGAACAATTTACTTATTAAAGCAGTGTTTGCTATTCTGTTAATAGCAGTCTCTATTTGAGAGATTATTATATGTTCTTTTTGAGAATAACTTGCATTATCAATCCTCAGAGTATCAATCTCTATTTGAGAGATGATTATTACTGTTTTATCAATCTCTATTAGAGAGTTGATTATTGCTGTTTTATCAATCTCTATTTGAGAGATGATTATTACTGTTTTATCAATCTCTATTTGGGAGATGATTATTACTGTTTTATCAATCTCTATTTGAGAGATGATTATTACTGTTTTATCAATCTCTATTTGAGAGATGATTATTACTGTTTTATCAATCCCTATTTGAGAGATGATTATTACTGTTTTATCAATCTCTATTTGAGAGATGATTATTACTGTTTTATCAATCTCTATTTGAGAGATGATTATTACTGTTTTATCAATCTCTATTTGAGAGATGATTATTACTGTTTTATCAGTCTCTATTTGAGAGATGATTATTACTGTTTTATCAATCTCTATTTGAGAGATGATTATTACTGTTTTATCAATATCTATTTGAGAGATGATTATAACTGTTTTATCAATCTCTATTTAAGAGATGATTATTACAGTTTTATCAATCCCTATTTGAGAGATGATTATTACTGTTTTTTTTCACAAAAACAAAAGCAGTCTCTATTTGAGAGATTACTTTATTTTTGCTATTCTATTAACATCTCTTTTATATACAGACATAACAATTTTGCAAAATTTTGTCAAGCCTATAAGTGTATATTTATCGTGATTATTAATGTTACTGTTGCTATAGATATGAACAGGTATAAATTTATCATCTTTCAGCACTAAAAAGTTACAGTTAAATATGTAATGAAACTCATTACCTAGTTGTTCCTTATCACATAGATCAGATTTTTTCAGACCTATCAATAGAAAAAAATCTACCAGCCTCAATTGGAAACTTGTAACTTCCACATCTAAATGTAATAATATTATACATCAGATCAGGTGGGAGAAGAGAGAGAGATACTTCTCAAAACCAAATTCAGTCTAAAAAGTTCTATAATTGATACACTTAGGTGAGTTAAATATTTGTGCTTTCCAATTTTCAACAAATTTTTCATGAAGAAACTGTTTAACTTTGTCTTGACAGAATAACATTTCTTTCCACTGTTTGGTTATTCCACTGAACAATGATTATAATATAAAATAGTGAACCTCATTCAAGTAAAATTTCTTCAGTGATACATGATAACCATTTAGAGTGATGCACATTACCTTCGTCAAGTCTATACAACATATATTTTCTCTTTTTTACCATTTAAAATACGTTGCCAAAAACCAACCATTCTGGCTTTAATGCAAATAGACATTACACGGCCGACACTCGGCTAACCGAGAGTTTGGTCGGTTAATCTATATTGAGTATGCGGCTATATCGGCGGTTGGTCTGTTAATCGGGTTGGCTAAAGTCTGTTAATCAGGTGTTATCGAGAGAATCATTGAAAGTTCAGCATGTTTCATTGTATAACTTTTTAAATATATTTTTATCATAAAAAATATTCATGTCTAACAAAACAATTCAATGTACTGAATTCAGTGGTGTAATTATCAGTTTTCTAGCTTCAATGTACGATCTATAAAATGAAAAGGCGGGTTACTCATCAATAAATTTATACACATTTTACACACACAAACTGTACACAAAATGACACGTTAGTTGAATTTACGTGCATGCAATATTTTGAACATCGAAAAAAGACAGGCATTATGTTTGTTAACCATACTGAAATCATTGTATGAAAAATCTTCACGAAAATCTGTATTTTGGTGACATAAATCAATCTTTATTCAAAACCTGGTCTGTTAATGGGTCGGATGTATAAAACCCGGTCTGTTAATTGGTCTGTTAAGAGTTATGAATGGCAATAAAAGTATAATTTTATTGCTATATGGGGTGTTATCGGATCAAATGGGTAGGCTCAAGACGAGAGGCTAAAATATACGGAAACAACACATGAGCAATGAAACATAAAATATACGGAAACAACACATGAACAATGAACAATTTAAACAATGGAAATTGAAAATTGATAAAAACGGTGTCAAAAAGTGTTATATTATTAAAAGTAATGTTAATTTCATCCAAGAATGGTCGCATATGTCATGTGGATTCTGTTCAATTGTCATGAATGACACCAATTTGTCATCTACATTGGTAACCAGTATATAAATCAGAGATAAACGTCGTAATGTAACTAAACATCAGTAGGTAAAATATATTTGTATGCTAAAATATAAAGAATAGAGAAAGAATAATGAGTAAGATAAATAAAAGGTAAAAGGAAAAAAAGTCACGGAAGAAACGTGACATAACAATTTAAAGAATACAGAAATAAACAACACCCCCAATCCGAACCCTCATGGTATACACGATAATCTGGATGGAATAGCAGAATATAGAATAATATATAAGGACAGTAGAGAGTGATGCATTGCTAAAAAAGAGAGAAAAAATAATAATTGTTTAAGAATACAGACATGAAACACCCCTGGGTGTTGAAACAGTAACGGATTGCGATGCACTCATATTGTTGACAAATGCTAGAAGTTTACATGCGGACAACTGCCGTTCTCCTCTACACTTATGAAGAAAGGAACTAAACGGAATAAAATGTATTAAAACTTAAGATGACCAAATGTAGCTGCATTCGCTCCTTTCCATTTACTTCTTGAGAATGATTTGTAAACAACATATGATTAAGTAATAGAAATAAAGAACCAATTGGATGATGCTTACGAATTAGGGTTTAACGTCCAGTGACAAATATCATGTGCATATGTGAATGACAACACGTTATATGTACCCTGTGTTGTATTAGAAAGACACTTTCAGTCGGATTTGAGAGAACGTGCTACTTTGAACAGACACAAAAATTGAGGCTGATTGAAAACGTTAATAATAAATTCATGCATATTCCAGCGGCCAATCCATATTAAGCTATATTGAAGTGACACACCCTTCAATAAAATGCAAAGAAAGTCAAAATAAAAATGCTTTCACTAGTAAATCACAACCGAAATGAATATCAGACGGACATTTTTTACAAAACTTAATGAACAATTGAAATCAAGATATTTGAGGTTTGCGTTATTTCGCAAAGGTTTGCGTTATAACGCAAATATAGGAAGAAAAATAAAAAAAAAATGTGTGGCGCTAATTCGCTTCCGTAGGATACTGTTGCACCGTATTATCATTTTTTACTCAGGAACATCTCATTCTTAACTTTTTCTATGGGAAAATTTAAAGGTAACAAAAATAACTGTGGATAAATAACTCTTAACTGTTTCGACTTTTATTAAAAAAAATGCTCTGCGTATAAGCATCAATACTACATACTTGCGCGACGCCTTTTAATTTTACTGAAAACTGCGTAGACTATGAAATATTTTTACAAGTGGAAAATGTTCTATGATAGATATCATTTTGTCAGACACTTTTCTTTTTTTGATTTGGTTCTTATAATATGCCAAAAATCTGTATATTTAATAGAGTTTAACATTAAATTGTGCGTTTTACTCTTAACAGACGTATAGACCAATCTCCCATATAGCCGCATACTCAATATAGATTAACCGACCAATCTCTCGTTTAGCCGAGTGTCGGCCGTGCATTAGGTACTCTACCGGCAAGCTCTCCATAAACAAATTAAGTCAATACAATTTGGAGTACATTTTTTAATCTTCGGTTTTTTGCAAAGATTTCACACTTCAGCACCACTAATATAGGTGCAACCATTGCATCAAATAATATTGTAACAAAATATCAATTGGTAAACAAAGCTTTCTCGCTTTACACAATACATAGAACATGGCCCTCCTTGCCTGTTGGACTAGTCGAGCTTTATTTTTTGAAAATGAGAATATCCCTATTTGACTACACTCTTACCCCAGTTCCCGCCCCTTGACTCTAGGTTCTCTCCCCTCATTCCCATGTCCCCTTATCCCTCATATGATCCCTCATATATACTGATAAGTGATACTGACATTAACTAATAATGTGATACATGTATGACTTTTATATCGAACACAAATATTAAAGTATACAAATAAGGGCAGAATGGAAGGGAAAAAACGTAAAGATCGTATTCCGTATTTATCCAGTCTACGTCCGTATGATGGTGTGACTTTTAGATATTCTTAACAAATTATCATTGGTTTCCCTCCCTCTTACTTATATTCCCCTGCCTCAAGAATCTCGATCATACCTCACCAAATGATGTACAGGCGATACTGTTTGCACAAATTAACATGCTTCTGTAAACATTTTAAACGTTTAAAGTCGTCCGCAACAAAGACAGGTCTAAAGGATGAACCAATGCAAAATATCAGAAATATTGGCATCATGGCCCACATCAATGCCGGAAAAACAACAACATCAGAGAGAATGTTATTTTACTCTGGATTCACAAGGCATATTGGTAACAATAATCTACACTTTTCATTGTTATCCATTTTGCACACAAGATGTTCTTGAAAAAAAAGTGACAGAAATACAAAAGGACTGACAGATGACAGTGTCCGACTGTCTGACATTGAACAAATTATTTTTTGCTAAAAAAGAAAGGTAGATCATAGATGTCAAATTATAAAATATACCAATCTCTAAATCACCCTGAGTCATGAAAAGTCGTGAATAAATTTTTTACTAAATTTTATCATCGGTATTTAAGGACATCATTCGTAAATATAGATCAACATGCAAACTTCTTATACGTTCAGGTATTCCACTTCCAATATTTTATGGAAATATTCTTTATAAAGCACAAAATGTCAGTATTCACCTCAGAAGCTAACAAAACCTTTAAATAGACTTATTAAGAAGGGATATAGTTACGATACTGTTGTCAGGTCATTAAAGATTGCATATTTTGCCGTTATTATTAATTCACTTATACATGTAGGGTCTTTGCATCGAAACTAAACACATTTATTATTAATAAACCAGTTGTTGGCATGACACAGGTTATGTTCTTCTCATATATGTTATGATGGTATGATACTAAACCCCTTACGGGGAGGATTGTGCCTGATATTCATATGATGAAGACATAATTTTTCAATTAGTTTAATTGAAGTCTGGAGCTGGCATGTCAGTTAACTGCTAGTAGTCTGATGTTATTTATGTATTATTGTCATTTTGTTTATTTTCTTTGGTTACATCTTCTGACATCATGCAGACTCTGACTTCTCTTGAACTGAATTTTAATGTGCTTATTGTTATGCGTTTTCTTTTTTTTGCATTGGCTAGAGGTATGGGGGAAGGGTTGAGATCTCACAAACATGTTTAACCCCGCCACATTTTTGCGCCTGTCCTAAGTCAGGATCCTCTGGCCTTTGTTAGTCAGTCTTGTATTATTTTAACTTTTAGTTTCTTGTGTACAATTTGGAGTTTAGTATGGTGTTCATTATCACTGAACTTGTATATTGGTTTAGGGGCCAGCTGAAGGACGCCTCCAGGTGCAAGAATTTCTCGTTGCATTGAAGACCTGTTGGTGACCTTCTGCTGTTGTCTGCTCTATGGTCGCGTTGTTCTCTCTTTGGCACATTCCCCATTTCCATTCTCAATTTCATTTACAGACTATCAAAGATCTACCTTCAACACTAAATTCTCAATAATGTCACAAAACATAATAGTTTAGTTCAACCTGGGAGCAAGGACGTATAACTAATATCTTATATACATCTTTGCTGGGAGGAAGTCCAAATAATTCCAATGTTTTGAATGGCTATATTATTTTTCTGCTATGAGCATTTCTAAGTAAGGTTCAGCAAAGCATAATTTACAATGTAGCCAAAAAATAAAATAGCCATTCAAGACAACATACATGTTATTATTTGGACTACATGGGAGAGTGAGACAGGACCTTTAGAACTAGTACAGTCTGACAGGGGTACTACTTCTGCAACAGTGGTTTGACTCTGGCAGTGTACTTTATCCAGAAGAAGAAAATTCCAGTTGATTTTTTATCCACCAACAAAGATTCACTAGGTTTTTCTATCCTGGTCCAGTGTAAAACATTATACATGTAAGGTTTTAAAAAGGATTTTTTGAAGGGGAAATACATATAAAAATGTGGTTTAATAGTTTTTTGTGTATTTGAAACTTGCATAGATGATTTATGTAAGAAGTGGAAAGTTTTCAATCCAAGGTATGTTCAAACTAGTGTTTTTGAACCAGGAATGATTATATTACACTAGTGATTTTGTACCAGATTAATGATTGCACTAGTTATTTTATACCGGGATTAATTACACTAGTGCTTTAGATCCATACATTGGTGAACAGAGATTAGTACTCATTTTGAACACATGATAACACAATAATGCTTATTAACAAATAAGATTTAAATATTATTTGTACATGTTGTATATAAAAATCCATATAATCATATGCTTTAAAATTTTCACTTATTGTAATATTTATATGTATTGGAATGCCCAAGTTTTTCTGTGTATTTGCTTTTCGGTTTTATTTGCATATCTTCTATGTCAAAATTAAAAGATGCTTCTATAATTGAAAATTTATATAAGAACAAAATTATTTCATATCAAGCTCAATGTCCTGATCATGGATAAAGTATTTTGAGTTATACAAATATCATCCCTCTCATCATTAATATTATTTACTAGATTGACTCAGTTTTAAAATATCAGCTAGTTAGATTATCATAAAATATTCTCTTGTATCTGCTTTTTGTAGGTAATGTTGATGATGGAGATACTGTGATGGACTACATGGAACAGGAGAGAAATCGTGGAATGACAATATCATCAGCAGCAATCACACTTCATTGGAAAAAACACAAAATAAACCTTATAGATACACCAGGTCTGGTTATATTTAAATAATTTAATTTTGGATGTAACACGTCTTCTGATTGGCTAACGTTATTTTGTTATGAGCCCATAGACATAATTTAGTCATGTGACCATGACGTCATCAACGTTTTTTTATGGTTTTCTACGGTTTAAAATGGAATTTAGAATTAAATTATAAGAAATGATTATATATTGATATCATATCGAAATAACATAAAAAATGTGGTGCACACTGTTAAATAAGCCGCTACGTGCGTTATTCAGTGTGCACCAAATTTTTTATGTTATTTCTTCATAGACATGATAGACAGAAAAAATATTACAGTCATGCCTTAAATATACAATGTATAATTTAATTTTGGATGTAACGCGACTTCTGATTGGCTGAAGTTATTTTGTTATCAGCCCATAGACATAATTTAGTCATGTGACCGTGACGTACAACGTTTTTTCATGGTTTTCTAAAGTTAAAAATGGAATTTAGAATTAAATTCAATTGATCTTATGCATAAACAATAATTCCACCGCAACAATCCAAGCAAACATGTATTTTGTGACATGTCACCGTCTCACCTCAAAGTTTTCTTTCCATTTATCTACAGTATTTGATGGAAATTGACTGACGAAGTCACAGCATAAGGAGATCCAAACACATATTATATAATTGTTGTTCTGACATGAATCCAACAAAACTGGCAGTTGTGTTGAACTGCATAACTTTTATAATGGTTAGCAGATATGATATCAATATGTAACATTAAAGTATAAAGACTTACCATACTAAATTAAGAGTTGAAAACATTTATTGAAACATGTAAAGGAGTAGGTCCGGTAAGGCCCCTTTTTGGCCCAAAAATATAACAGTTTTACAAAATTGTTAAAATGTAAACTTTTAGTTATTTATTGGACAGTTGAATGCTTCTGCTACATAAATATGGGCTGTTTTTGACAATACAATGCACATATATCTGGTTGTAGCACCATTAAGTCATGCTAAATTACTGAAATCTTCAAAATTCTATCATTTTAGTTAAATTTTAGACGGTTTCCGTGTAAAACGAAAGTGGCCGCATTCGTGTTCATCCTTAATATTGCAATGTAAGTTGTATTTTATGATAATACATAACATATATAAAGGTTGTGGATGAACACGGATGCGGCCACTTTCATTTTTGACAAAAACCATCTGAAAAGTGCCCTTTTTATACAACCGCAAAATTTGAAAAAATTTTCGTCGTATATTGCTATCACGTTGGCGTCGGCGTCGTCGTCGTCGTCCGAATACTTTTAGTTTTCGCACTCTAACTTTAGTAAAAGTGAATAGAAATCTATGAAATTTTAACATAAGGTTTATGACCACAAAAGGAAGGTTGGGATTGATTTTGGGAGTTTTGGTCCCAACATTTTAGGAATAAGGGGCCAAAAAGGGCCCAAATAAGCATTTTCTTGGTTTTCGCACTATAACTTTAGTTTAAGTTAATAGAAATCTATGAAATTTTGACACAAGGTTTATGACCACAAAAGAAAGGTTGGGATTGATTTTGGGAGTTTTGGTTCCAACAGTTTAGGAATTAGGGGCAAAAAAAGGGCCCAAATAAGCATTATTCTTGGTTTTCGCACAATAACTTTAGTTTAAGTGAATAGAAATCTATGAAATGTAAACACAAGGTTTATGACCATAAAAGGAAGTTTGGTATTGATTTTGGGAGTTTTGGTCCCAACAGTTTAGGAATAAAGGGCCCAAAGGGTCCAAATTAAACTTTGTTTGATTTCATCAAAAATTGAATAATTGGGGTTCTTTGGTATGCGGAATCTAACTGTGTATGCAGATTCTTAATTTTTGGTCCCGTTTTCAAATTGGTCTACATTAAGGTCCAAAGGGTCCAAAATTAAACTTAGTTTGATTTTAACAAAAATTGAATCCTGGGGGTTGTTTGATATGCTGAATTTAGAAATGTACTTAGATTTTTAATTATTGGCCTAGTTTTTAAGTTGGTCCAAATGGGGGTCCAAAATTAAACTTTGTTCATCAATAATTGAATAAATGGGTTCTTTGATATGCCAAATCTAACTGTGTATGTAGATTCTTAATTTTTGGTCCAGTTTTCAAATGGTCTACATTAAGGTCCAAAGGGTCCAAAATTAAACTAAGTTTGATTTTAACAAAAATTAAATTCTTGGGCTTATTTGATATGCTTTATCTAAATATGTACTTTGATTTTTGATTATGGGCCCAGTTTTCAAGTTGGTCCAAATCAGGATTCCATATCAAGTATTTTGCAATAGCAAGACATTTTCAATTGCACAGTATTGCACAATAGCAAGAAATATCTAATTGCACAATATTGTGCAATAGCAATTAATTTTGAATTGGAGTTATCTTTCTTTGTATAGAATAGAAGTTGATATATATGTTGGAAATTTGCCAGACATGACTATGATGTCATTTTCTATTTTTATTTGCCAATAACTTTATGTAAATAACTTCATTGGAAATTTGCCAATATAAAATGTTGCTGATGAAGCTTTTTTTCCTTATCTTATCTAAAATGTTTTTAGATAATGTATGTTGGACATTTGCCAGACATGACTATGATGTCATTTTCTATTTTTATTTGCCAATAACTTTATGTAAATAACTTCATTGGAAATTTGCCAATATAAAATGTTGCTGATGAAGTTTTTTTTATTGTTTTATACAATAAACAATGTATATTCACTTTTACTACCAACCAATCTTTACCATTCAGTGATAACAAGCACTTTATTTTACATTTTAATATTTTATGATGTATTTAAAAGAGTAGTTATTGTTGCAAACTCCATTAGAAATTTGAATTGATATCAGTTTTGGAAAAAGGGAAACAGGGATGTGAAAAAAAAGGGGGGGTTTAAATTTTTCTCATTTCAGATTTCATAAATAAAAAGAAAATTTCTTCAAACATTTTTTTGAGAGGATTAATATTCAACAGCATAGTGAATTGCTCAAAGGCAAAAAAATTATTTTAAGTTCATTAGACCACATTCATTCTGTGTCAGAAACCTATGCTGCGTCAACTATTTAATTTTAGATTTAAAAAGTTTGAAGAAGAAATCTTTAATTGATTTGTAAAATCTTGACATTTGTTTTGTGTAAAAAAAAACATGTAATGTCAAAAATTTGATCACAATCCAAATTCAGAGCTGTATCACGCTTGAATGTTTTGTCCATACTTGCCCCAACTGTTCAGGGTTCGACCTCTGCGGTCGTATAAAGCTGCGCCCTGCGGAGCACCTGGTTTTTGCATATTTGAGAGATTTTTCATATTTGAGCTTCAATCAGATCGTTTTTAATGACTTAATCAGTTAAAATCTTTCACATAAACTAATTGAATCAAGTGAAATAGACACTTAAGTGTTTAAAAAGTGGTCAAAATCTTTCGTCAGATGAAACTGAAATTTGAGGCCAAAATGAGTCCTTACCGGACCTACTCCTTTAAAGAAGTTAGTGTTTTATATAAATCAAGATGAAAATGCATATATTTTAGTTTCCCTCAGTATTCAGCTAATTAGTTCTCTTACAATATTAAAAGTGTGTCAAGAATAATGGACCAAAATATTGTCTTGTTTTGCCTGCATATTTGACCTGCTAAATATTTTAAAGAGGAAAGAGAATAATTCTGAAATACTATTTGGGCAGCAGAAATTAAAAAAATAACCCAGATGTGTATAATTTCAGGTCATGTAGATTTTACAGTAGAAGTTGAAAGAAGCCTTAGAGTTTTGGATGGAGCTGTGACAATTATTGATGCTTCTGCTGGTAAGATAAATGTGAAAAGAGGACATGTGGAGTACAAATTAAACCTCAAAAATTTTATAATCTATGCTACTGAAGAAAGAGACCGATTTCATTGAGCCACAACTCATTATAAACACTTTAAGTAACACAAACACTCATTATTTACCAAGTCCTCAAAAAAAAAAAAAAAAGTCTGAAATATTTGTGATATGATGTGTAGATGCAGTGTTTTGTATTTCCTAAATTTGTTTTTGAAACAATCTTTTTCCTCAGAAAAAAACAAGTTTTTAGAAAATATCCAAATTTGGATAACCCTTATTGATCTGTGTTTTATATATACTTTTGTGGACCTACTGCCTGCCTACAACTCAGCCCACAGCAAACTCGCATCACTCAAACACTTTCACTAAATATTACAACTTGAATAACTTTATTAAAGTTGCATCACTTAAAACTTATAACAAACTCTGAGAAACATGTTTATAAATAAGATTGTTTTCTTCTCTTAGTTAATCCTTACTCGGAGCACCCAGTCACATAGACAGAACTCACACCACCGAAGAAATGTTTTAAATCGTCAGAGAGTTCTAGATTGTCTTCTTATTCTCTGAGTTATTTCCTCCGTTCTTGGAGCACCTGTATCACACAGAGACAGAATTTGACTCACACCTTTCTAAAACAAAAGAAATACTACAAACTAGCGCCACTGAGAAATGTTTAAATGATCTGAAAGTTCTAGATTGTCCTTCTCTGAGTTATTTGCTCTGTTCTAGGAGCACCTGTGCAACATCAAGACAAGAGCTACTAATTGGACATTCAAACTCATATGGAAGAAGAACTGACAAACCAAGGATTTGTATAGTCTTACTATACAAATCCTTGGACAAACTAATAAAAATTATCAACATAATGCATTAGTGCATAAAAACAGTTTGAGAAAAACAAATCCAATCTGTGTATCATCATAATCGTTTCAAGTAGTCTTCAAGCTGCCCTTGCACGGGTTTTTTCTAGTTTAATAATTATTAGCAATCCTACCACATCTTCTTATTTTTATATGGATTATTTTCGTCTTCTAATCAGCTTATTGGGATTGTTGGTTAACAGCTCCTAATTGTGGTATGCAAAAGGTTCTAAGAGACATGAGTTCATAATGAAATCTATTATGAGTCAGTTTTTACCAAATATATAGGGAGTTGGGGACAAACTGTCATATAAGATTTAGATCCTATAATTGAAAAGTATGAAGGATAAAAAAATATCAAAATTATTTCTTTCTGTGTGTTTTTTTTTTACAGGAGTTGAAGCTCAAACTTTAACAGTATGGAGTCAAGCTAACAGGTACAAAGTACCTAGCATTGTCTTCTTGAATAAAATGGACAAACCAAAAGCAGATGTTGAGAAATGTTTAAAATCAATTCAAGATAAACTGAAAATAAAACCTCTACTTGTCAACTTTCCTATACTTGATGGTAATAGAGTTACAGACATTATCGATATTATAAAAATGCAAAAAATTACATATGACTTTGAAAGGAGTTCTGAAGGTCAAATGTTCCGTATAGAAGATTTAGATTCTAAATCTGATCCAGAACTTTGGGAAATAGCATCAAAGTTTAGAAACAATTTAATTGGAAGTTTATCAGATTACTGCGAAAATATAGCAGACCGTGTTATAACAGACAGTGCCATTACAGCCGAGGACATTGATTTAGCTTTGAGAAATGCCACCATCAGCAGACATATTGTTCCCGTACTATGTGGTTCATCACTAAAAAATGCCGGAGTGCAGCCATTGATAGATGCTGTTACTCATTATTTACCTAGTCCTTTAGAAAAAACAATGGATTTGGTTCAGTTCTATGAGACAGACTTATGCGCCTATGCATTTAAAATTATACATGATAAACACAGGGGACCACTTACATTTCTTAGATTGTATTCTGGTGTTATGAATTTAGGTGAGATCTATAATGCCAATAAGAATATTAGAGAGAAACCATCAAGGCTGATTCAAGTATACTCTAATGAATATCATGATGTAAACACAGCCACGGCAGGAAACATCATCTGTGTAGCAGGACTCAAGAAGGTATATTTATATTGAGACCTAATATAGATATGTTAATTTAGGTACCAAATCCTATAAAAAAATTTACACTAATATACTACTTTTAACCAGTAAGGACATTATTATTATGTATCAGAAGTGAAAATTATAACATATCCTAGCCACTCTATGACTTTTTATTCACATAAATTTTGTCTTATCTGTCACAAACTGTCACAAACAGTATATTTAATTTTTATAGACCCAGACTGGTGACACTCTTACAGCAAGCAAGGCTACAGCAGAGATGGCAGCTAAAAACCTCCATCATCATCGTAAACTAGAAGGATTGACAGAACATGATCCTGATGAAATTCCAGTCCTTGGTGGTATCAATATACACCCTCCAGTTTTCCTGTGTTCTGTTGAATCAGAATCTCCTTCAGTTCAGAGAAAGTTAGATTTAGCCTTGGAATGTCTAAAGAGAGAGGATCCCAGTCTCACGGTAGAGTATCTCAATAGTTATTTTGTATAGTAATATATCACTCAAATATACTGGTATTGCTAATTGAGAAGTAATTTGTGATGTTTTTATCATTGGAGATATTATGATGGGATAAGTATTAGTTTGTTAAAAACTATGATCACAATATTTGTATGCCATATTTAATGAAATTTGATCAATTAATCTTGCACTTTTTGTAAGTTGATCAACAGTTGCTATGGATAATTCCTTAATTTATCTGACTGATTTAAAAATGGGGACGACAGAGTTTGCATTGTAATATAATTAACTAAGCAAAAGTTGTCTTTTATATTCAAAAAATAATATTGGATCATTTGTATTATAAGTTGGTGTACAAAAATAAATCACATGAGAATCTGGCTCTTGGTGAACCATCTTTTTTCTGTGTTTATGGTTTACTGTCTCATTGAGAATCATGCCACATCTCTCTGTGTCTACAGTTTATTAACATTGTCACTTAAGGGGGCTCACGGGTATAAATCATTTTTTTTTCTAATACATGTATATGATTTCGCTTTATTTTTCTATAAATGAATGTTATCATATACTTAATAGATAATTGAAATAAAAAAATGGGGTCACCATTCATTTAAGCGCACAAGCTGCCTTCGAAAGAAGTAAACATTTTTGTTAAAGGGGCACTAGCTGTCAAATTCATTGTAACCGATTTGACTCAAATTCTCATATTTGGTTTATAACAATGTAAAACATTTATCCAAACTATCAAAAGTCTAAAATAAACAGTTTACAGAGCATGGGGTAGATAATATATAGGTTCGTTTCGTGTGTATTTTAGTCCAGACGCCATCTAATTAACTATCGATTTGACCTCAGATGACCATATAAGCGATGTAAACAAAAATAAAGATACGCATAGATTAAACCAACACGTGCAATTGCATTTTTATAGGTCTGTTTGATTTTATTTTATAGATTAAAAATAAATGTTTCTCATTGTTTTTAACCATATAAGAATGATTTTATGTGCATCGAATTAGTAATCAAATGATTTACCGTAGTTTCACTTTCATTGTTGACATTCTTTTCTTTAAATAACCAGTACACGTACAATGCATGCTTTGTCAATCTCTAGCTAGGGGTTAACTTGAAGTTCACATGAATACCGGTTAGAATGATGATGACGTTTTCACTTGCAAGTGAATCAGTCAAAAATTATGTTTAATCGCTTATTTCAACAAAAGGAAAGGAAATTGATTGCTAAAAGCAAATTATTATTTCATTATTCCAATTTTATTAATGATTGATCTAAAAAAAATCATACTTTATTTTTTTATATATATATCGTAGCTAGTGCCCCTTTAATGTCCTTTTTTTCTGTTGAACTAATAGGAGAAATATCGAAATAAAAAAAGAACTAAATAACAGAAATCACTTAAATTTTACAATTATTTAATTTATGTACAGCTTTTTTAAAAACAATAATAAAAAATATAGATCACTGATGAGTTTAAAAAGATATTTCAGTTTTAATGCCAAAAAAATGGCATTTTTGCACCGAAGGGAGATAATTGGGAGCATTTTCAATGATGTAAACATTTAAAAAGTCATCTGGGGCCAAACTGAATAGATTTTTGGGGTTTATTTTTGTACCATATCTTAAAGGGGCACTAGCTACAAGATATGTAAAAAATCGAAAGTTTGATTTTTTTCTGTTCAATCAATAATGAAAGTGAAATAGTGAAATAACAATTCGCTTTTTGCAGCCGAAAATGTTCAATTTTGTCAAATTACGCTAAGAAACATTGTTAATTAGTTATTCACTATTCATTTGCAAGTGATTGAGTCGACCTCTTTAAATCCGTATTCATGTGAACTTCAATTTAACCCCTAGCTAGAGATTGACAACACATGCATTGTACGTGTTCTGGTTATTAAAAAAAAAAAGAATGTCAACAATGCAAGTGAAACTACGGTAAATCATTTGATTACTAATTCAATGCACATAAAATCATTCTTATACGGTTAAAAACAATGAGAAACATCTATTTTTAATCTATAAAATATAATCAAACAGACCTATAAAAATCCAATTGCACGTGTTGGTTTAATCTATTCATATCTTTATTTATGTTTACATCACTTATAATGGTCATCTGAGGTCAAATCAATAGTTAATTAGATGGCATCTGATTTAAAATACACACGAAACGAACCTACCGGTATATATTATCTACCCCATGCTCTGTAAACTGTTTATTTTAGACTTTTGATAATTTGGATAAATGTTTTACATTGTTATAAATCAAATATGAGAATTTGAGTCAAATCGGTGACCATGAATTTGACAGCTAGTGCCCCTTTAAAGTAATAACTTTAATATAGTGTGATAAATAAAATTTGTAATGAAAAAACAATGTTTAATTTTTTGCTAAAATTTTTGTACCCGCAAGCCTCCTTAAAGCCACTAGAATATTCATTTACATACTCTACAGACACATCAAAAAATTAATTTGCAACCAATAAATTGCCAATTGGTAACCAAAAAATCTTCATATATTGTTATCTCCCTTTTTTTAAACTATCTAGTTAACTAAAAAATTATCCTTTAGGTACAAGTAGATGAAGAAACAGGTCAGACCATATTAGGAGGCATGGGAGAGCTACACCTGGACATAATAAGACAGAGACTTTTAACAGAGTACAAGTTGGATGTTTATATGGGTCCGTTACAAGTCGCTTACAGAGAAACTTGTGAAGGAGAATCATCGTGGGAAGAAACAATGGATACAGTGATCAATAATGTTAAACAACATGTGGTCCTCGGAATGTCAATACGTTTTAGTCTACAGGAGAAGGAATTCAAACATGTTAAGCTTGTTCAGTCTCGTGAAAATACGCTTGAAAAATTACATAGAAACCAATTGAAGGCAATTGAAATAGGAATCAAATCTGCATTCAGTTCTGGTAAAGTATAAATATTTTTGTATAAATAAGGATAAAAAAATCATCCTTAAAGTTATCGTTTATATTTGTTAATAATTTAAATGCAGCTTTCTGAATTTTTTTTATCAGATTATCAGTTGCATATTAACTTCACTGCTTTTGAATCTTGGTCTCTTTTTAGCTCTCTGAATACATGTTTTGCAAGCTTTTACCCTACATTTTATTTTTACATATTTGTGTTTTTATACGACCGCAAAAATTGAAAATGTTTTGGTCGTATATTGGTATGACGTTTTCGTCGTCGTTGTCCGAAGACTTTTGGTTTTCGCGCTATAACTTTAGTATAAGTAAATAGAAATCTATAAAATTTAAACACAAGGTTTATGACCATAAAAGGAAGGTTGGGATTGATTTTGGGAGTTTTGGTCCAAACAGTTTAGGAATAAGGGGCCAAAAAGTGCCCAAACAAGCATTTTTCTTGGTTTTCGCACAATAACTTAAATAATAAGTAAACAGAAATCTAGAAAATTTTAACATAAGGTTAATGACCACAAAAGGAAGGTTGGGATTGATTTTAGGAGTTTTGGTCCCAACAGTTTAGGAATTAGGGACCAACACAAGATCCCAAATAAGCATTTTTCTTGGTTTTTGCACAATAACTTTAGTATAAGTAAATAGAAATCTATGAAATTTTAAAACAAGGTTTATGACCACAAAAGGAAGGTTGGGATTGATTTTGGGAGTTTCGGTCCCATCAGTTTAGGAATTAGGGGCAAAAAGGGTCCAAAATTAAACTTTGTTTCTATTTCATCAAAAATTGAATAATTGGGGTTCTTTGATATGCCAAATCTAACTGTGTATGTAGATTCTTAATTTTTGGTCCCGTTTTCAAATTGGTCTACATTAAAGTCATCAAAAAATGAATTATTGGGGGGGGGGGGGTTCTTTGATATGACAAATCTAACCGTGTATTTAGATTCTTAATTTTTATACGACCGCAAAATTTGAAAAAATTTTCGTCGTATATTGCTATCACGTTGGCGTCGTCGTCGTCCGAATACTTTTAGTTTTCGCACTCTTAATTTAGTAAAAGTGAATGGAAATCTATGAAATTTTAACACAAGGTTTAAGACCACAAAAGGAAGGTTGGTATTGATTTTGGGAATTTTGGTCCCAACATTTTAGGAATTAGGGGCCAAAAAGGGCCCAAATAAGCATTTTCTTGGTTTTCGCACTATAACTTTAGTTTAAGTTAATAGAAATCTATGAAATTTTGACACAAGGTTTATGACCACAAAAGAACAGTTGGGATTGATTTTGGGAGTTTTGGTTTCAACAGTTTAGGAATTAGGGGCCAAAAAAGGGCCCAAATAAGCATTATTCTTGGTTTTCGCACAATAACTTTAGTTTAAGTAAATAGAAATCAATGAAATTTAAACACAATGTTAATGACTACAAAAGGAAGGTTGGTATTGATTTTGGGAGTTTAGGTCCCAACAGTTTAGGAATTAGGGGCCAAAAAGGACCCAAATAAGCATTTTTCTTGGTTTTCGCACCATAACGTTAGTATAAGTAAATAGAAATCTATGAAATTTAAACACAAGGTTTATGACCATAAAAGGAAGGTTGGTATTGATTTTGGGAGTTTTGGTCCCAACATAATAAGGGGCCCAAAGGGTCCAAAATTAAACTTTGTTTGATTTCATCAAAATTGAATAATTGGGGTTCTTTGATATGCCGAATCTAACTGTCATGACTGTGTATGTAGATTCTTAACTTTTGGTCCCGTTTTCAAATTGGTCTACATTAAGGTCCAAAGGGTCCAAAATTAAACTTAGTTTGATTTTGACAAAAAATGAATCAGTTAGGTTCTTTGATATGCTGAATCTAAAAATGTACTTAGATTCTTGATTATTGGCCCAGTTTTCAAGTTGGTCCAAATCGGGGTCCAAAATTAAACTTTGTTTGATTTCATCAAAAATTGAATAAATGGGGTTCTTTGATATACCAAATCTAACTGTGTATGTAGATTCTTCATTTTTGGTCCTGTTTTCAAATTGGTCTACACTAAAGTTCAAAGGGTCCAAAATTAAACTTAGTCTGATTTTAACAAAAATTGAAATCTTGGGGTTCTTTGATATGCTGAATCCAAAAATGTACTTAGATTTTTTATTATGGGCCCAGTTTTCAAGTTGGTCCAAATCAGGATCTAAAATTATTATATTAAGTATTGTGCAATAGCAAGTCTTTTCAATTGCACAGTATTGCGCAATGGCAAGAAATATCTAATTGCACAATATTGTGAAATAGAAATTTTTTTTTAATTAGAGTTATCTTTCTTTGTCCAGAATAGTAAGCAAAAAATATCTAATTGCAAAATATTGTGCAATAGCAAGATTTTTTTTTAATTGGAGTTATCTTTCTTTGTCCAGAATCAACTTAAATCTTTGTTATATACAATATACAATGTATATTCACTTTTTACTACCAACTGATAAATTAAAATAATCTTTACCATTTAGTGATAACAAGCAGGTTTTTTACATCTTAATATTTTATGATGTATTTAAATGAGTAGTTATTGTTGCAAACTCCATTAGAAATTTTAATTGAGATTAGTTTTGGAATAAGGGAAAGGGGGATGTGATTAAAAAAATTGGGTTCAATTTTTCTCATTTGAAATTTCATAAATAAAAAAGAAAATTTCTTCAAACATTTTTTTGAGAGGATTAATATTCAACAGCATAGTAAATTGTTCTAAGAGAAAACAAAAATTTTAAGTTCATTAGAACACATTCATTCTGTGTCAGAAACCTATGCTGTGTCAACTATTTAATCACAATCCAAATTTAGAGCTGAATCCAGCTTGAATGTTGTGTCCATACTTGCCCCAACCGTTCAGGGTTCAACCTCTGCGGTCGTATAAAGCTACGCCCTGCAGAGCATCTGTTTTTTTTTACATTAAGGTCCAAAGGGTCCAAAGTTAAACTTAGTTTGATTTTAACAAAAATTGATTTCTTGAGGTTCTTTGATATGCTGAATCTAAACATGTACTTAGATTTTTGATTATGGACCCAGTTTTAAAGTTGGTTTAAATTGCATTGGGATCCAAATTTAACTTTGTTTGATTTCAACAAAAATTGAATATAAGGGGTTCTTTAATATGCTGAATCTAACCATGTATTTAGATTTTTAATATTTGGGCTCGGTTATCAAATTGGTTCACATTGAGATCTTAAGGGTCTAAAATTGAACATTATTTGATTCTAACCATGTAGTTTGATTTTGGATATTGGACCATAATAGGTACATGTAAATGTCCAATTTAGAATTTTTAAGTTTAAGTTCTTAGACCACATTCATTCTGTGTCAGAAACCTATGTTGTGTCAACTATTTAATCACAATCCAAATTCAGAGGTGTATCAAGCTTAAATGTTGTGTCCATACTTGCCTCAACTGTTCATGGTTCGACCTCTGCGGTTGATAAAGCTGTGCCCTGCGGAGCATCTGGTTTTGGATTTCTGTCACCTTTAATATCAAATATGCTTTATTCATATATTAATGCTAAAAATAGCTTTATTCAAATGTATTAATCTAACCATAAAAAGTACTCCTTAGATTGAATTGTGTTTGTGTGTGTTGCTTTTTTTTATTATACACCTGCTTTAAAAAAGGGGGGGTATACTGTTTTACCTCTGTCTGTCCTTCCGTCAGTCAGTCCGTCCGTCCCATGAATGTTTTTCGTTGCATTTTTCTCAGGAACTACAATACAAGGATTTCTGAAATTTGGTTTCAGGGTTTATCTAAGTCAGCTATACCGTATGATGCGTTTTCAGATTGATCATTTGACAACTTCCTGTTTACCGAACACTTGTATGATTTTACACATGATAGCCAAGTTGAAAATTTTCGTCACATTTTTCTCAGGAACTACAATACAAGGATTTCTGAAATTTGGTTTCAGGATTTATATAAGTCAGCTATATCGTGTGATGCGTTTTCAGATTCATCATTCGACAACTTCCTGTTTATCGAACACTTGCATATTTTTACACTATTAATATTATCCACTTGCGGCGGGGGTATGATCAGTGAGCTGTACAAATGTAGCTCGCAGTTTCACTTGTTGATATTGAATTTTGCACATTTTAGACATGAGCAATAATGAGTATGTGGCTATGCACATATGGTACATCAAATTTATTTTGTTACATGTAATTTGTTATTATAAGTAAAGTTGTAATTTATGGAAAATGCATTGGTTCTTTGATATTCCATTTCAGGTCCAATTTTAAACTTTCCTGTGGTAGATGTTGAAGTAGAATTATATAAAGCTGAGATAGAAAGGTCTACCACAGAAGCCATGATCACAGCTTGTTCTTCAAAATGTGTACACAAAGCACTGAAGGAGGCCAAAGCTATTTTATTAGAACCTATGATGAAAATGGAGGTAGGCAATGGTTACCATTTTGTTATTTAATGAATAAAATCAGCTTGCTCAGCAAATTAAATTTCATTGAGAAGTATATTAAGCCATTTTTGACTAGGGAACACAATACAAAGTCTGGATAGGAGCCATGTATACTATATTGTCCATGATTTTCTTGTCTTTTTATTTACAAAGCACCCCATTATTCTCTATTATTTATTTTTCTGCCCACTATTTTTCACAAACACTCAATTATGCATTAATTTATTAGATTTTTGTCGAGCCTGCGACTTAGCTCGACATAGGGATAGTGATCCGGCAGCGGCGGCGGCGGTGTTACCTAACTTCTTAAAAACTTTATAATTTAGAAGGTAGAAGACCTGGATGCTTCATACTTTATATATGGAGGCCTCATGATACGAAGTTTCCATCAGTCACATGTCCAATGTCTTTGACCTCATTTTCATGGTTCAGTGACTACTTGAAAAAAAAGTTAAAATTTTTTGTAATGTTGAGTTCTCTCTTATTAGAAGTAGTAGGATAACTATATTTGGTATGTGCGTACCTTGCAAGGTCCTTATGTCGTCAGACAGTTTTCACTTGACCTCGACCTCATTTCATGGATCAGTGAACAAGATTAAGTTTTTGTGGTCAAGTCCATATCTCAGATACTATAAGCAATAGGTCTACTATATTTGGTGTATGGAGTGACTGTTAGGTGTACATGTCCAACTGGCAGGTGTCATCTGACCTTGACCTCAGTTTCGTGGTTCAGTGGTCAAAGTTATTTTTTTTAAGTTTTGATCTTTTTTGTAATACTTTATGCAATAGGTCAACTATATTTGATGTATGGAAATATTTTATGATCTATATGTCAGTAGTGCAGGTTTTATTTGACCTCGACCTCAATTTCACAGTTCATTGCTTGGTGATAAGATTTTGTGTTTTGGTCTGTTCTTTTTTAAACTATAAGTATCCTATTTTTACCGGTTCTCGATAGTGTGGCAAACTTTTGCTCCGTATTGCCAATTCTTCAAATAAATGTGGTCAAAGCTGATTGTGTTAATTTAGTAGATACTTTTATTCTTTTCCTATTATCCTCAAGATTTTCTTTTGCGTAAATCAAGAAAAAATCAAAACATCTGTTGTTGTGCTCAATTTTGATATTGTGTGCAATACGTCATCAGTTCTCGATAGTTGTGAAAAGTATAGTATGGTGAGCATGTTTGATATTAATAGAAAATTTAAAATGAGGCAAATTGAGGAAAAATATCAATTAACTATCATTTGTCTCTAGAAAACATATTTTTTTATGAATTTTAGCATTTTCGATCAATTAAGGAATCTTTAACCGATATCATAGGAATTATCACTCAAGGACAAAAATATGCATTTGATATTCATTTTAGATGATTTTAAATTATTGAACCAATTCAAAAATGTTATAAGATATTGTCACAGCTGTTATTAATATTTTACTGGCCAATACTTTTCCGATAATTGAATTGAATTAGATATTGTAGTTCATCAGATATGGCCCAATCTGCATTCCATACATTTTTATATGACCACAAAAATTGAAAATTTTTTGGTCGTATATTAGTATCAAGTTGGCATCGTCGTCCGAATACTTTTAGTTTTCGCACTCTAACTTTAGTAAAATTGAATAGAAATCTATGAAATTTTAACACAAGGTTTATGACCACAAAAGGAAGGTTGGGATTGATTTTGGGAGTTTTGGTCCTAACATCTTAGGAATTAGGGGCCAAAAAGGGCCCAAAATAAGCATTTTCTTGGTTTTTGCACAATAACTTTAGTATAAGTAAATAGAAATCAATGAAATCTAAACACAAGGTTTATGACCACAAAAGGAAGGTTGGAATTGATTTTGGGAGTTGAGGTCCCAACAGTTTAGGAATTAGGGGCCAATAAGGGGCCCAAAATAAGCATTATTCTTGGTTTTCACACCATAACTTAGTATAAGTAAATAGAAATCTATGAAATTTAAACACAAGGTTTATGACCATAAAAGGAAGGTTGGGTTTGATTTTGGGAGTTTTGGTCCCAACAGTTTAGGAATAAGGGGCCCAAAGGGTCCAAAATTGAACTTTGTTTCTATTTCATCAAAAATTGAATAATTGGGGTTCTTTGATATGCCAAATCTAACTGTGTATGTAGATTCTTAATTTTTGGTCCCGTTTTCAAATTGGTCTACATTAAAGTCCAAAGGGTCCAAAATAAAACTAAGTTTTATTTTAACAAAAATTGAATTCTTGGGCTTTTTTGATATGCTGAATCTAAACATGTACTTAGATTTTTGATTATGGGCCCAGTTTTCAAGTTGGTTCAAATCAGGATCCAAAATTATTATATTAAGTATTGTGCAATAGCAAGAAATTTTCAATTGCACAGTATTCAGCAATAGCAAGAAATCTTCAATTGCACAGTATTGTGCAATAGCAAGAAATCTTCAATTGCACAGTATTATGCAATAGCAAATATTTTCAATTGCACAGTATTGCAAAATAGCAAGAAATATGTAATTGCACAATATTGTGCAATAGCAAGAAATTTTCAATTGGAGTTATCTTTCTTTGTCTAGAATAGTAGTTGAATCAACTTAAATCATTGTTTTATACAATATACAATGTATATTCACTTTTACTACCAACTGATAAATTAAAACAATCTTTACCATTCAGTGATAACAAGCACTTTATTTTACATTTTAAAATTTTATGATGTATTTAGATAAGTAGTTATTGTTGCAAACTCCATTAGAAATTTGAATTGAGATCAGTTTTGGAAAAAGGGAAAGGGGGATGTGAAAAAAAATGGGGGGGGGGGGGGGGGTAAATTTTTCTCATTTCAGATTTCATAAATAAAAAGAAAATTTCTTCAAACATTTTTTTGAGAGGATTGATTAATATTTAACAGCATAGTGAATTGCTCAAAGGCAAAAAAAATATTTTAAGTTCATTAGACCACATTCATTCTGTGTCAGAAACCTATTCTGTGTCAACTATTTAATCACAATCCAAATTTAGGGCTGAATCTAGCTTGAATGTTGTGTCCATACTTGCCCCAACCATTCAGGGTTCAACCTCTGCGGTCGTATAAAGCTGTGCCCTGCAGAGCATCTGGTTTATTTTTTCATATCGACATCACACGACATCTTACAATTGTGTATTACGTATGTGGACTTGACCTTCTTTTCGAGCTAAGTTTTGTTCACATTTGAAAACGTGCTATTTATGAACCGTGTGTGATGAAGTTGGGATTGTTTTGGGAATAAGGAAAAGGAGGTTAACATCGGAAAATATTATTTAACTGTTGTAAAATGTCTGAAAACTTGAAATGTTGAAATTAATGCTTGCTTGAAGCTAGTTTTTATTCTGTCCTTGAAATATCGACAAATAGAAAACATGTGCGATTTTGCAAACTACTTTTGTTTTAACCACGCCATTGCTATCGAGAACTGATTACTATCGAGAACAGATGACTACACGATAATAAGTCAACTATATTTGTTGTATGGAAGAATTGTTAGCTGTACATGTCTGCCTAGCATGGTTCATCTGACCTTGACCTCATTCCATGGTTCATTGGTTAATGTTTAGTTTTCTTGGTTAATTTTAATGTTAACATTTTGTGACAGTTGTAATAAAGCTTTATTTTTAGGACCATCAACATAATATCAATTATTTATAGTAAAGAAGGCAAGACATTTCAGCGTGTGCACTCTCGTTTAATATGCAAATAGACCAAGGTGAGCGACACAGGCTCTTGAGAGCCTCTAGTTTTTAGGTATAACAGAAATAACTTCTTTGCTGTTCTCTTTTCAGGTAACTGTAGATGAGGACAATTTACATGCAGTGATGGTTGATTTAGGAAAAAGAAGAAGCCATATAGAAAATGTTGATAGTGAAGAAGATATCAAATTGGTACATGCTATCACACCTCTGTCAGAAACATTGGGTTTTTCTACTGTTTTAAGGAGCAATACCCATGGAATGGCAAATTTTACAATGGAGTTCTCACATTATGAGAAAATGTCAGAAATAGAACAACAAAAAGCAGTTGATAAAGCTTTAGGAATTTTTTAATAAATGATTTTTATTTAATGGAGTCTGTTTGAATTGCATTTTTTATGCAGGAGAGAAGTGTCCATTCTATCACTCTTGATTTGATGATGATTGTTGATTTTAATGCAACTTTCAATGCACTGTGCTAGATCTTAGTGGATTGTTTTATAGTGGAGAACTTGAGAGATCCATGACCTTCCACACAGGAAAACTTGCTATCCTAGTTAATTAAGATTGGATTCAAATGCACCTGATTGTAGGAGGGCCCAAACTCACAACCTCAGTGATGACATGCTAGCAATCACTGTGAAATATAGATGAACTACTCAGACAACATGGTCACTACACTAATAAGAAAGATTGTCTTTGTTTCAATACATTATTTACATTAATCTTTTCTGCAAGGCTGTTTTTCATTGAATCTTCCAATTTAGTTACATTTTAATGTTGTGTCATTGTTCTCCTCTTGTATTTAATGCGTTTCCCTCAGTTTTAGTTTGTTACCCCGATTTTGTTTTTTGTCCATAGATTTACGAGTTTTGAACAGCGGTATACTACTGTTGCCTTTATTAGTGACTAGTAGTTTATACCTATTTACCTGTTCTTATATTCTAAAGAAGAAACTCAATTGAAAAAATAGTTTTTTTTGAGAAAATGAAAATGAGGTTTAGACATCTTGGTCAATTTACCTACAATACATGAAATTCTCATAGTGAAACCAGATTCTGAAATTGTTGACCTGTCATAAACTGATATGCCAGAAGCATAAAAATCTTATTGAGAAAGTATTTAAATTTGAATTCTTCTTATTGAACAAATATTCAATTTGAATTCTTCTTATTGAACAAATATTCAATTTGAAGTCTATTACAACACACTCGGCGTCACATGTGAAGCAGGAACTTAGTCTCTAGTTTATGTACAATTTGTAAGTTTGTATAGTTCTCAGTCCTTACATCATTTTTGTTTTTGACCATGGTATTGTCTGTTTTCATTGGTCTTGTCTGTTTTTGACCATGGTATTGTCTGTTTTCATCGGTCTTGTCTGTTTTTGACCATGGTATTGTCTGTTTTCATCGGTCTTGTCTGTTTTTGACCATGGTATTGTCTGTTTTCATCAATCTTGTCTGTTTTTGACCATGGTATTGTCTGTTTTCATTGTTCTTGTCTGTTTTTGACCATGGTATTGTCTGTTTTCATCGGTCTTGTCTGTTTTTGACCATGGTATTGTCTGTTTTCATCGGTCTTGTCTGTTTTTGACCATGGTATTGTCTGTTTTCATTGGTCTTGTCTGTTTTTGACCATGGTATTGTCTGTTTTCATCGGTCTTGTCTGTTTTTGACCATGGTATTGTCTGTTTTCATTGGTCTTGTGATTTTTGAATGCCCCTTGGTATCTTCTCTCTTTTTTTTTACAAACATTATCAAAACTTCATGTAGGGGAGATAATCATACTTTAATCCATCATGTAGCTTGACATTTTTAATTAAGACAGATCAGTGGAGATCCTGAGAACATTGCAAAAGTTTCACATTCACTACCTCAAAAGGGATTTTCCTATCATATTGGGTTTCAATTGTAGATCTTAAGAATATTTATTTTCATTTCAGTTCCCACTGTAAGAATATTTGTTGGCCATAAAACACAAAAGAAAGTTTAAGAATGGAAATGAGGAATATGTCAAAGAGATAACAACCTGGCCGAAGAGCAGAAAACAGCTGAAGGCCATCAAAGGGTTTTCAACACAGCGTAAAAAAACCCATCTGGAGGCAGTCTTCACCTGGCTCCCTAAACAAAAATGTTTACTAGTTCAGCAAACATGGACACCTCACTAATCTCTGAAACACAAAATTGAACCAAAATTTAAATGAAAATATAAAACTACGGCTGGAGCTTCACAAACTTTGGGGAAACAGGGGTAGACAGTTTTGTGAGATCCCAACCCTCCCATATACTTCTAGCCAATTTTCAAGGAAATATTTTTTATTCCTTTGGTTTCAATTGATTAGTTCAGAAGATGATCTTTCTGCAAGTTAACCAAAGAGTCTAATGTAACACTATATCTATGCTAGTATTTTGTAACAAATTTTAACAAAGCTTAAATGTATAAATAAGCTGAAAGGATAAATTCTTTTTTTCCCAGAATCTATAACATTTAGACATGAGAATTTGAGACACTTCTAGATCTACTAATGATATCAGACAAAAATCACTTTACTTTTTGGCTTCATAAATATCCTCTTGTGATGTCAAAATTTTACAGGGAACAACTGTCATACCCAGTTATGACAGAAAAATAACAATAAGGTAGCATTCACAGTTTCGCATTTTGGCCCTGGTGGATATTTAAATATGAAAGTTATTGTGCAATAACATTCATTTTTAGATAGCCGAGTACTAATTTAGCCTTCAAAAATGGTTAATAAGATCATCAAGATTATTTTTTACATGTTTTATTGGCTATTTTCTGTTTGACTCTCCGTATTTTCATAGCTAGACCAGCCATCGGTACAGAAATTAATGGACACTTTTTTTCTACACAAAGCTCTTGACACAATTTTACAAAAAAATGAGACGAAAGATGTATGATTTTCATTGGATTAACTGAAAGATATATATAAACAGCTTCAGATAAGGTATTACTTCAAGCGATTGAAAAATATGTGACATCTTTTCACCCCTTTTTGCAATATTTTATAGCAAATAAATTCAGATTGTTGCTATAGATACACCCAAAAGAAACTATATTTTTCCATTTTATATACTGGATATAAAATCTATGGAAGATTCTGATTACATACATATGCACATATATGACACAAACAGTAAGCTTGATATTGCAAGAAAGCAATGAAAAGGGGATGTAAAATTTGTGAGTGCAAATTTTGATACTTTTTCATAATTGTTTATTGCTACCTTATGGCATACTGTAGTTGGCAAACTCAGAATTGTAGAATTTAAGACTTTTCATACCACAAATCTATTGATATTTAGATTCTATATCATATCTGAGATTGCAGAACACAGAAAATTAGTTAAAAGGGAGAATTTGAAGAAAAAAAATTATTCTATCAGGGGTCCCAATTCATTTCTACTAACAAGTCCAATGAAATAAAAATAGAAATCAACAGATGACAGGTGGTAGGAAACAATTTTATCTACATTTTGAACATTTTCCCTTTGATCATAATTACTGTTATATTTTTTAGGATCATGGATATGACTTCATACTGTAAAATATAAGCTATGACATCCTGTATCAGTGCAACAACATCACTTTATCAATGAATAGCATCAGACATCAATCATACAAACGAACAACTATTCCAACTTTTTGTTGTTGACTCAAACGGGCTTCCGATCTACATGAGAAAATGCCTGTACCAAGTCAGGAATATGACAGTATGATGTGTTTGAACTTTTGATTTTGCCATTTGATTAGGGACTTTCCTTTTTGAATTTTCCTCAGAGTTCAGTATTTTTGGTGATTTTACTTTTACTTGACATTTTTTCTAATAAAGTCAGTATCATAAGCACAAAAATGCCATTATTACATATGTATTATTATAAAGGAAAAGGCAATCTTCTCAATATAAATATAAACTTTTAATATTCTTTATTATTCTATATAAATAGGTTCATGAAATATGGCATGATACAATGGGGGAAAAATACAGGTACAAATTGGCATTATCATGATTAAAAACATCAAAAAAATAAATAAATATCTAAGAGAGTCGAGACTATCGATACAATTATGTTGATTTTCCAAATGGTGGTCTTGTTTTCACATAATTAAGTCTGTGATGTTCGCTGTTTTTTCCGAATTTAACACCATTTCCAAGCTTTATAGATTGGAAGAGATCAAAGCCATAAGATTCAATACGTTTAAGTTCACTGAAGTAAGTTCTGATTGTTCCGACCGGCAGCTTCTTTGATATTCTGTGGAGATTGATGTCAATGATAAGCTGATGAAACCCCTGAAAAAAAGAAACATTTATAAAACAGTACATTTAATAAAGTTTTTTGTTGCTTAATTTCATGAACTGGATAAATCAACCCCATTTTTCTTGTTCCACAATCGCATATGTATTGCTACAAGAAAATCATGTCAAAATTATAACAAGACAACATGGAAGAGCTTTTGCTTTTTTTCTGCATGTAGAATGAATGTTGTCTACCGGTACATTCCTGACTTTACAAAAAGTAACATGACTTTATAATGAACATTATTGCGTTTTACCATAAACTTGTTAAAGTACTTCAATATCTATAAACTTACAGACATTTACTGTAAATTCAGAAATTTTTCCTAGGTTTTATAAATGCAAATATTGCAACACCTTGGGCATCCAAACAATAAGAATTCACATTCTGATATCTGATACCTATATCTGTGTGAAGTTTTTCCTAAATCGCAATAAATAAACTCACATTTTTGTTCATTCTTCAAGAATTGCAATGATAAATGCAAAATGCATGCAATAATTTCTGAATTTACAGTAACTAAAATTATCTCTATCCTTACTTCTTCAATTATTTCATAATTAAGGCCTGAACTCAGGATATAAAAATGTGAAATACATGTACGTAACAGTATGTTGAAGTCTAATTTTACCTTGTTCAATAGTTAAGAACAATATTTGTCAAACTTCTATAGTTTAACTAACGGCTAAGAATATAGCTGTAATATGAACAAGTGGATCTTCACAACATTTTCAAGTTTAAATTGATTGTGTATGACTAACTGAATTTTCCTTATATTTAAACCCTATTCCTTTACTCCCCATTATATAAATTACCTTTAGGACTCCAGAATTTAGCAATGGTGTAATGATTTCCCAAAACATGTCTGGCATGTTCAGATATAAAATGTTCTTGTTGTCGTACAATGTGTATTTGTCCAGTGCTTCTAACACTGTTGATCTTCCATGGGTAGACTGTTGTAAAGTTCTGCAATGAAATGTGAAAGGTTAAATATAGATTCACTTCTGCAGCAAGTGTGTTAGGATAATTCTCCACTTGAGACAGTTTAATTTGAGTATTTAAAGCCCCAAGGCTTGTCTACCTTTTTAAATATGAAAAGTTTAACTGTTGAGAGAGGAGAAATATGACAATAAATGAATTATAGTGGTGGAATCTCTAATGATTTTTACCCTTCCATTTCAAAGATTTGCAAAAAATTGTGTTCTTTATATGTGACATCGTCAGGCATGTCAGACATGGTCGCCTTTTTCATAACGTCACAATAGGAAATTCATAAGAAACCATGAAAATTTTGATGTAATAATTAAATTCCACCAATCCTTTGCCGAGAACATATATTTTACTGGTGAGGAGCAGAGGCGGATTTAGGGGCCCGGGCCTCCCCCTTATGAGAAAAAAAACCGGTTGATTATATAGGGAATCACTGAAACGTGACGGGAGCGGGCCCCCTCTTAGACAGCCAGTTGGCCCCCACTTATGAAAATTTCTAGATCCGCCACTGAGGAGAAATACTTTCTCACACCTAAGAAGAAATGTGAAAATAGCACAAAAAACAAAGAAAGTAATTTTCTACTCACAACTTAGTTAACTAACTGTTCAACTCATTGCTTAACTAGCCTATTTCTTATTCACTGCTTGGATTAAATAATTTTCTACTCATTGCTTGGTTCAAATAATTTTATAATAACTGCTAGGCCTAAGTAGTTTTGTACTCCATTCTAGGTTAAAGTAATTTTCACTTCACAGTATATTTATACATGTAATTTTCTACTAAATGATTTTTGTACTATCAATATGAAAGTTTTTAAAAGAAGGATGTGAACCCTTAATTGGTCAGTGGCAAAAATATTCCTACATGTTTTGTATGGTTTTTTTTAATGACAATAATAGTTTAATATTCTTACTTCATTTTTTGCCATTTTCAGGGGTGCATGACCTAAACTTTCCATCTAAATTTTTCCCAGAATTTTGTTTTAATTTTCAAAATAACAAGAGAATCTCCAACACACTTATCTTATGTCTGGCATGAATATTATTTCTTAATATAATATTACCCTTTATTATTGGTTGTATATTCATTAACATCTGCATCAATATGACCATCTAACATCTTCAATCCAATGACATCACATTGAAGCTCAAATGGCAAATATGAATCCGTAGTTAATTGCATTTTCTCCTCCCTAAAAAAAAATCATAAAAAAAAATACTGTGTAATTCAAATATTCAATTTTCATTCTACAAGAATGTCAAATTTTATTACACAAGATCTAGGGTCAACACTGAACAGTTGGGGCAAAAATGGATGCAATATTTGTGCTTGATACAGGTCTGAATTTGGATTGTTATTAAATATTTGACACATATTAGGTTTCTGACACAGAATAACTGTAGTCAAAAACCTTAGAATTGGTAATATGATTCGAATTTATATATTTTTTGCTTTTGTGCAATACCCCCTCCCCGTTTTTTTGGCAAATAGTCCAAAACCTGTGACATTTCTTGATACATAATTTACAAAAAGTGTAAGGGAGGTAAATCTGAATATACCTAACATTGTATTTTAAATATTTTTTGGATTATCTCCCATACACAGCTTTTAAATTGTCTTAATTGTCCATTGACCAGAAAAACATAAATTTTAACCCCCCTTTTTTTGCCCCTAATTACTCCTTACCAGTTTGAGCCATAACCCCCCAAGGTCAATACTAACCATCCCTTCATGGGATGGAATCTTGTGGTATAATTTCAGATAGATTCATACACTATAAAGTAAACACAAGTTATTGTTTGGAATCTACAAAAATGCTTATTTGGGCTCCCTTTTTGGCCCCTAATTCCTGAACTATTGGGACCATAACCCCAAAAATCAATTCCAACCTTCCTTGAGTGGTATTGAACCTTCTGGTAAAAATTTATAGAGATCCATTCACTTAAACTAAAGTAATTGTCCGGAAACTAAATGCATCTTAGGAAGACAACGCAGATCTAGACGACATTATACGACCGAATATTTTTTGGGGTCGTATAATAAAAAGTGGTATGAGATGAGAAATCTAACAACCCTTAAACCAATATACATCTAGAAGTCCACTAACTGTCTTCAACAATAGACATGTGTCTACAATATCTGAGGCTAATATTTGCCATGCTAAATAAGTTGTGAATATAAATCTGAAAGAAAAAAGAAAAGATTGACCAAAAACACTTAAATATAAATGCACTTAAAAGCTGTCATGGAATTTTTTTCCTTGATGTTCACACTTGCTTAAGAATTTGATGAGATGAGATGATAATGAGGGTAAATCCAGGTTATAAATTAGCACAGTATGGGTTGATTTTTTTAAGATCCAGTAAATATGAAAATGAGGCACAAATTCCCTGATGTCCATGCTAGCTTAAGATTTTTGGATGAGATGAGAATGAAGGTAAACCCAGGCTATAAATTGACACACTATGGGTATTACTTTTTTACACATCCGGTAAATATGAAAATGAAGCAAGAGTGCCATCTCAAGGTATATAACAACTTACCCTATAAGAATAATTTTACAAGGATTTCTCAACATATATCTGTCAGTGTTGGTACATAATGATATAGGAGTACCCCTCAAGACTGGTATATCTACACTATCATCACAATACCCTTCTGGTTTCTCTAAATAGTCTTCTATTCTTGAAAGCTCAAATTCCATTGAACCTGTAACATATTTCAGATTATCAAACATAGTAAATTGTAGAATTATATAATAAATCATATATGGTACACTCCATGTATAAATAACACGCTGCATTATAAACAACGTTTAAACGGTCTTAACTACCATCAATAAAATGTTGGTACAATGTCACAATGTCTATACATAATATATATAGCTATACAATGCAGTCTGGTGTATCCACGGCTCCACACACCTAAGTCTTTTGGCTTCACTTTGGTAATGAAATGAAACCAATAACTTGTTAATATAGTGAGAAACTCATGACATGTTTTTATTTCTTGAAGTAATCTTTTTGTATAGTTTTCACGGTTAAGATTTTATGTAATATGTCTCCAAAATTAGGGTAAACCCTGATTTGACAATTCTTCATATGCCTGGTGAATTTGTACATGCTTTCTAAAAATAGCTAATTTGAATACAGGAAAGACTTAATAGGAAACCAATTTTATCCACTGAAAATTTATAATGGAAATGGCTTAAATGATTAATCATGGAATTGTAATTATAAATTTATGCTTGAACTTCTCAATTTTAATCTTTTCTGTCCCTTCAGAAGATGTAAACAATTACAAAATGGTTCTATTTGTTTACATTGCAGATATAACAAAATCAGGTAATGTGCGATATCACCAGCCACATGGACACAGGGATTTCCCCTAGGCCCATACTTATCATTAAAAGCTAACATTACACAATGATTATCATCAATAGCAAGTTGAAAATCAGGCTGTATAATTACCATTAACACAAGATGGATTGAGCCTAGGACCTAGGGGTGTATACATACCATCAATAGCTGGAGGGTACAATATCATGGTTTGTGGTCCAGGATCTCTGACCCAGGACATGTAGTAAGTACATGACTCCATGAGTGTGACTTGTAAACATAGCTGATCTGATGCTGATGTATGATATAATCTGAACCTTGACTTGTGGAAAAGGTTATACAGACTTCTATACCAACTGTATAAATGATCATCATCTACTTTATCTAAAAAAAAATATTTTATGTATGTAAACAGTAATGAGTCATAATAAACAATAATTTATTATCCAAAAAATTATAGGATTTTACAGTAAACATGGTAAAACTAAATACAAATTGAAATTATTTTTCAAAAATGATGAAAACCACAAATAGAAAAAACTAGAGGCTCTTCAGAGCCTGTGTCGCTCACCTTGGTCTACATGTATGTACATATTAAACAAAAGACACAGATGGACTAATGACAAAATTGTGTTTTGGTGATGGTGATGTTTGTAAATCTTACTTTACTGAACATTATTGCTACTTACAATTATCTCTATCTATAATGAACTTTGCCCATTAGTTACAGAGGATAATATTTTGTTAAAATTTACAAAAATATACAAAATTTATGAAAATTGTTAAAAATTGACTGTAAAGGGCAATTTGGTCATGTTTGACTTATTTGTAGATCTTACTTTGCTGAACATTATTGCTGTTTACAGTTTATCTCTATCTATAATAATATTCAAGATAATAACCAAAAACAGCAAAATTTCCTTAAAAATTACCAATTCAGGTGCAGTTGTCAGATTCATCTGAAAATGCAGATAGATCTCGACTCGATAAACAATTTAACCCCAAGTCAGATTTGCTCTTAATGCTTTGGTTTTAGAGTTTTCAGCCAAAATCTACATTTTACCCCTATGTTCTATTTTTAGCCATGGCGGCCATCTTGGTTGGTTGGCTGGGTCATCGCACAAATTTTTCAAACTAGATACCCCAATGATTATTGTGGCCAAGTATGGTTAAGTTTGGCCCAGTTAGTTTCAAAGGAGAAGATTTTTGTAAAAGATTACAAAAATGTACGAAAAATTGGTAAAAAATGACTATAAAGGGCAATAACTACCTAAGGGGGTCAACTGACCATTTTGGTCATGTAGACTTATTTGTAGATCTTACTTTGCTGACATTATTGCTGTTTACAGTTCATCTCTATCTATAATAATATTCAAGTTAATAACCAAAAACGGCAAAATTTCCTTAAAATTGCCAATTCAGGGGCAGCAACCCAAAAACAGGTTGTCGGATTCGTCTGAAAATTTCAGGGCAGATAGATTTTGACTTGATAACCTCTTGTCAGATTTGCTCTGAATGCTTCGGATTCAGAGTTATAAGCCAAAATCTATATTTTACCCCTATGTTCTATTTTTAGCCATGGTGGCCATCTTGGTTGGTTGGCCAGGTAACCGGACACATTCTTTAAACTAGATACCCCCATGATGATTGTGGCCAAGTTTGGTTAAATTTGGCCAGGTAGTTTCAGAGGAGAAAATTTCTGTAAAAGTTAAGGACGATGGACGACGACAACAAAGGACACGGACGCCAAGTGATGAGAAAAGCTCACTTGGCCTTTCAGGCCAGGTGAAAGGCCAGGTGAGCTAAAAAAGAAACTCAAGAACAAATTACTGGACTTTGACTTATTTGATATCAAATTTGAAAGTGTTTGTAACAATATCCAAGTAGAATTAATCACAAGTAGGCACATGTAATGTTGTAATGATTTTTTCTGATGATCTATTACCTATTACATGTTTTATCTTTCAAGGCTAAATAAAGTAGATATTGTTTTAGACACTTCAAATAAGGTATTAGTAAGTGAAACCACTTGATGTAAGTGCCTTTTATGTTATATAATTTCTAGATAATTTTCATTTTTAACAGTTTGCAATTTTTTTGGAAAAAGTTATATAATATACATGTAATAAAAACTTTAAAGGTTTTATACTGTCAGAAACAAAAGGCAAAAATAACTGATTATCTGTTTGATTGATTCATTACCTAACTTTTAAAAGTTAATTTCCCTTTCTTTGGAAGACAGATCCTTTATATAAATATTTCTTAAAGTGTCATTTTAAATTTTGAATAATTAAAACAATATATTGTATGATATAACTATGTTAAAGACTAATTTCAGGATGATGATATTGGATGCCTGCTTATAAATTATAAATGTTCAAGGACAAGTTAAATGCATATTCAGGACGAGAACATGTTAATATATTATGAATTTGAAAACTTAAGCCTGATTATAAACAGCAGGAAGACTGGTTACCCTACCCGGACAACTCCCACATGCTTAGATGAGAATCTGTAAATACCAATTTTTAAACCTTTGGTTTGACCCAGCCAGGGATCAAACCCAGGACCTTCAGCATTCAATGCAAACACTCTACCACTAGATCACTGAGGCAGTGCTAGCTAGTTCTCATCTAAGGATTTCAGTCATTTAAAGATAATATAAGTCTCATTTGAACTTACCAATGTGCAATGAAATATGAAGCTGATCGACCTTTTTCAAGAGATCATCGTTTACAAGATAAAATAAAATCTCATTTGAACTTACCAATGTGCAATGAAATATGAAGCTGATCGACCTTTTTCAAGAGATCATCGTTTACAAGATAAAATAAGATCTCACATGAACTTACCAATATGTAATGAAATATGAAGCTGATCAACCTTTTTCAAGAGATCATCGTTTACAAGATAAAATAAGATCTCACATGAACTTACCAATGTGCAATGAAATATGAAGCTGATCGACCTTTTTCAAGAGATCATCGTTTACAAGATAAAATAAGATCTCACATGAACTTACCAATATGTAATGAAATATGAAGCTGATCGACCTTTTTCAAGAGATCATCGTTTACAAGATAAAATAAAATCTCACATGAACTTACCAATATGTAATGAAATATGAAGCTGATCGACCTTTTTCAAGAGATCATCGTTTACAAGATAAAATAAGATCTCACATGAACTTACCAATATGTAATGAAATATGAAGCTGATCGACCTTTTTCAAGAGATCATCGTTTACAAGATAAAATAAAATCTCACATGAACTTACCAATATGTAATGAAATATGAAGCTGATCGAACTTTTTCAAGAGATCATCGTTTACAAGATAAAATAAAATCTCACATGAACTTACCAATATGTAATGAAATATGAAGCTGATCGACCTTTTTCAAGAGATCATCGTTTACAAGATAAAATAAGATCTCACATGAACTTACCAATATGTAATGAAATATGAAGCTGATCGACCTTTTTCAAGAGATCATCTTTTACAAGATAAAATAAGATCTCACATGAACTTACCAATATGTAATGAAATATGAAGCTGATCGACCTTTTTCAAGAGATCATCGTTTACAAGATAAAATAAAATCTCACATGAACTAACCAATATGTAATGAAATATGAAGCTGATCGACCTTTTTCAAGAGATCATCGTTTACAAGATAAAATAAAATCTCACATGAACTTACCAATATGTAATGAAATATGAAGCTGATCGACCTTTTTCAAGAGATCATCGTTTACAAGATAAAATAAGATCTCACATGAACTTACCAATATGTAATGAAATATGAAGCTGATCGACCTTTTTCAAGAGATCATCGTTTACAAGATAAAATAAAATCTCACATGAACTTACCAATATGTAATGAAATATGAAGCTGATCGAACTTTTTCAAGAGATCATCGTTTACAAGATAAAATAAAATCTCACATGAACTTACCAATATGTAATGAAATATGAAGCTGATCGACCTTTTTCAAGAGATCATCGTTTACAAGATAAAATAAGATCTCACATGAACTTACCAATATGTAATGAAATATGAAGCTGATCGACCTTTTTCAAGAGATCATCTTTTACAAGATAAAATAAGATCTCACATGAACTTACCAATATGTAATGAAATATGAAGCTGATCGACCTTTTTCAAGAGATCATCGTTTACAAGATAAAATAAAATCTCACATGAACTTACCAATATGTAATGAAATATGAAGCTGATCGACCTTTTTCAAGAGATCATCGTTTACAAGATAAAATAAAATCTCACATGAACTTACCAATATGTAATGAAATATGAAGCTGATCGACCTTTTTCAAGAGATCATCGTTTACAAGATAAAATAAGATCTTACATGAACTTACCAATATGTAATGAAATATGAAGCTGATCGACCTTTTTCAAGAGATCATCGTTTACAAGATAAAATAAGATCTCACATGAACTTACCAATATGTAATGAAATATGAAGCTGATCGACCTTTTTCAAGAGATCATCGTTTACAAGATAAAATAAAATCTCATGTGTGTTGATCTCATCCATTACATTTTCTATTTTTAGAATATCTATGTGATTATGATGTAAATTTAACATGATATCGTTCAACGTCTGTGTTTCGTATGAATTTCTAGTAAAGTCCGATGGGTTGTTTGGCACCACAACTGTTTTAATAACATATGTATTATTCAAACTCCCATCATTGTATATTGGTCTATGACACATGAGAAATACATTAAATGATAAATTTCTGACCAACAGTCTTTCAAATTCTAAGTCTTCAGAAGGCCTGCAAAAGAAACAAATAGAATGATTTTATTCTCTTTGTGCATCCAAAATGATACATTTATACATGAATAGAGAAATAGGTCAGCCTTAAAGTTCCACCTTTTTATAAGCATACAAGATCTTGTTCTACAGCTACTTTTGCATAGGGACTATATCTGTAACAAAAATCTGTAGTACTGGTATCTGTAACAAAAATCTGTAGTACTGGAAATCTACTTTTAATATTCAGTACTACAATGTATGTTATTGTAATACATTTTGTATTTAGGTACCTGTATTTTACAGAACTAGCTGACTAGATTTGTACTTGAAATTTAAGTACTACAGTTTTTTTATTACACCATTACATTTCAGAGCATGTCTATTTCAAATCTCTAAAAGTTATGATTTTCAAACATAGAATATTGTGATCAATTTTGGTATTATTTCTGTACCAAAATGTTCAGTACAAATCAAGTACTGTAAAATACAGATACCTAAATATTACAAGAATTTTAAAGTGAAGAACTAGTACTAAATATTTAAAGTAAATTTCTAGTACTACAGATTTTTTTTTACAGAAATAGAACCTAAGCAAAAGTAACAGTGTAGATTCTTAGAGAAAATATTTAAATTCTGAAGATAATTTAAAAAGGCAGTTTTCATGTTTTTTTTCTTCAAAACACTAAGTCTTGGCTGTCCTTGACCGCTGTATACATTGTGTACCTCATAGATATCTTCCTTTTTTTGTGTTGTTGGAATACTATCTCACTGACTTATACCCCACATTTCCTTTCATTCTTATGTATGTATCTTTACAATTTTTCTATTTCACTCAGCATAGCCTTTAACATGTAACATTATGATCAAGAAGGTGGGTTTAATCACCTGCATTATTTTTCAAACCTAAGGTATGCAATTATGCAGGCCATATAAAATCTCATTTAAAAAATACATGTACATAAGAGGTTTCATAAGTATGATTAACTGTATGTTTATACATATATACATACAGTTAATCATACTTATGAAAACTCTTATGTATTTTTTAAAGGAGATTTTATATCGCCTGCAAAATTGCATACCTTAGGTTTGAAAAATATATATATCTGTAGACAAATTTTAACAAACATACCCAACAGAGTAAGCCTTTTTGGAATTTTTGGACTCTAGATTTATTCCACCATCTACTTCAGTACAAATAGGCCAGTTAGTATTGTTTGACATCATTACTGTATTATTGCACTGGTAATGATACAATGTTATAAACCTAAGTAGTCTCCGAGCCTCGCTCCTTGCATCTGCTAGTACTTGTAATGGACTATACTCCTGGTTGAAATATACCACCTGTATTACATAGTAAATCAGAGCCCCGCTACAGAATAAGTAAAGTATCGATTTTTTCTTCCGATTCATCATAACTAATGCTGCCATGTAGAACCTTATCTATGTATTTTGATCATCTTAGTGGAACGAATGTACATGTATGTCAATATCTACATGTAAATCTTCAGCTTTCAATTCATTTTCTTGGAGAGTTCAATGATTTTCCTTTACTTTTTCTGTACATTCCTTTTGTTAAACCTGAAAAATACACAAAATATAGAAAATATTTCTGTTATAGTACTTTTGCTACAGGACTTGCATGATGTTACTATTTAAACAAACTCAAATCAGGCAAGTGACCATGATAATTCACTTGTAAGGCCAAAATAAAAATTAAATTGTTTGGTGTTTGACTACCTACCCACCTAAAAAGTAGCCTTCCCAAAAACATTTATGACACAAATCATTTGAAAAAATCTTTTTAAAAAAGATGTTTTCCTGCTCTGATGTTGTTTTTATGTCTAAAGCTTATAACTTATTCTGTACACCCCAAAAAAAGTCCTACCTACACAGGGTTCTCACTTAGGCAAGTCCATGAGTCCTGGACTCATCAACAATGATCAAAATCTGTCTGGACTGACATCATTATCAATCCTTGCTAGTCCAAAGATGCATCAGAACTGGAAAAATGTTGTAATAGCTGAGCACATATATCATAATTTTCTAACAAAATTTAAAACATAATTTTAATTTTATGTCATTTCCTTGCTCTTGTTGATACTGCATGGAGACTGAAATTATATCATATATCTTACAATAGAATTACATCTTCTTACTGCTGGACTAGCCATGGCCAAAAAATGGCCAAAATGACAAGTTGCTGTACTCACCTCCAAAAATCCTTAGTGAGAACCCGGTCTACTTACCAAACCCTAGAAGGCATGTCTAGGCAATCAATATCAATATCAGAAAAAAGATATAAAAATAGATATGCCTACATGCATATTGAAAGACAAATCTTTTGTTTTCCATATTTGGGAAGTTGTGTCTGATCTTTAATTTTCATCACTGAGATCAAAATTTAAAAAAAAAGCGTCCAGATTGATTTAGCAAAATATTTTATCCCTTCAGTTAATACCATGGTTACATTGTAAAATGGTATATGTTTCAATGCATATATCCTATTAACATGATTAATGCTTTTACTTTTCAATTACATGTCTGGTTACCATTTTTTTAATATTAAAAGTTTGACAACATTCAAGAGGATACCAAAATTGCACCTATTTTGATAGTTTTTCATAAGTGGGGTGAGTTGGCAGGACTATATATATTTAACAAGATTTAACCTTTTTGTTGAGCCTGCAACTTTTGTAGAGACACAGAAATCTTTCATTCTGTCATCATCATCATCTAAGTTGTCGTCAGACTCAGCCTCCACAAATATTCATTCTGTGGTTAAACTTAAAGTTTTTATAATCATATAATTATATAAATAACTTTCTTAAACTATCATGCATTTCTACCAAACTTGGAAAGAAGCTTGTGTATATGATCATAAGATAGTATCCAGAAGTAAATTTGGGGAAAAAAATTCTATTTATACGTATTAACTCTAAAATGAACTTAGATTTCCTGCCAGTTTAAGCAGTTAGCATTAAATTCACTCTGTGGTTTAAGTTGGTAAAAGTTTTATAAATTTTCTTAATTTATCCTGGATTTCTACCGAACTTTGACAGAGGGTTGTTTATGATCATAAGATACTTGTAATATCCAGAAGTAAATTCTGTCATTAGCCTTACCGGACGCAATTGCTACTGGACACAATTACGAACGATTATTAATGTTTGCCCCCTTATATTATATTTATGCATGATAATTAATAAATGTTTCTATTAATTAAAAACCCACTACATTACTTGTGTTTTCACGAAAAAAAAGTTCATGCGCACTTGGTTAATGTTGCAGACAACGAAAAATAAAGTTTTGTAAATGTAAAAATAATGACTCCTCTCTTGGAAATTACACGAATAAAGCACACAAGCTAGTGCAAATTGCCTTCTTTTGTCATTATATAGATAGAAAAATATCTCCTGAATCTGTTCATAAGTGTGATACCCTTTATCTTGCCCAAATAATCCAAAAATGAACGTTTTCTCAGACTCAGGTGACCCTGAGCATTGTCAGAAGAAAATAGTATTTCTATTGAAAAGTCCCAAGAACTTCGAAAGTAAATTTTTTAGGTTAAATATTTAAATTAAAATCATAGGTTCACTAACTAAAAAGAGAATTCAGTGCTTCTTAGAAGAAAGAACTTGCAAAAAAACAAAAAATCCGAAATATTTCCTTTTCAAAGAAAATTTTTTGTCACTAATTTCGTCTTCAACTACTGCTGAAGAATTTGAAGTAAAGTACCATATTACACTTCTTATTTTCTTAGGAAATGTGTTTAAGATAAGATTAATGTATGTTTGATAAATTTAGATCGTTGTCATTGATTTTTTTCTGCCAGATATATAAATATTGTGCCGTTCGTAATTGCGTCCATATTGGGCTTGCTAGACCCATAAAACCAGGTCATGAAAATCTTACCAAAGTATCCCAACGTAAATAGAAAATTATGTGTGTTATGATTCAAAATGAAAAGCATTCATACATCTTTTATTCTATGGTACAAACAATTCAAGAAAAGTATTCTACAAAGAAAAATAATAATTAAAGTTCAAAAATCGTTCGTAATTGTGTCCAGTGAGGCTATATAATTGGTTCTTACTGTGAGGTAATAACATAAGTCGAGTTAAAGCTAGTCCTTATAATTATGACATCTTGAACATGTTGAGGGATATTTTTTTCTTTCTGTAATGCCTTCCTAAGACATGTAGGAAGGCGTCACAGAAAAAATAAAAATAGCCTTTAAAGACATCATAATTATTTGGACTAAGATTATAATTAAAGACAGAATTGGAACATTATTTATTAACATTCGATATAATGATAATAAAGATAAGCATAGCCAGACATAGGAAATGGCAGGGAAAGGGGGAAATGCACGACTTGATAATAATAATATTGATGTGCTACCAGACACAGTTTCTAGTGCTATACAGTACAAAAGAACTGGTAACATGTTCCCTGATAGAACAAATTATAACATTTGTTCAGTTGTTACATGTATCATGTTTATGTGCCATCATTTGACAGCATGATGGTTTATGTATAGACTTATTATATAGCAATTCAATTATTTTCGTAAATACACAATCATCGTTACTGGGATATTACCATAGAATTGTGTCAATGAAGTTAAAATCGCAATAAAAGCTAACATCAAATGTGAGATGCAACCTGTCAAATTTGATATTCTAAGCCTCGGAATGTAACATGGTGTGGCCTAATTCCGGATAAAAATACGGGTTCCTTGTCAGTGACTTTGAGAAAAGGAACAGGAGTCATGCATCCGACCGTCACATCCATCAGCTGATTTCTAGTCATCCATCCTTCCTTCAGTGCACTGTGTAAGCTGGTAAGTGCAATACAACGGTGTAAGGTAAGGAAATAAAGATAACTTGTGAACAATATTTTACGCAGGAGTCAGTGAATGAGCTAAATAATAATTTGTCTAGTATTTGAATGATGATATATAATAAAGTCCCTTAGTTACTTAGCTGATGCATTTAATATGATTTATTATTATTATTGAAAAGGAGTTTCAGCCAAACCTTTGTCTGTATTGTATTGAATGAAAGTATTATTTATTCTTTTGTTGAACAAAGAATTTCAGAAAACTTCAACTTCAACAACATAATGTACACTTTGTGCTCTGTTATGACTTAAAAGTTCTGTCATTTATATTGCCATAGGATAAGATAAGATAAGAAAAAAATATTCTGATTGGGCATACATGTAAGTTAAAATAACAACAATAAGGCCGTTAGTTTTGTCGTTTGAATTATTTTACATTGTCATTTCAGGGCCTTTTACATCTGACTATGCAGTATGGGCTTTGCTCATTGTTGAAGGCCATACGGTGACCTATAGTTGTTAATTTGCGTGTTATTTTGGTCTCTTGTGGAGAGTTGTCTTATTTGCAATCATACCACTACTTCTTTTTTATATAACACAAGGTCTAAGGAGCTTTTGAACAAATTTTAAAATACATATAAACATAAAAAGCAGTCTAATTTGACATATGAAACAACCTGTAATACAAAGATGATTTTATGCAAAAAAGGGGGAGAGAAAAAAAGGGGGATCATCTGTGTCCCATATATATGCATGGTCACATTCCCCATAAGTTTACAAACATTTATTAGTTTTCATTGTGATGGTACACCGTAGTTTACCAATTTTTGTAAATTTCTACCTAAAGGAAATATATATTGGACAAACATATATATCATGTATATTGTGTAAACTATTTTTATACAAAATTAATTTGCACTGAGCAGTAATTTAGTCAAACCTGTGGCACAAAGGATCTGGAAAAGGGAGGCATGATTGCTGGTACAAAATGTAGTTATCATGTTATTTGTATTTTATATTTGATAGAATAAAAAACTAAAATGCCAATCTGCAGAATATGTTTAGATAAACAAACAATTGAGTTAATTTACTGTGATTTATTACATGTATTATTATAACATGGCACAAACCAAATATATTTAAGGAATGACTGTAAAATTTTTCTGTCTATAAAGAAATAACATAAAAAATTTGGTGCACACTGAATAATGTGCGTAGCGGGTTATTTAACAGTGTGCATCACATTTTTTATGTTATTTTGAATAGACAGAAAAAATATTACAGTCATTTCTTATAATTTAATTCTAAATTCCATTTTAAACTGTAGAAAACCATGAAAAAACGTTGATGACGTCACGGTCACATGACTAAATTATGTCTATGGGCTCATAACAAAATAACGTCAGCCAATCAGAAGACGTGTTACATCCAAAATTTAATTATATATAATATATATATATATAGAGAGAGAGAGTAGATCTTTAATGCTGAAAGCAGAAAATTTTAATTACGTGATCTATTGTTTAAAAAAACAGGAAACCTCTGTTTCATTGTTCAAAAATTCATTTAAAAAGAAAAAGATGCTCATCCATATATTAAACAGCCTTATTTCTTGAGATTGGGGGTTTTCAGATCCAATGTTTGTGAGAGGATATCAAGGTCTAATTTAACCTAGTCCATTATCTGCCCTAGTTAGAATGAACCATGTGACGATGTGTACCTTTAGTCACAGACCTTAGTTTGAACCTGTCTTGTGCAAGCACATGCAGTCTCATTTTAAAGTACTGTGTGCTTGCCTAACTAAGAGTTTGGTGGTTCTGTTGAACTTAAAAGGCATGCTGAAAATATACATTCACATTTCAGTTATAAACATAAAAACAGGTTCAGAAAATTTCTGTTCTAGATTTGTACATATTCTTATCAGTATAGATCAACAAAGATCTACAATTAACTCGTAGGTACCAGCATTGTCACGATAATCTATCACAACATCTATTTATTATTAAGCTACAGTGAAACATTGATTACAAAATGAAAAAAAGTATTGATTTTAAATGTATATTTTCTTTGAAATAGGAATAGGATTTAAAAGTTTCATTGTATCTTTAGTAAATTCTTTGAGTATTTTGTTTGTTTTATATTTCAGTTTGCACATCAACTTGAATTTCAAAGGGTTAGGAGAGCCTGAAGATTTGATAGATTTTACTGTAGTTTATAAGAAGGCCAGAAAATTATAAATATTTTCATTTCCACAGTAGACTGAAACAGGAGTGGACACAGGTTTTCACATTTTCATCAATTGTAAGTTATTCAATTCTTTAATTTGCTTCAGTTATTTATCATGTTTATTTGCAGGAAAATTCCTTGTAATAATTTAATAATTATTGGAACTTATTTATTAGTTTTTTTTTTAATTCTTAATAATTCTATGTGTATGAGACAATTTAATGTTGTTTGAAGATCTTGTTGACCTAAGTCAAATTTATTCACACTTTTTTCTAGACTTTAGTTGATTAAGATTTAAAAGACAGGTATAAGATCTTAAACACTGGATACCCCTTAAGTCTCTTCCTGTGGGTTTTTTTCAGACATTAAGACCTGCTATACCAAAGGGGTAGTCATAAGTTGAAAACTAACATACCATGTCATGTCAAAATACAAAAAGGAGCAAATTTGCTCAGTGCTCGGAGCACAAAAATCATGCTCGAAGCATGAAATCCAGCATTTTGATTGGTTGATTTTGGAGTATGAGTACAAAAAACAGACTCGAAAGTTTTTATGACTTCATAGGACTATGTTATTTACATTGTATTTAATTACTAGAAGTTTTATAGACATGACAATGCATGAACAACAATTGAAATAGTATTTTATTTAGTATATTATAACTATTTTTTTTACTGTAGGTTGACTTGATGTTTCCAGCCATGAAAACACTTTTCCTCTTTGCTCTTTGCTTTACACTCAGGTATACCCATTTATACTAAAGAAATATCTAGCAATCCATGTTATTTTGATTTATTGATTTATTAAAAATCACATTCATAACAATGGAAAGGAAAACATATACATGTAGGCTATAACACTTCCTTCTATATATATAAGCCCCAACATTTCATTGACTGAATGCATTTTGCACTTTCAAATGTTTCTGTAAATTTTGAAATGTTTTGCTTGCATTCATTATTTATGATTTAAGAAATATGAACATAAATGCATGATTAAGTATGGAAATTTCTGGGAAGCTTGTCTTGTTGCAATTTTCGCAAAAAAAAACAACAGTGCAAACATTTCTGAACTTACAATTATAATTAGTGCTATAAGATTGAAGGAAATATCTACGGGTGTATGATAGCCTCATTTTGAAATATAAAAATAAGAAGATGTGATATAATTGCAAATGAGGCAAATCTCCACCATAGACCAGATGGCATAGAAATTAGTAACTATAGGACACCAAACTACCTTCAACAATGAGTAAAACCCATATCACATAGTCAGCTATAAAAGACCCTGAAATGACAAATGTTAAAGAGCACATCTTTAATTCCGGTCCAACGATTTACAGAAAAGAGCGACGATTTACAGAAAAGAACCGAAAAGAACCGAAAAGGACCAAAAAGAACCGAAAAGGACCGAAAAGAACCGAAAAGAGCATACATATAAATTATTATTTAATATATATACACCAGTTTTTCCCCCTCGTAATAAAGGAATGTATAGTTCAAATTTATTTTGAACATTTATAGGGATATGTAGACTTACAAAAAAAGTTAGATTTCCCTGTATTAGATTAAGGCATTTAAATATTTAAAAAAAAAAAATCCAAGTGTCATTTCCTTGCTTTAGAAAATAGAATTGTAAAAAACATTTGAAGAAAATTTCAATTCCTGCTACATGTAAACCATGGCAAACTTTAAGATGTTCCTGGTTCGTTTCAATTTTTTAATTCAATTTACGGTATAAAACGTTGGGCTACATGTGAATAAAAGGAGATAAATCAATTAAAAAAATACATCATTATCTACATATTATAAATGTTGTGCACATCACAGTCATTTCATTTCGTCTTTCAGGAAATATAGATAAATGAATAGCGCACCCACTTTCGGTATAATTGATAACTGTTTACTCTTTTATAGGTATAGATTAAAGGGTGTGAAAAAGTTAATGGCCTGTTGATTTCTAATAATTTTATCTTATAAACCATTTAAAACAGCTATGTACATTAGCGAAACGATGTCAGATGGTGATAAAATAAATGTTGACCTGTGCTTGTATATGTATCTATAGAGAAACTTGTGCATGGAGATAGCAGGACTTTTCCTTGAAGAATTCAAATCCTTGACAGGTTTTACGTGTCAAAGTAACAATTAATGTGTTTTCATTTAACGATCAGGGTAAGAATGGGGGTACCTTAATGACGTATAACGGTAAAAATTCTAACCAAAGACGTTAACGATAGTTTTTAGTGAATGACGATAACATGTACACTTTCTTTTAGACGATAAAAAAATCAGCTGAATTTGACGAATCACGCTATTTTTTCCCAAAAAAAACGGTAACGATAATTATTTAAGACATCGGACGAATCACGATAAGGATATTTTGACGAATCACGGTAAAAAATTATACATTTGACGCTTACGGTAGCCGAAAATGACCGTTTGACGCCTGACGGTAAAGGGCATTACCTCCCTCTTGAATGTAATACACATACACAAAAAAAGAACGAAATATTTGTATTTATTCAATAACTACTGTAAAGTTTTCCGTCACGATATTTTGTTTTATTTTGTTTTTTGTCCGATTGTACGAATGTCCGTGTTATTATATATTAACTGATGAATGGAATATATATACACATTCCAAAAAAATATATATAAGGAACTGTTGCAATGTTCGAAATGAATTAGCGACCGAGATTGGACAAAATAATGACACTTAGCTTATAATTACAATTAACGTAGAACGATTGTTTGACAGTAATGAATAAATATCTTATAAGTTCTTTTCTGTTCTATGTTTTCTATTCCATAAGTTAGGCATCCGACCCTACCTATAATTTTTCACATGTACAGTAAGTTATTATATGTAGTCATGTCGCAGTATAAGGTTTAAAAACCTAATGATAAACTTTTGTCAAAAATATCCTTTCATTTTTAATAGACTTAAATAATTTGCAATTTGCTAATTTTCTTCGATTACAAAAAATGTTGATCTCCTTTTCGGTTCTTTTCGGTCCTTTTCGGTTCTTTTTGGTCCTTTTTGGTCCTTTTCGGTTCTTTTCTGTAAATCGTCGCTCTTTTCTGTAAGTCGTCGAACCCCTTTAATTCCATTAGTAGGATAAGGCAGAAAGCTTGCATTGTAACCATAGAATAGCTTTTAAATCTACTTTGCAGTCAGTCGGCAGATTGGGACATTTTTACATTTACTCAAGAATGGCCTACCACTGTGTGTGTTCAGGGAGAGCAAGAGGTATGAACAATATATGCATTAACAGACTGTGAACACAAGGAAAGAAACTAGTCATTTGACTGTTAATGTTTCTCTTATCTAACATAAATAAAGGCAACCATAGTATACCACTGTCATAAATCTATAAGATTGTCCATATTTTGAGTTAGAGCTAAAGGAGTATTCTATAACTTTGATATAATTTCTCCCAAAAGTATTCAATCAAACTGCAAAAAAGTTAGTGAGAAAGTGGAGGTGTTTTTTTTTTTTTTATTTGCATTTATTGTTCGAAAGAAATGCACTTCACATTTAGAATTTAAAGATGGCATTATTAAGAAAAGAATCTGTATTAAAAAATCATCTTACCATCATTATTAATCTACAATATTGTATTCTTTTATTTTTTACAGCACCATAAGTGTGTAATACCTGATGGAGTATCTACTTGGTCTATACATGGACTCTGGTTAGTTTCATATCAATATTTTACTACAATGTCTGCTTTACATTAAAAAAAGTGTGGAATGAAAAGTATTTGCAAAACCATTTTGTGCACACAAATATAAATTTTTAATCCTTCATAATTACGTTAAATTGCATATACTTTATATATCAATTTGGCTTGCTGATTTTTGAAATACCAAACCGTGTCAAAATAATCTCAGAAAACATGTTTTAAAATCATAAAATTGAATTAAAGTGTGAGCAGTGAGCAAAAGTTTAACCTTTAAAAATAGTTAATCACATCAACATATTTTAAAAAGAATTAATTGAAGAAATTTCATTTCTTAAAGTTGACGAGAAGAGGTTGTATAGAGGCAAAAATTGAGATTAAAAATCTGTAACACAGTGTTAACCTTTGATCTCTTTGAATATTCTATCTGGTTTATATAATACTGTTTCCCGATTTATTTTGCACATATATACAGCTACTCAAAGTTTTAGCTTTTTCTAAATAAGTATTTCTTAAATAATTATCCTTTTTCATTTTATTTTAGGCCTACAAAGTATGGAACAGAAGGTCCAACAGAATGCAGACAAGTGCCTTTTGATGCTAATGTCATTAAGGTAAATACTGTGGAATCATAAATATTCTTGAGCTACTAATTTTATAGGATTTCTTGGATACAGTGGAACCGCAAATTTAAATGCTCTTTGGAAAACAAATTTTCTAAAGGAATGTTTGTAGACTTTGTCAAAACATTGAAATTAGATTTCCACAAAAGTGCAAGTTTTCCTCAATCTACAAAATAATGTATCCACGAAAATAAATGAATCCTCAGCACTGCAATGTGAAAGTTTTTTTTTTCTCTGACTTATAAGTTATAAAATCTAAGACCAGTCATTCTAAGTTGAAACTTTATTCTTGCTAAATAGAAAAATTCTATTAATTGAAGAACAATGATTACATTTTTGAAAGAAATTATGAATTTTTATACCACAATGTGATTATGTATAGCACAATGTAATTATACATATACCACAATGTGATTACATATATGTAAGACTCAAATCTATGGCGGGTTCCAAATCTATGGCAGATTCCTAATCTATGGTAAATGTGACGTCATGCCATTCCAAATCTATGTTTTGAAGTTTCCTAATCTATGGCGGATTTTTATTGTTTCCAAATCTATGGCAATTTTTTTTGCAAATGGAAAACAATGCAGTACATATGTAGGACTCTAAAGTGCGATGGTCTACGCTAAAGTGCGATGGTCTAAATTAAAGTGCGATGCTTACATACGCTAAAGTCCGATGGTCCGCGAAAGTATAGATGTAAAAACGTAGTTTGATTATGACGTGCAGTCAATACAAACCAAAAAATTATGTACATTCCGGAACATGATGATAATCACGAATATTTGATTAACAACTTTTAAACCGGAATGTGCTTGACCTAATTTCAAACCTAACCGGGCTTAGTCGGATAAAACAAATGTTTTTATTTTCGGGTGCTGGAAAAAGGACTTGTGTCTTACGCAGCATAGTCCTTTGACAATATTTCTATATAGATACAAAATAGTATACGCAGAGGTATCCTGTTTCCTGTATCCTGCTTCTATTCGAAACCAGCAGATACTTAAAATCATTGTTTACGTTGCAGTCTACTTAGGGTCCCATTAAAACAATGTCAATTTTATTGAAAATTAACGTCGGTAAAATATAGAGGTATTTGTAACTTATGTGACGACGGTAAGGGGGTGTTCCTAGTAGTGATAGACTGTGTGTATGGCAAACTACACAAATTATCACAATATCAATGCGCCCGAATTGTTAAAAAATTCATTTCACAGGACATACAGTATTTTGTGACACCTAAATGACTTTTTTTAGTAATTATTATTATTATTTTTTTTTTAATACGTGGTTGGTCTTTTAAATTTAGAAACAATCACTTAAGCCCGTCGGTAAATTATAACCAAGCCTATCACATATGTTATACCTTAGCTAATGTATATACTAGCTTTTGCAACAACAAAAAAAGACTATTTTTTTTAAATCCATGCACTTTAATCCCCTAACCTATGGTCCATTGCATGATAAACCATCGTGCATTAGCAAAAAAAAAAAAACCAACCATAGCACTTTAGCGTGAGACACAATCGTACTTCAGCGTAGACCATCGCACTTACGAAAGAGGAAATATACGACAACGTATGCCTTAATTCTCATTCTTTGTACAACTCTCAGCCCCCCCCCCCCCCCTTTTTTCTAGCCCACCTACTCCGGCTATATATGTCTATAAACATTTGTGAAATAAACGTTTAGTAATGGTCAACCAAAAAACGTCATAAATTATAAATGCATAAACCTAATCATGACAGACTTCAAGATGATATGATGTGCTCTGTAAAAAATAAACATTTTTTTTTAATCTGTGCATGGTGCATGATGTACAGTAGTTGTCGTTTGTTTATGTAATTTATACGTGTTTCTCGTTTCTCGTTTTTTTATAAAGATTAGACTGTTGGTTTTCCCGTTTGAATGGTTTTACACTAGTAATTTTGGGGCCCTTTATAGCTTGTTGTTTGTTGTGAGCCAAAGCTCCGTGTTGAAGGCCGTACATTGGCCTATAATGGTTTACTTTTTTTAAATTGTTATTTGGATGGAGAGTTATCTCATTGGTACTCACACCACATCTTCCTATATCTATGGTATCTGTTTAATCCATTCATTAAACCAACTAATAAGTCGTTTAACAAACAAGAAGACCGCTTTTTATAAAATAAATAAATAAATAAATAATTATTCTTTTTGTATTTGATGTGGACTTAAATCAAATTTGTATCCGGTAATTTTATCTTTCATATTATAAACTTTGCCAGCCGTAGACCGTAGAATACTACCAGAACTCCTTTTAAAAATATGCGATACTGAAAATAGCGGTGCCCTTATTCATCGTGGGCATTGACCGGTACAGCACATCTTGTCCCTCTTCGGAATAGTAGGTCACATTTTCCTTAAAACCACCGTCAAATTTTTGTCAGGAAAATAATTTCATCTTGAATGGAGTTCAAATCTATGGGTTCCGCCATCGTTAGCTGCAGAGAAGATGTAATATGGCGTTATTCAATTGTGACGTTATGTGTTACTCTCTCCCCCAGATCTGCCATAGATTTGAAGGAAACAAAAATCTGCCATAGATTTGAGTTGTTTGGCGTTTGTAACGTCACATTTACCATAGATTAGGAATCTGCCATAGATTTGGAACCCGCCATAGATTTGAGTCCTACATATATAAGCACAATATGTTAATATATAGCATAATGTGATTAAATATATAGCACAATGTGTTAATATATAGCATAATGTGATTATATATAGCACAATGTGATTATGTACAGAAAAACCTGATTTTATATATTATATATATATTATAGCACCCTGTGAAAATTAACTAAGCAAGGAATTTTCCTGTTTGTGAATTATTTATATTTTATACTAATCAATTGATGATACAAAATGATAAATAAATCCATCTATCTGTTAACATATTTTACTAGAAAACATATTTTGATTTCAGAATATAACATCAGAGTTGAGCAAGTTTTGGGCTAATATGTATGCTGATACTAGTGATACCAGTTTCTGGTGAGAATGCATTATAAACTTTTTGACTGATTTTGTTTAAACTTTTTTTTATTAGTAAGAACCTGCCAAGAAGGGCAATTGATATACATGAAGTCAATTCAATTCTTTTACGCCACATCTCCTTCTTATTTTTGTGAAGTAAATAGAAACTGGCTTGGTTACATAGGAAAAGTTTCCTAGTTTAGAACATTTCGGAACACAAATCAAAATGATAAATGATTGGCATATAATTCATTTATGAATGAAATTCGAATTTTTTTTATTTGGTACTATTAAATCTATTGATTTATTCACATTTTCATAGTGTCAGAAATGGTTGTCATTGAAAAGTGTTGATTGCAAACTTTACTGTCAGAATTTAAAGACAAAGTATTTGAATAGACATTGATTATTTGTATTTGTTTGTAGAGGACAAACTATATATAATATGCATTAAAACATTATGATCCATTCAAAAGGGAGATAACTCTAAACATTCCATTTTGTAGGGAGCATGAATGGACAAAACATGGAACTTGTGCTATGGATTTACCAGCTACCGCCACTGAATATTTGTACTTCAGAAAAGCTTTAGATGTAATGAAAGGACTAGATGCTACCATGTGAGATTTAGATTTAGAATTATGTAGTTGTAGTTCTAGTTACGAAAAAGGTATATTTGGGTTTAATGTCAGCGAGACAGCAACCCAAAAACACAAAGTATAAAAAAAATGATTAAAAATAGTTGATTGGTTTTCCTGTTTTACACTAATCATTGTGCAACCCTTTATAGATTGCTATTCGGTGTGAGCCAAGGCTTTGTGTTGGAGGCAGTACTTTGACCTACATTGGTTTACTTTTCCTAATTGTCACTTGAATGGAGAGTAGTCTCATTGGCACTCTTACAACATCTTTTTATTTATGTAATTGCACACTTTTGTCAGATGGAAGCTTATCAGAAAACAACAAGAAACAAACCTACAAAGAAAATAGAGAAACTTTAAAAATCAATGCAAAAATTTTGAAATATTATACTTTTTTCCTACCTACCCTTATGATTTTTTTTCAAAAGAAAGAATTTTACCTTGAATTGCTTGACATAGGATTTTGCTTGGCCTTAAAGAGTATACCAAAAATATATACATATTTCAGATTCAGTTGTTAATAAATATATGTTATTTATCAGGTTCAGATTCAGTTGTTAATAAATATATTATTTTTTTCAGATTATTGAACAATAAGAATATAATGCCAAGTGACACAAAAGTTTATAATGTGAGTAAAAAGTTATCTTTAATAGCCTGAGTATAACAGTTCACCAGTTTTCTTATTAGTGTGGTAGAAGAACATTCTTTTTGCCAAATCATGATAGAAAATCTTTTAAAATAAGCTATTCATCATCATTATTTAAAAAAAAGTGCTTTAAAAGGACACATTTTCTTTCTGGTGAGGAGGGGGGGAGGCTTTTTTGCTAGAGTTTTTCAATAATATGCCAATGGCCCAGGTCAAGATAGCTTGTATAGTTAACGGGCTGACATGTAATCTACATTTGCTTCATAATGTGATCAACATTGCTCCTTATTTACAAGTTTGATGTTAATATTTATAGGTCAGTCAGCTAGAAACAGCCATTCAGGACCAGATTGGAGTTGTACCAAGGATAGAATGTGCTTATGATCAGGTATTAGACATTTTCTGTTAGGTGTAATACCACCATTAATTTTCCCCTATTAGTTGAGCATAATTTATCTTTGTTGCAAGTACCAAAAAAAATAGTATGAGTAAAGTTTAGTACTACAGACAAAATTTCACATAACATTCCATTGCATATAAGAAAATTCCACTCATCTTTCTTTAAATTTTATAAATGAGGTACCAAAATAAAGAAGAAGGATTAGTCTTTCAAATTGTGATAATTTCATTATGACATAATTATTACATAATTAATTGTTATGTAATTAGTTGCCATATTGTGATGTCCATACTTGATTTGAATGAATTTAGCTTCTTTGTTATTCATAGCATCCCAAAATATTTTATAGATTCTTGCACAACAGTTTGACCTCCAAAACCGTGTCTCAGATTTTTCCTATTGTATTTAATTCTCTCATAAATCTTCAATGAAGTTTGCAATATCAATTCATAAGAGACCACTAAATTCAATTGGGTATAAAACAATTTCTATTGATGTTTTTGGAAATATAAGACACGGTTTTGGAGGTCAAGCTGTGTTGTACAAGAATCTATAAAATATTTTGGGATACTATGAAGAACAAAGACGCTAATTCATTCAAGTGTGGACATCACAATATAGCAACTAATTACATAATAATTAATTATGTAATAATTATGCCATAATGAAATTATCACAATTTGAAAGATTAATCTTTCTTCTTTCTTTTGGTACCTCATTTATAAAATATAAAGAAGGATGAAATGAATTACATTAGTTTAAAGTCTGATTGGGAGTGAAAAAATCTTTGTATTGTGCTACCTTAAAGAATGTTTATAAAAAGGTTTCACTTTCTATTTATTGGGGAAATAATTAATACTTTCATGAAAGTTCTATGTGTCTGAGGTTTAATAATACAGTTTTGTCTATTGTCTAATGACACCACCTGACATCACAATATAGCAACTAATTACATAATAATTAATTATGTAATAAATATGCCATAATGAAATTATCACAATTTGAAAGATTAATCTTTCTTCTTTCTTTTGGTACCTCATTTATAAAATATAAAGAAGGATGAAATCATACCTGTCAACTGACCCGTATTCTGCGGGTGTGACCCGAGATTTTCACAATTCTGAGGGATCACCTAGAACACCCGCCGGGTCATTGAAATAACCTGGGAATTCCGAAAATGACCCGATTTCACCCGTATTTCTTAGCCTTGAGATTGATTTCATAAGTAATATTCCTTTGAAATACCGGCAAATTCGTAATTCTTCCATGAACAGGAAGTTCATCTAGCTATGAAAACTGTCAAATTAAGTGACCCATTAAGTACATGGCTTCACTTGACAGCTTTGGTGTCAAACACACTGTTAATTAACACCAATTACCTTAGCTTTAGGTCGTAAATAAATTGCACCATTGAACAAACTGAACTAGAGTTACTTCCCCTTATTTGTCACCATTCAAAATTATTCCTTATATTTACCTTTTATGGGTGAAAAAGGTCAAATTATTCAAAATATAAAATTCAAATACATATTGAAAAATAACTTTTCATTATTTTTATACCTTTATACATTTTTTTTTTAAAAGTTGAAAATTATGTTTTACATTTATACTTCCCTTAACTGTATTACTATATTTTATCATAGTCTAATTTCCTAGTTAAATGAAAAATAATATGGATAATAGCTACATAGTCAATAGTCTCAATCATTTAAGAATTACATTAAATTCTAGTGTTTGATGATTGTAGTATTTTTTTCTCAAAAAGTAAAGCACAGAAGACTGAAATACACAAATTTATAAAAATCTTTAAAAGTGCAATGAAATAATATTTAATAAGATTTAAAATGACTTAACAAAGTGAACATGCATTGATGTTTTGGTATCTTTGATATACATTATAAGAAAATGTACCATAAATACTGAAATTCAGCTTGAAAAAGTTCGTACGCGTTATGACCTGAGATTTGATTCTTCAATGCAGGTCATGACCTGCATTTTCATCGTCACAGGTTGACAGGTATGGATGAAATGAATTACATTAGTTTAAAGTCTGATTGGGAGTGAAAAAATCTTTGTATTGTGCTACCTTAAAGAATGTTTATAAAAAGGTTTCACTTTCTATTTATTGGGGAAATAATTAATACTTTCATGAAAGTTCTATGTGTCTGAGGTTTAATAATACAGTTTTGTCTATTGTCTAATGACACCACCTGCCAAATTCTTCCTTGATTGAAAATTTGACCAAATATGAGTCAAATATAAACACATGTATTGTCTTCAGTTTCATTTCAGGAAACGATTCTTTCAGAATCCATTCAATAAATGATTATTTTGAAAATAACTATAAATATTGATTAAACTTTTCAAAAAGATTAGTTTCTACTCAATAATTTTCCGAAATTGCATTTATCAGAATATTGCTAACCTCTGAGCTCACACAAATTTTGAAATATAAAAACAACTGATATTTAATAGTATTAAGAATATAAGTAAAAACTTAATCTTTGTTATATTTTATCTTATTTCAGAAAACTAGGAAGCACTTAGTATATGAGGTTGAGATCTGCCTGTCAAAGACCTTCAAACCGATCAGCTGTGACCAATCCAAAAGATATGTTCGTCATCACCATCATTACAACCCAAATGAATCCAATGGTTCAAGCGGGTCAAGTAAATACAACAGTAACTGTCCCCATGACGGTTTCCTGTATCCACCTATTCCCAAGAGCAGGGATATCATTGGATAACAAATGAAAACTCTTTACTTCTGACTTTTTATGCATTAAACTTTGTTGCGGGTGTTTTGATTGTTTACCATTATTTGATATTTCAGCTACATACTTGGGCATTTAATTCACTAGTCTTCAGAGACATTTGATCTCGTTTGTATATATTGTTAAGTGATTTTCTCACTGATAATTTATAAAATTGATATTATGTGCTAAAAGCTAGTCATAATTCTCTTCATGAACTGACTCAGGTCTTTTTTCCACTCATATTATATATTTTTGTAATTCAATTGAATTTTCATTAAATGAAAAAAATATAGTAAACATTTGTTTTAGTCTGTGATATACATTGAAACTACTAAATTTTCCAACTTGTTAGCTGGCATGACATAAAGAAGGATGAAGCAAAGAGTTCAACTTTATATATAATTCATGAAGGATAATGGTGTTGATTAAAAGCTACACCATTCCAGGTCCTTTTGTGTTCCACATAATTAAAATTTCCAATAATTAACAAGTTCCAGGTCAAATCTGATACCAATACCAATTGTACATGTTACCTGTTACCTTATAAATCTTATGTTCTGCCTCTGTAAGGCACACCACCAGAACGTTGCATATGGGATTTGTTATATGCACAAGTTATAATCACACCTGAACTTTGTCGTCATGCAAGGATTGACACTTTTTTTTTAATTTCAATCATTGACCTAAAAAAACATATCTACAGGAAGTTTCTGGTTGTAGTTAGAAAACCAAGACAGATTCAAACAGAAAGAATTTGAAACAGAAAAAACTTTTAGTAAGCATGACTTTTTCAATTGTCAATACGAACATCCAGGCTGAAACTTTAATTCAGCCATGGACCCAAGGTGTGTTCTAGTATGTATTTTTAAATAGTAAAAGAGCAACTCTTGACAAGTTTGTATTGGTAACTGATCTTTTGGTACTTAAAAATGGAAATATCTTTCCTCTCTGAAAAAAAAACTACACAATTTCGAAATTATGTCCATTATCTAAAAAACTTTAATAATAAAAAAGTCTGTTTCCTATGCCATTGATTAGTTATGATAAAATTTAGGCTAATTGTGTTATTTGTCTGACCAACTGATCTAATGTCATATTGCAATGCTGTTTAAACTATTTTGACCATCTTGAATAATAATGAAGTATTTGCCACTGGATTGTTGGTAAAAAAAAACCTCTTTCAATCAGATTACATGGTGAATCGTCTGTATATTTTGATGGATCCTTTACAGACAAAAACAAGGAGATAAATGTCATAAAGTCTGTAGCTATCAAAAAGAAATAGCAAACTCCTTATTTTTATATATTTTAAAGGTCATAAACCATAAACCGACCGTGCAAGGGCTGTATAGCCAGTCAAGGTCGTTAAAAACTTCCATTTGTTTGTAAACCATTTTTATAAAGAACAATTTGAACCTGTTCTGCGTAGAAAGTTTTGATGAATTTTACTAGCTCTTTGCCTGGGCAGACATAAATACCATGATGCATTTTCTGTTGTCTTTCTGGTCCTATTATTACATATCTCTTTTTTTAGAATGAACAGGCTAACAAATATACTAACAAGGAGACATAGCCTGTTGCCAATTTCATAATGCATTGTAGCTGTTTGTATTTTGTTTCCCATACATACAAGATTCATGGTGCTGTTTTCAAGTTACCATGATTTAAGAAATAATTGATGCAAGCTATACTAAAGTCTTTATTGTAGTTTTAACATGGGTAGGCATTATATTCGTGATAATTTTCTGCCAGAGCGAGAGTGAGGGCTAAAATAACACGAATATACTGGAATTTGGAAGTGTTTTAAGTTAATAAGATATATTAAATGCATACAAATTTGATAAAATTCATTATTCTGCTGTAATCAATATACGCATGTGCAAACAAATTTTATTGGATTTAGAGAATGGGTTTATTCACAAAGCGAAAGAAGCACGTCATATTAAAATTAAACACAATTCTTCTTTTATGTATTCCTTTCAATATGTTCAAAGATAAATTATAGATAATGATACTTAACTATCTATAAAACCTTTTTTTTTCAACCATTATAATACACCAACATTTGACCGAAAATTATGATTGAGTTATTGTTGCCTATTTAACAACCAGTGGCAACTATTTCATGCGTAATCAGGTCTAATGAATAATATCAGGAGAATAGGGACAAGAAGAAGAGTCACAGGAAGACTGTATCAGCTTAGATAAAGTGTGAAAATCAAGGATATACCGATAGACATCAGTTACTGTAGAGTATGATATTTCATTGTTTACAATAAATTTATTATTTATGATTTCTTTGACAAAATCAATTTCAGAGGTTCGAGATTATACCCCCCCCCCCACCCCCCCCCCCACACACCCCCCCACCCCACCCCCACCCCCATTTTCTTGTATCTGAATCAAATATAAGCAAGGTGTAGTCAAGATGGTCATGGCGTCTATGGATGATACATTTTTAAGCTTTCATAAATCCCTCATTGTCACACGAAGGCATTGTAGTAAGAATACAAATACTAATAGCTTTCATTATTTGTAATGGGCAAGGGGACAATTTTGCAATTTTATCTTCAATAGAGATAATTGAAAATATACTCCTTGTACAATTTCCCACTTTATTTATGTTCAGAAGTGCATTGAACACTGTCAAAATGGTATGCCTCATTTTAGATTGCCCTAAATAAAAATATGGAAACAGCAAGGAGACAATACAAAAATATAAGTTGAAGAAATACAGATGAGTGATTCAGAAGAAAATTGTATTTAGTGTAAAAGACGATTCTTAAAAAAAGATGTAATTTTGGTTCTCTCAATTCGTTAGCAGTTTCTACTCTTCTAGTGACACTCATCATGATATCCCTTTTTTTTTCTAAAGAGCCTGTGTCGCAAAGGACACAGATGGATTCATGACAAAATTGTATTTTAGTGTTGGTGATGTGTTTGTAGATCTTACTTTACTGAACAATCTTGCTGCTTACAATTATCTCTACCTATAATAAACTTGCCCCGGAGGTGACAGAGGAAAATATTTTGAAAAAATTTACAAAAATTTACAAAAATTTACAAAATTTTACAAAATTGTAAAAAAGTGGCTATAAAGGACAATCACTCCTTAAGGGGTCAATTGACCACTTTGGTCATGTTGACTTATTTGTAGCTCTTACTTTGCTGTACATTATTGCTGTTTACAGTTTATCTCTACCTATGATAATATTCAAGATAATAACCAAAAGCTGCAAAATTTTCTTAAAATTACCAGGTCAGGGGCAGAAAACCAACAACAAGTTGTCCCATTTGTCTGAAAATTTCTGGGCAGTTAGATCTTGATCTTATGAACAATTTTATATGCTCTAAATGCTTCGGTTTCAAAGATATGAGCCAAAAACTGCATTTTACCCTATGTACTATTTTTAGTCATGTCCGCCATTTTATTTCGCGGGCGGGGTTATCGGACACAATTTTTAAACGAGATACACTAATGATGATTGTGGACAAGTTTGGTTAAATTGGTAGTTTCAGAGGAGAAGATTTTTGTAAAAGATTACAAAAATTTACAAAAAATTGTTAAAAATTTACTATAAAGGGCAATTACTCCATGAGGGGTCAACTGACCATTTCGGTCATGTTGACCTATTTGTAGATCTTACTTTGCTGAACATTGTTGCTGTTTACAGTTTTTCTCTATCTATAATAATATTCAAGATAATAACCAAAAAACGGCAAAATTTCCTTAAAATAACCAACTTATGGGCAGCAACCCAACAACGGGTTATCCGATTCATCTAAAAGTTTTAGTGCAGATAGATATTGACCTGATTAACAATTTTATCCATCACAGATTTTCCCTTAATGCTTTTGTTTCAGAGATATAAGCCAAAATCTACATTTTACCCCTATGTTCTATTTTTAGCCATGGCGGCCATCTTGGTTGGTTGGTCGTGTCACCGGTCACAGTTTTAAAACTACATACCCCAATAATAATTGTGGCCAAGTTGGGGTAATTTTACCCAGTAGTTTCAGAGGAGAAGATTTTTGTAAAGGTTAACGACGACGGACGACGGACGCCAAGTGATGATAAAAGCTGATAACTTTAAGTATTTCCATCGATCTGGCTTTATATAGAATGATTTGGCAAATACATCCTTTTAAATTCCTTAAATATGACACTACGTAATGTATGAAGCATTGGTACATAATAGTTTGTAACACACATTTATGATAGAATGTAATAGTTTGAAATTATGTCAAGTTTGAGGACAAAAGACAGACCAGACCAAAACACTACCAACATAAACATTTGAAAATAAAAACATCAACTCTTTTTTCCTTGTTAGGAGAAATATTGGATCTGTGACAAATCAAGGTAGTGTTCTTAAAACATTGGAAGGAATGACGTGATATTTACCATCTGTTCTGACTTCATCTAGGTCAATATATTTCTTGTAATTTGAAAGCCTCTGTCAAGGACATCTTAAGTAATACAAATATGGAATAAATCAACGAAATAATGCTTGAACCTTGTATCTAAAAATAAAAGATCACAATGGAAAATTTCGTCAACACTTTCAACCTAAAGTTTGATTCTCAACAGATTCTTACTGTCAATTTCTAGATGAAAGTCAATATATGAAGCGATTTGTAATATATGTGGTACCCTTACATTCCAAGTTCATAGGGATAGATATATGATTAACAAAGTCACGTAACTTTAAAAAATTCAATGCTATATATATTATATATCTTCTAAAAACGAAGGTACAATGCATGGATAGTGCTTGCGTAATATTAAGGATTGTCTTATCCCAGGCATAGATAACCTTAGCCCCGTATTCGGCACAACTTTTAAGAATTTTGGGTCATCAATGCCCTTAAACTTTGTACTTGTTCGGTTTTTTTACTATTTTCATCTGAGCGTCACTGTCTTATGTAGACGAAACGCACGCATAGTGTATTAAATTATAAGCCTGATACATTTGATAACTATTAGCATGTCGAAATGTCCTATTGTAATGTTTATTTGTGTATTTCTCTGTTCTGAATGTTCTTACATCTATTTGTACTGTAGTCTTGTCATGTAATGTTTATATTTAACATTGCCATCTAAGCGCGGGGTTTGGCTAGCCGCAAAACCAGGTTCAACCCATCATTTTTTTCTTAACATGTGCTGTACCAAGTCAGGAAAATGGCCGTTGTTATCTTATAATTCGTTTCTCTGTGTGCTTCAGTGTTTCTGTTGTTTCGTTGTTTCCCTCTTATAGTTGATGTGTTTACCTAAGTTTTAGTTTGTAACCCGGACTTGTTTTCTCTCAATCGATTTATTACTTTCAAACAGCGGTATACTACTGTTGCCTTTATTTGCTTCTTACCCCTGCGAGATGGCTCATACGTCAGGAACAAGTACTAGTAGATGAAAACTGGAAGACGTTTTGCTCCATTAGGAATGTCAACTGTCTCAGTTGAGAAGAAAGTCAATCACAAGCCAAACTTCATTTTGTTTATTTTCTTTGGTTACATCTTCTGACATCAGACTCGGACTTCACTTGAACTGAATTTTAATGTGCGTATTGTTATGCGTTTACTTTTCTGCATTGGCTAGAGGTATAGGGGAGGGTTGAGATCTCATAAACATGTTTAACCCCGCCGCATTTTTGCGCCTGTCCCAAGTCATGAGCCTCTAGCCTTTGTTAGTCTTGTATTATTTTTAATTTTAGTTTCTTGTATACAATTTGGACTTTAGTATGGCGTTCATTATGACTGAACTTGTATATATATTTGTGTAGGGGCCAGCTGAAGGACGCCTCCGGGTGCGGGAATTTCTCGCTGCATTGAAGACCTGTTGGTGACCTTCTGCTGTTGTCTGTTCTATGGTCGGGTTGTTGTCTCTTTGACACATTCCCCATTTCCATTCTCAATTTTATTAAAACTCAGTTGATAAAATATCTAACACTTTGGGAATCTCAGTTTCAGGAAACGTTTTTCGAGAATCAGAGCGTTGATTTGTATGATTTCAATTATGCTAGCTGTTCTTATATATGAAGCACACTTTGAATTTGAATTTGACTTGAATTTTCCTTTTAGTTTTGAATTATCAAAACTTGTTTTAATTGAAAAAAAAAAGATTTCTTAATAGTTTCGTCAATTATGCTTGGAAAACATAGTAGTTAAAGTTCACACCAGGCCGCTTTGTTACCGTTTTATCAATTCAAAATATAGCTGCAGTCACAATATTGGATTATGATATTTGGGTCGATATCTGTTCAAAGGTAAATGTTTATAAGATGTATTTTAAATGCACACATGAAATTTATTTTTAGAATTTAAAACTTTTCCTTGTTATGCGTAAACTTCATACGAGGAAGTGCTTGATCACATGATTATTTGTTTGACGACTTTTTTGTCAACATTCTAACATAGGATTGCTTATAATTACTGCCTTTATTAGCAAGTAAGTAGATACATCAATATCTGTCAATGTCTATCAATGTCTCAGTATCTTACAGCTTAAATATCAACAAAACAAACAAAAAAAATGAAAATGAAGGAGTAAAAATTGTTTCTTTTCGATTGTTGACAGACATTATCTTAGGACTACACAAAAGAGAAAAAACTACATCTACTCAGTGATGAACATATAAGATGGGCAAAATGGTATAAAATGACAGAGTTGCCGGACTCGAGCAGTTGCTGTCAGTATATACGTGGATATCATATCCTTTGAAAGTTCAAACTAATATATTTGATTCAAAATTTTTGGCCAAACGTTGTTGGTTTTGTAGAAATTGATTCTCTGTCGATTACAATATGGTTGTCACCAAATATACCATAACGGAATGATCATGTGTATGTCTAAAATCACACATAGTTGTTAATATAATGGAATTTGATGTGACTGTCATACAAGTGAGAGGTTTAGCCAGATATAAAACCAGGTTCAATCCACAATTTTCTACATTTGAAAATGCCTGTACCAAGTCAGTAATACGACAGTTGTTGTCCATTCGTTTGATTTGTTTTATCATTTGGTTTTTCCATTTGATTAGGGACTTTCCGTTTTGATTTTTCCTCGGAGTTAATAAGTATTTTTGTGATTCTCCTTTTGACTATTTTATAGTCTTTGCAATATCAAACCAAGCGACGATTTCCTTGTACTTATTATTACAACAGTTTTTGGATACACACGACTGAATTGCGATGCAAAATCATTTGATCAATGTGCAGTGATTTCTGTAGGCCTTAATAAACATGATTTTAAAAGGCTGAAATCAAACAATCATATCATTTCTTCACAAAACGTTTGACATTTTAACATGATTTTTTACCATATTGTAGATAGTGAGATGAATGTCTTCTTCGTTACAGTTATTTTTCTGTTGACATCGACAGCTGGGTAAGTTATGTAGTTACTATCTGTACATTATGTAGAAACCGAGTGCAACTGAAAAATAATAATCAGTTGATCCATTGGCTCCAGTTTTTGACTTTTTGATGTCACAAAGTAGTATGTTCAATTTAGTTGATTATGTTTCAATATAATAAAACTCCTTCATGAACAACTATTTATTAATTATGTAAACCGTTTTAAGTTTGTGATCCTCTTCACCCGCTTACATATGTGAAGAAATGCCGACCTTGTATTACTATCTGTTTGCTTCTCTTTCTGCCTCCTTGCTTGATTTAAAGTGTTACATACACGTGAGAAGGGTATTTTCTTAATATCTAAGGCTATTTTAAATCAATTCAAAATCCCTCAATGTATTAAGTTTATCTTTAAGTTAGTTGATTATCAGAGGCGGAGGGGAATAAGATGGGGAAATATCAAGTAGTAGTATGCCAAGGCAAAATAATGTTACTAAGTATTAAAAGTATGTAAGTTTATACTTTGAAATTATTTAAATAGCCGGTTCGAATTGCAGACTTCTAATGTATCAAGTAAAATCACAAAAATTCTAAACTCCGAGGAAAATCCAAAACGGAAAGTCCCTATTCAAGTGGCAAAATCAAATTTAAAAACACATCAAACGAATGGACAACAACTGTCATATTCTCGACCCGGCACAGGCATTTTTAAATGTAGAAAATTGTGGACCGAACCTGGAACAAAAGTCAACAATCGATTGAGAGAAAAAATCCCGGTTACAAACTAAACCGAGGGAAACACATTCATTAACTATAAGAAGAAAACGACGTTGATGAGATCTTCACAAGACATGAGTCTAACGTATATCAGTATTTTCATTCTTTAATTTTGTCTTGCATATTCACTTTAGGGCTTTCAGTGTTAAATGGGACCACTTCACATTCACACAAGAATGGCCACAAACAGCTTGCCTGATGGGCAAGGCAGAGGTATTTATTTCATATAGGCCATAAAACCCTTTTTATTCTTTTCTGTATAATTAATATTCCAATAATTTTAAAACATTATCTTGGGAAATGAGAAGAAAGAGGCGCCACATAAAAATTGCCCCAAATTTAAGATTATTTTGGAGAACATAACACAAATAGAATTAAGGGGTATGATTGAAATATCAATTACACATAGAATGAAAGAGAGGGCATACCTGTCGAGAAAATATATAAAAATGTTCAATTTTGAAACGAGATTCCCAATGATTATGTTGGTCAAACTTATTTTCAACTGGCCCCGAAATTGTTGAGTGTAAATGTTCACGATACCTAATTGAAGCAAAATGATTCAAAATCTTGTCCGGATATCGTACAAGATAATCACTTTTAAATGTTTAAACCTGCTAGACTATAACGAAACCAAAGAAGTAACAATATCATCATTGCAGGTCGTCTTCCTCATTCAACCCGGAAAACTTCCCAATCTTGTGAAGTGTACTGGTATTCTCGAACGAGAAACACATTTGATTGAGCTGTCCAAACAATAGATAGCTCTGCAATATTAGTATTAGTTTATCTATTAGACTAAGTATTCATACTTACCGTTCATTTAAAGATAACAAAAAGATCACGAAATATGAACATCTTCGAATTAAGCTTCAGGTTAATAAATAAAATCATCCTAGATACCAGGATTAAAATTTTGTATTTGCGCCATTTTTTTCTCCATTTTTTTTTTATTAAATTGGCATTTTTCACCTATACAGATAAAGAAAAACTTGGCACTAGTAAAGTTTTATCCTGTCCAATACTTCAGTGAACATTTCATCTACCATTTCATTGCATTTAAGGAAACAACCATCACGGGAAGTAAACCTAGCAAATTATCAAGGGTATAAACTATTCTGTTCCTATATACTCTTATATGGTCCCAATTTAAGCAACACATTTTGAACACAAAGCTGAAGAAAAGGTGGTACAATTTTGCCTTTCCAGACGTAAGCTCAATTTCAAGCAAGGTATTTTTAACGTACATAGCAAAACATACATGAGCAGTGATCGACTGGTTGTATATATTCAAGATAAACCGAAGAACGAGTTATTTTTGTTTATTTCGGAACTAGCGATGTGAGGGAGTGCATGTCTGCAGCTCATGCTTGTCTGCCATTTCCATTTGAATTTTTTATTGCGTAATATTAAGACCTGTACCTAACTATGGACCTTCCAAACACTGATACTGTTGTACTTTCTGCTCTACTCAGTTGTTTTTAAGTTTTTAAAATTGTACGTTTCTTACTTCCGGATAAAATTGCATATTCTGCCTCGAAATCATATATTAACGTTTGGTTGGCCAAAAATTAATCTATTTTATTTTGAAATGTGTTTAGAAGTTTAAGCTGAATTAACTTTTCAGGGAGGCTAGTCTATATGTCAACAACTCTCTTGGTGAAAAAAATTACTTCCTCAGATCTAGACGACTTCTTCGTTTCTTCACTTTCATTGAATGACCTTTTGTTGTTTTGTTTGTGTTGTGCATCTCTAGTAATTCACTTGTTACGTTCTTATCGTAAAATCCTGTCAATAGAGTGTAGACTTGTGTCATGTCACCTCTCAAACGCATGACAAACGGAGGGTTTTGAAGCTTGAGTTTTCGTAGACGTTCATGATATGACAAGTTTCTCATTGTAGGCACCATTTGGTCACTCTCTTATGCACATTTTTGATACTAGAGATGTCAGGCTTCAAATCTAATCAACATATATAACTCGAATTTCGTTATACTTCATACGAGTTCTATATTTTAATTAGATTTGACAGCCTTTTTAAAGGTTTACCATACACTGTTTGCATACTCCAAATTAGGTCTTACATGTGCCTTAAATAGTAACGTAAATGTGCGATAGGTGGACAAAGAAACTGCATGCGAGGTCTTAAATCTGATTAGCTGTATTAACTTGATTTTGAATGTGATTAGCAAACGACACACATGACAATAATTACTCCAATATCTTTCTCTATTTCAACAATTTCAAGCTTAGTGCGACCGTCTTCATATTATTTCATTATATAGATTGGAGGTTTGAACATGCACCTATTAATAAAAAAAAACCTTCCAAATTAACCCCTGACAAAACAAATGAATTGCCGTTTGATGAAATTCTCAATACATTTTTCAATAAATTATGAAAATATGGACTCACCCACCATATGTTTTAATTCATCAAGATGATTAAGAGGTTTGAAAGCAACACAATATTTTTTTTGTACATGTAGTATTGGTGCAAGTTTTTAATATATTTTTTTTGGAAATATTTTCGCTCTCAATAGCCAAAATATAAACATGCAATCAATTACACTTTTTTCCGTTTCAGGGCAAAAAATGTTACATTCCCGATTACATCAATTCCTTCATAATTCACGGACTATGGTAAGCAAAACATTTAATAGATTCCAATAGGGATAATACTATCAGTGTAATAAATGTACGCAAAATCTTTAGAACTGCCATGTATTATAGAAATAGTTTTGTTGGCATTCTTATACATATCATGGTATGCTTTTTTTCTTAGCGTTTATAAAGGCAACTGTAGTATGCCGCTTTTTAAACGGCTGGGTTACAAACTAAAACCGAGGTATAAAACATAAACTATAAAAGTGGAACAATAGAACAACAAAAACACTAATCTGCACCAAAAATAAACGCAAATGCAACATACATAGAAACGAAACACTTAGTATCATATAACAACTGCCATATTCTTGACTTGGTACAGGAAAAAAATGGTGGGTTAAATTGCCAAAACATCCCGCTGATATGGTAATATAAAAAATACCGGTAAAATGACATCATATCGTGACAAGGATACACTAAAAAAAACCACTCAGGACAGAAAAAAAATACTAGCAATAAAAAAATTAAAACCTTTGACATATGATTGAAATAATGGAAATGCCTTTGACAGATATCATGAGCCATGTAGATTAACTATTTCGTCTAGATTGTCTCCTCGTTAAACTTCAGCTTACAGCTTTTGTACATTAAAAAGGATGGTTTTAATAGCAATATTTGTTCTTGAGGATGAATTATCTCTTTGTTTCATTGATAATGTATTATTTTGTTGCCTTGTTGCCCTACCCTTCTTCAAAATCGTAAATCCGCATCTGATGAAAAGCACATTGAGGACCAAGGATTTTCCTTCAAAGATGGCAAGCATACATGCTGAAATGTCTTTCTATGACACCAAATAACATCTTCTTCTTTCTCAAATGTTTAAGCAACCAATAAACAATCAATCGATCAATTACAAAAGGTAGGATACAGTCAACTTTTTTTAATTTCAGGCCTTCTTCGGGAAAAACGGAAGGTCCGAAGAATTGTTCATCAGTTCCTTTCGATATTAACAAGATAAAGGTAACGATTACTCTTATTCTACGTCCGGTAACAGAAAGTCTGTATATGTGGAGTCATTTGTTAATCTGTATATCAAACTTATGCAATTTCAATGAATTTGTCACCTGTAAATGGGTTAAGATTACTAAAATTAATCTTATGTTGGTCTCAACATACTAAGATATTTAAAAACCACGCAACCTGTAATTTCAAATCAAATTGTGTAATAAATGCACAGTATCTTAGACAGATATATTATTTCGTGCTTTGTGCAGACCGGATGATTCTAATAAACCCTTGCCAACTGATATTTACTTTTTTCTTTTGTTGTGTTGTTACACGAGAGGAACGTTTTGAGCTCACATCTCATATGATAAACCTCCGCCACTTTCTTTGTGAATAAGGAGAGGAGTGTGGTATAATGTTTTTATTCCAAACCAGGAACTGATAATGTACAGGATGTCAGTGTTTATTGATTTCATTTATCGTTGCAAATAAAATGGGACGTGTTTTGATATCTTTTATTCAATTGAAGTCATTTTCTGTAGTTCTATTTAATGGAAACATTCCGGATAAAACTGCGTTTTATTAAAATAAAGTAAGATTTCTGCAATTAAAGGGGAACGATTAGTGCCCATTAGTGTCAATATGAATATCTTGATAGAGTTTGTCAAGGGGAAAATTCACTTTTTTATATTATTTCATAAAATTTCCAGCTAGCTATAAGTATTTACTGTATATTCATTTTCACATTTAGAAAGTAAGCTTTTGGGTGGAAGCAGGAAAAATATATACAAAAACAATTCGTAATACCATACCTTTAAAAACACCCCCTGTTTGGTCAAGTACTCTTTGAAATAAATGGTTTATATAATTGTTTTAAATAAAGAAAGGATAAAGAGTCACGATTACATGTACTATACGTTCAACTCTTGTTTGTAGAATCTTACAGATGAATTACTGCATGCTTGGCCAAATATTTACAGCAGTACTGGTCGTTATGATTTCTGGTAAGATATTTATTGTTATTATGATCATTGATCAATAACTATTGAATTATCTTTATCTCCATTATTATACTTGATACAGAAAAAGTTGGAACCAATACCGTTGCTAAGTTTCAAAATCCGTTAATTTGTGTGTTTTCTGTTACACAAACACAGTCATCCTATTGTGATTTTGTTCTATTGAATATATAGAAAAAAAACGAAGGATATGGGATATTCATCAAAATTAGTACATAGCAAAAACCACAAGAAAAAAACAAATGAACAAGCGCCCAAATTGCTATTTTACATACCAAAGTCAGAGTGAGGCCTTCAAAACTGAACATATTCCAAGTCAGAGTGAGGCCTTCAAATCTAATCACACATCAAAGACTTTAATTCAGTAAAGCCTTCAGAACGGAGCCAAATATCCTGAACATCACACATTGTCGGTTTATCTGCTGGTTTCTGTTCGTCTGTCATGATAACACTTGTAGACAACAGAAAATTAATTAATCATTATGCTGAACATTTAATATCAAGTGTGCCATTCTTTTAATTTTAATATCTTGTTTTTTATTTAGACAAAACCCTCATTAAATATTACATTTGTATGTACACAACATTTGATTTTGTTTGGATACAGGAAACATGAATGGGACACACATGGAACATGTGCCTTAAGTCTGAACACAACTGGCACAGAATATTTGTTCTTTAGGAAAACACTCGACTTAATGAAAATATACAATGCTTCAAGGTAAGTTTTAAATTGAGTAAATCCACCATAGAAAAGTTTCCTATGTCAGACGAAGAAAATAAAAATTAATGATACAAGATATTTTCTAGGAGAGAAATTTGCGCAAGTAGATTAAAAATCTTAAAATCAAATAATATAAATATAATTGTAATAGAGTATGTGGTATCAACTGGCCGGTGCTACTTTCAAATTTTCGTTGTCACACATCCTTATAAAAGATGGTTCGTAGTATTATTTTGGAATTAAAAGGACATTCAATACAATTAAAATCACAATGTAAAGAAAAATACTATGTTATTTCAGATCCATTGATAGAAAACATTTAGTTGCAAAAAGTTGCGAATTTGCATGCATATCTAAGACGTGACCATGTTTCAATTTTTTGCAGTTGATGAATTCGAACGATATAAAATGTAGTTGAATCGGAAAAAACATTTCATATAAAATGCCAATTTGTACAAATGAAGTCGAAATAGCAATTGAAGCAAAAAATACTATATACAATATGATCAAATTGAGTGTTGTGTTATTGCTTATTTTTTTCATTTTTTTTAATAGTTTGGTAGTCACAAGTAGCTCATTAAAATGACTATCTGTATAATTAAGCATACACAATATTATTTATAAAATTCAAACACTTTCTTTCTTATAGCATCAATTAAACAAAAAAGTATAAGTCGTGGAAAAAAATGACATTATAATTGATGTGCAAATATCCATTACATTATAGGTATCTCAGTAAAATGAACATTATTCCAAGTGACACACCTTATGTTGTAAGTATCATATTTACTTATACGATGTGAAAATAACACAAAGACATATTCACCACAATTTGGTATTCATGATTATTTTGACCTCAAAATAATATATATTTTTGTGAAATTGCACATTTTATAGACTTGAATTGGTGTGATAAATTCTATTTTCGATAATAGTTGGAAATTTTCCTTGTTGCTCGATGATATCACTAAATCAGGACCCCACTACTTTTGTACGGACATGATTGCTTTTAATGAATTTTGAAGTGACAAAACACATGGACTCATTTGAAATTTAAGGCAATACCTCCTCCATGCATTACTCTGATTCCTTTTCTGGATTTGTTGTACACTTTTTTTTTCGTTTGCAGTATATAAGCTCCTGACATTTTTGTTTTTGGTTTTGGACCTACAGATATTTGATCCTCGAGCACGGTACTTGTCTATCCCAAATTCATGTATTTGGTTTTCATGTTACATTTGTTATTCTCGTGGTGTTTTGTCTGATGATTGGTCTGTTTCTGTGTGTGTTGCGTTTCGATGTTGTGTCGTTGTTCTCCTCTTATATTTAATGCGTTTCGCTCGGTTTTGGTTTGTTACCCCGATTTTGTTTTTTGTCCATGGATTTATGAGTTTTGAACAGCGGTATACTACTGTTGCCTTTATTTACTGGTCTAGTACAGTTAAGTTTTCAACTGACTTCAATTGACAGTTTTAGTTGCAAGTCCAGTAAAGTATGAAGTAAAATTCCGAGCTCCATGGACAATCCGGTAGTCCCTCAACATATGGCAAAATCCAAAGCTCAAACAAATCAAACAATATAGCAATATATAGTGATGTCTCTTTAGTTTCTGTCAAATTCAAGATTTAAGAGAGAAGATTTCTAATTTCACGAAGCGTTTTGTTAAGGTTTAAAACGCAGAACGGGATAATATATATATAGACTGTTACTGAGAAAAATTGTTTTATAGAAATAATGCATTACAATAAATGATGTGATAGGGCCACGATGAAGAACCTCAGTATTTTGAGCGAAAGGAGATGGGTCTCATTAGCTTTTACCCTAGGTTTATTTTAAGAAGAACTATTTATATAACTCACCCAAATAGATTCTCTCATGGAAATCGAGCAACATAAAAGAGTCGTAAAGTTTTATCAGTTTATCAATAAATCATTATCATAGTCCCAGAAATGGGTATCAAAATTCAACATCTGGTTAAAGTTTACCTATCTTGAAATGATTCAACAAATGTCACATTCATTTATGTTTTACTATTATCCTGTTATGTTCTTTTCCTTACAGACTAAAACAGTTCAAAGTGTCATTCAAAAGGCACTCGGAGTAATGCCAAATTTACAGTGTTACAGATATAAGGTAATACTAATCAATGTTAAAATCTTCAGGTTTTTTTTAATTGTAGTTCCCTAAATTGCAAGTAATTTGATGAAAACATAACAGAAGGTACTATTGAAAATGGATGATTGACTAATTAAATTGAAACGCTTCGAATTAATATGTTGCTATTCACACATTTTCTAATTGTATTTTCACAGTGTACATCAATAAATGTGTTTGTTTTAAATTTCAGTCAGATTACTTACTGGCAGAAATAAGGATATGTATGGACAAACGGTTTAAACTTATCGAATGCCCTACAAGTGACTCGACTTTATACTGGAAAAGACATGCTGAAACTGAACCTTGTAGAGGAGGAAAGATATATTTTCCTGAGATTAAAAGGAATTAATCATAAAAGAGACTAACAAATATATGAATGTTTATGCATAGGGTACACGATTTGTGGATGGTATAACGTAGCTTATGTTTACATTGGAAGTAATAAGCATGATGAATTATAGCTAACATGCAATTGATATGACTTTCCAGTTTTGGGGTGTAATAACTAACAATAAAGTGATCTTTATATATATATAGTTTTCTGACAGTATTATGATCCTCTCACACAAGTATAGTTGTGTAGATTTAAAAAAAAAAAAAAGGCAAAACCATTCAATTTTTAAGTTTGCTCAGCCAGAACAGTGCTACTGGTATACTGATTAAAATGTATGCAAATTTTAAAAAAAATCTTCTATTGTTAACATTTAAAAAAATAAAATTTTCCCATCTACTTTTCTAGCAAATTATTTTGTTGTCCTTTTTAGATTTATATAGGGCATATAAGAATAGTAATAAGGCTGGCATACAATTCATCAATTTCAAGGAAATTATTGGCATTCCAAACAAACCCGTCATAAATGAACACATTACACATTCCTGATCGGCACGAATATCGTGGGTATGCGTAATATCCCCTACAATGCCCTGGTTTCGTCTGTAAAGAAAAAAACATTATGATAAAGAGTCATTTGGCATAATCGATATTTTCCTAAAAATAACGCACGATGATAATGCTTTCTACAGAAAGAGCCCAAATCAATTAACACATCATAAATACATACCAGGAGTAACATTTGTACCACTGATGCGATATTTGTTCACAGAAGACTCATAAGTGACTGTTGAAAAAAATGAGTTAAAATGGCCAAAACAATTAACGAAGTTGAAGAGAATGAAAAACAAATTTTCGATTTGTTTTGCCAAATACATTTTTGTGTCTATTTCTGGTTCAAAAATTATTTAGTTATCAAGACCACGTAGATTTTCTGTCGATTGCTTATGAAGTAATTACTTTTACTTATTCTATGATTATTTTTACTCAATTTTAGCATCTAGCTTCTGCAAAAACTATGATGAATAAGAAAAAAAGTTAATAGACCGGATCTACTAATGATTCAACACGACAAAAATGTCATTCAACTCCTTATATGCATTATTGTCATTAAATGACAATTTTTACATTTTCGTGTGGTTTGGGTTACAACAATAGAAGATAAAGAGAACCTGCGCAGAAAAAAATATCAGCTAAACATTTCTAACAAACAGGTCAAAAGCTGCAACTGAAAGTCCATTTCGAAAAATTATTGTTATTGAAATATAAAAAAAGAAGGTGTAGTATGGTGTGACAACTCTCCACAAAAACAAAATCGAACATGAATTAACAACTAGAGGTAACCATACAACCTTCATCAATGAACAAAGACTATTTTACCCATTTGTTTTGTATTTTGAGTTGAAGAATGCTTTTCCGTGCAGGTTTTGTATATCGGAAAGAACACACATTCCCAATTTAAAACAAACAAGTCAGACAAATGAAAAAGAAAATAATACAAGTTATCTTCCAAAATAAATTCACCACCATCTTAGTTATCATTGACTTACCACTATTTTGGGTGACTCCGGTGAGAACTAGTGTGGTTTCTTCATACAATAGTGTCACCAGAGTCCCATAAAAAGTACAGACGACAATAAACAAAGTTTTCATCCTGTAATCTGAAAGTTATAAACAAGGTCAAGAATCATACAAAGTCATATTAATTTAAAAATAGACTTAAAAGATGAATTAACTTCGTATGCTATAATATACGATTAATAGATATAAGGAGCTGTGGTATGAGACAACTCTTCATCCAAGTCAAAATTTGTAAAAGTAAACCATTATAGGTCAAAGTATGGTCTTAACAGGGAGCCTTACGCTCATACCGAACAGCAAGCTATAAAGGGCCACAACAATGACATGTGTAAAGCCAAATAAACGAGAAAACAAATGGTCTAATCTATATAAAAAACGAGAAACGAAAAACCAAATCATCAAACGACTTCTGAACAACAGATTCCTGACTTAGGACAGGTGCAAACAAATGCGGCGTGTTAAAACGTTTTGATAGGTACCAAACTTTACCTGAAACAACAGTGTAACATCACAACATAGTGAGACACACTAAAAAATATCAATAGAAATGTCTTCACTCAATAAAAAAACATATAAACACAATTGAACATACACTGAACGAATGAATTTGATCTATGACACATTGTTAGTAAAAAATCAATAAAATGAGGGGTTAATAGATAAAGGCAACAGCAGTATACCACTGTGAGATGTAAACAATTTCAGAAAAAACAACCTTGAACAAACAAAAAAACGCTAAATAGATTAATGTACACAGGTATATGAAAATAGTTTTGTTGTAAAGTATACAGTTTAAATAAAGAACAGAATTCTTTCTGTTCATAGTACTAAGAAGTGAAAATCTATAGTCATAACCAACAAGACTTATCAAAGCTGGTATACATTACAACATAGAGAGATGAGACATAACTCTTAAAAAGTAAACATTAAATAACTCAAAAGCATTACAAATTGTAAAAACAGGTCAAATTAACAAGAAAGTTCGATATGAGCGAACTCGCAATTGTATCTACATAAGAAACTGCCTGTACCAAGTCAGGAATAAGACAGTTGTTATCCATTCGTTCGATTTGTTTGAGCTTTGGATTTTTCCATTTGATTAGGGACTTTCATTTTTGAATTTTCCTCAGAGTTCAGTATTTTTGTGAGTTTACTTTTTACTGACAGCTATTTAAAAGCCAAAAACAATTGATAATAAAAAAAAAACATGCCCCAGAGACTAAAACAGATCCCAGTTAAAGAAGACATGACTTGTGCAATGCCAAAAGTAAAAGTATTGACAGGCATTGATTATATGATTTTTGAAAAAAAAGATTTTTTTTTAATTAAGGAAAACTGCACTTGATAATTATGATCAAATAAACAATATAGGAAATAAACACCCATTTATCTATCACAATGCCACAATAGCGAAAACAAACAATTAAATATGTTTACATACTTTTCTATGCTTAACTGTCCCTATTTGACCATTCAACACCCATTGTTAACGGTTGGTAAAAATGCATATGCTAAATTTGATTTACAACAAGTAGCGAATAATTGACAGAAATATTGACCTTCTTCTGCATTTATCAAAACCATAGGTACAAGACGAAATTTTGTATCATATGTAAAAAGTCAAAAGTTTGAAAAAGCATCCGATACCTGTTGTCTTAAATAAAGTCAACGGTAGTAAACCGCTGTTCGAAATTCATAAATCGATTGAGAAAAAAAAACAAATTCGGGTCAGAAACGAAAACTGACAGAAACACATCAAATATAAGAGGAGAACAACGACACAACACTAAAAGGCAACATACACAGAAACGAACTATAATATAACATTGGCCATTTTTCCTGACTTGATACAGGACATTTTAAGAAAAAATGGTAGGTTGAACCTTAAAGTTTATGCATACCTTTTGTATGTTCCTGTGACAAGATTAATATTGGAGGTTAGCATAGGATCATATCAGTAATAAGTCCTATATAAATGAAATTGATTGCAACTCTGTCATAGAAAAGTGAAAAATACCAACATGATATAGCATGGTTATATTTTGTCATTAAAAATTCTAATATCAAATAAAATAGTAGATTCGGCTAAATATACTCCATAAGTGGGAACATTTTTTTATACAAAAAAAGTTCACAGTTGAAAAAACAGTCATCTCTTCTGTCTTGAAGTTTGGTCCTCCATCAACTTTACAAGTTGTCGATGTTTACATGTGGTTTAATATATGGAGCGGTCTTTAATATACCATTACGTGGTATATCAAATAAAGTTCAATGTGATAGCCTGATTAACACACTGCTATTTAACTTTGAAATCAAATGATAAGACATTCCAATAGGAATGCCAATTGTCTCAGTTATGAAGAAAGTCCATCTCAAGCAAAACTTGAGTTGACAAAATATCCAACATTCTGGTGGCATCAGTTTCAGTAACATTTTGCCAGAATTAGTATCAAATTAATATACTTCTTAATATTTTTTGTTAATAATGTTTAGCAAGCATAGTAGTTGAAGTTAGCACCAATCCACATTATCGCCTTTACATTAATTCAAAACATAGCTGTAGTCAATATAATCGGAATGAATATTTTGGTCGATATCTGTTTTAAGGTTAATTTTTATAAAATAAGTTTTAAATACAAAAATGAAATTTATAATTAGAATTTAAAACTATTCCTAGACATGGTACTAAGTATCCGGAAATTACATATGAGGAAGTACTTGATCAGCATCATATGATTGTTTGGAGCCTTTTGTGTTGATGTCCGAACACATGATTACTCTTTATAGTTGATTTATCAGCAAGTAAGTATATAATTTACTCCTTATCAATTTCTAAATTTCTTTAAGCTATTTTAGCAACAGAACAACACTTACTATTGCAGATGAAAAGAGTGAATTAGGTTTCATTTTGATTGTTGACACGAGACTGAAAGAGAATATAGTCGAAAAAATGTATCTTTAAGGAAATGAACATAAGATGGTTAAAATACGAGTTCAGTTGTAAACAACCACGGTTATTCGGACGTGGTAGGTTGTTGTAGGTAAAGATCTGTATACCATATTGTTTAAAACCGACATAATTCAAAAGAGATGATCACGGTTTGGTGATATTTTTATAGATTATTATGCTAGCAGCTATTGTTGTGACCGACGTCCAAGACTGTCGCCACCAAAAATAAACCACAACGGAATTAACATGTGTATGATGTATGATATACAAACGACCATTTTTTCAGTTCCGATCTCACTGTTTTTGGATTGAATGTCACATACGATTTCTCTCGACAAATTTATACAGGGAAAATATTTTCTGATACATATGTAATATTTCTCTAATTTGTATTATTTTTTTTTTATTTTCCTCTTTGAAAAAGAAAGATATTTTTTTTTTTATAGAAATCGGCTAAAAATCTTTAGAGAAATATATTTCACCACTCGTGTATTACGATATTTCTCCAATTTGAACAGTTAATTCTCTCTCGCTTTAAATATTAAAATTTACCTGTCTCGTTTGAAGAAATACCGTAACACACTTGATTCAATGGTGGAATATATATATAATGTATCGAGAAGACAAGACTAAATCGCGAAATTATCATTTCATTTATTTGCAGTGATATTACAATTATCACTTAACATTACTATAAAAAAATCAAATAACGTAAATTACATCTTCTTTGCGATTATTTTGTACTTTTAATCTAGATTTTTCTTTTTACCAGATTGTGGATGGTGTGATGAATTTCTTCTTCGTGACAGCAATTTTCCTGTTGACTTCCATAGCTACGTAAGTTATAAAATATATTTTATGCAGATACACATCTGTCACTCGCCGTTAAATACATTTTCCGCTCATTGTTGCAGGCCATATGGTGGCCTATAATTTCTAAATACCACTTTATTTTAAAAGTGGCGGATAGTTGTTTCGTTTCATTAGGCACATTTGAATTTTTGTATGCTTATGATTAATTATTTGATCTATTGGCGTTACTTTTTAACTTTTTGATATCACAAAATGGTGTGTTCCTTTTTTTCTCTCAATATAATAAAATTAGTTCATGAAAACTATAAAAAGTGTGAAGTGTGTTATCCTCTCCATAAGTATACATATTTGAATAAATGTTGATCTTGCATTGCCGTCTGTCTGTCTGTCTGTCAGACTGGATGGCTTAATGGCTGCTTAGATATATGATTACAGGAAGGAAGGATATTTTCTTTATTCCGATATCAAACCAAGCCAAATTCCCTCAATGTCATGGCTGAGACGAATGTGATTGCACAAAATCAAGTAGTAGTACTAGTTTGCAAACGTATAATTTTGTTTTATAGTTAATACATATATGGTGATAAATTGAAATTATTTGTAATAGAAAGTTCAAATAGTCGACTTATAATAAAAAGGTATTGTTATTCTATATTAACAACTTCCCCAGCATGTCAGCATTCGTATTCTCTAATTAAGTTTTGAATATTCGTTTTAGAACCTACAGTGCTAGATGGGATCACTTCATATTCGCACAAGAATGGCCTCAAACAGCTTGCACGATGGGCAAGAAAGAAGAGGTATTCCTCTTATATGTAAATAAAACCGAATATGTCTCAATACGTGTATTCATTACACAGGGGAGAGGGAAAACTACATAAGGGTTTTGTATTGGACTAAGTTCTGAACTCATAGAACCCCATCTATTATTTTATATGCAATGTTTTCTTTCTAATAAAAAAATCTGACGATTTCAATTTATTTCAATGATTAAATGTAGTTGTGAAAAATATTGAAAAGAAGCATCACCTATGCACTGCTCCAAACATATGATTGTGTTTGTAATAACACGAACATTGCATATAGAATTAGGGTTATATGATTGAAATATATATATAACACAGCCAACAATATATGACAAGAAAGATTATAAAGATCTTCAATATTGAAGAGGGAGACCTAATGATTATGTAGTTAAACTTGTTTTTTTTAACTTGACAGTATTTTTAGAGCAGAATTATTTTTGTTTGTTTGTAGAATTTCTCGACACCGAACAGTTGAAGAAAAATAATACAAATGGCTTAGGCCAGGTGAAAATCAGCGTAATGATGTTGTTTTCTCAAATCAGCTCATCTCGACTATAACTACTCCAAAACATGTGACGCGATTATCACTGCAAGTTGTCTTACTCATTCAACCGAGAGAAAAAGAAACTAAACAATTGTGAGAAGTTAACTTATTTTCCAGAACAAGAAATTAGTAGTTAATTCACATGTATGAAGCAGTCTGAACCATAAATAACGCTGCAATATGACTGAGCATTGGTTAATCTAGTTATATATTTAAAAAAAAAATGCACAGTGAACATGTTAATGTAAAATGTCCGTTATTATAAAGGCACGAAATATGAACAACTTCTTCTAATTAAGTTTCAGGGGTTATACCACCATTGATTTCTCTGTCAGTCTTACTGGACATAATCTTTATTTGTTTCAAATCAATGTATACTTCGAACGAGTTTAGTTTCATCCTGTGCAGTACTACAGTGAACACTATAATTGCTTACATCCACTTCATTTTAACTTGATGGGTAGTGGTGTCATTGGCAATCATATCACATCTCTTTATTTTTATATTTCACATTACATCTGATCGCTTATAAGAGAAAAAAACATCACCGGTAGTAAATTAACTCATTAACTGGTCGTATTTTATTTACAATGTGAGCACCACATTTAAACTTCAAATTAATGAAATTTGGATGAACAATTTTGTCTTTTCCTGATGAGTTTATTTGTATCATGTAAAACAAGAGTATATTACGTTTATAGCAACATATCTTTTTGAGCAGTCCTCGAGTTGTTCTAGATTTTCAAGATAAACAGAGCAAATAGTTATATTTACTTATTCCGGTGCCAGCGATATGACGAAGTGCAATTTTGCAGCTTCATCCATGCAATTGCAATTTTTAAAGGAGGGATTTCAGAAAGGGTAGGTGTTTTATGACAAAACGTATTATTGACACCTAAACACAATTAACAATACATACGATTTTGTGTGAAGAACTTATCAATAGATTTGTGAAAACATTATGAAAACTTTAATTCAACCGCCATGTATTGTCTTTGGTCAAGATAGTGTAGAAGTTTACAAGAATTTGATAGATTTTAATTGTAGCATAAGTGTAACGATTCTATCCTATCCTCTAAAAAGTGGAGGGGAAGGGATTGAAGTGTAACCCTAGGATAGAGAAGATGGAGTTTAAGTTTTGTAAAATATGTTGTTTTTCAAATTTTTCATTAAAAATAGTTCAAACATAAACATGAAATCAATTTCAGCCTTTTCCTTTACAGCACAAAACATGCTCAATTCCTGCTTACATCAATTCGTTCATTATTCACGGACTGTGGTAAGCTAAAATAGTTATCTGGATTATAATTTAATACGCCAGACGCGCGCTTCGTCTACATAAGACTCATCAGTGACGCTCATATCAAAACAGCTAAACATTTCACAGTATATACCAGATGAGCGTGATAATTCCCGCAAAATGTTTTAGAACCAACATACATTAAAGATATTTATTTGTTGACGTCTTAATAACATCATAGTAGTTTTTGTTCGTAGTGTTAAGTTTATAATAAGAATATGTTAAATTTGACAGATAATTAAAAGAATGTAAAAAGCATTTGATATTTTGATTGATAGTCAGGTAGATTTCTTTTTCTTTCAGATTGCCTCCCCATTAAAATTACATCAATAAAAACAAGAAAATTTTTAAATTCATTGCAATATATTCATGAAGATAGCATACTCTTTAGGTCAAACGATAATGTATTATTTGGTATAGTATAAGGGGCATGGTCCTCCTTATGCAACAACATGCATAAATAATGCACAGACCTAGAAATCTGAACCTAACGCTAACTTGTTGTCCCTTTTCAAATCTGATGTCAGACACAGAGGAGACCTAGAGTTTGTTTTTTTTATTAGTGACAAACACCCACGCTGAAATGTCTATAAAAGGTTTTACACTAAATAATGTTGCATTTTGAAAATTCTCACCTGCTTGAACCTCGCTCATTTAAAGATATATACATACAAAGGATGTTTTAGAGAACATGGATGAAACACTTACCACCGGACTTTGAGAAACCAGACATACTCAATTCATCTTAAAAAGTATGATGATTTTTTTTTAATTGCAGGCCGTCCTTGGGATCAAAAGAAGGGCCAAAGAATTGTAAATCAGTTCCTTTCGTTATGAGCAAGATAAAGGTAATGATAACTATAATTCAACATCCATAAAAAGACATTTTCTAAATGAGGAGTCATGTGTTAATCTGTTTATTAAGCCAATATGAGTGTGTCAAAAAAAATGGACAAGGCTCCATGATGAGGACCGTACCTTGACCTACAATGGTTTACTTGTATAAATTGTGACTTGGATGGAGAGTTTTCTCATTGGCATTCATACCACATCTTCCTATATCTATTGAATATTAACAGAAACATATATGTTTGTCTCCAATTACTAAACAAATCGGAAACCAGGGCCAACAAGAGTTTCAAGTCAAAATGCTAATTGAAAGCCAAGGATCTCTAGATGAATATAATATTTTGTAATTTTGTTGTATGTGGTTGTGTTTTGAACCAAATTGATGAGTTCAAACCTTTCCAACAGATTTCTACATGCAGTTATTTCTTTTGTTGCGTTCTTACACGACTGTTCCAGGTTAGAAAGATTGGGCGCTTATATAAATTGAGATCTCCGCCATATTCTTTGCGAATAAGAAGAATGTGGTGAACCAAGAACCGATAAAGTAGAGGTTGTCGTTGTTCGTTCATTGTTGCAAATCAAGAAAGGGACATGTTTTGCTGTTTATTTTATATTTAATTCAAGTCAGATTCCTAGAGTATATTTCTGTAGCTTGAATATAACTTGTAAAGGTAAATTTTCTAAACGTTGTCTATCAAATAGAAACAAAACTATTCATAAGATTATTGGGAAAAGTCTGCAATTATTGCCCCAAAGAATTTCTACATTTTTAAGGAGAAAACTAAATGGTTAAACTATTTCATCAAATTTCCAGTTAGTATGCATTGCATATCTATCTTGTTCATTGAGACGAAAAGTTTATAAGGGTTACAGCAAACATTTTTATATAGAGATTTTTCGTAACAACCATTTGAATCGGTACCTACTTGAAAAATACTCTTTCAAATAGATGATTTATATAATTGTTCATTCAAAATAAATTTCGATACGTTATGTTGCCACAGAAGACAACCTATAGACTGCACCACAAAAATCGATTTAGACATGCTTAGGATCAAACCAAAGTACTTGAACACGGTATAGGTTCCATTTTATGTTTCTCATACTTGCACCTTTGTAATTGTAGAATATAACAGATGAATTACAGCATGCTTGGCCCAACATTTTCAAAAAATCTCGTCCTTCTGATTTCTGGTAAGATATTTATTATATTTACTAATTATCATGATGATTTTACCAAAAAATATGTGTTCCTGTTGAAAGAACCGGCACCCCTCCCTGTCGATCTTTTCTTATTTTCATATGAGTCGGAGTATCTTCAGACACTTGTTAAAAACAAGAAGATCTAAGAAGTCATTTAATTTTTAAAATGATTTCTGATTAAGATATTCTCAATAACCAGAAGTTCAGGAAACAACAGACACGGCTTACTCTGTCATATTTTCAGACTTAAATCAAGAGTTTTATATAAGAAGTCATCTCAGTATCAGGTAAATGAAAAGATTTTCTTTTTGAAATTATCAATTTTCTCCACCTTTGTAGCAAATTCCCAACTCCACTTGAATATGGGATATACATTTCCCAATTTATTCGGTATTTATGAGCTTGATACGGCTACTCATACTTCATAAAAAGACAACTACGCTGAACAGAAAGTTGTTGAAACAGGCTTATGGATAAGTGGGTCTCTTCCGTTTTCGTAAACAGCTGATTGGAAGATATCAATACCTCGTTCATAAATATTCTATTTCGGTACTTAAACATCCCGTCAATGTGTTTGTATTGTCTTTCATTTTTTGCTGGTTTGTTTTGTATATACGACTTTTTGTTTTTCTTTGGTTCTTATAACGTGACTCTGTACTTTAAAAGATCCCGCCAGTATGATATTGTTCTATTTTATGTCATTATGATATGTTTCTATTATGAATTGCAAAATATGTTGAAACACAAACGCCAAATTATTCAATCGCGTAATGGAATGAACTATTTGTGGATTCTTACAAATTCTATATAACTTTTGGACTATTTTAAATCTCGGTCTATTTCTGAAATTAATTTTTACATACTTTTGAATTTTTAATCCTGTATGCTAACATTGCCTATGTGAAATTTTAAAATTGTTTGTATGTACATTGGACGACAAATATATGTGACGCATGAAATTTTCTGACGTCGAATCAGACACGCAGATCAATGAATGTGTTTGTAGATAAAAGAGGGACGAACGATACCAAAGGGACAGTCAAACTCATAAATTTAAAACAAATTGACAACACCATGGCTAAAAATGAAAAAGACAAACAAAAAACAGCACACATGACACAACATAGAAAACTAAAGAATAAACAATACGAACCCCACCAAAAAAGTAGGGGTGATGTCAGGTGCTCCGGAAGGGTAAACAGATCCTGCTCCACATGTGGCACCCGTCGTGTTGCTTATGTGATAACAAATCCGGTAAATAGTCTAATTCGGTAGGTCACATTCATGAAAGGGAAGGGGATTGTAGTTACGACGTAAGGAACATATCCGATATCATTTGTGAAACGGTTATTCAATAACGGTCAACCAACTCGTGATGGCGTCCGTAAAATTTACGAAGGAATGATTTCAACTTCACCATTTGGAACTCTTGGTTTAATAGCTTCCTTGTGAGCAACAACCCTCAATCAAAAAAATCATGATAGGAAATGCAAGCACGAGAATATCGTATCAATTGGGAGATATTACCCCCGTATGCAGGGGCTGCTGGAATGTTGCTACTTAGAAATGGAAAGTTCACAATTGGAAAGCTGAAATCATCTCTTTTGTCGTAAAGTTTTGTTTTCAACCGACCCTCATTGTAAATTTCTAGATGTAAGTCAAGATATGAGGCCGACTTAACTGTATCTGTAGTATCCTTTATCGCTAGCTCGATGGGATAGATGCGTTCCACATAGTCACATAGATGTTGTTGTGTCCTGTTAAATAGTTCCTTTGAAAAATTGTTACACGATGATGACTGCTGTACCCATAGTTTGGCTATTTTATTTATCATGTCTGTTTAGTTGTAAATATAACGGAATTCGACGAGACTGTCATCAAAGTGAAAGGGTTAGCGCTATAAAACCAGGTTTAATCCACCATTTTCTACATTTGAAAATGCCTGTACCAAGTCAGGAATATGACAGTTCTTGTCCATTCGTTTTTGATGTATTTTGTTATTTGATTTTGCCATGTGATTGTGGACTTTCCGATTGGATTTTTCTCTGAGTTTAGTATTTTTGAGATTTTCCTTTTTTTCAACGTCACAAATAATAAATCATTTTATAACATTTCCCAGTTAAATAAAAACCGATAGTTTCATATGTGAAATAAACGTGGTTATTTCACTCTCTGACGTCATACATAAATAAGCGTTGTCAAGACGTCGATTACGTCGGATCAAAACAAATTGTGAATGCGTAGGTAAAGAATATAGTTCCTTCCATTTTCTAAATTAATTTCATAAAAAAAGCCGTTTGCCAATGTAATAAAAATAATAACTGATCAAAGAATTCAAATTCAGAAAAATATTCAACTCGTGATCGAACAACACTTATAATTAACTCATGCGCTACGCGCATTCGTGAATTATTGTGTTATTCGGTCACTCGTTTAATATTTTTCTCTATTTGAATTCTTTGATTAGTTATTCTATAAATTTGAAGTATAGATTCTAAGTACTGTCAATGTTAATCATCATGATAACTTTTTATGGTGTTCTTTTATTCGTCTTGGTGAATCTTTAACATTTACTGCTTAGTCGGTAATATCCGTTTGATGCGTCTCGTTATTTATACATACATCCATTATTTTGTTGTGCTCTTGTCATTTTTTGTATTTTTCTCCTTCATTTTTGATTATGGGTTTTTTCTTAATGCCATTTTGTTTTTCTTTTTTGGAAAATTTGTTTGTTTTAATATTGATTAAGATTATAACACAATGTTGACTACTGTTTCTTTGGTGTTGACTTTTTTTCCTATTATGCCTGGATTTTTTTCACGCACTGTTGTCACTATTACAGTCTTTCATTTGGCTGTCATATAAGTGAGGTTTAGTTAGCTATTTTCTGTACCAAGTCAGGAATATTGCAATTGTTTTCCAGGCCTTTGATGCATTTGAGCTTTTGATTTTGCCATCTGATATGGTTCTTTCCGTTTTGAATTTTCCTTGGAGTTCATATTAAGATAAGTTCATAAGACGTGTCACGGTACTTGTCTATCCCAAATTCATGTATTTGGTTTTGATGTTATATTTGTTATTTTCGTGGGATTTTTTCTGATGCTTGGTCCGTTTCTGTTTGTGTTACATTGTAGTGTTGTGTCGTTGTTCTCCTCTTATATTTAATACGTTTTCCTTAGTTTTAGTTTGTTTCCCCGATTTTGTTTTTTGTCCATGGATTTATGAGTTTGAACAGCGGTATACTACTGTTGCCTTTATTCATATTAAGATAAACGCCACAAGTTTTGCTACTCAAAGAGTTGAAAAAAATACGCGTTTGAATATACCATACTATATATCATAAAAACATGGACAAGTAGTAATCAGTAGAGATCTACCGTTGCAAAGTTTCAAAAACTTTGAATTTGTGCCTGTTTTGCTACACTATCACAGTGTTTTTATCTGAAACTCACAATAAAGCCTTCAACATGGAACAAAAAATCTTTCACTTATCTACAAGTGTAAGATGACACGTAAATCCCATCAGAAACTTTAATATGTTGATTTTAACTTTGTATGAATGCAGGAAACATGAATGGAACACACATGGAACATGTGCCTTAAGTCTGATTACAACTGGAACAGAATATCTGTTCTTTAGGAAAGCACTCGATTTAATGAAAACATACAATGCGTCAAAGTAAGTTTTAGACTTAATAATATAATATCAAAAGTTTACAATGTGAAACGATGAAAACAAAACTGGACAAAATATATTTAAGGAAAGACAACCGGTGCTATTTTCAAAGTTTCATTCGACACATCCCTAAAATATGAATAGTATTATTTTATGACACTTTTAGTCCGTTTGAAAAACTGAATTAAAATCACAAATAACAATATCGATTCATGGCATTTAATTTTTGTCAGATAAATTGATAAAAGACTTTTTGTTGCTAAACGTAAATTGGCGAGTATGTCATGCATATTTCGCTTGTTTATCCTGTCTATTTAAGACGAGGGCCTGTTTCAAAACAATTGATGAATTCGAACATTATAAATTGCGGTGAAAACGGGAAAATGCGATTGATTTAAAATGCCACTTTGTACAAACGAAATCGAATTAGAAATAAAAGAAAAATGCTATACACAATATAATCAAATTTAGTATTGTCTTAATGGTTATTATTTCAATGTTTATCTAATCACCATCTTTCATTAAGCATCAAAGAAACAAAAATGTAAATACAACACAAATCAATAGACCAAAAATAACATAATGATTAACGTTCATTATAGATTCCTGAATAAAGTGAATATTACACCAAATGACACAACACCTTATGTTGTAAGTATCATATGAGGAAATAATACAAAGACACATTTTTCCATTATTTTTATGTTTTTATTTCGACCTAAAAAAATCATTTAATTAAATGCATATTTTATGAATTTGAAGAGGTACGGTAAATCCTATCTTTGCCACTGGCCCGACATCTCTGATGGTTTATTCTTATTTATTATATAAATGATATACAAGGAGCCACGATAGAGAACCTCAGTACTTTCAGCGAAAGGGGATGGGATATATCAGTTTTTACCCTAGTAATGAATAATTGAATTTTGAATGTAACGCGTCTTCTGATTGGCTGACGTTATTTTGTTATCAGCCCATAGACATAGTTTAGTCATGTAACCGTGACGTCATCAACGTTTTTTCATGGTTTTCTACGGTTTAAAATGGATTTTAGAATTCAATTATAAGAAATGACTGTAATATTTTTCTGTCTAATCGAAATAACATTAAAAAAATTGTGGTGCACACTGTTAAATAACCTGCTACGCGCATTATTCAGTGTGCACTAAATTTTGTATGTAATTTCTTCATAGACATAAAAAATATTACAGTCATTCCTTAATTAAAGAAGCGTTTTTCATATAACATTCCTGAATTAGCTTCTATATGTTATTCATTCAAGTAACTCAAAATAAACATCTCCATCAACTTGTCAATAAATCGTTATCATATAAAAAAGAATATGTGGTATGATTGCCGATAAAACAACTCTCCACAAGAGACCGAAATGACACAGAAATTAACAACTATATCAAATCAAATAAAATCAAATCAAATATGTGTATTTCCTAATCAAAGGGTCCTTATAGGCATATCAATTACAAACAAATAAATCATAATAGACAAAACACAAATACATGTTAAGAAACAATATGAAACTAAACATTATAATATGATTCATATAAAAACAAAAGAACAGTATATATATATATATATATATATATATATATATATATATATATATACAATATTGTCAGTTCGGCAAAATACGATAACTCTTCACCAAATTTTATCATATATTATCAAATATCACCATACGGCGTTAAACAATAATCGAAGCCAATACCGCATAGTCAGCTATAAAAGACCCCAAAATGACAATGTAAAACAATAGTTCCCTAGCAATGGGTCTCACAATTTACCGTCTGGTTAAAGTTTACCTATCTTGAAATGTTTCCACAAATGTCACAGTCATTCATATTTTACCATCATTTTGTTAATTTTTTTTACAGACTAAAACAATTGAAAACATCCTTCAAAAGAAACTAGGAGTAATGCCAAATTTACAGTGTTACAGATATAAGGTAATAATAATAAATCTTTTGTTTCCTTTACTTAAGATTTTATTATTTGTTTTAATTTGCAAGTCCATAAAGAGTCATGTTCGGGGCCTTTACAGCTTGTTTGATGTGAGCCAAGGCTCCGTGTTAAAGACATTAGTTTCGCCTATAATGGTTAACGTTTGCAAATTCTGACTTGGATGGAGAGTTCTCTCATTTGCAATCATACCACATCTTCGTATATCTACCAGAAGGTTCTATTGAATAGTTATCAAAGGTACCAGGATTATAATTGAGTACGCCAGACGCGCGTTTCGTCTACATAAGACTCATCAGTGACGCTCATATCAAAATATATATAAAGCCAAACAAGTGCAAAGTTGAAGAGCATTGAGGATCCAAAATTCCAAAAAGTTGGATCCTTCCCTAACACAAGAGTTGTTAATGTAGTTTAATATGCTATTTGCACATATTTTAATAGTGTTTTGTACATTACAGTCCCTGTCAGGTAAAAGAAAAACTGACTTGGCAGAAATAAGAATATGTATGGACAAACAGTTTAAACTTATCAAATGTCCTCAAGATGACTCGACGCTATACTGGAGCAGACTATCTCAAACACAATCTTGTCGTGGAGGAGAGATATATATTCCTGAGATTAAAAGAAACTAATCCACTCAAAGAGAACAACAAATATACGATTAAGCTAAATCTTATGCAATTGCAATGTTGTTATGCATAGGGTATATGATTTGTTGAATAAATAGACAAGATAAATTTAGCTAACCATACATACGATTTTTCATTTGTGTATTCTATAAACAAACAGTAAAGTGTTCTTTGTATATACTGTATATAGATTGATTGGTATATTATAAGCTTGTGACACAATAAAATTGAGAAAGGAAAGGAGGAATGTGTCAAAGAGACAGCAACCCGACCATAGAGTAGACAGCAGCCAAAGGCCACCAAAGGGTCTTCAATATAGGGAGAAACTCCCCCAACCGGAGGCGTCCTTCAGCTGGTCCCTTAAAAATATATATACTAATACAGTGATAATGGACGTCATACTAAACTCCAGATTATACACAAGAAACTAAAATAAAAAATCATACAAGACTTACAAAGGCCAGAGGCTCCTGACTTGGGACAGGCGCAAAATTGTGGCGGGGTTAAACATGATAATGAGATAACAACCCTACCCCTATACCTCTAGCCAATGTAGAAAAGTAAACGCATAACATTAAAGCACATTAAAATTCAGTTTAAGAGAAATCCGAGTCCGATGTCAGAAGACGTATCAAAAGAAAATAAATAAAATGACAATTATCCTTAAATAACAACAGACAACATGCAGACTTCTTATACGTTCAGGTATTTCACATCCAATTTTTTATGGAAATATTCTTTATAAAGCACAAAGGTGTCAGTATTCACCTCAAAAACTAACAAAACCTTTGAATAGACTTATTAAGAAGGGATTTAGTTACTATACTGTTGTCAGGTCATTAAAGATTGCATATTTTGGCGTTAATACTGATTCACTTATAGGGTCTTTGCATCGGAACTAAACACATTTATTCAAAAACCATTGTTGGCATGACACGGGTTATGTTCTTCTCATATATGTTATGATGGTATGATACTAAACCCCTAACGGGAAGGATTGTGCCTGATGTTCATATGATGAAATCATAATCTTTCAGTCAGTTTATTTGAAGTCTGGAGCTGGCATGTCAGTTAACTGCTAGTAGTCTGTTGTTATTTATGTATTATTGTCATTTTGTTTATTTTCTTTGGTTACATCTTCTGACATCAGACTCGGACTTCTCTTGAACTGAATTTTAATGTGCGTATTGTTATGCGTTTACTTTTCTACATTGGCTAGAGGTACAGGGGGAGGGTTGAGATCTCACAAACATGTTTAACCCCGCCGCATTTTTGCGCCTGTCCCAAGTCAGGAGCCTCTGGCCTTTGTTAGTCTTGAAGTATTTTAATTTTAGTTTCTTGTGTACAATTTGGAAATTAGTATGGCGTTCATTATCACTGAACTAGTATATATTTGTTTAGGGGCCAGCTGAAGGACGCCTGTGAATAGTAGGCACAATCCCTCCCGTTAGGGTAGTATTTTTGTATGAATTTATAAAAAAAGAATAAGACCATTATAAATTATTTTATTAAGTTCGCTCAGCCAGGTGCTATTAGTAAACTCTATATAATAAAACTGCATACAAATTTACACCATTTTATACATGAAAAAAATCTATCGTTAATATTTTGGTAAATAAAATTCATCCAATTATCTTTTTAGCAGATTTTTTTGTCGGTAATAAAAGAGTGTTGAGTTTTTTTAACACATAATTTTATTTGTTTCTGCAAAAGTACTTTATCCACATGGTCGATTTTCCCAAGCTATTTTAATTTGTTATGAGGCTGACATACAAGCTGTCTTGCACTCATCAATGTCAAGGTAGTTGTTGGCATTCCCATCACAACCGCCATAAATAAACACTTTACACATTCCTGATCGGTACGAATATCGCGGGAAATATCCCCGACAATGCCCTGGTCTGGTCGGCAACAAGCAGTCTGTAAAGAAAACACAAGAAAATAATGCTTTTTTACACAACAAAGTCATCATAGGTTCATACCAGGAACTCGCTTTTTCTCTAATCATTGGTAAAAAAGAATTCAAATAAATAAAATGATGAGAAAGTCTTATTCTACAAGGATTGAACACCGCTACAGTTGACTCCTCATATAGGTTTATCAAAGAACGCTTTCTGCGATTTTTACGATTTCAGAAACAACATAGGCAGATAGATGGAAACTGAATAGAAAAAATGTTGTAGCTCATACATTTATACAAATACGTCAAGAATGCCAGAACTACTGAAAGTCCGTTTCTTTTAATTTTAATGTCCTTCAAAACTTAAGAAAAAAGGAGAGAATACTAGTTAAAAAAACTCATTCGTCATAAAATATATATCTATAGATATAAGTAGATGTGGCATGAATGCCAATGAGACAAATCTCTATCTAAGTCACAATTGGAAAAAAGTAAACTATTATAGGTAAAATTACGGCATACAACAAAGAGCCTCGGCTCACACCGAACAGCTAGCTTTAAGGTACCCCAAAATGACTGGTGTAAAACCATTCAGTCTGTTTGGGAATGGTCATTGCTGGAAATGAACATAGTTCAAAGTAAGCTACACCTCTAGTTTATAATATCATATTATGGAAGCATCATCTAATGGACGTTTGTATGAGGTTCTTCATTGTTTAAAATTAAATTAACTCATATGTGATGTTTTTCTTTTTGGGATTTTCTAATATAATTCCGTTGACTTTCCCAAATATCTCTCCATAGTTACTACACAGACGAAAAAAAGGCATTCTGATCAGTTTAACACTCTTTCTAAGATGCAAAAACTTAGATTTCCATTTTTAAACAAAGTCCACGAAAGAAAAACTAAAAAGGTTAACTCACCAAAGATAAATTTATAAGCAATTTGTGATAAGCAATTTAGTGGGTGATTTTCTCGCCGCGTAAAAAAACATTGGTGGCCTTCGCCTGTTGTCTGCTCTTAGGTAGGGTTGTTGTCTCTTTCACACATTCCCTATTTCCATTTTCAATTTTATTGATTTACCACTATAATAAATTTAAATATCGCGCACAAAAAAGGAAAAAAATAACAATGTAATCCCCTAAAATAAGTTTGGCACTAACTTGATATATTTTGACATACCGTTATTGCCAGTGAATTCGGTGGGGGCTGGAATCGTTGATCCATGCACAAATGTTATCAAAGTCACAAAGAAAATACAGATGGCAATAAACAAAGTTTTCATCTTGTAATCTGAAAGTTATAAACCAGGATAAGAATGATATTTTAATTAGATAATGATGTAGTTGACCTGACAAATAATTAAACAATATGATAAATATATCCTTTTTAAAACTAACAATATACATTTATCTGATTTTTAGACTACATTTTCTCATAAAAACTGCACATAATAGTGAAATAAACAAATATGCATCAATCGTTATGCTATAATCTTGAACACAAACAATTTGAGTATCTTACATACTTTTTCATTCACAAGTCTCTCTATTTGACAATGCAGCGCTCGCTGTAACGGATGACATTGTGTTGCATAGACAAAAGATAAAATTCATATACCCCATTTTGATTTATTTAGGTAGCGAATAATGAAAAGAAATATTGACCTTCTTCTATGCATGTCTTAATTACGAGTACAAGACGATACTTTTCTTTTTAACATATATACTTTCTTACTTACATATACTGAATGCACTAACGATAGTTTATTTAGTTCCTGTGGTCTAAATCTAAAATCTCATGCTCACCTTTTAAATTGACTTTTCTCTGTGGAAAGACTTAAATGGGAAGTGAACATATGATTCATATCAGTAAATTGGTCCTACATAATCGACATTGATTTCAAATCTGTCTTACAATAGTATGTTTCTTTAAATGTCGACTCTGAGGTGGAATGGATGTATTCATCCGAAACTAGGTTGTTCTTGTGTGTACTCTACTGACCATTATGATCTGACAAAAAAATATAGCATTCAATGAACACATTTTTCAAGCTGAGGGATGAATCAGTATTTATAACATTTTGAGTTCATTTCATGATAAAAGGCCACAAACCATTAGTGACCTCAGGTTTATAGCCATGACGTTTTCAATTATCTCTGATCTGCGAGTTTGGTTGTCCCTCTGGTATCTTTCGCCCCTCTTTTATAAAGTTAACATAAAAAGTAAACGGTTATCATACATTTTCATATATATTTCTGAATATTATAATAAAAGTACTATAGTTTAGTGTGCATGTAGGTTTTTGGTCAATGTTAAACATTTAGGATTAATCTTAAAAGGCTATCATTATCCCTGTATATGTATGGTCGAGCTAAAAATACTACCGCTTTTCCTAAAGCAGTTTTTCATATAAAGTGGGAATTTTCTACATTCATACCCGTTTAGAATGTAAAAAAAAATGAAATCAAATTATAATCGGAAATAAAACGTTTTATCTTAAGTAAATATATTCAGCATCTCAATTTGAATCTATAGTCAATTGTATCGGCACTGTCTGCTAAAAACACCCAAAACAAACTAAGCTAAGCTATTCGAGATTCAAGACGTACGTTCAAAATTGACTCTACAATGTGCTATCATGTTTCAAGAGTTTGCAAACACTCAATATCAGGACAAACGTACTCTGATTATTTTCTTCATTCCAGGAATATTTCCTGAAAGTTTTTGAACCTGCGCTAAAATGGTCATAGTTTAAACCGTGCACAGATTTAAAAAAAAAAGAAACAAAAAGAAGAAACAAATATCTGATTAGTTAAGCCTTTTCAAATGATTTTCATAGTATGTTCTTATTGTTATCTAGACATACAATAATTCATATTTTATGGTAATGACATTGGTGGATAGACATCACATTTGATAACAAGTCAATCATCTCGGTGATGTCTGCAAAAAAATCAACTATATGTAGATACAGAAGAAGTACGTACGAAGTTAGTGCACATGAGAAGTGCTAATCAGTTTTAAAGTTTGATTAAAATCAAGATCAGGACAAACATACTCTCAGTAATTCCTGTGTAATGATGTTCACTTCAGCTCTCAAATGATAGTTTTATGTATGCATATTAAAAACATATTTAGTTTCTAGGTACTTTTCCATGAAACAAGTGCCAAAAAAGCTGCTTCCGGTTTCAAAGTCACTTTCGGTTGATTTTTCAAGATGACATTTCAACTTATAGTTTGCAAAAGACCCTATGGTTTTATCATCTACAAAGTTGGGAAATAATCAATAAACCTTAAATTTTAATCAATTCAGGTCCAGCACCTTTTTAAGATGTCATTGTTTCAGACCAAATGTATCATATCTTAATCACAATTAGGCAAACATTTTTTTTTTTTAAGACATATAAACGTTTTATTGCTAAATATTTCCTGTATACAATTACCGTAGTCGTCCAGGAACAGACTAAGGGTCCCTGTTTACAAAATGAACCATCTATCCAGGGGAAATAGAAGGCAATACAAATCTAGTCCACCTTTTACCTTGGATTTACAATTAGTGTAAAAAAATATAACCATATAATGTTAGAAGCATCTAACGGTTCCATTATTATTTTAAAGTAGTAAGTACATGTAAATAATAAGATACCCACACAAAAGATGTGCACTTACTACAATAAACATGATAGTTTAAATTTTATATCATTTTTTTTTATATTTGTATAAATTGTTAACATCGATATTCTTATAGGATAAATCATAAAAAAAAGTGCACTTTGACTCAAGCTTATACTGTAATTACTGTCTAAATTTTCATTATTGCCGACTCCAATTTTGTCTTGTCAATGATGTCAACGCCTTTCAAGAGAAGAACAAATTTTAGATTATTTTTCAAGTTTTGTTTCCAGATATTATAAATATCTTGCGGTGCTTTAGGCGTTTTGTTAAATTTTATTGAATTCCTAATTTTCCATAGTGTCCATTTAAAATATATGATAATTATGTTTAAAAAATTATCATATTTTAGTTCTCCCGTGTTTTTTCCTAACATAATGTCCTTTTCAACAAAAGAATAATTTATTCCTATGTTTGATTTGATTAATATTTCTTGGAGATTTTTAAAAATTAACTGTGATGTACTACAACTAAAAAATAAGTGTTGCAGGGTTTCTATATTACTTTCATTTTGACAAATGTGGCATTTTCCATTTGAAATCTTCATTTTCTTTAATCTTTCTTCAGTATATAAAATATTGTGCATGGATCTCCATTGAAATTCTTTTACTTTATTTTCAATTTTCAAATGTTTTAATCCCGACCACATATTTTCCCAAGGTATATTTGTTCCAAATATTTCCTCCCACTTAATTTGACATTTTGGAGATACATCTTTATTTAAAACCGTATGAATATATTTGAGTTTTAACTTTGATGGTTTGATTGTTTGGTTGTTTAAGTTAATGATCTCAAATTCATTTGATATCTTTAATTTACTAATAGGCAAACATGTTTCACTAGTTCTTTTATGTATCTCTTTTAAAATGACAGAGGAGATTAAGGAACAAAAAAGTCAAAATAATTCGTTTCTATTTTTTGGACCCAGGACTTCAAATCGACACGCCTTAGGTCTCTATCCCCTATTGTTTACCAGTTACACACGCTTATCACTTACCTAAAATTCATTAGGGGAAATAACTGTCAAATGGAGTATTGCTTCCGTAAAAATTGGACAAATGATCATTAGGATATAGCGAGCAATTTGGTAAAATTAATTTGTCGCTTTCTTTTACTGTTAAGGAAGAGATCTAGCCACAAGGAAAATAGTTTTTACCGAGATAACAATTAAAAAATCTTTGACTAAGCAGGGTCAGTCTTATAGCAAAATAACTATTAAATATCATATGCAAAAGATCTAAGCAAAATCTTGCAAAATCACAAAACAGATTTGGCGGAAGAAGAAGTCATAATAATCAGAAAAAATACAACAGTTCTTTCCACTGAAAAGTAGAAAGACGTAAATATCCTTCTTTCAACACCTACTCTAATTCTAATCTAATTTAGGTGTGAACAACATTTCTTATGAATGATAAACAGGAGTCAGTGATAGTTTTAGACTTAGAACATACTCACCCCTTCTCGCCCAATGAAATGTCAATTTTTTCCCCTCTAATTTCCATAGTACATGGTTTTCCATGCACTATGAAATGCTATACATGAATGACTTTTTATTGTCAGTTAATTATGAAAGTGAACTCTCAATAACAGTACTAACGAAGTGTACAATTCCCTGATGCATTTTCCATGGGAAAAGAGCCGACTGATTAAAGATGAAAGAGCAAAGATTAAACAAAACATTTTGAATTTTGTAAATTTTCATGCATTTTCTAACGGTACACATATATAGAATAAACAAAAATAATTTGGGTAAGGATGTAGGCAAAATAATATACCTGACATTTGAGGGATTTTTTTTTCTTTCAAGAAAAAAATGCCAGACTGTTGATATATAAGGTTAAAAGTTTTTTTTTTGGAAAAACACAAATACATGTAAATTTATCAATAAAAAGAAACCACTGTTGAATGGTCTAAATTTAAATATTTAAACAGAGAGTTTTATATTTATAAAAAAGTCAAATTTCAAAAAGGGGATTTATATAAAATTGAGTTGCCTTTTAAAATAAAAAAATCTCAAGATATATCAGTATTAAATTTTGCCTTAAGAAGAAGAAAAACAATTTATCCATTCGGTCCTCACAAACTATGTCCGAGCTTTTGATTCCATTCATTGAAATGATGATTACCTATGTTTACATTTAGTTCATTATAAAAAGTGAACTCTTATTTAGGTTTGAATATTAATTTTGTAAGGTCATTCGAAAGTGTGAATATGTTCTAAATTGGTCAGACAATACTTGGTCATGTTTTATGAAGATTTAAGCCCTCGGCTTCGCCTTGGGCTTAAATCTCCATAAAACATGACCAAGTATTGTCTAACCTATAAACAGAAATGTGAAAAAAAAGAATTAAAATTAATTTACGAGAGTAATAAGGTCGCACAATAACTGGATAGCTGTTGTATATTTTTATATTTAGCATAAACTCACTTTTATATGAATTATGACTTCTGATTACATTTGTAACTATAAAAAACTGAATCATTTTAATTGAATAAATTCATAAATAAAAATACCCTTCTAAACACGAGTGTATGAACTAAAAATTGTACTATTTTAAATTAGAATTGGCAACCTTTAATATTTCAAACAGATCATTTACAATTGCAATTATATGATTCAGTCCATACAAAGCAATCTTTATTTACCTAGTTAGGAATTAATGTTCTCATCAAAATATTTTAAATCTCACAACGTATAATACTTTAGCTATTTGACCAATGATATTTAAAAAAAAAGACAGAACGATTCTAATGTCATCTTTCCCTATTTTTTAATGTAATCATAAGTCTGTTTTAACTGGCAAGAATACCCCTAAAGCGGACAAGCAGTTTATTCTTTAAATTGCTGTCATTGAATATCAAGAAAGTAAAAAAAATCCCGAAATTGATTTGAAACTTTAATACTCAATAGTTTTCCTGGACGATATTCACATCCATTGGGGATTATTAGTGTACGTTCAGTTGCATACATATTACATGCATTTCGGAACAATTGTGAGGATGGCGAATTTCTTCCTTCATTCGAGAACAATCTAATTGATACATAAATCTGTGATTCTACTATGTCAATAACTTCGATGAACCAAAGCAAGTTAAATATCGACCTGTATTTAAATCAAATAGGTTCTCTTCTTCTTCTTCTTCTTCTTCTTCTTCTTCTTCTTCTTCTTCTTCTTCTTCTTTTGGTATACAATAGTCTATCGACATTCGATGTTTACATACTGTTGGCATACGTGGACTAGTCTTTTTACAAAATGTTTACCCCAATTTACACAACATGTATGTTTCTTTCTTGTGTTCAATGTATAAATGTATATATTCAATATTGCGCTATAGTTCCGCTGAGAATACTATAACTGTTATAGTAGTCTCAGAGTTCCGTAACTTTCTATCCAGGCGTATAAACGAATGGTCGACAAGTGCGTACATTTTTTTAAATCAATATTTCTGGCATGTTCCAATCTGTCCTTCACTATTGACATATATATTACATTTTCCCAAATTTACCCTTTCTTCAAATCTTTTTTGTTGGTATTATTTATATTTTTATAAAGAATATTCTTTACACCAGAAATGTTATTTATAAACAAGCGTATGAGTTTAGTAATGACTAGTATATCATATCACTTTCGGACACGCAAGACAGAGATGTATATTATACACCTAATAGTTCAAAACGGAAAGTTATAAGTAATCGGCCGTGTACACTGATCAATACTCTCAGAAGTGAAACGATGCATGAACATGCAAGCCCAACAGAAAATCGCTAGAATACCTGGACGTGTCACCTCACACCCCTCACAATACCTTTGGGAGTAATACCTTTAGCCATGCTGGTGATCAGATGAGGAAAGGTCCGAATTTATTTGAATAAAATTTATTACTTAAAAGAATTATGAACAAATTAGATTTTTTAAAAGAATTATGAACAAAAGACTTATTTATGATTTGAACTTTGACTTTTTAACTAATTCCAATATGAACAGTTTAAAAATAACAGACCATGGTTATTTAAAAAAAATATAAGAACATTTTCCGTATCAAGTTAGTTAGTCGGATAAAACAACCGTACGATTGACAAGATATCGACACACAATTACGACTACACCAGGTTACTGTAGTTTTGGTCTTTTGTGGTCTATAGACATGTCGTGGTTTCTAATCGGAGATGATGACAAAATGGCCGAACGCTGGGAATTGAAACTCTAAATTTAAAATCGATGGTGATCTCTTATCTAGCAGAATAAAGCTTTGGTATCTATGAATTTGAGCATTTTTATACAGAATGGACATAATATCAATTTTTGATTTTTTTGCGAAGTTCCCCTTTAAAGAATCACTTTTCATATAACATGCCTCAATTGGTTCCTATGTGTTATATATTCGAGCATTTAAAAATGAACAACTTTATTAATTTGTCAATAAATCGCTATCCTTATAAATTGGTCTCAGAAATTGCCCTCTGGATAAAGTTTACAAATGTCAAAGTCATTCAAATTTTACCATGATTTTGTTATTTTTGTTGCTTTACAGACTAAAACAATTGAAAGTATCCTTAATTAAAAGAAAATCGGGGAATTCATATTTTATTTGTTACTTCAATATTCCTATATCACCGTGCTCGATTTTCCAAGCTAATTTGAATCGTTATAAGGCTGGCATACATGCTTTTTGGCACTCCTCAATGTCTAAGAAATTGTTGGCATTACCACCACAAACGCCATAAATGAACATTTTACACATTCCCGATCGGTACGAATATCGTGGGAAACATCCCAAACAATCCCCTGGTTTGGTATGGAGCAAGCAGTCTGTAAAGAAAACCACAAGAAAATAATGTTTTTTTTCTACACAGCGAGACCAATAAATTCTTCATAGATGCATACTCGGATTTTAACTCTCGTTTCGTCTGCATCAGACTAAAGAGTGTCACTCGAATAAAAAAAAGTCACAAAGACTTAATAAAGAACGACTTTGAAGGCAGTGAGGACTTTGAAATCCGTAAGGCATTCCAAATACAGATTCGGTTATCTATTCCTTGGATGGAAAATCATTAATTGTTCAATAATGCAAAGGTGTGTTATAAGTTAATTTATAATAATGCCCAAATCAATAACAGCTCATGTCAACATGGAAATGCTGACTAGAATTGTCTTGTACTAAAAAAAATGGCATGCAAGGTCTATTAAAAATTGTATTCAATTATTATAATTTTATTGTACAATTACAAAGCAAGTAACTCTACTGGTTGTGTTTTCGAGTGTATCTAAGTAAAACTCAGCATTATATTCATTGATAGTTTAAAGTCATCAACTTCATTTCCATGGACTCCGAAATAATACCGTTTCTAAATGTTTCCAATTTTGGTAATGACATTATGATTTTTTAGGGTATTGCTTAAATGTATGAAATATTTTGAGGTTACAGGTTGTTATTTTTATATCTTAATTCTTATCGCACATTTTGCAAGTTTTGCACAGTAAGATGGCCTTAAATTTTATTTTGATCGTAATTTGTAAATCTCCTTATTAATATTTCACTTTGTTGTCAACTTTCGATTCCCGTGTTGTTGAATATGTGTTTCAATGTCCCTCTGCTATCTTTCGCCTCTCTTTTTAAAATGTCGGGCTTAATCCTATATTTTTATAGTGGGTTTTTTTGGCAGTTTTTATGTTGAAAAACAAAATAAGCAAGACAAGGAATAGTGTGTCCCCTTTTTAGCTCACCACGCATAAAGGGTCATGTGAGCTACTCGAATTACTTTGCACACGTCTGTTAAATTTAGCAATATTGTGGCACTGTTGTTTGACTGTTAGTCCTTTCTTCTTTTTTAGCCATGGCGTTGTCAGGTTTTTGTTTTGGCTTATGAGTTTGAATCTCCCGTTGGTATCTTTTGTCTCTCTTTTAGCAAAAACCTTTTTTTGTATTTACTGGGTTGATGACATACAAACTTATCTATACTGATTATAACACGTCTCATCTCATGGGGCTTTGCCGGAGGTTGTCAATTATTTTAAATTCAAATTAACATGTTAACTTTTATTTCCTTGGATTTTCTAATAAAATTCAGTTGGCTTTCTCCAATTTTCTTCATAATTACTCTATAGACGGAAATGTTGTTACGATTAGTTTTTACACTCTTACTTAGAGGAAAGCATACATATTTCAAATTTGAAGCAAAGTCTGACAAAGAAAAAACTAAAAAGGTTAACTCCCCTAAGATAAATTTGTTATACATTGATTTACCGCTATTATAAAATAAAATAACGCACCAAGAAAAAAAAAGGAGCAAAAAAATATAACAATGTAATCCCCCAAAAATATTTCGGCACTAGCTAGATATATATTGATTTACCACTATTGCCAGTGAATTCGGTGGGGGCTGGAATCGTTGATCCATACACTAATGTTACCAATGTCATACAGAAAATACAGATGGCAATAAACACAGTTTTCATCTTGTAATCTGGAAGTTATAAACAGGATACGAATCAATTAAATAATGATGTAGATTAAAAGGCGGGGTTGATAATTTTGATTTTTAACAATGAAATTTTGAACTTCAACTTAATATTATATGGTTTTTGAAATAGATTTATTTTTATTTATGAAAACTGTACATGATCATCGTTATAAAATAAACAATCTAACAAATCTCACCTTCCTCTGTGTATGTCTTAATTACGGGTACAAGACGACGTTTTTAGCCAGATATAATTATACTGAACGCACTAACGTAAGTGTATCAAGTTCCTATAGTCTAGATCTAAAATCCCATGCTTACCTTATATATTTAACTTTTCGCTTTGACGAGATTTATATGGGAAGTAAACATCTGATTCATATCAGTAATTTGATCCTATAAAATCGACACTGATTACAAATCTGTCTTAAAGTAGTATGTTGCTTTACATGCCGACACTAAGATGGAAAGGTAGTATTCATTTTCAGAAACTATGTTTAGTTTAAACATATTTATTTATAGTGGATAAGGAAACAAGTTATTGCAACTTATATTCATCCCTTTCTACTTTGCGGGTGCGAGTGCTGCCTTGTAGCGGCATTAACCTGCTTTTTTTCGAAATCTACAAGGATGTCTTTTACGTGCAAGGGATAATGCTCTCTCTTAACACGGGTCAGCCATTTATCGTACACTTCCTAAGGACTATTATCATTCCTAAAGACCATACTCGCAAATGATGGGAGACGAAAATTCTGTTCATGCAATTTTCTCTCCGGAACGGTAATAGAACCTTTGTGTGATTAGTCCGATGCGCTAACCACTACACCACGTCTTTCTAAACTATGTTACTCTTTTTCGAAATCTACAATGATGTCTTTTTCGGGCAACATATTGCTCACTTGTAACCATTTATCGTTCCCCTCCGACGGACTATCATCGTTTCTCAAGATCATACTCACAATACTCGCAAATGGTGAGAGCCGGAAATTCAGTCGCTGCAATTTTCTCCCCGGAACGGGCATCGAACCAGGAACCTCTGTGTTCGTAGTCTGATGCGCTAACCACTAAACCACGGCTCTCTAAACTATGTTGCTACTGTGTGTACCCTACTGAACATTATGATTTGACAAAAAATTCAGCATCCACTGAACACATTTTCCCAAGCTCAGAGGTGAATCAGGTATAGAAATATGAAATAATTTTACATACAGGTAAAAATGAATTTTCAATTTTTTCTAATATTATGTATTCATTGCATGATAAAATGCGACACATCGTTATTTAGTTAATAAGGTTTATATAGCTAACAAAAAAAGTAAACGGTCATCATACAGTTATATATATATATTTCTCAATATTATTATGAAAGTACTACAGTTAATTTTGTATGTAAGTTTTTGGTTAGTGTTTAATATTAATGAAAATTATAAAAAGGCTATGTCGAGGAAATACTACAGTTCAACTCAAGCATTATTTCATATAAAAGTCGCACAACGAAAAGTTATTATTTTTAAATAAAAATATTATACATTAAGATTTAAAAAAATCATATTTAGTAAAGATATTGGTCAGCATCTCTTTCGGGATCAATGATCAATCTTTTCTGCACTGTTTACAGAAAAAAGGGAGCTGATCTATTCAAAAATACATAAGTAAGGATTGACTGAGCAGGGTGATATAGGCTAGGAAAGGAAGATCAAACTCAATATCAGGACAAATATTCTATGATTGTTGTATTCATGCCATGATAATTTCCTGGAAGTTCTTGAATCTGCGCTAAAACTCACATTATTTCAGCTAATTATGTACTTAAAAGTTTCTAAAACTTCCTACACTTGAGGTTCTAAATATCCTGTGTTGCTCACATGCAACTTCAACAATTCCCTTTTTTTTTTAGTAAAAATCCTCATGAAAGGGCATTCATTCTATGTTCCTGAGTTAAGTGAATTTTATTCCAAATAACTCAACACTGTATTATGTATAAAGTATGGTATAGGTAAAGTAAAAATAATACAAAGACACATTTTATTTTATTTTTAGCAGTGGTTTTCTTTTAGAATCCTGGGGTGTCATCAGTCTAGTAGCCTAGTGATTTGGTAGTGACATGAAAGAAAAACGCATATAATTTTTAGTGTCACTTGCAGTGACAAAACTTGGGTAATTGTTTGAAGTTCAGGAAATGTCTCACTTATATATAACATTTATTCAGTTTCCAGGTTTGGCTATAAAAACAGTGTGGATCTTTCAATTTACCGGTAAATCATCTCTGCAAAATAATGCCTTTACCAAAATATTGGTCTGAAGCTTCAGTGTATAGACGTTATTTATTGAAATGCATATCTGATGCATTAAAATTGCTAGTTTTATGATATATATAGATTCTTACATTGATACGAGTGGATTATCGGATTTATCAATTATCAATTTTAAAGCGAGGCTCGGACTATATTATATAATTTAACTATCGAGATTGGATAAATCCGATAATCCACGAGAAACTTTGTAAGAATCAAAAAATAAATTTTCTTTTTTTGTTAACCGAAAATCCCCTTCGAGTGTCTTTCACATTCCACGAAGTTGTCAATTTCATTAACACCTGTTAGCATATATTGATTCATTTAGTTAGCTAAAGGTGTTATGACCCTAAAAATCATCCAATGATTTTTTGAGATCACCGGCAACCACACGTTGATTATTTTTTTTTTATACAATGGGTTCGGAAAGGGATAAATTTCCATAGAATTAGAGAAACGCATTTATCCTGTTAAACATAAACAAATTCGTATCAGAGTCGGCTAAGAGAATTATATTGTACTTCTGGGATTTCTGAAATAATACACGATGGTCTTGAAGGATAGATTCTGGATACTGATGTTGTTTATCATCTTAATAACGTGTTATAGTATTCTTTTATTTGTCTTTATGAATATTCCTTTTACTGTTTTAAGTGATATTCATTTGACGCGACTCTGTATCTTATATATACATCCCGTCATTGGGTAATTGTTCTGTGATAATTTTTATATTCTTGTCTTTAATTTTTGCTAATGTGCTTTATCTATATGCCTTTTCGTGTTTCTTTGATACATATGTGTTTGTTTTTATAGTGATTAAGATTATTACACAATGTTGACTGCTGAATCCCTTTTTGGGATATTTTTAGTTTTTTACCTATTATTTCTGTTTGTGTTGTTCATACATCGTCAATACCGTGGAATTGTACGCGACAGTCATACAAGTGAGAGGTTTAGCTTGCTATAAGATCAGGTTCAATCCACCATTTTCTACATCGAAAAAATGCCTTAACCTAGTCAGGAATATGACAGTTGTTGTATATTCGTCTGATGTGTTTGAGCTTTTTGATTAGGGACTTTCCGTTTTGAATTTTCCTCGGAGTTCATTATATATATATGTGTGATTTTTACCTTTAGATACATAACTCGAAACATTTACAGCGGCAAATCATATTTTGTATTAGCATTGTACAGTTCAATTTACAACGAGCTGTGAATGTCGGATTGTATGTGCAAGTCGAGGTATGCAGCATTATCGTGTTGTATTTATGGGATGTAAGTCGTGTTCAGGGACATGTCAGAGATGATCTACATATTTACGAAATGATTGATTTCTTTTGTTAAAAGTATATCGCTTTGGAGGATTGTGATCAGATTATATATACAGCTACTGAAAAGGACTGGTTTGTGGGGGAAAACGATACACAGCGTTAAATGTTATGCAAAGGGCCACGGTAAAGAACCTCGGTACTTTCAGAGATAGTGCATGCGTCACATTATGTTTTACCTTGTCTGTTTAAAAAGCGCCGCTGGTATAACTTATCTGAATGGGTTCCTACAGGTTGTGTGACCTTCTAAAAAACTAGTTTCATCATATTATCAATAAATCGTTGTCATAGTTCCCTAACGAAAGCCATCTCAATATGTGTCATATAGTTATAATTACATAATTGTTTGTTGGAATTATCAATACATGACATTACATTATATGCAAATGGCCACAGTAAAGAACCTCAGTACTTTCAGAGATAGCTGTGGATGGCTCACATTATCTTTTCCCAGAAAAAGGGCCGTTTGTGAAACTTATCTAACTAAAACAAACCCGAAACCGGAGATATTATATTTTCCTGGGATTCCTAGGAACAAATCCAACTCAAAGAGCACACCACATATATATGTTACAGTGAATTTGTTTAATCAGAGATTATGTAGAATTCCTATTTTTTCAGGGAATATGTAGAATCATTAAAATCATTAGTTATTATATATAATCCCTGAAAATGACCAGTGATGTTACATAATTACTGAACATTTTAATAATTATTCTACAGATTCCCTAATATGATTTCAGGGATTATCAATTATTTAAGGATCCTTTTTTTGATAATTTTATTTATAATAAACAAGTTTTCATTTTTTTCTTTCATATTCCTTGCCAGATGAAATAATTTTGCTTTTAAACAATGAGGATGATTTAAAAGATATAAACAACACAGGGTTTCGAGATACAGTTGAATTAATTATATTAACATTCTCTTTATAGAGATAACTTTACATGTATTGTTTGTTTCTTAAAAGCCAGCGACATATGGATATGCATGTTTAATTTGTTAATCCACAGAGCATAGAAAAACAGGAAGAACTAAAGATTGACAAATAGAACAAAAGTTTAGAGGAAGCTGGCATTTGGTGTAATATTCTCATAGCAATTCCATAGAGTAAAAAAGGAAAAGGAAACCCCAAAAAAAACATAATGGCAATTGTTCTGTGCCTGGCCACAAAACATGATATCTTGCTGAAACCAGTTTGGGGTTGCTAATTACCCCCCCTTTTTTTTTTGGGGGGGGGGGGTGGGGGTACCTTCAGATGTTTATGCTGAACACTTTAGTTCTCTTAGGAATGTCGTAAAACCTGATTGGATATGTGAGGGAAAATGTTTTCTAAAGTGGGTATATTGTTGTAAAAACAGATGTGAAGCATATCATTTTAATATATTGTGTCTAAAATTTTAAAAATTTGGGTTATCATTTTGATATATTGTGCTTAACATTTTACTATTAATGTTTATAATGATGTTTTATTGTGATTTTATAAAATCAATTATTTGACTTTTATTCATTTTCTTTATAAATAAAACTATTTCTTCATTTCAGTTATTATGTATAATACCTGACGTTTTTTTTAGTGATTATACATAATCCCTGAAAATTTTAGTGATTATATAGAATCTCTAAACTAGCAAGTGATTTTACATAATCCCTGTAAATTTCAGTGGTTCTTCATAATTAATGATTATACAAATTCACTGTAACATATAGATGATTTTGTTTAATTTTATGTGATTGCAATTTTGTCATAGTTAGGGTACATAATTTGTTGTTAGTTAATCAAGTTATCTTTGTCAAACGCTCTTTCTGACAAACGACAAAATTATTTTACTCTGGTAGTGGTATCAACCATATGTGGGTTCTTAAAATTTCTATAGAACTTCTGGATAAATATAAAACTCTCTCTGTTTCTGTAATTAGTTTTAACATACCTTTTGATTTTTTAACCCTGTATACCACCATTCCCAATGTGAAATTATAATTTTTTTGAAAATACTTTGAACGACAAAATTCTTCCTATGTGACGTTTAAATTTCCTAACGTCAAACACGCGAAGCAATGAATATGGTTTTTAAATTTGATAGAGGCTTTTGTGCTTTTTTGTTAAATATTTGTGTGTTTTTAGATTGTGACACGTTGATGACTGTTGTTCCAAAATTTTGACTACTTTACCTATTATTATGTTTTGTTCACGCATCGTTATAAATATAACGGAATTTGATGCGACTGTCATACAAGTTAGAGGTTTAGTTCTATAAGACTAGTTTCAATCCACCATTTTCTACATTTGAAAATGCCTGTACCAAATCAGGAATATGACAGTTGTTGTTCATTCGTTTGATGTGTTTTATCATTTGATTTTGACATTTGATTAGGGACTTTCCGTTTTGAATTTTCCTCGGAGTTCAGTATTTTTGTGATTTTACTTTTTTCTGTTTACAATTAAACTACATGCAAACTTTCGATCATCATATCATTTGCATAACACTGCTCTTAGGCGAGTGACTTATTTTAACAAGACGCTTAGTTAACGACTTTAATGCACCCACCTAACAAACGGCTGTATTATATATCATTCGAAGGCTAATAATCTGTACTTTCTGTTTTGCCCGGTCGTAAAAAAATCGTACGGTGCATTTTCTGTTAAATCAAGGTCAAAGGTCATGAATAAACATTCCAATTTTTGCGATTACTAAACAAAAAAGCCCTTATTCTAATTCTTGTACCATAAAATTTTCCAAAAGATTATATCGACTTTATATTACATGATACATCATTTCCAAATCAAACAAAAAATAAGAGGTTAGATGCGCAATATTTCCCGAAAATTGAAATTCATTACAAATCCTCAAAAATTAAAAAATTGTTCCAAAAGCAAAAAATATATCTTAAGGGATCAATATTTGTATTCTAAAAAAATAGATAAATGTATATGTTTTAGGTCAAGAAATATTTGTTTTGTAATTTAAAGATGCAATTATTAATTATTGTTCATAGAACAGCCTTCTATTGAAGTGTTTGCAGTTGCCCAAAAATCTGCCATCTGCATATAGCGATCATTTTGTCATTATATGTTAAGATAGCACATAGCTAATTGTCAATATCAGGGAGGAGAATGATTTTCCATAATAAAAGAAGGGATACTTAAAGTTCGAAAAGAAAATATACGAGCTAATTGAGGTAAAAATATGTTTTTTTACGAAGTAAAACTTATCAACTTTTTGTAATCATGTTTAAATGCAATCATGACTTTGCGACTAAGTCGTAGGCAACATAGAAACACGTAACTTTGTTTAGAAACACTTGGTTGTCTAAAAGCGGTATGTAAACGAACTAAATATAATGATGCTGCTTCTTATTTAGTTTAAAATAGTGTTAGACATATTAAATGTGTTTAGACGTTTAATCTTTTTAATTATTTGAATAAAAGATGCTTTGAGTATTCTCAACATAAGCTTTTAAAATACAAATGCAGGCCATTGTGTATGTAAAAGAGGGACGAAAGATACCAGAGGGACAGTCAAACTCATAAATCGAAAATAAACTGACAACGCCATGGCTAAAAATGAAAAAGACCAACTGACAAACAATAGTACACATGACACAACATAGAAAACTAAAGAATAGGCAAAACACGAACCACAAAAACACTATAAGCAGTTGTGAAATAAAAAATGAAAAAGTTGAATACCCTTCCTGACCTCATAAGATCATTCGTTGTTTTATGCAGTGATCGTTTTCATGCTGTGGTGTGTTTTGTGGACTGTTGTTCTTCTCTTGGACTTTAGTTTTATTTTGTTCATGCATGGTTTTAATTAAGTTTATTAGATTCATGGTTAGAGATGTTGATTGTCCCTTTGGTATTTTTTACTTTAAAGGCGTTAGCTTGCAGTAATGAAAATCGGCAAAAAGATTGCCTAAAAGTAAAGTGAAAAAGATTAACTCAATAAGACAAACATCCGCGAAAATAACTTAATATGCTCACGGTGATATATATATAGAACCAAATCGTTATCATGTTACATTTAACTACAATGATCTTCAATTTTTAAAACAATTACTACTTTTAAAGAGTGACGAAATCTATTAAAGGGACAACAAACTTATAATTGAAAACGAACTGACAAAGCCGGGCAAAAAACGAACAAGAATACAAACAGCATACAAAACGCACCATATAAAACTACAGTTTGAGTAACACAAACCCCCAAAAAAGTATTTGGGGTGAACTCAGGGGCTCCCAAAGGGTGTAAAGATCATGTTCCATATGTGAGACCCGTCTTGTGGCTCATGTAATTCCTAACTCGGTGCCAAGCCTTTTTCGGTAGATGACATTCAAGGCAGAGATGACGGTATTTTGGTTACGTCGATTGGAACTTATCAGTCGTCATCTAGCGAAAGAGATATTTCATAATTGTCAAGCAACTCGTAGTGGCGTCCATGACATTTTCAAAGGGATGCATTTGAACTCTGGTTTAAAACCATGTTCAAACCACCATTTGTCTTCAAATGTCAGACATATGGCAGTTGGTATCGAATAATCTGTTTCTTTGTATATCATGTATATTGGCGTTTGTTTTTGTAGCAGTTCAGTGTTTCTGTTATTCCGTTGTGTTCCTCTTATAGTTGATGCGATTTCCTAGGTTTTGGTTTGTGACCCGGATTTGTTTCAGTTAATAGTAAATCGATTGATGACTAATAAATATCGGTATACTATAGTTGCCTTTATTTGATATCTTCATTGTGAGCAGTTACGCACTATCACGAAAATTCGTGATAGTAAATTTAATATTGTATCAACTTCAGTTGAGATATATACTCTACAAGAAGATGCCGCGAAATCGCGATACAATTGGGCAAGTGTTTATATAAAGAGTTTTAACTAGTTTTGCGGGAAGTACGTCGACTGAGCATGCAAAGACAAATTTAGGAAATACAAAACCCTACATTTTAACGTCATATCATAAATATTTCCGACTCATTATTGTTTCAGAGGAGTTGGGGCTCAATGATCTCAATCTCCTCCTTTAGCAGTATAGATATGCATGCGTTGCTATAATGCTGCTACATAGAAATGAAGAGTTTATAATTGGGTAGTAAGGAGTGCTTTATGGGTTGATTATGCTCATCTCTTTTGTCGTAAAACTTATTCTCAACCAACTCTCATCGTCAATTTCAAGATACGTGATAGAGTAAACTATATCTGTTGAGTCTTTTATTTTCAATTTCAATGGAAAATACGAGTCCAACATTGTCACAAATTTGGCACTATTCAGTTAGATGACATCATCTATATAGTGGAAAGGGAAGTTTCAAGATAATGGTAGCTTCTTTTCAGTCGGCATCAGAAGCTCTTGCATGAAGTCATCCTCGTATGAAAAATGAACTAGTCATTCAAGCTATTCAGGAAGTCTAGTTGTAACTAGAATCTTTGCTTTTTAATTGATTTTTTTTCTTCAAAATTATTGTTATTTGATGAGTTAATGCATTTAAACAATGAACAACGCAATTTAAGCAATCAAGAAGTCAAGTTTTATAATGTGCTTACTGTTGGTTTTTTTTTCAGTCTTTAAATTTTCAATTTTCATCGATTTTTTTATATTTATTTTTGTCTTAATTTTCAATTTCTTTTAAATGGTTTACATTAAATAAATAAAAGGTCTTTTCACTACATCAATATTTATAATGAAGCTACAAATCAAACAAGTAGAAAAGTCGAAATATGTTGGGTTTTTTTCAGTCTGGTAGGTATAATGCAAATTGCAATCTCGTAGTTTCGTCCCCTTTATTTCAAGCAATAATATGATTCGCGCACATATTTTTTTAACTTAATTTTTTTAGATTCTTAAGAGCCAGTCTGCCATAAAACCATGCAAAATCTCAAATTTCGTCCAAATTGGTAGTTATAACTGGGCAACATTATATATATTTCCAAAATCTTTGGGTATTTAGGAGTTAAGATAAAAAAAATTTTTTTTGTAAATTCACACTATTTTTCATTTAACAGCCTTATTTGCATATTTGTGAATTATTAAAAAAAAATGCAAAAAAAATCACCATATTTAGGTACTTTTTAAAGGTCTGGATAATTGATATATCTCTTAAATATAGCATTATCTTGTTATATTTTGCATAGAACATTATAAAAAAAAAAGAAAAAATGCATTTTGACATTTTTGTTACCTTTTGGCAGGTTGCCAGAGAGGTTCGTGCAACAGATGTATTAGATAACTTGCATATAGTACATGTACTCAGTAGGTGTTTTCTCTCAAGATCATATTTATTTTTTTCAACTTTTAGGATTTTTTTAAAGGTGCATATCAGTTCTAAGACAAGTAAAAAAAATTAGCCTGGCAAATATTGGGAAATTCGTAAAAAAAATGCTCCAAATATCTATAAAATGCACTAATTGTAATAGTTTTTGCCCCTTAATATTTTAACTAAAACTGATCAAAGTAGACATATTCCGGACAATAACTTTAGTTTAAGTGTATAGATCTTTATGATTTTTTTTTCAGAAGGTTCAATACCACAAAAGGAAGGTTTGGATCGATTTTGGGGATGATGGTCCCAACCGTTTAGGAATTTAGGGCCCAGAAGGGGCTCAAAACAAGTATTTTATAGTTTAAGGATAATAACTTGTGTATAAGTATTTCAATTGCTCTGATATTATATCACAATGTTTAAACCACACGTAGAAGGTTTGGATTCATTTAAATGGGTCATGGGTTCAAAGTTAGGAATTAAGGGCCAAAAAGGGGCAAAAAATCAAGCATTTTTCTAGTTTCAAGACAATAACTTGTGTGTAATTGTATGGATCTCTCTCAAATTGTACCACAATGCTCCATATACCAAAGGGGAGGCTGGGATTTAGTTTTGGATTAATTGTCCAAAATATGTAGGAATAAGGGGCCAAAAAAGGGCCAAAAAGAAGCATGTTTCTAGTTTCCAAAGAATAACTTTGGTTTAAGTATATGGATCTCTCTGTAATTGTACTACAAGGTTCTATACTTAAAAGGAAAGGATGGGATTGTGTTTAAGGGTTATTCCTTAAAGGGGGTTTCAATAAATGGGGGGGGGGGATTTGTAAACAATTTTTAAGGGATTTCTTTTTTTTTCAAAATTTTGAAAATTTTCAAGATGAAATCTTCAATTGCACAGTATTGTGCAATAGATTTGTTGATCTTTGACCACATTTATTTTGTAACAAAAACCTTTATTTTGTCAAAAATGCAATCACAATCCAAATTCAGACAGCATCAAGCTTGAACATTGTGACCAACTTTAATTTGCCCCAACTGTTCAGGGTCTAACCACTGCGGTTGTATAAAGCTGCGCCCTGCGGAGCACCTAATTTTCACATACTTTCAATTGCTGTCAGTCTTTTAAAAAGCTTGTTATATGAAACAGAGTTGTGAACATACTTGTACTTCAAAAAATCTTCCTCTTTGAAACTTTTGATTGGAATGCAACCAATTATAGGGGCAATCACTCATTGAGTGTCTAGATTCGAAATCTGTGTCTATTAGAGCGTATGTAAAAAATGTGGCCATTTTTTTTCATCTACGAAAAAAGTTTATATGTGCATATATAATGTGCCATATACAAGTTTTTGATTTATATCTCAGATTAAATAAAGATAAAAGAAAGACATTTGAGGTGACCCTACTTCTTCAAAAATCAAAAGCTTTTCCAAAATTATCTTGAATGTTCCCATTCCAAAGAACATCTCTTTCCTGTTTGTTGATACTTTGAGATTCTGATTTTAAGTCCCCTAACGACTAACGTCTAAGTGGACTTAGGTTTGCACTGCGTTTGTCTGTCTGTCAGTCTGTCTATCTGTCATTTCGGCAAATCAAGACTTTTTGTGCTTGTAGATTTTGATTTGATATTTGGTTTATTGATTTATCATGACAAGTTACAGGTCGAATTCATTATTCACGCTTTAAGCTTTTCTCTTTGTTCAGTTGAAGCCCTTTCTCTAGAATTAAATTTTTGATGAAATACTTATTCATTAGAAGATTTCTGTTCAAACGAAAATAACTCATTTTTTAAAGACAAAATGACATTTTGAATGTTTTTCCTTTTCTTTGGTATTTAGTGATTCAGTTTTGTTCCAGTCTGATATTTGTGTGCAGAGTTGTGGTCTTTGGACATAGGAAATTCACTTAGATAGTCAGAAATCAACAAGTTTTTTTTTGTTTTGCTTGAAGATTTTGTCTCGATATTTTTATGTAGTTTACACCATAACAAATTATAGATCAAGTTAAAATTTTGTTCCATTACAATGAATTTGTAACGGCTTGGGGACTATGTATTGTCATGTATTACTCACAGAATGCTTGTTTTTGTCCAAAAAAAATTCTGATGCTGCAAAATTGTTTAATATTTAGTTAAAATAGATATTGATGACTTTATTATGTTAAATTTTTTCAGATCTATCAAACTTTTACTTTTTTTTGCTAATACCTTCATCATGTTCATTCATGACTAAAAACTTGTATTTAGACCATTTTGCATGTTTTTCTGTACGGTAGACCACCATAATATTACATGTATATAAACAGTAAAATCTTACCATTTTAATGACAATATAAAAAAGAAGATGTGGTATGATTGCCAATGAGACAACTGTCCACAAGGGACCAAAATGACACAGACATTAACAACTAAAGGTCACCGTACGGCCTTAAACAATGAGCAAAGCCCATACCCCATAGTCAGCTATAAAAGGCCCAGATAAGACAATGTAAAACAATTCAAATGAGAAAACTAAAGGCCTTATGTATATAAAAAATGAATGAAAAACAAATATGTTACACATAAACAAACGACTACCACTGAATTACAGGCTCCTGACTTGGGACAGGCACATACATAAATAATGTAGCGGGGTTAAACATGTTAGCGGGGAATCCCAACCCTCCCCCTAACCTAGGACAGTGGTATAACAGTAAAACATAAGAACGAATTATAAAAATCAGTTGAAAAAGGCTAAACTCATCAGATGGACAAAAATACAAGTGGACGTGGCCGGGTAATTGTATGTCTGCTCAACAGTTTAGCCATTTATCTGTGTATATTTGTTTTTATACAACCGCAAAAAATGAATATTTTGGTCGTACATTGGTATGACGTTGCCGTTGACATCGTCGTCGTCATCCAAAGATATTTGGTTTTCGCACTATAACTTAAGTATAAGTAAATAGAAATCTATGAAATTTAAACACAAGGTTTATGACCATAAAAGAAAGGTTGGGATTGATTTTGGGAGTTTTGGTTCCAACAGTTTAGGAATTAGGGGCCAAAAAGGGTCCAAAATTAAACTGTTTGATTTCATCAAAAAATAAATTATTGGGGTTCTTTGATATGCCAAATCTAACAGTGAATTTAGATTCTTAATTTTTGGTCCTGTTTTCAAATTGGTTTACATTAAGGTCCAAAGGATCCAAAATTAAACTTATTTTTATTTTAACAAAAATTTAATTCTTGGGGTTCTTTGATAATGCTGAATCTAAAAATGTACTAAGATTTTTTATTATGGGCCCAGTTTTCAAGTTGGTCCAAATCGGGGTCCAAAATTAAACTTTGTTTGATTTCAACAAAATTGAATAAATGGGGTTCTTCAATATGCTGAATCTAACCATGTATTTAGATTTTTAATATTTGGGCCCGGTTATCAAATTGGTCCACATTGTAGTCTGATGGGGTACCAAATTGAACATTATTTGATTGCATCAAAAATTGAATTCTTGGGGTTCTATGATATGCTGAATCTAACCATGTATTTAGATTTTGGATATTGGACCATAACAGGTAAATGTCAAATTAAATTTTTTAAAGTTTTTAAGTTTTAAGTTCTTAGACCACACTCATTCTGTTGTGTCAACTATTTAATTACAATCCAAATTCAGAGCTATATCAAGCTTAAATGTTGTGTCCATACTTTGCCCCAACTGTTCAGGGTTCGACCTCTGAAGTCGTATAAAGCTGCACCCTGCGGAGTATCTGGTTATTACATGTGGTTATGAAATAAATTTTATTGCAATTTGAAATATTTGTGTTTGTCTCAGCTCATTATTTTTCTTATATTTTGACTATTACATACTTTTAAAAAGTTTCTAATGAAACAGATCAAAAAATTAAAAAATCGGCAAAATGGCCATCACGCCTATCTTTAATTATTATTTTCTCGTAAGAAGGTATCATTTGCCGAGCACCATTTTCTTGCATTTTGTAGATAAATATATAAGCTTCATGAAATATTACATTTTATTGAAAATAAAACATGATCTTACAAGATTCAAGCCTTTAAAAATATACAAATTTTGCTGAATCGGCACTTTTTCAAAACCATGCAATTTCAACCTGTTAGTAGGGGTAATGAGAAATCTCACAACTTTTTGAATTATCATAATTTCCTTTCATTTTAAGTTGTTAGTTAAGATATTTGTTATCATTAAGCTGTATTTTTTCTATAAAACAAAAAAAAATCAGGTCAAAATACCCTAAAATAGGCTTGAAATGGCCATTTGTCAGTACAGAAATAGACAATTATCGAATGTTCGGCATACACAAATAATGGCTGAATATTTTTTCAAAATATTTTGCACAAATAGTTATTACATATAAGGTATCTAAAATACAAAATATCAGTCTGATTGGAATATTTTGGATTTGGACCATTTTGCATGGTTTTATCACAGACTGGCTCTTAAGAATTTGTTTATAAAATCTTATATTGACTACATACAATGCTTAGATAGGAAGAAATGCTTAAAAGCTGTTCTTTCACAGATGGCGGTATTTTGGGCAACTGTACGAGTTGTTATGATTTGCTGTTCGATTAGAAGTAAGCATAATTTTAGGAAATTTATGATGTCAAAAACTTCTTTGATATTTATTTCAGGGTTTTACTTAGTTTTGAGTGATAAGCAGTTGCATCAGAAAGAAAAAAAAATGTGTTTTTACACATTTTGTTAACTTTTACTCGAATTTCAGGAAACATGTATACTGTCTATCAAGAACACGCTTTAAATATTTAAAAATGCATTTGATTAATGACTGTTAATCTCTCTGCTAAAAGTTTAAATTGTTTGCATATGTGAATTTAGTATATAAAAGCCATATTATGCAATCAAGCTGGAATCTTAGAAAATATGCACTTATTCGTCCTTGACCTTTGATCTTGATTTGACGGAAATTGCACCGTACGATTTTTTTACGACCGGGTAAAACAAATAGTACAGATGTGTAGCTTTCAAAGGATATATATTCTAGCCGTGTGTTAGGTGGGTGCATTAAAAATTTAATTTTATGGTTAAAGTCACTCGCCTATCTTTTGTTATCATTTTTGTTTTAAAAACAAATATGTATATTTTTATTTTTATTTTCGATTTGGTGCAATTTTTCTGTTAGGTCATAAAAAAAATTTACATTTTTTATATTTTTAGTTTTTACTTTGCTATATTGCAATATATCTCTATTGCCACATGAATCTAATGGTACGTCTTTAAGTTTGTTAGACTGGAATACAAGCTATTTGACACTCTTTTATGTCCAGGAAATTGTTAGCATTCCCACCGCAGCCACCATAGGCAAACATCTCACACGTGTTCGTTTTTGCGCGGAACGAATATCGCGGGAAATATCCCTTACACATCCCTGGAATCGTCGGCAGCATGCAGTCTGAAAGTAATAGAAAATAATTATTACTCAATTTGACTATTTCTTTACAAGAAGGCAAACAACTATTGCATTTGAATCCAAATAGGCCATATATATCAACACGCAGACATGATATTCAGCAGACAATGGAACAATTGTAATATTTAGAATATCGATTAAGTTTAACTATTTTTGAAGTGGTTAAAATTGTCTTAAGTTCACAGTTGTATTATTGTTTACAAGCAAGCAAATTTTATAGATTTCCTACCATCCACCTCAAAATAAGTCTTGGTGTAAAGTTAATAGGCATGCTCCTTAATCAAATTGTCATATATGCTGTTATTGTTAGTAAATAATATTGTTTCTAAGGGTTTAGAATCACGTCTTCGAGAATATGGTTTGTTGTCTTAGATTGTTTCCGAAATTCTAGATTGTTTCAGTGGCTTCAGAGTGCTAAATACGCTATCAAATATTAATACCCCTTAAATATGTATGCCAACATTCGTGAGAACATATGAGAACATAGTTTTACATTGCACCATACTTTTAAAACTTATCTTATAAACTTTGTTGTGTTGCCATCTTTCAAAAGTCGAATCTGCTTTGTCTATATACTTTTTTGTGTGTGTTTCTTTGTTACATATGACATGGCTCTGTACTTCCCATCATTGTGTTATTGTGCCATGGTAAATGTTTGTTTACATTTTTGTTTGTTTTTGTAGTCATGAAGATGATAACACATTGTTGACTGGTGTACCCCTATTTTATTACATTTTATCTTTTATGTTTGTTTTTGTTTTTTTCAAACACCGTTGTCATTTTAATAGAATTTTAGGCGACTGTTATTAAAGTGAAAGTTTTAGCTAGCTATAAAACCAGGTTTAATTCGCCATTTTCTACATAAGAAAATGACTGTACCAAGTCAGGAATATGACAGTTGTTGTCCATTCGAGCTTCATTTTGCCCATTTGATTATGGACTTCCTTTTGAATTTTCCTCCGAGTTCATTATTTTTGTGATTTTACTTTTTATTGAATAGAATTTGTTTTTTTTTTCTTTTTGAATTTACCGTATTGAATTTTATTTCTTCGTTAATTGGCAAATGACCAAGGCAACAGGATTTGTAACCGTCAGTTCCCTCTCCCACCTTTTTTTTTTATCAACGCCATATCATGTCCCACCTGTCCATCGTTTTCAGAAGGTTGTCGATTCTTTTTCTTAATTGTTTTTTAAAATATAAATTAGTTGATATGTACATGATAATTTAGATCTCTGACAAATTAATAGAGCCCGTGCACACTAAATGTTTTCTTTGTGAAACGTTCGTCAGATTGTTAGTGTTTACTTAATTTCTAATTTCATAGTTTCTTGGCGGACGAAACATTATTCTGGGCAAACACAATTTCAACAAAGAGGTACGCATGATATTTTACTTATTCAATGAAATTATGCACCCAAATGAAAACGAAAAAATAACAATTTAATTCCCCCAAAACATTTCGGCACCAACTTGATATATATAGATTTACCATTATGATGAGGGTCTTTGGTGGCAACTGGTGTCGTTGATCCGTACACTAATGTTACCATTGTCACACAGAAAATACAAATGGCAATAAATAAAGTTTTCATCTTGTAATCTGGAAGTTATAAACTAGTTATGAAACATATATTTATTAAATAATGATGTAGATTCAAACTCAAAGGGGTTCGAAAACTCCGGCATAGGTGAGGTGATAAATGCAGTGGCGGATCCAGAGGGGGGGTTCCGGGGGTCCGCACCCCCCCTTTATTTTGGCCGATCAATGCATTTGAATCGGGACATATGTTTGCACCCCCCTGCACCCCCCTTTGCCCTGGGCTAGCACCCCCCCCCCTTTCGAAAATACCTGCATCCGCCACTGAAATGATCAATTCAATTCAGAAACAATGAGAATCTTTGTTCAAATCATAACAAAAAAAATGAAGTTTGACTTCAGAATGAATTGATCATGTTACTAGATTACTAGGAATCAGTTTACTAAATGTATTATGAGGACGTTTGAACTAGGTGAAATGAACAAACTTATACATAAAGTGACTTTTCATTCTTACACATAAATTTCAAATATATTCAAATATATGTTATTGCTAATCAAAGCGCCCACAAGGAGCCGAACAATCAACATAACACAACACATAAGTCCGTTTCTGGCCATGGATTTGTAAAGGTACGTTAGTAGTTTTTCGCAAAGGCAAATATATAAAAAGGTAAGCAGTTTGCTGAAGCTGAAGCAAGTAGCGAATTGCTTTGTATATCGACCTTAACCCCGGGTACGTCCTAACTAAACATTACATGCCTACCTTTTTAAAAATTTGTACCTTTCTCCGTGGTAAGATCTATATGGGAAGTCAACACCTGATCATATCAGTAATCTAACCCTATATAAACGACCTTGTGTACGACTCTACGGTCTAGATTTTACGTCCAAATGTCTCTCTGTTGTACGATAAAGGATAAAGGATAAACCGGCATTTGTAAACGATAAAATATTTTTGTTATAGGTAAGAAAGTTATCGCCATCGATAATCGGGGAAAAAATGGACAAAAAATAACTCTCTATGTTAGTAAAGCTATTGGTGAGCGTCGATGTTACCCCAAAATTCATTTCATCAACAGATTTGTCACTTATCTATTAATTAAATCAAACATCTAGATGCATAGGAAGTACGTACGACAGTTATGTGCATTACAGCTTCAATGCGGAGTTTCGAGTTCAGTTCAAAATTATTACTGCGTTATAAACCATGCACAATGATAAGTCAAATAGATGAGGATAAAATCGGATATTTAAAACCAGAGTACGCCAAGCCTGTTCGGTTGTATCTTCTTCCCAAAAAATACACAAGGTTAACAACCCTGATAGTCCCATTGTATTCGCAAACGGCCACCCAACTGAAAAAATTCTCGGAATTCGTAGACTTTTATTTAAGATTTTATGTAAAAATATTCCTCCTCACGTTTAAAACACTACAGATTTCCTTCGTAAAATGGAATCCTTTACCCCTCTTTCTCTGGAAATTCTCCATGTCACTTTAGATGTCATGCACCTTATTGTATACCAAACATACCTCATGATGACAGAATGCAATCGCATAAGAAATATTGGACCCGCGCAACACTTTGGAACCACCTACCGAATGTTTATTCCAGATGCTTACTGCTGGTTCTGAAATGCAACAGTTTCAACTGCAATGGTGAAATTACCTTCAGATAAACAAGACAACGATGAGGACGAAAATGGCACCGTCTTACGCCAATATTTTCATGGGGGGAATTCGAGAAACATTTTATTTGAATATCTTTATCGAAACCTCTAGCTGTCTTGGTTCTGTTTCATCGATGATGTTGACATGAAATGGATTGATTCCCAACAGAGACTGGGTGATTTTATCAGACATGCAAACAACGCCCACCAGTCAAATACAGATTCTAAATTTACATATGAAATTTCCTACTCTAAAATATCATTCTTAGCCACAACAATATCTATAAAGGACGAGGTCATATCATCAGACATCTACTGTAAACCTCCAGATAAACATCAATATCTTTCTCCCCAAACATTGTACAAAACGTATCCCGTGCAGTCAAACTCTGAGAGTAAAGCGGATTAGCTCCTCTAAACGGTTACATGAAGTTCGCGAATTTCTTTACCAAACGAGTTTATAAGAAATAGGACCTATAGATATGGGTTTTGCGCTAACTAACAATAAACGGCCGTAATGATCTATTACATTACAAACAGAAGAGCGCATCAAAATAGTCTCGTTTGTTTTAGCATACAATCCCGCCTTTACTAATCATGCATGATTGATCCGTGCGAACTTGGCAAATTATTACCACATACATGTGATTATTCCGGCGGGAGTTAAAATCTCCGGCTTTTCAGACCCTCTTCCGTCCCTCCCGTTAAAAAGTGAAATCTTCCGCTTTTTGAACATGTCAATCTTGAAAAAATTTCAGTAGACATTTCTGATACGGACAGGGAAAAAGTCCAAGAATCTCAAAATTTATATGGGAAAAGTCCGAGAAAAACGGAAGTTTCCTGTAATGAAATTGGTGTCAAAAAGGTAAATAGGAAAATAGCCTCGAGTAATAAATGAAGGTGTTAAGGATTAGACTGTATATATGTTCCGGACCATATGAGTATTTGGACCATACGCGTATGGTCATGACCATATGGGTATATACTCATATGGTCCGACCATACGCGTATGGTCGGACCATACGCGTATGGTCGGGGTAATTAACACTCTGTTATAGTGAACTTTTAATACTTCTAAACTCTTCATATGGTATGACCGTTCATTCAAAATACGCTATCATATAGGTAATTTTATCATTATATTATAATAAAAAGATAAGCTAAATAAAAATAAGAAGTTTAACATAGTTAATTTTACTTAATTGTCAAATTTAAAGTAAACACATTTTATACCGATGGTCATTACCGATTTGTTATTTCGAGTAAATGGCAATATGTCGACTAAAAAATTAAATTCCAAAAATTTCTTAATGAACTGTTACATAAGAAGTCACTGGAAAGTAGTATACTATAAGTTTATTTAAGTTGTGTTGTGAAGATGGTGTATTGCAGTCATTTTACGATATTTGAGATCTAGAGCTTCTTAAAAACACCGTAGACATCAGAATTGCCAAAGACCTCGGTATCACTGTACGCAGCTGCAAAAAAGTCTTGTTTTTAACTCGCAAACAAAATGTGTAAATGAAAAAGATCGTGTAAAAAAGCTATGATACCGTGTGGAAGTGAGTGTCATCCAAACCTATATGCACGAATGTAACTAGCAATGAAAACTAACTATGGCATCAATATTAAATTTTTACGTAGTTTTTTGGATTATAGAATTAAAAAAATTTTCATGTTTTAAACCATCACTGTTTTTTAGATAAAGTTTTTGTATTATTGAAACGTTTATAATGTAATTTGAAAAAATATATATACCTATATGGTCCAAATACTCATATGGTCCGGCCCGTTAATAACCAAACGAGTATTATACTCATATGGTCCGACCATACGCGTACGGTCGGACCATACGCGTATGGTCGGACCATATGAGTATACGCATATGGTCATGACCATACGCGTATGGTCCAAATACTCATATGGTCCGGAACATATACAACAATAAAAGAACAATCATGTATAAACATCGATTTTGATGCTGTTGAAAACAGGGAACAGACTTATACTGAACCTTAAAGACAATAAAATCAACTCAAATATGATATGTATGGCTTAATTGTTTTCTATCAAAGCCAATGGAATACCTTTACATATTTAATTAAAGTGTGTTTGTCTTATAATTTGACAAAATGCAAACTGTATGTGATCACCAAATACCCCAGCATCAAATTAAAGAAGACATTCACAAAGTATTTAGCCAAATTTTAAAATGGTGCAAGTCAAGTGCCAAGGGTCAAGACTATGCTTACTACACTTCATACAAAACTGACTATGGTTGCCCTAATTACTTGACTAAAAATATGGAGACAGCTACCCACCAGAAGACCCACAACTCTATCAATTCAACATTCTGTTTCAAACATGTTCAGTAGTCATGGTAGTGGTACTAAAGTTGACAATGTAGCTAAAGAAGAGGTACTTTTTGCCACGTATTATTTTAATTTTAGTGTCTTGTGTACAATTTGGAAATTAGTATGGCGTTCATTATCACTGGACTAGTATATATTTGTTTAGGGGCCAGCTGATAACGCCTCCGGGTGCGGGAATTTCTCGCTACATTGAAGACCTGTTGGTGACCCTCTGCTGTTGTTTTTTATTTGGTCGGGTTGTTGTCTCTTTGACACATTCCCCATTTCCATTCTCAATTTTATGATGGCTGATTACTTTATCTTGGAACTATATATGAAGAATAAATATTTGAACCCCCCTTATCTTCTATTTTACTGAGTAAAAAATGGCTATGCAGGTGTTCAAAGGTATGGAATCATTTTTTTTTTTAACAAAAAAGGAAGACATTTATGCAGTTTAAACACAGAAAAAATCGTGCGTATGTCGATGTCGATAAAAAATCTCCAGTTATGAGGCCCAAACTCCAGCTGAAAATTTCCAAATCTCCAGTTGTGGCTTGACAACTCTGTCACATGTCTGTTACCAAGCATTCAAAACTATACAAGATCTTTCCCAAACCCCCTGTCTTAGCTTATCGGAGACCAGCAAGTCTGAAAGACTTACTGGTGAGAGCTGATGTCTCCTCTTACAAAAGCTGTTCAACTGCAGGACGGTGCAAGTCGTGTGCTAACAGACGATGTCTGACTTGCCAACACAACTGAATACTCAAACATTTACTTGCCACTCCACTGGGTCTGTATACACTATATTTTGCAATGTAACTTACAAAACCCAGAATTTTATATACTTTCTTCAGTGTCGTTGTGGCATGCAGTATGCGACAGAATAGACATTCAACAGACGCATGAATGGTCTACGAAGTGACGACACCTGCAAGCCCGACCTTCCCGTAAGTCGTCATTTGACATCACCTGGGTACTTCCAAGCTGATCTCAAAAACCATACCATCACTTTCATAGACAAACGATAGTTTGTCAAGGGCCGACAGACTTGCTTGTAAAAGGTTTTGGATAAGAAAACTAAGGACAGTTTCCCAAGAGGGCATGAATGAAAAAAACATAGAATGAGTCACTCATTTTCCCTACCATCACTTGTTTCAAGTAACTCAGGCTCCTCCTAAACTTCAATATTGCATTACCTTTTACAACTCATAAAATGAGGGATGTACAAGTACGCAGTCACGTTCAATTTTGTAACCTTAGTGAAAATTTATTATTATTTTTTTAATAATCATCAAGCTGCTATTTATTTGGGATGTTTAAATGCGCAGCCTCTGTTGTCATTATCTACCGTTGTCGAAATATTATACCAACTAAGATCGGCCGGTGCTGTTTTTGGCAATCGTTGTTGTAATATCTTATTTGTCGTCACCTTTAAAATTTTAGAGTCGTACCAGTTCACATCGCACATTATTATTCTTATTTGAAGCATTAATATGCAGTCTCTGTTGTAAATAGTTATATAACCGACGTCTTTTTAAAAAAAATTATGTGTTCGGTTTTAACTGTTTTATTGTATAAATTTCAAGATTTAATCAAAATAGATTGATATGATTCATTTTAAATCATAATCATACTGATGAAGGATATTATTTATTCAACATCATAATCATACTGATGAAGGATATCTGTTATCCGAAATATTTAACAAATGTTCATGATTTTATTATTTTTGGTGATGTTGTACCCTTTAAGACTTGTTAATTCAAGTAACTTTCGCACACTAAGCTTTTTAGAATTGGCAATTCAAAAAGCACAATTAACTTTTGTACATTAAGCTAACTGTATGCGTTGCAAATAAAAAGATAATGTCTGAAGTTAAATTCTAAGAATATTCACCCACTTGAATTGTATTTACTGTAGCTCCACTTGTCATTTGAAATATACTAATGGTATTCCATCCACTGATAGAGATTTGTTTAAAAACTTATCTGCACATTTTGATAAATTAAGGATTGAAACGTACTAAATCTGATTAATGTGATACCTCAAGGAATAGAAACAAGTATGTGATTAAAAAGTTTGACAATTATATACATGTACCCTATTCTAAAGAACAAAATAATTCTATTTCTAGTCTAGTAACAACACGGCCGACACTCGGCTAACCGAGAGATTGGTCGGTTAATCTATATTGAGTATGTGGCTATATCGGCGGTGGGTCTGTTAATCGGGTTGGCTAAAGTCTGTTAATCAGGTGTTATCGAGGAAATCATTGGAAATTCTGCATGTTTCATTGTATAACTTTTTAAATATATGTTTATCATAAAAATTATTCATGTCTAACAAAACAATTCAATGTACTGAATCCAGTGGTGTAATTATTATTTTTCTAGCTTCGATGTACGATCTATAAAATGAAAAGGCGTGTTACTCCTCAATAAATTTATACACATTTTACACACACAAAATGTACACAAAAAGACACGTTGGTTGAATTTACTTGCATGCGATATTTTGAACATCGAACAAAGACAGGCATTATGTTTGTCAACCAAATTGATATCATTGTGTGAAAAATCTACACAAAAATCTGTATTTTGGTGACATAAATCAATCTTTATTTAAAACCTGGTCTGTTAATGGGTCGGATGTATAAAACCCGGTCTGTTAATTGGTCTGTTAAGAGTTATGAATGGCAATAAAAGTATAATTTTATTGCTGTATGGGGTGTTATCGGATCAAATGGGTAGGCTCAAGACGAGTGGCTAAAATATACGGAAACAACACATGAGCAATGAAACATAATATATACGGAAACACTGACATGAACAATGAATTTAGGCCATGAATATTGAAAACTGATATAAAAAAGTGTAATATTTATTATTATACATCATGTTAAAGTGCCATATTTTGATTGCCTAATACGAAGGTGTTAATTTACTCTATCACATGGCTGAGCGGGTGACAATTTTTTGGAATGTCACCGTCTCGGCTAGACCAATCAAAAATCGGCAGTTTAAACGACAATGAATTGAATCTACATCAAGTTATTTTATAGACAATGCTTAAAGTTCTAATTTACTATACAACGAAGCGTGGAACGACTCAAACTTATTTCTTTTACAATTGTTGGAAAAACGTATTTCACTTGTTAATATTTTTACTTTAAAACCTATAAATCATTGTGTGTTATGCTTATTGTTGATATTAAACGCATTCGTTCACCATCGATGGGTTTCAACGGGTGATGTACATTTCATCATGTTCATTGTGATGTATATTTCTCAGCCAGATATGAGGCCTTTTGAAAGGGGTATTTACCCAAAATTTAAATAAAATAAATAACAATAACAAAATAACAACAATTGAAAATATTTTTTTTCTTGATAGCAGAGCTTTTTTCCCGTTTCGGGCCTAATCCTTGTATCGTTTATATGTCAAGTCAATGCACTACTATTGTCTATTTACTTCACTTCTGATGATTTTTCAAATACCCGTTACGCTGTCAAGTACGTGACTACATAGAAAATACTTTATAATAAAACTCATCTGTTAAAGAAAATGATGATAGGACATTCATTATAATATATCAAATATCTCATAGCTGAGAGGGTGATAGAGCAGATCGATATCCCTCGAAAAAACATTGTCAACCTTGGCTTCGCCGCGGTTGACAATGTTTTCTCGGGACCCAATCTGCTCTATCACCCTCTCAGCTATGTGTTATTTATATCTTATCATATATTTGTTACGGATACGGATAATTTTTTAAGATTTACCTGTTATGTTTCATTAAATTGTTATAATTGACACAGTGTAGATACTATTCTGTACGCTATCCGGAAGTCGCGATTTTCGAAGCGAGAACTTTTTGGATCACATTTTAAATTTGATGGGTATACTGAATTAAACGGTAAGTTGATCATCTGTACATTGCTTAATGATTAATTCAGCCGACATCGATATTCTCAAATGGTTTAGAATAAAATTCCGCACATTCAATATTCGTGTCTTTGCCTTAATCAAGAGATTTTCAAGTGCATCACTAAGAAAAATCAGTCGGCGAACCTAAAAACAATCTTTTTACCCTCGTAGTGTACAAATTAACGTAAAAACCAGACTTAATTAACTCAATGAAGTATATTTCAAGTGGTGGTAAAAGTTTCAACCAGATCTTTGAAGCCAGAAATAAGAAAATTACGCTTGTTTGAATTTCTCACTGTACGATCAGTCTCGCTTGTTTATTTTAAAACTGTATGATCAGTCTTTATGTCACTGTATTCTAGTGGTGATTTCAAAGTTATTTACGATACATTAGAAGGTGGCATGTTTCTAAATAACACAAATATATTTCAATACATTCACATCCTGAAAACTTATGAAACATGTTTTAGCTTGATAGGGTGTACTCGACTTACTACATTAAGTATAAGGATGTTTAAATGTTGCTAAAATAAGAGGAAGGTTTGATGTATACTAGTATATAAGTTTCAGAAATGTCCTCCGTTATACTTAGAATTGTACAAACACACAGATTTAGTTGTTATATAAAAATGCATATATTTACACACATTCGAGGCCGTACTGTAGCCTATAATTGATCACAGTTCCTTCACTTTGTTTAAGATGTAGAGCTATATAAAAAAGATGTGGTATGATTGCCAATGAGACAACTATCCACAAAAGACCAAAATGACACAGACATTAACAACTATGGGTCACCGTACGGCCTTCAACAATAAGCAAAGCCCATACCGCATAGTGAGCTATAAAAGGCCTCGATAAGACAATGTAAAACAATTCAAACGAGAAAACTGTCTCTTGTGTCAATTTTACACCACTTTAACAAGCGGGGGGTTATAGTGATAAAGAAGTCCGTCTTTCCGTTCGTCCGTTGGACCGATACAATATGTTTCACCGGTTTTGTAAGCGCATCTCCTCATAAACCACTTAATATACATTGAGGGTTCCGGCCATTTTTAAATGGAGAGGGGTCCAATCCAGGAGAAAAGGGGATTCCAAATATATGTTCCCATACAAATGAATTGATAGTTAAAAAAGGGTTTCAAACTGCCGGGTCTCCGTTTTTTTGAATCCGTCACTGATATAACTATTAATTAATCTTATTCGGATTCCTTATCATAAATGATAATGACTGTATTGTGTACCGTCTATTTCGAATTTTAGTAAAAATCTTTTATGGGGTTACTTTATATAAGATACGGACTTGAACATTACATTATATGGGGGCACCCATCAGGTACATGTATTTCCAACACCTCCTTAACCAATCATTAAAGTTTTCTGAAATTGCTCCATTTTTTACTCGATTAATGCATTATGGACCTTCTATTTCTGTAAACTTACCAAAATTATATCACATGAATTATCCCCCTACGCAAAGCTGTCTTTATCCTTTTTTTGTTATTTTAAACGACAAGCTTGATTTATGTTAATATCATCAATTGGTCAACGGCGGACGGTGTAAATAATCTTTAAAAATGTAATATCTAAACAGATAACTGTAACGATACACTATTACAAAGTCCACAAGAGAATCATGTATTACTTTTTAGGCATTTGATTTTAAATACGACTGATGGAACAAAAATACAATTATTTTGCCGTCTAAAAAATTCATCAGATATATATTTGTATTGTCTGATGAAAGTAATTACACGTTATAGTTCCCTGGATAGTTCATAATATCACATATACACGTTTATACCTTCAAATTGCTGTTGTTTTTTCTTCAAAATCACGACTGGTCATACAGTCAAAAAATCTGAAATCGCTTCTAGAATACAGTCAGTTTTAGACTGATCGTACAGTAATTTATTTTGGGATCCTCAAGGAAAACATATTTTTTTATATGAAATACGAATATTCTACCTGAATACGAAAAGAATATTGAAACAGTATATATTTAACTGTAAACTGATGCAAATATTTGCAATAAAAGATTATTTGCTTTGTACTACGAGAGCAAAATTGTCCATCGATTTCACTTTTTTCTACCAAGTTGATGTGATGCACACGTATATTTTATATTCTAATGCATGTTTTTGTTACAGTTACTCATATTTATGATGCTATATATACCTTGAAGATGTTCAAAGCACTTTGTAGATATAGGAGTAAACAAATGATGAGAAAAGTTACCGTAGGCAAAACCGTCCTGTTAGCCAGTTGAAAATCATCGCTTCGAAAATCGCGACTTCCGGATAGCGTACAGAATAGTATCTACACTGTGATTGAACTTTTTTTCCCTCTTTTCTGCAACACTTAAATATGTGATAAATAGCTTAAAGATTATAACATGTTTTTCCATATTTGCCCTGGTATCATCCCTCGACCCATATCGGCCCTCGGCTAAAGCCTCGAGGCCGATATGGGAGTCTCGGGATGATACCAGGGCTAATATAGAAAAGGGCATGTTATAATCTATACATATTGATTTCATCCAAGAATGGTCGCATATATCTGTTTAGGTTGTCATGAATGACACTAATTTGTATCTAAATTGGTATTAACCAGTATATAAATCAGAGATAAACGTCGTAATGTAACTAAACATCAGTAAGTAAAATATATTGGGATGCTAGAATATATAAAGAATAAAGAAATAATAATGAGTAAGATAAAATAAAATGTAGAGAAAAGTAACAGACAATTTAAAGAATATAGAAATAAACAACACCCCCAATCCGGACCCTCATTGTATACACGAGAATCTGGATGGAAACACAGAATATATAGAATAATAGATAAGGACAGTAGGAAGTGATGCATTAATAAAAAAAGATAGAAAAAATAATAACTGTTTGAGAATAAAAACATGAAACACCCCTGGGTGTTGAAACAGTAACGGATTGCTATGTACTCATATTGGTAATAAATGCTAAAAGTTTACATGCGGACACTGCAGTTCTCCTCTACACTTATGTAGAAAGGAACTAAACGGAATAAAATGAATTAAAACTTAAGATAACCAAATGTAGCTGCATTCGCTCCTTTCCATTTACTTCTTTAGACTGATTTGTAAACAACAGATGATTCAGTAATAGAAGAAAAGAACCAATCGGATGATGTTGACGATTTAGAGTTTAACGTCCAGTGACAAATATCATGTGCATATGAGAACGACAACACGTTATATGTACCCTGTGTTGTATTAGAAAGACACTTTCGGACGAATTTGAGAACGTGCTACTTTGAACAGACACAAAAATTAAGGCTGAAGAAAACGTTAATAATAGATTCATGCATATTCCAGCAGGCAATCCATATCCATATATTGAAGTGACACACCCTTTAATAAAATGCAAAGGAAGTCAAAATAAAAATGTTCTTACTAGAAGGATACTGTTGCAGCGTATTGTCATTTTTTTTTACTCAAGAGCATCTCATTCTTAACTTTTTCAAAGGGAAAATATAAAGGTAGCACAACTATTGTCGTGGCTAAATAACTCTTAACTGACACAATTTCAATTGTCCAACCCATTAACAGACTTTATTCCCATAATGTTCACTAAAACGTGGTATTACTCACGTTATATTACAATTATGAAATATTTACTAATTTCAATTTATATTTTAGAACCAAAGTACGATTTTGTGTCCTTTAAATGATATCTAAAATTGTTTTTTTCGCCTTTCATTACAAAAATTGCTATGCGTATAAGCATAAATACTACATACTTGCGCGACGCCTTTTAGTTTTACTGAAAACTGCGCAGACTATGAAATGTTTTTACAGTTGGAAAATGTTCTATGATATATATCATTTTGTCAGACACTTTTCTTTTTTTGATTTGATTCTTATAATGTACCTAAAATCTGTATATTAAATAGATTTTAATATTAAAATTGTGCGTTTTACTCTTAACAGACGTATAACCAACCCGATTAACAGACCAACCGCCGATATAGCCGCATACTCAATATAGATTAACCGACCTATCTCTCGGTTAGCCGAGTGTCGGCCGTGAACAAATAATGAATAAAAAACCCAACTACATATGTTTATTCACTCCAATAAACACAATTTAAAGCAAAAAAAAAAAAAAAAAAACCAACAACATATGTTAAATCACTCCAATAAACACAATTTAACGAAAGAAAAAATGCACACCCTTGAAAACATTGTAAGCATTAAAGAATCATTATTCGTCGATACAGTTTAAATTTGGTTGATTGATTCAGACTTGTGTGCGTATATCTTTAGCATGATGCTCATCATTGATTTGCCCTGGACTAGAACCAATACCTTTTGGGTGTGCATAATTTACTTTCTCACAAGTGCCTCCTTGCACATAATATAAGTAAGTTCGCTGTTGTAAATTCTGTATTAAATTGTCTTCAGATATAAGAAGATGTGTTATGAATGCAAGTGAGACAACTCTCAATCCAAGTCACAATTTACAAAAGTACTAAAGTCAACCATTATAGGTCAAAGTACGGTCTTCAACACGAAGCCTTGGCTCACACCGAACAGCAGACTCTTAAGGGCCCCCAAAAAATACTAGTGCAATACCATTCAAACGGGAAAACCAACGGTCTAATCTATATAAAACAATAAGAAACGAGATACACTTATGTACCACATCAACATCTCAGATAACTTTTCAGTAACACTGACTAGAATTTGTTCCATAATATCTTTACGTTTTACTAAAAGTTCAACATGTTCAAGACAAGTTTCTAATTTTTAATTGAAGATTAATTCATCATTATCGTCCGAACCAGGATTTACCCTGTAACTTTGCATCTTTAGTACTTTAAACACGATTTTTTGAATACATGCATATTTTTGATACTGTCTTCAGAATTGTGCCCGTTGTCAATTTGATTTTTTTACAGTTTCATAAGTATTTAGGGGCTCATATATTATCTAACCCCTTGCTTTGTATCATAGTAAAGATAAACTTTATAAATTAAAGTCATCACCAGATGAAATACTACTATCAAATTCTATAAATTCAATGTGCACTATCATGGTTTACTTGCCTTACGATCTCTGTAGATAAATGTATTATTAGTCTTGCTATCCATGTCGTTATAAAACACAACAGCTTAACTAAGCCTTTAATTAGCCCAAAATGTCAGAAAACATGTACAATTTGCCATTTTATTTGTAAATACTATTGTCTATAGTTTCAAAAAGGAATCAATCTTCCTGCAATTCTCTTAAGTCTTATTTCATATGTATATACATTATGTTAGTGAAAGGATACACGGCATGCAATTCCAGGGACTTTTCCCACAGGCACTCGTCTCAGAAAAAAAAACCCATATACAATATAACTGTTATATAAAGGTATATAGGAATTTTTTTCCTGAGACGAGTGCCTGTGACTTTTCAAACTCATTGTTTCCTGTGGTCAAACTAGCGTTAGAGACAGTAATGTTGTTAATCGGCTTGAGATAATAAGTCGATAATATTAGTCGGATTGTTACTATACTATATATAAAAATATTAATTTTCGCGAACCATTTAGGTCACGGAAATTCCAAAATATGGCATCAGTAAGGAGAGTTGTGCAAATAATGTGAATACACAGAACCCCCATCCAAATTATCTCCAGCTAAAAGTATTCATCTTTTTCTATTTTATATGTACTAACAATGTTCCATTTTTCTATAATTTCGATTAAAATATTCCAAAATCTGAGTAAAATTAGATAGAATGCCCCAAATAAACATTGTCTGATTGGTTGAAGTACTGTGGCGTCGATGCTTAGCATAATAAGCCTCGATGTAAAGCACACGCTTCACAGGAAGAAGGAGAGTTTTACAAATAATGTGAATACACAGATCCTCCATCCTATTTTTATTTTGATGGAAATGTTGCAGTGTTCATCATTTCTGTTTTGATTCTGCTCACAAAATTCCATTTTTTCTATAATTCCGATTTAGATATGTGGAACCCGCAATAAAAATAGATGGCCTCAATCACGTGGTTTCAATGATTTAATAGCAACGCAAAAAATTCCATTAATCATGTTGTACTTTGTTACCAATCGGAACTACTCGGCCTTTCTGGTTGCACGAAGTGAATAGCCGAGTAGTTCCGATTGACGATTGTTACATAAGCCGAATCACACATACGATCTTTGCGCTCAAATGTAGTTCTTGGTGAAGTATACAGGTAACTTCGTTTACGAAAATTTATACACACTTTTTCATTAACATATTATCAGACCTTTGCATATTCACGTTTTTTTATGCTGAACTGTAGTCGAATTCAATTCTATACATTTTTTTTTTACGTGAAGCAGTAGGAGTAAGAATATTTTTTCGCGCCAATTTAAGCAGTTTCATCACGAAGAACAAAATTATTTATTGTTATTTTCGTGAAATTTTAGTCATATAGTTTATCAATTAGAGAATTTTTTGTAAGTATTACTTATTCATGTTAAGGTTCTACTGTTGTGCTTCTCTAGACCTTTTTGACGGTCCGTTTTATCCCATTTATCTCAATACTATCTCCGATGACAGAAATGTCAACTCGACCTATTCGTGTCGAAAGTGAAAATCCATCTATTTGATGAAATAATTTTTTCTTCAACGGTTCATGCATTATTTTTGTATTATTTGATAACCAATCACATTCACGTTGCATGTTTGCATGAAAATGGTTATGTATTGGTGAATTGTAAGGGCGATGCAACATGCGAGGTCAGTGCGCGATCACGTGACATTATTATTTGTAAACAAACGTGCTCCCCGTGTAACACGTGTCTGGATTATCCTTTCAAAGTGTTGTGAATTTTTCAATCACTATTTTATGATATATTTCTTTTTGTTTTTAGGTTTGCATATTAGTAGTCCAAGTGAATTAGACATAGTTCTGAGTCGTGTGTGGTTTTTTTTTTTATTGAATTAGAAGGTAAGTCTACATAAGTTATATTTAACTTAAGTTTAAAAAGATGACTCCACTTTCACTCTATATTTAAAACCCGCATACTAATTTAAACAGCATTTGATCTGCTTGAATGTTAATTTGCCCCTTCCCCGTCATTTCCCAGTGACGGATCCAGGAATTTTCATATGTGGGGGCCCACTGACTGACCTAAGAGGGGGCCCGCTCCAGTCACGCTTCAGTGATTCCTTATATAAGCAACCAAATTTTTTCCCAAAAAGGGGGGGGCCGGGCCCCCCTCTAAATCCGCCTCTGTTTCCCTTTTAAATTTGCGCAAAAGTCATACTTTCAGTCCATTTCGTTAACGGCTGATTTGTGATTTTACCATCTTAACTGCAATTTTCATATTGAACACATTTGACCATTCAGTATGAGTTCCCAAGTTTTTGACTTATATGAAGGAGGCTTTAGGTCATGTTTTCCTAAACACCTTATTGCTATTTGTCTGTCTGGATTGTTATACCCATAAAATCAGATAGTGATGAATATGCAAGTTTTCAACAATCCCAGAAAATACACCTTATTGCTATTTAGTCCAATCTGGCAAAACCAGTCACATGTAAAACTTCCTGTTTGGGTCATGCGGCTGAAAATAGAGGTTTTTCAGTAGAGAGCTGAGGGAGGAAGATTATCAAGAAACTTTAATATAGTATGATCCACTTTTTTCGAAATTAAATTGAAGTAAAAATTATTTTGTTTTAAGTATTTACGGTAAGTTAAAAGGGTTTTCATTAAAAAGTATTGTGCATGGTGAATTGTTTCAACGGCCCCCAGATAGCTTCAACTGGATGAAAAAGTTGTTTAATGTTAGAACTTATCCGGTATGGAATAAATAGCGATTAGGTGTATTGACATCCACTGAAAAAAATAGGAAGTAAGGTGCATGTACACATGTATCTCCCCTTTAGGTTTTGATAAATATTGGATATGACATTAAGAAGTTATAAAACTGTATTCTTTGAATATGTTTCTAGCGTAACATGCACGCTTAGTACTGCTTTTTATCAGATATTTTATAACTTATGTCTTAAAATTCGGGTTTTATCCATTCCAATAGGTGGATTTAAGTTGATGAGAAAAATGCTCTGTTCACTAACTCAGCAATGCTTTAACTGTTGTGAATGTGAGCTCCCTTTTGCTATTATTAGAATCTAGATTTACATCATTCATTTTCAACTTATGAGTTCTCCTTTCATTCAAAAGGTAGATTTCAATGTCTGCTGGTCACTTGACAAGAAAATGCACTCAATGATATTATTTGCCTCAATTTACACCTGGAATGCAGATTTTTCACTAAAATAAATGTCGTTTACTTAGTAATAAATAGTTTTGTATATTACTATCATATTCATGTTTTCATTTGACATTACGAAAGTGCTTTTGAGATCCAGGATTCTGACTTGAATAAACAGTGTTTGTAACACACATGGTTTCAACCGTTTCTTTCCCTTCCCTTAAAAGTATCTTTCAGTTTTAAAACTACCTGATAATAATACAGAGTTCACACCTAATTTGAATTGGATTGACATTAACTAATTATACGACCGCAAATTTTGAAAAAATTTTCGTCGTATATTGCTATCACGTTGGCGTCGTCGTCGTCGTCGTCGTCCGGCGTCCGAATACTTTTAGTTTTCGCACTCTAACTTTAGTAAAAGTGAATGGAAATCTATGAAATTTTAACACAAGGTTTATGACCACAAAAGGAAGGTTGGTATTGATTTTGGGAGTTTTGGTCCCAACATTTTAGGAATTAGGGGCCAAAAAGGGCCCAAATAAGCATTTTCTTGGTTTTCGCACTATAACTTTAGTTTAAGTTAATAGAAATCTATGAAATTTTGACACAAGGTTTATGACCACAAAAGAACGGTTGGGATTGATTTTGGGAGTTTTGGTCTCAACAGTTTAGGAATTAGGGGCCAAAAAAGGGCCCAAATAAGCATTATTCTTGGTTTTTGCACAATAACATTAGTTTAAGTAAATAGAAATCAATGAAATTTAAACACAATGTTAATGACTACAAAAGGAAGGTTGGTATTGATTTTGGGAGTTTAGGTCCCAACAGTTTAGGAATTAGGGGCCAAAAAGGGACCCAAATAAGCATTTTTCTTGGTTTTCGCACCATAACGTTAGTATAAGTAAATAGAAATCTATGAAATTTAAACACAAGGTTTATGACCATAAAAGAAAGGTTGGGTTTGATTTTGGGAGTTTTGGTCCCAACATAATAAGGGGCCCAAAGGGTCCAAAATTAAACTTTTGTTTGATTTCATCAAAATTGAATAATTGGGGTTCTTTGATATGCTGAATCTAACTGTCATGACTGTGTATGTAGATTCTTAACTTTTGGTCCCGTTTTCATATTGGTCTACATTAAGGTCCAAAGGGTCCAAAATTAAACTTAGTTTGATTTTGACAAAAAATGAATCAGTTAGGTTCTTTGATATGCTGAATCTAAAAATGTACTTAGATTCTTGATTATTGGCCCAGTTTTCAAGTTGGTCCAAATCGGGGTCCAAAATTAAACTTTGTTTGATTTCATCAAAAATTGAATAAATGGGGTTCTTTGATATACCAAATCTAACTGTGTATGTAGATTCTTCATTTTTGGTCCTGTTTTCAAATTGGTCTACACTAAAGTCCAAAGGGTCCAAAATTAAACTTAGTCTGATTTTAACAAAAATTGAAATCTTGAAGTTCTTTGATATGCTGAATCCAAAAATGTACTTAGATTTTTTATTATGGGCCCAGTTTTCAAGTTGGTCCAAATCAGGATCTAAAATTATTATATTAAGTATTGTGCAATAGCAAGTCTTTTCAATTGCACAGTATTGCGCAATGGCAAGAAATATCTAATTGCACAATATTGTGAAATATCAAATTTTTTTTTAATTAGAGTTATCTTTCTTTGTCCAGAATAGTAAGCAAGAAATATCTAATTGCAAAATATTGTGCAATAGCAAGATTTTTTTTTAATTGGAGTTATCTTTCTTTGTCCAGAATCAACTTAAATCTTTGTTATATACAATATACAATGCATATTCACTTTTTACTACCAACTGATAAATTAAAATAATCTTTACCATTCAGTGATAACAAGCAGTTTTTTTACATCTTAATATTTTATGATGTATTTAAATGAGTAGTTATTGTTGCAAACTCCATTAGAAATTTTAATTGAGATTAGTTTTGGAATAAGGGAAAGGGGGATGTGATTAAAAAAATTGGGTTCAATTTTTCTCATTTGAAATTTCATAAATAAAAAAAAGAAAATTTCTTCAAACATTTTTTTGAGAGGATTAATATTCAACAGCATAGTGAATTGCTCTAAGAGAAACAAAAATTTTAAGTTCATTAGAACACATTCATTCTGTGTCAGAAACCTATGCTGTGTCAACTATTTAATCACAATCCAAATTTAGAGCTGAATCCAGCTTGAATGTTGTGTCCATACTTGCCCTAACCGTTCAGGGTTCAACCTCTGCGGTCGTATAAAGCTACGCCCTGCGGAGCATCTGGTTTGAATTAGTTTAATTCACATTTGAAAAGGTTTACATCCTACCATCAATTGTAATTTGAATTGCAATGCGCCTCAAATTAGCTTAGCTTTCTGAATGACGATTACTTTTAATTTGTATTAACAAAAACATAGTTCAAATGCGAATGTAAGTGAATTGTTTGTCTATCTATGGTCAATTTTTAGCCACATTGTTGAATTTTATTTATGGAGCTTACTTTTCATTTACATAAATTTAAGATTAATATTTCTGAGTGGTACGTTACTTATAAAGGGGGTGGATTCCCAGATATTTAATGAAATTGTATTCAGTTTATGGTTTGTGGGCCTCTTATTTGGGGTTATTGATATCAATTGAGGTGTAAGAGGGAAACCAAAATAGTGAAAGATCATTGAAAACCTGATCTATTAAAGTTCATTGATACATGTGTATGTTTAATCAGCCAGTCAATTTAGGTATTTAGAAATCCAAGATTCAATAAAAAATGAATTCTTGGGAATATGTAGAATTATTCACTCAAGGTGCAATCAAACTTATTTATTTCACTTTTTGATTTCTCTTTATTTCTTGGTCTCTTAGTAGGTGTTGCAGATTAGAAGTATTTTCGTACCATAGTATTGTTAGTGTTCCGGATCCTGTTCAGTAGTTAATAGTGAAAATTTAGGTAAGTTTACATTATGTTTATAAATAAACTAAGCCCATGCTAAACTAACTCTAATCTTGCTGTATTTTCCTCAAAATTTTTGAAATACACTTGCATAATATAATAAGAGATTGGCATAAGCTTTCTTCTTCACACTGCCCTCAAAACTCGGTGGCAAAATGACTAGTCTTAGGCAAAAAAATAGTATATGTTTGTTTACCGTTACCTGATGACCTACCCTAATTTTAGCGCTAACCCTAAGTCATTTATTTTCCTCTTAAAAGTGAAAAATAAATAGAACTTGTGTCACGAGGGTAATAAGGGTTGCCAATAAATAATATAATAAGAGATTGGCATATATAATTATAATAAGCTTGCTTCTTCACACCACCCTCAAAACTCATTTTAGAATTGATAGCAATACAGTTTTTGTGTCTTTTATTAAACTTAACATTTATACGTTATTCACACACTTTAACAGTGCTTATTGAAAATTGTACCAAAAAAAACGTTAAGTAGGCGGTACTAAGACTGGAAGAAAATTAAGACGCTTAACATTTTTTTATATGACCAGAACAATTTCTTTGCGTTGTATGTATATAAACAAATCTCATGTCGATATATAACATGTACAACAATCAAACATCAACCCACACCAAACTGGCTGTAGTTGAAAAACATCAAAAGGGAAAATACAGTGAAATTTGGAGAATTTATATTATCACATGTACATGCATTTGAAATATATTTAAAATATTTTTTTCAAAATTTTTAGTTTTAGGTTCCACCTAGCTATCATATTAGAAAACTGGGATTTAAACGCTAGTCTATTAGAGGGATATTTCCAGTGGCGAATCCAGAAATTTTCATAAGTGGGGGCCCACTGACTGCCTAAGAGAGGGACCACTCTGATCATGATCCAGTGGTTCTCTAAATAATCAACCATTTTTTTTCCAGACAAGGGGGGGGGGCTCTTAATTTACCTTTGATTTCATTGGTTATAATTTTTATTTTATCATGAATCAGATTTGAACACGACTTGGGGAATGAAGGTAAAGACCGAATGTCAGTTTTAGTCTTATATATGTACTTTAATTTTAGTCTTACATGTATTTATGTGTACATATATCACTGATTCAGTGGCGATGGTGACTAGCTATATATAGACACTGACAAGTCTTTGATAACATTTTATAGTTTTGAATGTTTCTTCATCAGTTGACTAAAATTAGGTGGAGGTATATTTTTATTTCCAACAGAGGGGCACTCATGCTCAACCTATATCAGTTTGTGCATGAAGCGATTGATAGTTGCCAGACACTGAATGATTATACCACCAATTTGTGAAAGTTTTAACCTACATGTATGCATATATACTTTAAATACAATAAAAAAAAAATCATGTCTTTTTCAGGACTTCTGATCCAACCATGTAGAATGGCATGTTATTGAGATATGGTTCTGGTTGATGGATGTTCATGAAGGACCTGTAGTACAAAGTATATCACTGGATTGAGCTCTCGGTCAAAGTGTATTATTAAAGTGCTTTGCTTTGAGCTCAGTTCATTGTTATGCAATTCATTCGTTGTGAAATAAAGATTTTACAGACAACTCTCATGTACAAGGATGTCTCCAAGTATTATCATTTCTATGTACAATGTAAGTAACAGGGAGATAAAAGCATTTTTTTCTGTTTGAACCAAACATTATTTGTCCATTGACCAAAATTGTTTTGCTTTCACCAGCTTTGAAGGAGATATTATCAAAGAATTGATAGAAAACAGCACAGAAGCTTACTTTCTAGCTCATCAGGCCCAAGCATCATGTTAGGCATTGTCATTACTAAAAACCAATAAATGTCTTCTAATCTGAGGATCAATTCAACATTTTAAGGTGTTTTACTAATGATACTGACAAGCCACCACAAAGATATACTGAGTGCCAATGAAAACGCAACACTTTTGTTTTTCAAAAAAGTCTGATAATTTTTATTTATTTTATATTAGAACTTTGTAAAGTTGGTTGAAAATGACTTTAAAGACAATTGTCTACAACTTTAGGGTTGGGTGATTTTTGGAACAAATGCAAAGTAAGGGTTATTTTGAACGGACATAAACCGAGTTCACCGCTTTTCAACATACGCACCATTTTCACGATTTTGTCATTTAAAGCTTGGCTAATGTCATGAATTTTCCCGCCCTTATTGTAAGGAAACTGCAATAAACATCTGAGTAAATGCCAGGACTTTCTGACAACCAGCGACATGCAGTTTCGGGCATGATCCAATGAAGCCTTTCACAGCATACAATAACCCAAATCATCCACAAATTCAACAAAAATGGATCAGTTAATGATAAGCCACATCCCGGGGTTCAAAAAGCAAGAAACGCTCAGTAAAACCGATACATTTGGTCTTTAACATATCCGATATCGACTCTGATGGATGTCCAAAGGTCACGTGAGTTCAATGGTGGGCACGGTAGATCCTATGGAGCAATTTCAGTAAAGCACTATTTGCGCAGAAATTCAACGGTTAAAGAGGACCACAGTCGACATCTAAACGGCTGTCTGGTGTAAACATCGAATTCTTTAGACCAAAAATCATTTATTATGTACCAAAAATCATCAGTGGTGGTTACATAGATGTTTGGCACCAGCCTTGGCCAAAAGTCATGCGTTTCGCCAGATTTAGGTCCGATAGAGCAAATTTTGCATCAGATTTGACATGGTTTAGACGATGAAAACCACCACCAATATCATAAAGTCAGCTTGAGTTTGCTTTACAGGACAAGTGGAATAACATTCCCCAAGATCACATTAAACGTCCGGGATGATCAATTCCACGGCGCTGTCGAGATTGCGCTGCACAACGGGGTTGTAACATTTTTAGTTAGGACTGTGATTTGATGATTCGACATTGGATGTTTCGTTTATCTATTGCGCCCGAAAGATGACAATGAAACATTTTTGTTTGATATCGATCTATTGTTAGAATTGTTAATTTTCAAGAACAATTCAGTTTGAAAGATTATGATTTCTAATATAAATTTTATTTTTGAAAAACCAAGTGTTGCGTTTTCATTGGCACTCAGTATATATAAATAGAACCATACAAATAGTTAGCAAATACATATTAAAAAAGATGTGATATGATTGGTAATGAGACAATTCTCCACAACAGACCAAAATGACGTAGAAATTAACAATTACAGGTCGCCGCACAACCTTCAACAATGAGCAAAGCTAATGCAGCATAGTCGGCTATAAAAGGTCTCGAAATGACAATGTGAAACAATTCAAAGTAGAAAAATAACAGGCTTATTTGTGTACAAAAAATAAAGAAAAAACGAATATGTAACACATAAACAAACGACAACCACTGAATTACAGGCTCCTTATATCATGTTCTCAGATATCATATCTCTGATGGCATCTCCCAATTTAAAAAAATCACGAAAAATTGAACCTATTATGTGTTGCTCTCCTAACTATAAAATGTATCCAAAATCAAAGATGTGGAACATATTCTATCATAATCATTTGGTAACTAATGCAATTAGTGTCTCTTCCATGCCTGTCTTGACCATAAAAACTAAACTAAATATAAAATAAACAATACTCCTAATGCTCCGGTTGGTTGTCATCGTGCAACACAGTTAACAACACATATAGGAAAATCATAGAACTACATTTATCATAAAACACTGTCAAACATCCAAACATTCTATCCACACTCATCTGTGTCCACACTTGTAAACTTAAAAAAATAATTATTTCACATGGAAAAGTATGGAAGTCTTCAAGTAACATAATAATGAGATAGTTCCACTGGATCATACATAAGTTTAACTAACTACTAGGCATCGATAATCATGGAAGTATTTATATTGACAGGGTCAAGATAGTTCCGTGGGATAATGAACCCTATAACATAATACGGCATTTTTCCTTTGAAGTTTTTACGTGATAATCTGCATAATAATTCGGTTTTTGAAAAACAATGGTTTAATATAAAAATTTATATGTTATTTTATTAAAAAGAATCATGACGTACTTTGTTCTTACAACTTCATGTAGATAGGCGGAGCTTGGACTATGGTTTAATCTGATATTATTTTTTTTAATGTTAAACCATGATTGAAACTATACGCCTCTTTGTTACGCCTGATTGACAGTTTAAGTGAATGCATGAGGACAAGGATTTCGTTTGTTTTACAATAGGATTTCTACTTACTGGGACTTCCGTCACTGACTTCATAAATTTCATTCGGGAAAATATTTTTTTTCTAAACATTTTTTTTATGACAAAAAAGAGCCGGAATATTTTGTTCTAAAAATTCCCAGACCCCGAAAAAAATCAAATGGTATGTGCCTGAGAGGTGTCAGACCACCAATTACTCCCTCCAATTTAGAACGTATGTAAAAGTAGCCCTACTCTGACACATATTTAAGAATATGCTTGAGATACGATTTAAGAGGAAGTAACTACATATTACTAATTTCGAAAATGTTATCAACAAGACTTAGTGTTGTTTTCCATTCGTTTGATGTGTTTGGGATTTTGATTTCGGCATTTGATAAGGAATCTCCGTTGCCAATGTCCATTGAAGTTCCCTTTTTTATTAATGTATTATTTTATATCTGTAGTCCGAGCATTGCCTGGTCCAAATACTGTGCAATAGATTTGTTAGATCTTTGACCACATTAATTTTGTGACAAAAACCTATGTTATGTCAAAAATTTGATCATAATCCAAATTCAGATCGAATCAAGCTTGAATATTGTGACCAAATTTGTCCCAACTGTTCAGGGTTCAACCACTTGGGTCGTATAAATCTGCGCCCTGCGGAGCACCTGGTTTACATTATGACAACAGTTCATTGACATTTTTTTAGAAGGAGAGTGATTTTTTAAGGAGTATTAATGTTTTGAATATTTAGTTCTTAGCCTAGCATTAAGGCCTTCACAAATTTATCATTTAAGATAATGCGAGCGGGGGTATCACGTGAATATAACGTTCTACCCATCCGTCCGTCAGTTCGTCCGATGTGTAAATGAGTACAATGTTATTATGAAAAGATACAATTATTATTAAAAATACGGTAATATATCAAATTTGTATTTGCATAAATGTAAACAAAATTAAATAATCAATTTATATATTTTTGTTTCAAAGTTCATTAATTAATGTAACGATGTTAGATAGTTAGTTTATACACAAAAACAAATCATATCATCAAATTTTAAGAATATGCTTGAGATACGATTTAAGGGGAAGTAGCTGCATATTACTAATTTCGAAAATGTTATCAACAAGTGTTGTTTTCCATTCGTTTGATGTGTTTGGGATTTTGATTTCGTCATTTGATAAGGAAATCTCCGTTGCAAATGTTCATTGAAGTTCCTTTTTAGCTCACCTGGCCTTCCCATCACTTTGCGTCCGTCGTCGTCCGTCGTCGTTAACTTTTACAAAAATCTCCTTATCGCTATTTGTCCGCCAATTACTGGATATCACACAGGTTCCCGTAAAATTTTGACGTCATAAAACAAAATATCTGACGCCACAATGGAAAAGTGATTGTTGTATGCGTCAAAAGTGGTTTCGTCATTTGATACAGTAGGACAAGGGCTGAGGACAAGGGAATCTCCGTTGCCAATTTTCATTGAAGTTCCTTTTTTTATATTAATTTATTATGTGATATCTGTAGTCTGAGCATTGCCTGGTCCAAATAATTATGACGTCTGGCAAGGCTATTTTATTTTTTTAGGAGAAGCTATAGGAAAAGGTCCAAATAATTATGGCCAAACTATCATTTTCGAAATTAGTAATATGCAGTTACTTCCCCTTAAATCGTATCTCAAGCATATTCTTAAAATTTGATGATATGATTTGTTTTTGTGTATAAACTAACTATCTAACATCGTTACATTAATTAATAAACTTTAAAACAAAAATATTTAAATTAATTATTTAATTTTGTTTGTATTTATGCAAATACAAATTTGATATATTACCGTATTTTTAATAATAATTGTATCTTTTCACAATAAAATTGTACCCATTTACACATTGGACGAACGTACGGACGGATGGGTAGAACGTTAAATTCACGTGATACCCCCGCTCGCATTATCATAAATGATAAATTTGTGAAGGCCTTAATGCAAGGCTAAGAACTAAATATTCAAAATAATAGTAACCCTTAATATGGAACGCCATGACTGCCTTATGTTAATGATCAGCATTATATGCAGTGCTCACACTATTATATTAAGTGCTCACAACATTATATTAAGTGCTCACAACATTATATTAAGTGCTCACACCATTATATGCAGTGCTCACACCATTATATTAAGTGCTCACAACATTATATGCAGTGCTCACACCATTATATTAAGTGCTCACAACATTATATTAAGGGCTCACAACATTATATTAAGTGCTCACACCATTATATGAAGTGCTCACACCATTATATGAAGTGCTCACAACATTATACGTTTTTTGTTGTATGATGAGATTGTTGTATGATGAGATTGATGTATGATGAGATCATTCGGTAAACATCGTTTTTTTGCGGAAATTACCGAATCCATAATTTGTAAATTACGGTAATTCCCAGCAAACAAATTTAAACAGTTATTAATGTTTGGTGCAAAACAACTAGTTTGTGAATTTAAATTCTTTTAAGAATATAATTCGGACTACGCCGCATTTTTGCGCCTGTCCCAAGTCAGGAGCCTCTGGTCTTTGTTTTTCTTATATTATTATAATTTTAGTTTCTTGTGTACAATTTGGAAATTAGTATGGCGTTCATTATCACTGAACTAATATATATTCGTTTATGGGCCAGCTGAAGGACGCCTCCGGGTTCGGGAATTTCTCTTTACATTGAAGAACTGTTGGTGACCTTCTGCCGTTGTTTTTTCTATGGAGTCGGGTTGTGGTCTCTTTGATACATTCCCCATTTCCATTCTCGATTTTATGCTTTACATAAAAGTCAAATTAGTTTCGGCAATTTTCCATTTTTTTCCCCGTGAGTGATCCCTATCCATGAGAAAGAAGCCCCACAGAAACAATCAAGATCCGCCGTCAAAAGTAACTTTCCAGATAACGAAAAAAATATTCAGATATGAAATTTTCAACCTTTGAGATTGATCCTAACATGGGATATGGAAAAAAATTGGTAGCAAAAATAACAGAAATCCTCAGACTATAGACAAGCTTGTATGTGAGAAGAATTAGAACGCCAATCACAACAACGAGAAGAATTCACAGTAAAACAATACTAGAAGTTCTCCATTAATATAATTATATTACAATTATATATTGACATAATAATGAGTATCTTTTTTTTTTGTGCTTCCGTTACAAAACAAATTGTGTGGACTTAAAATAAAATCAAAGAAGTGCTCAGCAACAAATAGCATTCCTCTTTTTTGTGTTGTTGCTATCATCTGGACCTAAACACAAATTTGAATCTTTTTTCGAGGTCCATTGTTATCAAAGAAGTGCGATCTAAAAGATATTATTCTTCTATGACTTGTAGTTGATTATATTTTGTATCTTAATGTACCTTAACCAGAATTAATTTAGGTCAAGTAGTTATCAAAGGTACCAGGATTATAATTTAGTGCGCCAAATGCTTGTTTCGTCTACATAAGACTCACCAGTGACGCTCATATCAAAATATTTATACATACAAACAAGTACAAAGTTGAAGAAAATTGAAAATGACTCCTTTTTCATGGACAATCGTTACTATCCAATAATAGTAAATCATTCTATTTTACTCACAGTTTGTTTCAATCTTTACCTAAATGCAAAACTTAGATGCATGTTTTTTTATTAGTTGTTAGTGGCTTTGAACTAGCTGTCAGTAATTGCGAGTACTCTCAGATCAGTACTTATAGTGTCTTTTTGTTGTTGGGATATAGAAGTACCCGCCCACGTCTACTCTATTTTCTGGTAGATGGATTTATATTTGTACCCATCTGATGAGTTAAGCCTTTTACAACTGATTTTCATAGTTCGTTCTTATGTTGTTCTGTTACGCCACTGTCCCAGGTTAGACGGAGGGTTGGTATCCCGCTAACATGTTAAAACCCGCCGCACATTCTGTATATGTGGCTGTCCCAAGTCAGGAGGTGCCTTTATTTCAGTGGTTGTCGTTTGTTAATGTGTTATATACATGTTAGTTTTTCGATCGTTTGTTTGTACATAAATTAGGAATGTTTTACGTTTATCATTTCGGGGCCTTCTATAGCTGCATGACTATGCAGTATGGGCTTTGCTCATTGTTGAAGGCCGTACTGTGGCCGTTTAGTTGTTAATTTCTGTGATGTCATTTTGTCTCTTGTGGAAAGTTGTTTCATTATCAAGCATACCACTTTTTTTATATATATTAACCGTGCAAAATGACGAACAAACGTAGTAAACGTTTTTCATCCCCACAAACTCAGTTTTCATAAGAGATGATAACTTTAAATGAAAATAATTTTAAACTGGGTCTTGAAAGGGTAAAAGGAGTAGGTCCGGTAAGGACCGATTTTGGCCTCAAATTTCAGGTTCATCTGACGAAAGATTTTGACCACTTTTTAAACACTTAAGGGTCTATTTTATTTGAATTAATTAGTTTATGTGAAAGATTTTAACAGATTTAGTCATTAAAACGATCCGATTCAAGCTAAAATATGAAAAATCTACCTAATATGCCGGAAAATGTCACTTTTCAGATGGTTTTTGGTAAAAATGAAAGTGGCCGCATCCGTGTTCATCCTCAACCTTTATATATGTTATGTATTATCATAAAATACAACTTACATTTCAATATTAAGGATGAACACGAATGCGGCCACTTTCGTTTTACACGAAAACCGTCTAAAATTTAACTAAAATGCTAGAATTATGAGGATTTCAGTAATTTAGTATGACTTAATGGTGCTAGTACTGGATATATGTGCATTGTATTGTCAAAACCAGCCCATATTTATGTAGCAGAAGCATTCTACTGTCCAATAAATAACTAAAGGTTTACATTTTAACAATTCTGTAAATCTGCTATATTTTGGGGCCAAAAAGGGGTCTTACTGAACCTACTCCTTTATGGATTTTTTTGAAAAAAAGTGTGTTTCCAGTTTTTGGAGAAAAAAATAATTTGTTTTTGATTCTGAGAAAAAAAAAATGGTTGATTCACCCCTAGCTGCCAATATATGTAATGCTAAAATTGAATTAAAAAAAAAATATTTTCGACTTGTCGCGAAAAAAATAAAAATCAATAGCCCCCCCCCAAAAAAAAAAATTAAATGGTTGCTGCCTAAAGTTATGTTAAACACCTACAATGAAATGCTTTAAACTGCATTTTCCATATCTGTTAGATGAAAATGGATGCCAAAAATGACTCAATCATGACATATATATAAGCTAGAGTAATATAACGCTTATGTGTTATAGAAAGCTGACTGTTTTATTTAAAATGTAATTAAGCTTTTTTTAAACTGAGTACGGACTATAAAGTGGCACCTTGCTAAAGTTCTTCAGTAGGAAATGAGCTCGAGGAATATGTCATACAAATTTCCCTTCGATATTTCATTAAATAAGCTTTTTATTATTTCACTTACATTTTGCCATTCGTATTTCTTACGACGAACAGAACTACTTTAATCATTCACTTCTTAGTTTCATCTTTTCCTTACTTATTTCAATCAGTTTTAAATATTGTATACTGCCTTATGATCACATGACTTTAATAACTGTTTAAATTTGTTTGCTGGGCATTACCGTAATTTACAAATTATGGATTCGGTAATTTCCGCTAAAAAACGATGTTTACCGAATGATCTCATCATACATCAATCTCATCATACAACAATCTCATCATACAACAAAAAACGTATAATGTTGTGATCACTTCATATAATGTTGTGATCACTTCATATAATGTTGTGACCACTGCATATAATGTTTTGACCACTTCATATAATGCTTTGACCACTGCATATAATGTTGGGAGCACTTAATATAATGTTGTGAGCACATAATATAATGTTGTGAGCACTTAATATAATGTTGTGAGCACTTAATATAATGATGTGAGCACTGCATATAATGGTGTGAGCACTTAATATAATGTTGTGAGCCCTTAATATAATGTTGTGAGCACTTAATATAATGGTGTGAGCACTGCATATAATGTTGTGAGCACTTAATATAATGTTGTGGGCACTTAATATAATGGTGTGAGCACTGCATATAATGGTGTGAGCACTTAATATAATGTTGTGAGCACTTAATATATTGGTGTGAGCACTGCATATAATGGTGTGAGCACTTAATATAATGTTGTGAGCACTTAATATAATGTTGTGAGCACTTAATATAATGGTGTGAGCACTGCATATAATGCTGATCATTAACATAAGGCAGTCATGGCGTTCCATACCTTAACCTCCTAAAAATATGTCAATCAACTGTTGTCATAATGTAAACCAGGTGCTCCGCAGGGCGCAGCTTTATACGACCCCAGTGGTTGAACCCTGAACAGTTGGGACAAATTTGGTCAAAATATTCAAGCTTGATTCTATCTGAATTAGGATTATGATCAAATTTTTGACATAACATAGGTTTTTGTCACAAAATTAATGTGGTCAAAGATCTAACAAATCTATTGCACAGTATTTGGACCAGGCAATGCTCGGACTACAGATATAAAATAATACATTAAAAAAACTAGAGGCTCTAAAGAGCCTGTGTCGCTCACCTTGGTCTATGTGAACATCAAACAAAGGAAGCAGATGGATTCATGACAAAATTGTGTTTTGGTGATGGTGATGTGTTTGTACATCTTACTTTACTAAACAGTCTTGCTTCTTACAATTATCTCTATTTATAATGAACTTGGCCCAGTAGTTTCAGTGGAAAATGTTAATAAAAATTAACAAATTTTATGAAAATTGTTAAAAAATGACTATAAAGGACAATAACTCCTTAGGGGTCAATTGACCCTTTCGGTCATGTTGACTTATTTGTAAATTTTACTTTGCTGAACATTATTGCTGTTTACAGTTTATCTCTATCTATAATAATATTCAAGATAATAACCAAAAACACCAAAATTTCGTTAAAATTACCAATTAAGGGGCAGCAACCCAACAACAGGTTGTCCGATTCATCTGAAAATTTCAAGACAGATAGATCTTGACCTGATAAACAATTTTACCCCTATCAGATTTGCTCGAAATGCTTTGGTTTTTGAGTAATAAGCCAAAAATTGCATTTTACCCCCATGTTCTATTTTTAGCCGTGACGGCCATCTTAATTTGATGGCTGGGTCACCGGACACATTTTCAAAACTAGATACCCAAAAGATGATTGTGGTCAAGTTTGGATTAATTTGGCCCAGTAGTTTCAGAGGAGAAGATTTTTGTAAAAGATTACTAAGATTTACGAAAAATGGTTAAAAATTGCCTATAAAGGGCAATAACTCCTTAAGGGGTCAACTGACCATTTTGGTCATGCTTGACTTATTTGTAAATCTTACTTTGTTGAACATTATTGCTGTTTACAGTTTATCTCTATCTATAATAATATTCAAGATAATAACCAAAAACAGCAAAATTTCGTTAAAATTACCAATTCAGGGGCAGCAACCCAACAACAGGTTGTCCAATTCATCTCAAAATTTCAGGGCAGATAGATCTTGACCTGATAAACAATCATATCTCATGTCAGATTTGCTCTAAATACTTTGGTTTTTGAGATATAAGCCAAAAACTGCATTTTACCCCGATGTTCTATTTTTAGCCATGGCGGCCATCTTGGTTGGTTGGCCGGGTCACCGGACACATTTTTAAAACTAGATACCTCAATGATGATTATGGCCAAGTTTGGTTAAATTTGGCTCAGTAGTTTCAGAGGAGAAGATTTTTGAAAAAGATTACTAAGATTTACGAAAAATTGTTAAAAATTGACTACAAAGGGCAATAACTCCTTAAGGGGTCAACTGACCATTTTGGTCCTGTTGACTTATTTGTAAATTTTACTTTGCTGAACATTATTGCTGTTTACAGTTTTTCTCTATCTATAATAATATTCAAGATAATAACCAAAAAAAGCAAAATTTCGTTAAAATTACCAATTCAGGGGCAGCAACCAAACAACGGGTTGTCCGATTCATCTAAAAATTTCAGGGCAGATAGATCTTGACCTGATAAACAATTTTACCCTGTCAGATTTGCTCTAAATTCTTTGGTTTTTGAGTTATAAGCCAAAAACTGCATTTTACCCGTATTTTCTATTTTTAGCCATGGCGGCCATCTTGGTTGGTTGGCCGGATCACCGGACACATTTTTTAAACTAGATACCCCAATGATGATTGTGGCCAAGTTTGGTTTAATTTGGGCCATTAGTTTCAGGGAGAAGATTTTTGTAAAAGTTAACGACAGTGGCGGATCCAGGGGGGGGGGGGTTCCGGGGGTGCGCACCCCCCCTTTATTTTTGCCGATCAATGCATTTGTATCGGGACATATGTTTTGCACCCCCCCTTTGCCCTGGGTGCCCTGGGTTAGCACCCCCCCTTTTGAAAATTCCTGCATCCGCCCCTGAACGACGACGGACGACGACGGACGCAAAGTGATGGGAAGGCCAGGTGAGCTAAAAAGGAACTTCAATGAACATTGGCAACGGAGATTTCCTTATCAAATGACGAAATCAAAATCCCAAACACATCAAACGAATAGAAAACAACACTAAGTCTTGTTGATAACATTTTCGAAATTAGTAATATACAGTTACTTCCCCTTAAATCGTATCTCAAGCATATTCTTAAAATTTGATGATATGATTTGTTTTTGTGTATAAACTAACTATCTAACATCGTTACATTAATTAATAAACTTTAAAACAAAATATTTAAATTAATTATTTAATTTTGTTTGCATTTATGCAAATACAAATTTGATATATTACCGTATTTTTAATAATAATTGTATCTTTTCATAATAAAATTGTACCCATTTTCAAATTGGACGAACGTACGGACGGATGGGTAGAACGTTAAATTCACGTGATACCCCCGCTCGCATTATCATAAATGATAAATTTGTGAAGGCCTTAATGCAAGGCTAAGAACTAATTATTCAAAATAATAGTAACCCTTAACCTCCTAAAAATATGTCAATCAACTGTTGTCATAATATAAACCAGGTGTCCGCAGGGCACAGCTCTATACGACCCCAGTGGTTGAACCCTGAACAGTTGGGACAAATTTGGTCACAATATTCAAGCTTGATTCTATCTGAATTTGGATTATGATTAAATTTTTGACATAACATAGGTTTTTGTCACAAAATTAATGTGGTCAAAGATCTAACAAATCTATTGCACAATACTGTGCAATTGAAGATTTCTTCTTGAAACTTTTCAAAATTCGAAATTTGAAAAATTTTGAAAAAAAGGAAGCCCTTCAAAAAATGGTAAACCACAAATCTCCCCCCCCCCCAACTTTTTGAAACCCCCTTGGTGCAATAACCCTTCAACTCAATCCCATGCTTTCCATTGCAGGATTGAACCTTGTAGTACAATTTCAGAGAGATCCATACACTTAAACACAAGTTATTGTCATGATTGTTTGGGAACTAGAAACATGCTTCTTTTTGGCCCCTAATTCCAACATATTTTGGGCATTTAATCCAAAATTTAATCCCAGCCTCCCCTTTGTTATATGGTACATTGTGGTACAATTTCAGAGAGATCCCTACACATAAGTTATTGTCTTGAAACTAGAAAAATGCTTGTTTTGACCCCTTTTTGGCCCTTAATTCCTAAACTTTGGCCCCATAACCCCAAAAATGAATCCAAACCTTCTACTTGTGGTTTTAAAGATTGCAGTATGATTTCAGAGCAATTGAAATACTTCTACACAAGTTATTATCCTGAAACTAGTAAATGCTGTTTTGGGCCCCTTTTGGGCCCCTACTTCCTAATCGGTTGGGACCATCATCCCCAAAATCAATCCCAACCTTTCTTTTGTGGTATTGAACCTTCTGAAAAAATTTCATGAAGATCTATTTATCTATAAACAAAAGTTATTATCCGGAAACCAATGTGTCTTCGGACGACGAGGACGCAGACGACGACATCATACCATTATACGATCCCAAAATTTTTTTTGGGTTGTATAAAAATGTTACAATTTTGAAATTTGCTGAAAGCGCGGCAACGATTTTATATAATGTGCAACAAACGTTACTCGCTGTGCATGTCTTATTGCTTATCAGTACAAAATCGACATTAATTTCTTATAAATAAATGCAAGAATCAAACAATAGTACTTTAAGAGGATATCCGACACAAATTTATGCTACAAAAATGCAGAGTTATCAGGATAATATAACACCATAGACATGTAATAAGTTATATAATTCACTGCTGAGCCTCTACTGATCCATAGAGGGTTAGTAAAATCCAGACTGAGAGGGGGTGAGTCCCAAGGCTCATGAGTCGTCCTGAATATGCATGGCATAAGGGACGACATCAAAAGATCAATGTAAGATAAAAAACTTAATTCAAATAGTTTGGGGGTGGGGGGGTTGAACGGCTGCAAGATTTGGTTATCCGACATTGATTTTTACATATATCCATATGGGTCAATCAATTTTTCCCAAATTAAGTTAAGAGGGGGGTGGGGGGTCAGTGAAAAAACTATGTGAATTAAGTTTTTTATCCTTCATTGAACTTTTGATGTCGTCCCTAATTGCCACTTGATTTACCATTGCTAAACAAGGTAAAATATGCTACCAGTAATTGTGGATAATTTTTATTTAATGTCTACAACATCGGCATCAATTATTTCCCATATTCACGATACCTGTTCTTATAATAATTGTAAATACCAATTTACCATTCCAGGCAAATTCCAATGACTCGATTTTGTGACACCAAACATGCCTTTAAAATCAACCAAAAATGGGATGCAAAATGTCACGGCCTTAGAATAAACTATTAAATGACAATGTTAGGAAACTAAAACATGGAATATGGGATAACAACATGTTTTTCTTTTCTATCAGCATGTATTTTCTTTCCAAATGAAACTCTTCAATATTAAATGCTAATCCATATCATAATTTAAGATCAAAACCAATTTTGATATAAATTTCCAAAATGAGTGGAACTTAAAAAAAAAGTTAAAATTTTAACTTAAAACTCGAAATAATGAGATTTTTAAAGCCGATAATTTCGAGATTAAATGATTTGAAACGTTTAGTTTTTAAAAGTTTGAACTTTTTAGCTTTAGAAAGTAAACTTCAAGTGACAAGAGTGCGCACTCTTAAATGTCTCGCCTTCTTTACTAATCATTGATATTATGTTGATAGTCCTAAATAAAAAGTGTATTACAACTGTCACATAACTTAACATTAACCAAGAAAACTAAACATTGACCAATGAACCATGAAAATGAAGTCAAGGTCAGATGAATAATACCAGACAGGCATGTACAGGTAAAAATTCTTCCATACAACAAATATAGTTGACCTAAAGCTTATAGTTTAAGAAAAACAGACCAAAACACAGAAACTTAACACTGAGCAATGAACTGAGAAAATGAGGTCAAGGTCAAATAAAAGCTGTGCGACTCACATATAGATCATAAAATATTTCCATACACCAAATATAGTTGACCTATTGCATATAGAATAAGAAAAAAGACCAAAACTCAAAAACTTAACTTTGACCACTGAACCATGAAAATGAGGACAATATCAGATGACACCTACCAGTTGGACATGTACACCTTACAGTGCTTCCATACACCGAATATACTAGACCTATTGCTTATAGTATCTGAGATGTGGACTTGACCACCAAAACTTAACCTTGTTCACTGATCCATGAAATGAGGTCGAGGTCAAGCGAAAACTGTCTGACTGGCATAAGGACCTTGCAAGGTAAGCACATACCAAATATAGTTATCCTGTCACTTATAATAGGTCATTTCTGGAATCATGTCTTTCACCGGAAAAGGTCGTCAAATTTTTGTCACATGACAGATTGGTCTGAAAACGGTATCCCGGAACTGGCCTATAAGAGATAATTTAACCTTACAAAGAATCTTAACCTTTTTTTTCAAGTAGTCACTGAACCATGAAAATGGTGTCAAGGACATTGGACATGTGACTGACCAAAACTTCGTAACATGAGGCATCTATATACAAAGTATGAAGCATCCAGGTCTTCCACCTTTTAAAATATCAAGCTTTTTAAGAAGTTAGCTAACGCTGCAGCCGCCAGATCACTATCCCTATATCAAGCTTTCTGCAGCAAAAGTAGCAGGCTCGACAAAAACCATGTTTAATCCACCATTTTCTACACAAGAAAATGCTTGCACCAAGTCAGGACTATGACAGTTGTTTAAGCTTCTGATTTTGCCAATTGATTACAGACTTTCAATTTCTTATTTTCCTCAGAGTTCAGTACTTTTGTTACTCTACCTTTTGCCAGGTGCTTTTTTTTAGCTGACAAAGTTGCAACTTGATTAACATACCTACACCTAGCATTCTGTAATATTTACAGACAAGAAAGTAAAACCATCTTTTATGCTGAAGCCCATCATGATTGACAGGTGCTTTATATTAAAGACAAAGATAGTACATGTATATAATAAAGTGCCTAGAAAGAGGGTACTAAAAGGAAACATCAATTTCTGAAAACGAATTTTACAGCATTGGAATAATGTATTCCAATTATGGCCCATCTACAATAGAATATTGTCATTGATTATTTTCTTTTTGTTCTTATGTTGTGCTAGTACACCAGTGTCCAAGGTTAGGAGACTGGTGAGTGCTCACAAACATTCTGTATGTGCCTGTCCCAAGTCCGGAGCCTACAATCTAGTTGTTGTTGGTTGATGTGTAATGAATTAGTTTTTAGAATTCTATTTTACCATTATTTCTCACCAGGGCCTCTTAATAGTTGCTTTTATCAATGTCCTTTGATCTCTGGAGGATACTAGTCTCAATGGCACATCACATTATTTATATATTTGGCGAACAAACCACATCACATTATTTTCATATTTGGCAAACAAACCACATCCCATTATTTCTATATTTGGCAATCAAACCACATCACATTATTTTCATATTTGGCAAACAAACCACATCACGTTATTTTCATATTTGGCAAACAAATCACATCACATTATTTTCATATTTGGCAAACAAACCACATCACATTATTTTCATATTTGGCAAACAAACCACATCACATTATTTTCATATTTGGCAAACAAACCACATCACATTATTTTCATATTTGGCAAACAAATCACATCACATTATTTTCATATTTGGCAAACAAACCACATCACATTATTTTCATATTTGGCAAACAAACCACATCACATTATTTTCATATTTGACAAACAAACCACATCACATTATTTCCATATTTGGCAAACAAACCACATCACATTATTTTCATATTTGGCAAACAAACCACATCACACTATTTCTATATTTGGCAAACAAACCATATCACACTATTTCTATATTTGGCAAACAAACCACATCACATTATTTCGATATTTGGCAAACAAACCACATCACATTATTTTCATATTTGGAAATCAAACCACATCACATTATTTTCATATTTTGCAAAAAAATACACAACATCACATTATTTTCATATTTTGCAAAAAAATAAACCACATCACATTATTTTCATATTTGGAAATCAAACCACATCACATTATTTTCATATTTTGCAATTTAACCATATCACATTTTATTTATATATGTACCAGTACAATTTTCTGTGTAGAAAACCAAACGATATATCAATTTTTTAGGCCTGGGTTGCATCAAGTTTGAAATTTGAAAAGTTGGTCTACAGATATTTTTTAATAACTTGCACATCATTTACTTAAGTGTAGGGAGTTATCACAGCGAGACAATTTCTAGCCACACAAAGAGGTGGAACCACATTTTTAAGTAAGATAATACTGAGAGCTAGAACACCTGGTGACAACCATGGTTAACTGGTATGATCTTATGTTTTTATTTTTGTCGAAACAAACAATATATATTCTAAAATCAAAGATAAATTTATTCTCTTTAAAATGGTGTCATTAAATTAAATATTTTGAACACAATATATTTTGAGAGGATATTTCATGATTTGTATAAAGTTAATTTTCAAATATGACTAAATTCATGTCTTTTTACAATAAATCAAAGAAACAGCTGGCAGTAAAACTCCATCATTTCCTAAATAAAAGCACCATAAGACCCAATGGTCCAAATCCAACATTGATTACTTGACAGAGAAGTAGTGCTTCAGTGACTTCATTCCTTTGGGTGGAGTCTGAAATTATACATTTCATAATCATTAATAATAGGTATGGTTTTAATTCTACCATTAATATGTTAAATAAGTCACACACACATGCAAGAAATGGAAAACAGTTTTCTACATATAAGCAGAATCTAAATTAATACATAACAGTAACACTTGTTCCAATTTATTTTAAGTTATACATAACCTATTACATGAATAGGTGCCCAAATTGCACTTTTTTTTAAAAAGTTTTCATCTACATTTTGTACATTTAGTTATAATCCAGACAAAAGTTTCTATTCTGTGATTTTTTAATTTTTATTTTGTAGCTATGTATCCTTATTACCAGATTACTATATAGTTCCACTAATTTAATTTTGAATCCATATTGAATCATAAAAAAATGGGTTTGAACCAACCTCCATTCGATCCATAGTTCTGTCATGAGGAGTACACAAATTACATCTATGCTTAACATGATTTAAAATTAATATCCTTAAAAATCGAATAACAGATGTTTTGTTTTATTTCTTCAAACATTTAGAACAATTTAACAGAGGTCCATGCTTACATTTTTTTTTCTTTCAAGAAATGAATGCTTGTAACATCATAGAGCATATTTTATTTGCTCATTATCAAAAGATGACTTTTTATGGACGTCGCATGGAGAAGTTTCCGTAGATTTTACTTTTTCCAGAGAATACTCAATCTGTTGATATGTATTTAAATATATTTACCTATATGTCAAAAGACCTGCATAATGTCAAATCATAAAAATAACAACTAATTAGTGTCTAAGAAAACTTGTAAGATTTCTGCTGCCATATTTGCCAAAAAGGTGCAGTTTGGGTACTGTGCATTAATTGTATGAAGCTTCATTCTTCCAAAAAAATATATATATGGTGAAATTGATAGCTATTAAACTGAATTTCCAAAAATAACCTATTCAGAAATTAATTTCAGACAGAATCAGTTTATGCTAATGTTCTTATGCCCTCAGTAGAGCACTGCATAGATATATTTGTGTATTTACTACACTATACACCATTGTTTATTTTGTCTGATAAGCTTTATTTTTAGTAACACTGATCCCATGCATGAACTAACTATTTTATTTCAAGCAACACTACAAAGGAGTTATGTGTTGTATTATGCATATAATTTTTATTTGTATTACTTAAATGTTTTTTTGGTACGTTTCTGTTAAAGTTTGACTGTATTTTCACATATAAAAATTTCAAGGAGTACCTTTAATCTGTGTGAACAGATATCCTTACAGTAAAACAAGTTAATAGTTTAAAGGAAGACATATCTCTCTACACTGACACATTAATATAAAGTAGAGTCAACTAGTTTGCTTTAACAAGTTTGTTTTGGCTGAGAAGCAGCAAAATCAGTTTTAGTCTTAGATTTCACAATGCTGATTGCATTCAATGCAAGCTATAAGCACTCTATAACTGGCACAGGACCATTGATGTGATTTGATACTTCTAAATCTAGTAAGTACAATGTAGTTGTTTTGCTTGCTGTATAGTATTCAAGGTTTGTTAAGAAGAGTTGGGCATATGAAATTAATTTTGGATTTGTTGAATTTACTCCTACCAAATCAATTGAAAGAAAGCTTTTCAAATTTGTACTTTAAGCCAGCTATTTAATGTGCATGCTTATCTAGCACTTTAAAATCTAAAATAAACACTATATCTAAAAGAAGCATGGAGAAGGACAATTGACAGTGGATTAAGAGCATGGGAAATCCTGGGGTGAAATGAAGAAGATTGCAAAGGACAGACAACAATGGAGAGACCTGGTATCAGCCTTATATGCCAGCAGGAAAGAAGAGGATTAGTAAGTTAGTTACCTCTTTCAGTTTCTCAGCAGTATCATCGTCTTCTTCCTGTGAATTATTTCCTCTAACCCGACACGGTGAACTCAATGTCGTGTCCTCTTTTAATTTACTTTTCTTATTAATTTTTGGGGAATATGAATCCTTTTTGAAAGCACTTGTGTCCTGAGAAATACTTTTAGTTTTACGTAGCCTGGGAGAACCCAAATCTTTCCTTAAGTTCGGAGACTCTGATTCCTTCTCTAAACGCTTTTTTGTTAACCAGTCTATTTTAGATTTTTTCGGACTGTTCTCTTTATCACATTTTTTGAAATTGACATTAATATCCCTGACTGTTCCCTCTTCAACCAAATTTGGAAGATTGACTGTTGGTGAAGAGTCAAATAGTTTTGTTTTAACATGTGAAGGTACTGACTCAGGTGTAGCAGCTAGCGATAATTTTGATGGAGAATTGTCAGTTGTCGATTTTTCTAGTAAAACGGAACATCTCTTTCGTGGGCTTCCAATAGGGGATGCCATTTTACTCGTTTGTAACCATTTTTGTGGATTATCATCACATTTCCAAGGACTTCTCATTACATTAGTAGTAGATGTTGACGGTTTATTTGGACTAGACAAAACAAAGTCTTGATCTCCATTATTAGGTCTTTTTCTTGGATTGTCATCCTCTTCATCGTCACACACCAATTTTCTTTTGCAGCTGACTCTTGTCATAGATTCCTCGTTACACGTAACCAACACAGACTTTGATGTACTTTGTGAAATAATGTTATTACATGAGTTATCTATGCTTTTAGTATTTTCTGTCACATTAGATTTGTTATCTAGCTTGATAATATTATCACAGGTTGCTTTTTGAGCACTTTTGCTCAGGAAATGAAGTATTGATGGAGATACAGTCTTAGGGGTACATGGTATTTTATTTGGTGTTATTTCCACATGTTGACTTGCAGATATACCTGAAAAGACAAAGTTAAAAGTAAGTCAATCTGAAATTTCTCAATCTACACGAATGCTACTATGTTGGATTTTTTTATAATGAAATTTATGCACAAAAAAAATTTCATTCCCCCAAAAGTCATTCTAATTTGTAGAATAAAAGGTCTTTTGTTTTCAAGGTTTCAAAGCTTTCCAGAATCAAGAATAATTTACAGTAAATTTACTTTACTTATTATTACCAAGACTTTATATTAAGGATAGTATTGTAAACAAAATCACAAAAATCCTTTTCAAAAGTACAATCAATTTTATTAAATTTGTTGTTAGTTTTTCTACCAGATAAAGATTACCTATTTCTCTGTGAGTTCTTTCAGAATATCCAGTTACTTCCCTTGGTAACCTTGGTTCCAATCGTCTATTTAGTCTCCATATTCTCATTGTATTGTCATCTGACAAAGTTGCAAGCTGTAACAGCAAGATAAATTTTATATAATATGCTGAATAAAGAAAAGTAAAATGAGGCTAAAAAGTGGAGCTTGTTTTATGCACTAAACATTTATGTATATGGGTCATTTTCCAAAAATGTCGAATTTTGAAATTGAAAAATTTATTAAAAGTTACTTATTCAAACAACCCTCTACATAAGCAAATCAAAACAAACAGTACTTTAAGAACAACATATTAAAAGATGCAATCTTAATGATGTCATACAAGAATATCTTGAAACATTTTATGATCGGTGGTACAATATTTTGTCTATCCTGTTACCATTTTCAAAAGAAATTTTGGGTTATTAAGAAAAGATTTAGATAAAATGTTAAGCTTGTTTTACGTTACCAATTAGATGGTTTTCAAGAGAATAAACTTCTATATATATTCATTCTGTAAAATAATAGATTATTTGCCAATTTTCTAGGTTGTACTGAAAAATGGCTCTAAAAATTGGTTTTCAAAGGTTGTAAAAATTACCACCAGTAATGCAAGTCTAAGATAGCAATTTATATTGTTCTGCCTTTTTTCACCCTTTCAAATAAACCCAACATCAAGTAAATCCCTCATAAGTTAATTTACTTTTCTCTTTATTTTGTTGGTAACAGAACATACGTTTCTGATATATCACTATATAAAAGTCTATCCTGTTACCTTTTTGTTTATCCTGTTACCGATATCAGTATTGCACCTGCAAATGCTTAATTGTGAAGATTAAGACGATAACCTTAAGATGAGTTCAAACAATAAAATATTTCATTCGTTTTCCACCTACATGTTAAGATAAAAAATTTAACGTTTTTGTCTATAATTGTCTATCCTGTTACTGTAACCATAGCAACCATAGTAACAGGATAGACATAACAGGATAGACAAATTTCTTCGTGTTTGATTGCTGTTGTGAAATAACTACTCCCTTTGGTGAAGTGATTATGGTTTTCTATTGTGAATTTGGTTTCCAACACGTTATTGCACTTTTTACAACCATACTGTTAGTGTAATTAATCAAAATGGTTGGTAACAGCATAGACATGAAAAAAAGTACGCTCTATTTTTTTCACTAAATGTCTTGAAATTTCTTTTCTCTACACTGTCGTTCAGGAAACGAGGAGTTTTAAGTGTAAAGATTACTTTGCATTTTTGAAATCAACACTGACTGATATTCATAGGGAGAATAATTTAACGACTGATTTAAGTAGGGGTAACAGGATAGACATGAACCTCCTGTATGCTGATTGAATTTAGTTTGTAGATAATCTGTTACATACAATGATAAAGAAGCTAAGATTTTTCGTTAGAATTATAATTAACGTTCTTAAAAAGTCCCTTTTGCAGATATCAAGGCGATCAGAAAATCAAAAAATCATTTGAAATGTGTTTTTCTGACAATGTTCACACACAAATACCCCCAAAATCGGACTTAAATGCAGTTTAATCTTTATATCAAAATTGATGTAAGGTGTGTTTATTATTAATGTTCTAAATCACAAATCCGACAAGCTTTCATTTAAACCATTACAACTGAAATTTCCATTAGAAATAAAAATTTTAGCATGGGTGTACTGAAAATTCGACATTTTTTGAAAATGACCCATATGTGGTTGGAATACAATACAACCTACATTAAACATATTCTCTGATTTAAAAAAAAATCTAAAATTTGTGTCTTCAACCTAATTCTGCATTGCATTTGTCTTTCCAAATTATTTTTGAATGCATTCCACATAGATACATCCATATTACTTCAATCAGTATCCTTTAAAATGTATTTGACAGATTATGTTACAAACTTCAAGTCAAGAAGCCTATGCACCACATTTATGATTCACGTTTTCTAAGTTTGAACTATGAATTAAAGATTTATGTGTAAACAATTTAGGAGTATAAGTTCTTATTTCTACTACTTTGAAACTTGTTTCCAAGTATGCAAATACAGACGGGTGAAACTAGTGGAGCAGAAACTTCTTACCCTTCCCAAGCACTGGATTTCACCACTTGTATTCAATCTCCAATTTTCAGTGTAGTGTTATGTAACTTTTTTCTTAAGGCCATGGTGATGTATGTTTTTCTTTTACTTGGTGTTTTTAATTGCCAGTTCAACATTTTCTAATCTGTTTTGTGATTTATGAATTACTTGTTCTTCTGCCATTTAGTTTATGTTACCAAAGACTTACCTTAGTGAAATCATTGCAATTCCATGAAACGTCTGTTACTTCAGCATTGTGACCTTTTAGAACAACAGGACTTTCATTTGGTTTGTCAATCTGAAATCATATCAATGTTCAAACTTCAACTTATATCAATTGGTATATGAACTTATGTTTATAAATTATACAGAATTAGATCAATCTTAATTTGAAATATTCAGAACAAATCACTCTTCTTTATTATTTCCAGATATTTAAGGAACAAATTTTATAGGGTTTTATGTTCTAGGAATTTATTTTAAGAAGAATGTATAAATATCATGTAATTTTGGTTCTTGAAGAACTTTAAGAATATATATTATGTTCCATGTGGCACACATTACTGTAAATTCAGCAATTTTTGAGTTTATTTATTATTATGATTTTGTCATTTTAGACTTCTATATGATTTTAATTTTTACTATTTTGAGAAAAATCCTGTCTAATTTATATAAAATGTTTCAAAATGCAAGTTTAAATTATTGTGTTTACAACTCTGTCGCATTTTTCGCAATAATAAAAACCTCGCAATAATTTCTGACTTCACACACTACAACAAAACTTTCGACTTTTTTGGCTTAACCTTCAATGATATAATATTTCTTATGCATGAAAAATGAGAACGAAATAAATGAATCACTAGGGTAGGTTCTGAAGATGATGGTTGAATGAAAAATGTTAGCAGTTCAACTATTCATTTACTGTTTGTACCTTCCAAATATAGGCCATTTCATTACTGGATCCACTAAGTAAGAACTGGTCATCTGGGCTTATTGCTGCTTTTACATAAAATGACTTGTTCTGGTGTCCTTTAAAATGTGCCACTGAAAAAATAAATCAAATATAAATTTAAAAAAATGTTTTATTCTACTGGTCAGTATATCTAGATCGTTTATCAAACAACACAAACACTAGTTTAAAATTGAAAACAAAACTATGGAAACTGTTAAATAAAACTTCCATCATCCAATTATCATTTTGATCTTATCAACTTAATGTGACATGTAATAAACTATAGATATAATTGTCTGCATAAATTTATGTGAATGATAAACAATGGAAACAATAATGTTAAGAGTATTAATGTGATTACTGTTACAAGAAATACAGGAATGGATACCTACAGGGTTTCCGCTGGCGGTCGCCATTTTCGCAATTTGCGAAAAAATAACAATTGCGGCGATAAAAATTCGTCATTTGCGAAAGAATTTTGCGAAAGAAATATATATATAACGATTTATTTTCCTCCATCTTGTTTATTTACCTTTTTTCGAGTTTCTCGGACTTTACCCGATTAGACAATACTTGGATTTCACCTTTTGGACAGAAAATCAATAATCAGCTGATTGCATTTTATAGCTATCGACAACAAAGGACTAGTGTTTGACAAAATGATATGGTTAAATGGCTTCCGCTAAATGTCACATACAGAGTTTATTTACCACTTTGCGACGCACGTGTTGGAAGCAAACTTTTGACGTCTCCTCTCCTTTTAAAGATAGTTAAGAAAAGAAAGCTTTTGTTGTGATGAACAATGTTCAAAAGCCAGAAAAATCTCTGATTTAAAACTTTAATTATGGTATTTGATTAGGGAGACTACTTTAAAGTCGTTTGAGTGACACACATTTTCAAGCATAGTTTTACGTCTCAACTTTTTCATTTACGATGGTCAAGAAAAGAAAACTGTCATAATGAAGAAATCTATCCAAAAGGTTGGAGACAACCCATCGAATGCAAGTATTACCCTTCAATGGTATGACTACACATGAAATGAGGGATCAATTTCATGAGATAAAAGCTTTTGTTTCCCTACGAACTATACTGGTATTATATGATCAAAACATTTCCATTAATTCTGTTATATCCAGGACTTGTATCTTCTTTATTATTAAAAGTATAGTGGCCCCCTCATTTAAACAAGTTGTTTAAAAAACAATGAATATTTTTCTCTTTTTAGTTCAAAAAATTTCTGTAGTTTTAGATAAATGTTTAGTGTTTATTCATCAAAATGTAGACTCTAATAAGTTTGAGATATATTTGTTACTTGGCGAAAAAAATAATAAAGTGGCGAAAAATATATTGTTTTGGCGAAAGAGGTGGCGAAAAAACTAATTGACCCAGGGGAAACCCTGGATACCTACAAAAAATGACAACAGAAGTGAGTCCAAATCAGTATAAAGCTGTGTACCTTACATTTTTTCGTTCAAAAAAAAACCCCACTGCAAACAAATTTTTAACTACATAGAGATGCACAACTTCATTATAGGTACAATCGTTAGTAAAATTCCAGATTACGGTTGAAAACCGGCAAAAACTTAGCAAAAAATAGTAATGTTCCAACACCCTTTTAGCAGAGCAAAGACAATTCAAATTGTTTTGTTTTTTTCAAGGTTAAAAATATTCTATTGGCCTAATTTAGAAATAAGTTTATACCTGGTTTAGGATCTAGAGAGAGAAGGTTATACTGGTATACTATATCATCTGTACAACTTGCAAATAACTGAGTACAACTGGAATCTAATACCAGACTGGAGTATCCTATAATAGATAAATCAAAATCTTTAACAGCTAATGAAAAATTAGTGACAATGCATGAAATGAATATGATATAAATATCAAGTACAGCTCTCAAATAAAATTGCATAGAACCTATATTTGACTTTAATTGAGAGCAATTTAAGTAACTGCATTTCTGTATATAGCAATTTGACCTACACCAGTCATACTTAAACAAACTTACCATGTGATCTTTTATTTACTCCACTGTAATTAAATGTGTGCTTGGCCATTGGATCTGGTATACTGGAGCTGTAATTTTTTCTTAAATCCCACATTTTAACACACCTATAAAGAGTTTTAAAATATATTTATTATTATGGCTAAAAAAAATAATATTGAAATCTTCTGATCTTACACTAATGTACTGGGGGTAAAAGACACTCATGCCACCAGATAAAAGTCAAGAAACAATCCAAACATGGACCCTTCCTCATCATTAATCATCCATACTGAAGCTATTTTAACTAGTTTTGCTTTGCCTTTTTCGTTAATTTCGATACAACAGTTTTCACCCATTGCTATTTAATTTCATCCAAAACACAGAATTTTGTATCCACTAAAATAAGTCCTAAATAACCATTTTTTGTTTCCTGAATTTGCTATGAAGTGGAGTTATAAATTGTAAAACAAATTGAAAGATATAATCATGTGTTCCCTACGTTAAGAAAAAAAAGATGAAAAGATTCTTCTCTCTAGTTATTCAAATCAATAATTAACTATTTTTTTTTATACCAACCCATCAACAGCTCCTGCAGATAATAAAGTCATGTCTGTTTGGTATACTACTATAGTCACACTTTGTTGGCTATCCTACAACCAAATATTTGACTGTTTAACAAATAATAAAACATCTTTTCTATAATGGATAATGGTAACTAAGTAAGATATATAAACATAATAAATGCAAAACAATTATCTTCGTGAAATAAAGAATAATAAATATAAGATAACTTTGTTGAATAAATGTTATCTGAACAGGACATGTAACATAACTGAATTGTAATAAAATATTATTGTGTACCTTTGTAAGAATTGTCATCATGACATAAAACTAAAGTGTTTTTAAGCAGTCACTGAAACATAAAAATGAGGTCAAGGACAACTGACATATGACAATATGAATACTTCAGAAACATCCACATACAAGATATGAAGCATCTAAATTTCCTGCATCCTAAGACAAACAGTCAAAACTGTCTCAAATCTATACCTTGTCTGCTTCAATTTACTTTAGAGGTGAGACAATAATAAAATGACTATTTCAACATGAAGAGCCTTATGAAGTTTTTGTGTTTAGGTCTCTTAATCACAAAGGAAGTTGACCATACAACAGTTCACAGTGTTTATATTTACCCTTGATGGGCCCAGTTTTGATTTCTTTTTGGCTTTCAGTATATGTGGAACAGAATGTGCATTTTTGATGACTTGTACAGGGGAGGTATACAATCCTGAAATATAACATATATTGTATCAAAAATAGTGAAAATTGTGCAAAAAAGACTTTGTTGTAGTCTAATAAATATTTTACAATAAAAAGTGTCAAAACAAGACAGCTTCAGACATTAGGATTTTGTAGAGATACATGCATTGTTTGTCCTGTTACAGTTGTTATTTATACAGTGTAGACTTAATATAAAGCACCCTTAAGAGGCAAGCCTGAAACGATTTGAACAATAGTGTATGTATACAAATATATATTTCTCCTGATTTAGTGTTTATAAATCAAAACTATGTATAAAGCAACTGGCAAATGATATTTAAACAAATTATTAAATTGGATTAATAATAATTACTTTAAAAATTCAGGTATAACTTTAATTTTACACATGCAAAAATGGTTACCATGCTTATTATTTATGTTGCATTTAAAAAACCAAAATGGGTTTGGTTGGAAAGAGAATGCACTGGTTTTTTTTTATAGATTGACAATGCAAGTTTACTTACAAGCTTCATAAACTGTAAGAAGACAAGGTAGCTGTTTCAGATTTCTATGTGACTAAAATAGTCTAAACTAGCTATTTTTCTAGGGATGTTACAACCTAATTTGCATCAATGTTTACATCATTTTAGGGACCTACAATCTACCAATATTTTATATAAATAGTCACCTTTCTTGTTACATCTTATATCCCATATCATCACATGTCCATCTCTGGATCCTGTAGCAAAAACAGCTGTAAAATAAAATCAACATCATAAAATTAAACTTTTTAGCAAAAGTAATAAATGATAAAAAGTCTAATTGAAGTTTTAAACAACATTTTGATAAGAATCACACGTTATAATTTTCACAGATATCAAGAAAGGAACCATTATTTTTGTGTGCAAGAACATAATTCATTTGTGATATGATTCAATGAGAATTGAACTATATAATGAAGCATATTGATTTTAGATAGATTTCAAGAAGTCAAAACAGCCACTTTATAAGAATAACCAATTCAATATGTTTGAAAACACAGCATTATCATCATGATAATATCTCCTTTTCTCAACTTGGCAAATTCCTTGTGTTGCTAAGTCTTTAGTTTTCTATGTTGTGTTTGGTATTTTCTTTTTTTTTCTTTTTTAGCCATGACTTTGTCTGTTTATTTTCGACATAGGAGTTTGAATGTTCCTCTGGTATCTTTTGTCCCCCTTTTGAAATCATGATCCCTGAGCTAGAAAGAAATCAATTTAGAAAATTAAGTGTTAATAATAATAAAAGGTTTATCTTTGACAATTAAAGATAATGACTATAAAATAACTGTACCGATATATGTATTACTAAATATATTGTCATTGGTAACCATAATATTTCTGTTAATTATTGCCTTTAGTTAATGTGACACTTACCTGGATCATTAGTTTTGAAATTAACAGATCTAACACTGCTTGTATGACCTTGAAAACTGTTTAGCTTTTTGGCAGTTGGAACATCCCATAATACAACAGTCTGGTCTCCTGCTGCTGATAAAAGCTTGCTATCTCCACCCATCCATGCCAGGTCAAATATAGCATTACTGTGAGCTCTCCAATCTGAAGTGTACATTTGTTTTATAACATTTTGACATATGAACATTGAAGAGTTCATCAAACAAAAACAGGATCGTAAGTATAGCCAAATCTGGACAAGGGATCAGAGCTTGAATGAGGGAGATATATATTCCTTAATTTGAAATGATTTTTCAACATTTCATAGCACATGTAGCAGCAAATTTCAAGCAATATCCATATTTTAAAAAATTATTTAAGAAGAATCTGTCTACATTTTTTTGTATACCTGTAGCAGTTTTTTTGTAGTCGAAATAAATTTGTTGACATCTTAAAAGCAATTCAAATATAATGAGTCGATAGTGTGGAAAGTTATAAATAAATCAATGCAAATGTATACTTCATAAGGTAAGATTTATTATACTTGCATCGACTTGTTTCTAGAAACAAACCTTTGACAATAGCTTCCTGTCCATATTTGTTTGTGTTGTAGATGACCACATAACCATTCTCATCAACTAGACCAAGGATGTGTGAAGAAGACTTTTCTGTAAAAAGTACATGTAAATAGCTGAATAACTCATTTGTTAAAGAAGACTAATTTTATATACAAAAATATAATAAAATGTGTACAAAATTTATACAAATTTTCTTTTTTATTACAATAACTAACAAATAAACATATATACTACAGGTTAAAATATAAGCAAATCATGCTATTTAACAATCTGCTTCAAAAAAGGATTTGAAGGTGTGCAAGTTTCACAATAAAATACTGATGTTAAAAAAATCAATGCTCCAAAGGAGGTTGTATGAATAATAATATCATGCAAGATACAGTCAAACCTGCCTTGACAGTCACTTGCCTCTAACATTCAATTTCAGACCCTCCAAAACCAAATGTTTTCAATTTGTTCAGATCCTGGCCACATGAGATTTCAGAATTATAATTATTCAGAACTTCTTTTAAAAGGTCACCTCCCTTGAGCGTTAAACTTTTGATACTTTCCAAGAATGCCTGCTTAGTATAGATTTGACTGTACATGTATATGCAAATCTGGTGAGCAATTTTGCATTTATCATCTCAATAAATAGATAAAGCTGATTGGATCTTACCTTTAGAAAATTCACATGCCAATGGTGGTACAGATGACTGTAAAAGAAATCATAATAAAAAAATAAAAAACTTGTTCCAGAAATAATACATGTACAGTAAACAAAGATATACCTCATAAAAGGTTTCTTTCGATCTGTGTATACAAATTAAAGAATCGTAAAAATCACATCACAAATTTTGACGCAAATCTTTCATGTCCAAAACAAGCTACAGGTAGTTCATACATGCTTCAAAAGGTTTGTTTTGGTATTAATATGAGAACAAAAAGTAACTAGATATTACAATCTACTAAAATGTCATAAACTTCTTTGTCACGCGATGAAACTATAGATTTTTTCAATTAATTCCAGTGGTTCCCAAATTAACAAGTGAGACTGCGAGCTATTGCTCACTGATAATACCCCCGCCAAAATATTTCGGAAAACAGGGAACTGTTGAGTGGTGAATCTGAAAACGCATCACAGTATAGCTGAGTTATATAAAGCCTGTAACAAATTTCAAAAATCTTTGTATTGTACATTTGTAGTTCCTGAGAAAAATGTTACGAAAATTTTCAACTTAGCTATCATGTGTAAAATTGGTAAACCGGAAGTTGTTGAGTGATGAATCTGCAAACGCAGTACACGGTATAACTGACTTATTAAAACCCTGAAAACAAATTTCAGAAATCCTTGAATTGTAGTTCCTGAGAAAAATGTGACAAAAATGACGGAAGAATGGACAGACAGAGGTAAGAGTATACCCACATTTTTTAAAGTGGGGTTATAATAATTTTGTACATGTACAATGGTAGTTCCAGGGGAGGGTTCCAGGGGTTGCAACCCCCCCCCCCCCCTTTTTTTTTTGGGACGATCAATGCATTTGAATGGGGACATAGTTGGAACCCCCACTTTTTAAATTTTAATGGCTGGATCCGCCCCTGATGTAGCTACTTACCCCTTCTTCTTCACCTTCTATACCATACTCATCATACACAGATGATTCATACTGCTCCAATAGTTGTGAAAATAAATGTGGAAAGTAGCCTGCGGGTAAAAATATCATTATTTGTTTTTAAAGAAGAAATATGACTTCCCAATATTTCAGAACTTCTCTTTCATCAATGTCCCTATATATTAACTGCAGTATCACATTTCATATTTGTCCAAATATTTGCTTATAACCATGAAACTAATAAAAACTTTACAAAATGTAAAACTTTCAGCCAATGTAAATCAAGATTTTTCAGATTTTCAGGTGGTAGTGTGGTCATCTATGCTTGTGTTTACCGTTCTGTGTCTACAATTTCTTCACTTTTGGTGTGTACCACCATGTAAAAATTGTGTACAACAAAGAATTGCTAATAAAAATGACATATGTAAACTTTGCAATTTTTCTATTTGACTTTTGATTATATATAATACATGACTTTGTATTTCCTTAAGTATCAAATACACGAAAATATACCTTAGGTGGATTTGATTATTATTTATATGTCCACACAACTATGACAATTACATTGTAATATATTTCCTAGTATTGTTTGTGCTAGTTGTTTAATGTATACAGCTTCTTTTATTATTATTTAATCTCATAGCTTGCCTCAATAGAATGTATTACATGTATGTTTGAATTGAATGTTTCATTTTTATAAAGATAAACATCAGCAGATTTTTTTCATGTAAGGCAAAAATTCTCAAAGTGTTGCATTCTATATATGTATTCAAAACCAAATGCAAGAACTCTCAACTCTAAAGATCATAATTTATTTTTATATGTATCCAATTTTTCTCTCATTAGATTCAAAACCTACATATTAACAATGTCAAGTTCTCCTATGAATATATTGATATTATATATATTTGCACATGCATGATCTTTGTACCATTTTGACAGCATTTTATAGCAAAAGACAGTTTTGAAATTGAAACTTTTTCAAGAGCTCTTTGGAAAATAATTATTGCAGTCAATATGCTAATTTTTTTAGACATAAATAAAAGTGTGCTGCTCATGTTTCAAGTTACATTAATATTGTGCTTTACTTTTCTGTTGTTTGTTTATATGTTGTCTCATTGATATACAAGGCATATTCTACATGTACATGATGTACATCAAACAAATAACTTGATATCTGACTTTTTGTCAATCTAGTAATAATTTATTGGCAAATAATGACATTTTGTTGATCTTATAATATCACTTTGTAATTCCAGTTTATCCAAACAGTACATGACACATTGCTTTTTTACATGCGAGTATTGGTATGTTCTATTTAACATTTCAATCACATGCATATAATGACATCCCTTGTCCATGTATTTTTCTTTACTACATTCTTCCTTTAAAAAATGCAATATTGCCTTTATTAAATCACAATCTTTATGCAATACTTCAAACACTTTATCGTTATCAATCCTTCTGCAAAGAAAGCCATCATCCTCTAAAGAAATCAACACTTCTTCAACACATTTGCGTAAAATTTTTGAGTCAAGCCTGTTCCTTACAGCCTCCAAACTCTCTAAATATAATGCTACATTTGCAGTTATTTCTTTAATTTCTGACGATTGTAAGTATCCATACAGTGTGGTTTTTACCTCCTTCATATCATTTGTATTTAAATCATTCTCATCAGCTTTACTCATTAACTTTTTAGCAACTTTCCACGGTAGTTCAAATGGTTTATCATATTTCATTTGGTACAATTTAGGTAATTCCATCATTCTAAAAACTTCCAGCATTGGATCACTTACAATTTGATGACTTGCTGCTACAATCTGCCTTTTATCTCGAAATATACTTATTTTCCCATGTATTTGAATAACAGACCCTAAAGTATATCCACTGAATTCTTCAGTTGCGTTTGTATCTAAACATTTGAATTTACTCTGTAATTCAACTGGAAGCTTGCACATATCATTCCTAACATTTTCACAATGCTTGTCCCAGTACGAAAATTTCCAGCAACTACAGGAAATTACACCAGTACCATCATCAACTTCATACATGAAACATTTAGAATTTTGATCTACTTTAACTATCACTCCTACTACATCTACTTTGTATATTGGATGATTTTTATACATGTATGCTCCAGGGAACATTGGATATTCACTCATGGACAAAGTATCACAAACGAACATTTTATTGTATGTCTGGAAATAGAAATCCAATCCCCAGTTCTCTTCTGAGTAAAATTGTAAAGTCCTGCTATCTTTTGAGCCTGGTGTATCTATTATTGATGCCATTACAAAAGGCAAATGGGTTTATGTTGTAATCTAAAACCAATTCTGAAAATATATATTTAGGTTCACTTCCTATATAGCAATGATAGCATCATTTCCAGCAAAATACTTAAAACCAGGCATACATCATGTACATGTAATGTAGCAATTAGCCAAGACTGTAAATTGTGATATTTTTGTTTGAATAAATAAACATGATAAATGTTTAAACATGTTAAACTAGTTAGATGAAATTATTTTCTGTCATAATAAACGTTTTAAAAGGAGCACAGGATACTTTTATACATGTATAGTAAAATCATTGTATTGAGCACAAGTAAAACATATGTGAATCTGTGTTTACAATAAAAATCAATCATCTATCAGTCTCTGTACCCTGACACATAGTTTTTTTTAATACAATTCTTTTTTGATGTGATTTCAAACAGTAAAAAATTATTAGAAAATCGTCAGCCTCGGATCGAATTGTACATGACGTACAAAAATGTAACTTATTTTATTATTACTTTAGAGAGTTATTGGAAATATTTTGCGCAAACAAGCACATAAAAGTTTTGAACAATATATCTACATTTGTAACAGGTAATAAATCTGATAGATTTTTCAGTATAAAATTTGTAAGGGTTACGTGGAACCCAGTGTCTCACCTTTTTTTGTTGTTTTCAAATCACACACTCAACAAAAATGATGAAAAAAATCAATAAAATATTCCTCTTGATACTATCTTTTGATTCTTAGAAGCTTCTGTCCAAGTTTGGTAAAAATCCAGAAAGTTTAAGATCTTAAAAATGTTTTAAAAACTTTAACTGCAGACTGTAATTTTTATAAACCTTACTTCTGGAATCTGGATATTATCTTATGATCATAAACAAGCTTCTGTCCAGGTTTGTTACAAATCCAGGATAGTTTAAGAAAGGTATTAAAATTTTAAAAACTTTTACCACAGAGTGAATGTAATGTTTCCTGGCAGAAAAAACTAAGTCCATTTATAAGTAAATTACTAGAAAAATTAAATTTTATTTTTACAAAATTTACTTCTGGATATTATCTTCTGATCATAAACAAGCTTCTGTCCAAGTTTGGTACAATTTCAGAATAATTTAAGAAAGGTATTAAAATTTTAAAAACTTTAACCACAGAGTGAATGTAATGGTTCCTGGCTGAAAAACTAAGTCCAATTACAAGTAAAATACGGAAAAAATGGAATTTTACTTTTACTCAATTTACTTCTGGATACTTATCTTATGAGCATAAACAAGCTTCTGTCCAAGTTTGGTAGAAATCCATGATAGTTTAAGAAAGTTATTAAAATTTCAAAAACTTTAACCACAGAGTGAATATTTGTGGACGCCGCCGCCGACAGAATGTTGGAACGCTATGTCTCGCTTTTTCAACTAAAGTCGAAGGCTCGACAAAAATTGATAAAATCTATGACTTTACAAGACTTCACAAGATTTTACGTATTTTGGTAGCATCTGACTGAAAATTCTCTTCTCTTCTTTTGTTACAGAAAACCATCAACATAAATGACATACTGATGTTTACTTTCCGGCGCATGCCTGGTAAATGTTTTTTTAATAAATTTATGTTGATAATTTTTGTCAAAATATAAATTAACAAAATATTTCTTATTCAAAGTCGTTTTTGGTCATATATTTTCGTATTTTCAATTTTTACAATTTTTCTTTGTTTTTAATTTATACAATTTTTTATTTAGTTTTTAAATATTACATTTCTTATTTTTATTTTTTTGGTATAAGATAAAAACAAGAGTATCTGTTTATTTCAGATGAGGGTAAGTATCAAGGAGCACGTCATGTGTGAGTGCATCCTTGAAGTTTTCTGTAGTACTGTTTTTGGTAATTTCAGGGGTTAGTTTGTTCCAGTCTTTGATGGTTTGACAGAAAAAAGAAAATTTATAGCTGTCTTTATTGCAATGAATTTGTCTGTAGGATTCTTTATTGGTGGATCTTGTAGTAGACTGACTCTGTTGTAATACATTTTGCGATGGAATGGCTATATTTTCATTTACAATTTTGTGGAACATTATAAGCCTTGTTCATAGTCGCGTTCTTGTAATGTTTGCCATTTCATGGTATCTAGCATCTCAGACACACTGCTGGTGTTGTGATGTCTATTGCACACATACCTTGCTGCCTGTCTTTGTACTTTTTTCAGTGATTTTATATTTTCGTTTGTAAATGGGTCCCATACAGTACAACAGTATTCCAACTTTGGTCTTATGAGTGTTTGGTACGCTCTTTCTTTAATTGTTTGCAATTGGACTTTAAGGTTTCTTCTGATGAAACCTAAGGATTTATTTGCTTTTTCAGCCGTTTGTTGGATGTGGGTGTTCCATTTTAGGTCTGCTGAGATGGTGATACCTAAGTATTTTGCATGTTTTACAGATTCTAAGATGTGTCCATACATGTTATAATAAAAGTGGATGGGATTTCTTTTTGTTGTTATATTCATGATGTTACACTTGTCTGGATGGAAAGACATAAGCCAATCTTTTTCCCATTGTATGGCAGCTTCTAGGTTTTCTTGAAGCTTGAGGCAGTCGTTTTGAGTTTTAATTTGTCGGTAGATTATACTGTCATCTGCAAAGAGTCTGATTTTGCTATGTTGGATGTAATCTGGGAGGTCATTTATGTAAATTAAGAATAGTATTGGTCCTAGCACTGTACCCTGTGGGACTCCTGATGAGACTGGTATTTTTGAAGATGACACGTTTTCTAAAAGTACTGTTTGCGTTCTGTTTGAAAGAAAGGAGTCTACCCAGTTAATGATTTGATCTGATATGCCAAAGTATTTCATTTTGTATAGTAATCTTTTGTGTGGAAACCTTGTCGAAAGCTTTAACAAAATCCATGATTATAAGATCTGTTTGTATGTTCTTGTCGTTGTTTTGGAATAATTCATGTATCAGTGAGATGACTTGGGATTCACATGATCGTTTTGCCCTAAATCCATGTTCTAATTCATATAGAGTTTTGTTCAGGGCTTTCCATTGAAGCCGGTAGCCGGCGGAAATCCGCCGTTTACAGTGGCTTCAAGTGCCGGCTACTTCACTGACAAAAATATAAATTCAAAAAGAAAAAAAATATCTTTTTCAAATGTTTACAGGCAGCCGAGAGACGTATTTTCGCAAAGTCGCGGCAGCGATAAACATTTTAAACAAGGATGAAAAGTCTGTGTTTACCTTGGGCTAAATATAGTTCACATGAATTCAGGTCACTGATTGGTTGTCTATTTAAAGTCAGAATGCATCGTTTCTTTTCAAAGATAACAAGAGAGACGTTCCGGTGGTCATTGAAGGATAACAATAGAGACGTTCCGATGGTCATTAACTCGTTGGCTTTTTTTTACTTTAAAAACGTGAAGACAATCAAATAGGATGACAATCTTATGTTATGGAATAATATCAGTCAAATTAAAGAAAGTGTAGTAGATCATATTGTTCAGAATCTGGAAAACAGTATCTTTTGAAGTTCATTTTTTCAAACCCCACGTGGTGTTCAGAGAATCAAGGTCAAAAACGAAAGTAGAATATTGTCGACTCGACCTCAAATAAATAACATTTTCAAATGATTTATGTATCCGACTTATTGAACAGTTTACAAAAAAAGAGAAAATCAGAGGATATATCAATTTTCTGTCAATGCTTGAGAAATAATTGTATGATTTAGTTACGCGTAACAGTCTTTAGAGAGAAAAGGGGGGTCATTTGTTTACAAATGCACGTAGTTCTGCAAAATAAATCGATCAAGATTTTTAACAAACCGGATTATTATTAATAAATAAATCTCCTTTAAAAGTAAATGAATTTTAAGCATAAGGTAATGAAAATAAAAAACTATAACATAAAAAAAATGAAATTTCTTTAAGATTTTTTTTCCTTCTTTAATTTCATACATAAAAAAATGGTCATTTGAAAGATGAAATTAGGTGCCAGGAGATTGCGAGAATGTAGGATTTTGCTCTATTTATGCCAGAGCTCCTTAAGCGGCCCCCAGACCCCCTGCCGTAAAACGATGTTTTGTTATAGTACTTTGCCTGCGATGGTGTCAGGACCAGTTGCTTTATTCGGGTTTATGTTTTTGATTAGTTTGTAAACACCATCCCTAGATATTCTAATGGGTTCCATTATAGGGTGTTTACCTTTGTCTGGCATGTTAGTGTTTGCTTCAGATGTAAAAGCAGACTGAAATTGTTTGTTAAGTATATTTGCTTTCTCAGATGGACTTAAGTGCAGTGTACCTTAACTTCGCAGAGGAGCTATGCCGGTGTTTTCGTTTTTCTGGCTTTTAATGTAGGTGTACAGTTTTTTAGGCATATTATTGAAGCATGTTTGATCTAGATCTGGCTCCTTTATTTCAATATCGAAAATCATGTTTTCTATGTATTGCCAGTACGAGTTTTTCATTTCTTTCTGGAGCTTGGTTTTTATCTCTTGGTATTGTTTTTACTTAGGATTTTTCTTTTTCTTTTTGTATAATTTGTTTTTCTTGTTGATGAGCTTTTTAAGTTGGTAATTTACCCAAGGTAGTTTCGATTTGTTACCAATGCTTTTTGTTGGAATATTCTTGGTAATAGACTTTTAGATGTTGGTTTTGAACGTGTTCCAAAGTTCATCAAGATTTAATTTATCTTGATCTTGTTTAAGTTCTTTGTATGTTTCAGTGAGATCTTTTTCTATTTGCTCCCAATTTGCCTTTTTGTAGTGAAGTACTTTAATTTATGAGCCTGTTGTTTATTTTGTGGCAGAGTTAAGTTTATTTCACTGTAGACAATGTCATGATCACTTGCTCTGATTGGTGGTAATGTTTCGACTCTATTAACAAATGATGGATTGGTCATACACAATCGGGTCTGCTCAATAAATTAACCACATAATTTTAATTGTAAATAAAAACAAGTTTTATCATAAAGTAGATATATTTCGTCATATGAATTGACCAAAACAGGCGAGATTTATTTGGTATAAAGCATTTTAAAATGGTTTGTGAATTTGGGAATGCAATCAAAGCCATTCTTTTAATACCTCGTTTGCTTTCTGTACCCCTCTGCGATGAATTGAACGCAATAATAATATATTTAAAGTGACAGATTACAAGTCAAATACACTGGCATCACTTCAAAACTTAGTTTGAATTACATCCTTTTGTTGATCTTATCAGAAATTATTACAAGTACATTTCTAACACCTGTTTGTTTCCGAATTGCCTCTTCAATATCTATGACCTGATGATTAAATCGGCTGCAATTAGGTAGTGTCAAATCCTATCAATATATAAAGCAAAATTATGATAGTCTTTCTGGAAGTCATGATTATTTGGACTATAGCTAGAAGCAGGGGCAGATCTAGCCATTTTAAAAAGAGTGGTTCCACCTATATGTTCCCATACAAATGCATAGATTGTCCAAAATAAAGAGGGGGGGGGGTCAAAAGTTGCCGATTCGATGGTTCCTGTTTCGACTAGGCTTCAAATTAACTGTGGGTCTCAATGCATATAAGGCATGTGGGATTGCATATTTTTTGTAAGTGTAAAATATGAAAGTCAAATTATTGTGCCGTGAAAACAGGTAATGAAGAATCCATGATATCTCGGCCTATAACAAAATCAGACTATAACAAACTCGGACTATAACAAACTCGGCCTCCCAAAATCGGACTATAACAAACTCGGACTATACCAAACTCGGACTACTATAAGAATATAAGTATAATGTTGATTGTTGCTGTCATTTGAAATTAATTTTCAATTCTTAATTTAAAATGAATTTTTATCTACAATTAATTAAATAATTTATTTTTGAACATTTTTGAAGGGGATAAAAAAAAAAAATACGTTAACAAGATATATATATCGTCTAAACATCAACCCAACAATGTTAGATCTGTAAATTTGCTTTCGCAAATTTTTGGTTCTTCCCTCGCCGGGATTCGAACCCATGCTACTGTGATATCGTGACACCAAATCGCCTGCACTGCAGCCGTCCCGCTAGACCAAATATATATAAAGAAAAGTACAAAAAAAATTCTATTTGAAGTTGATATATTGAAAATTTACCGCTGATTTGTCATTCCAGTATTATTATTTGTAATCAATACACACAATACATCACAATGATATTTCAAATGAAAGTTGATTATCCTCATTTAAACATATCAAATTCAACTCGTATAACAAATATTTAATACATTTCTATATATGGTCTTTTTTTCAAAAATATTCATTATAATCTCATAAATTCGTATATAATTTTAATATGTAAAGTGTTTTTTTTTTATTAAAGTAAAAAAAAACCATCTACTAATCGTAGTCCGAGTTTGTTCAATATATTTCTTCATATAAATAATGGTAGGCCGAGTTTGTTATAGTCCGAGTTTGTTATAGTCCGATTTTGTTATAGTCCGATTTTGTTTTAGTCCGAGTTATCCAGCAGCGGAAATGAAGACTAGGACACGGGAAATTAAAAAAAAAAATGAGAATTGCTTACGTACATGGCGTATACAGGAATCTGACAAAACAGTCAGCGGGATCTTGGATCAGAACCCCCAATGAGACACCCTTAACTTGTACACGACACGTCCAGCCCCATATTTCTAAAAATTCTATAAACTAGATATAAAAATAGGTGTTGGAAATCACTTGAGTCCATGGCCTCGGATTGTAATTTTGCATTTTTCTTGGCTGAATGTACTTTAACGTCTGGGTCTGGTGTCATTAACTTACATTTTATTCCTAATTTTCGACTAGTTTCTAAGTGTTTTAACAGCATTTTCTCTAAAAAAAACTTCCCTATCTCCCGCCAAATATTCGTTGTCTGAAAAATGTTTGTGAGCAAATATTTTAACGTAAAAGCTTCTATTTAACACAGACAACATACATAAAAGAAAAATAATCACGGATTGTAAAACCGGAAAAAATAAAAACACATTTTTCTTTAATATTTGATGTTTTTCAACATTTTTACGTCAGTATTTAAATAAATAATACAGTTTTTACTCGATAAGAAAATGTGTTCCACTGATGTAAGAGATAAAAGTAAGAAATTGGAAAAAGGGGGGTGAATGTTGACTTCCGGCCAACAAGAAGGATCGAGAACCAACGTGAACAAGCAGGCTAAATCTGAACCCATCAACATCATCTTTGCCAATATTTCAACGGTTTATACAGTTTAAAGTAAACTAAAATGAAGGGCAAGTCAGGACCTTCGAGTGGTTCCTCAAGATCTTTGTACAAAGACAAAGAAAAGCCAACTCAAATCCGTTACAGCAATATAACGGCAGCAAAGGGTTTGTTTACATTAGTTACATTCTTCGAATACACTTTATGCCAAAAGAATAATGACTTGTTTATTATAATCAACAAAGAGTCAGTAAATACTAAAGATAACATGTCTAAAATATCTTTCTTCAGCACATTTTTTTGCAAGGAAAAAGTAGAGATGTTAAAAATGTTGTGGGACGCATTGTAGATTTCTTTTGTGTCTGACATTTAGGAGGGTTGTCTCACAGACTAGTCCAAATAATGATGACGTCTGGCAAGGCAATTTTTTTATATTTCTGGGACGCCTTCCTACGAAGTCATAACGCTGAAGCCATTTTTTATGTCTGGAGTTTGAGAGCAAATTTTGGGTGGAACTTTGACACCTAATTTTGACAAGAAATTTTCATTGCCGGTTAGAAATCTTTACGTAATTACAAAGTCCTACCTTTTTTATGCTTATTGATGTAAAATATTTCCAGAAATATCCAAAAGAAAGGATTAAATAAGATACGATTCCATAATTTGAAGTGGGGAAATATTTATTTTGTTTGGAAATGATTTCCCTTTATTACCAACGAAACGTCACTTCTGGTGAATATATTAAATTTAAAATCCGGTTAGATTTGACAGACCCGAATTTCCGGATAATGTAAATCAAACGTTCTGGAAATTCAAATCCATTAAAATTTACCGATTTTAATATTTTATATTTTTTTGAAAATGTGACATATAATCCGTTGTGTAATTCACAATGACGACTGAATGAGGAGGTGTTCCCACTAGTTATAGACTGTATTAACAACAATCTACACCAATTATCTTTTGTAACAAGACTATTTTGTAACATCAATGTTCTATTCCTCGAAGCTTACCCTTTTGCCATCGCACTTTAGCGTGATATACCATTGTACTTTAGCGAACACACATCCATCGCACTTTAGCATGAAACACCAACGTACTTTAGTGTAGACAACATACTTTAGAGTACCATCGACATTTAGTCCTACATATGTACCAAACAAATCTCTTAAGACCTGAATCCCCAGAAAAAGATGCATACTAAGATTCACACATACTCCTGACAGCCTATTTTTATAATTTGATTTTTAGCTGTAGCTGATGCTATCAGGACAAGTCTTGGTCCAAGGGGAATGGACAAAATGGTGAGTTAAATATTATTTAATACTACATGTAATTATACAAAACTTTCAAGTTTGATGCATTTCCATTAAACATTTTTTTTAGTGAACATCTTTAACCCTTAGACTGCTACGCGCGACTATTGTCGTTCCGATAAGACAGTCCGCTACTGCTACTCGCGACTATAGTCGTTTTCCGTACTCGTTTGTTTACACAGTTACCATGGAATGGGCTGAGTCAATATTCATGAGATTGCGGCAGTTTCGACTTGTATGGATTCTGATTGGCTTAAAATCTGCGTTCTTTCGAGTGTCTCTTGACTTTTAATCAGGTATAAGCGATAAACCGAAAGTGAAAATTTTTGATGAAAAAAGTGACAAAATGGCAGACATTGTTTGGAGAAATGGCCAACACGTTCAGAAGTATTTCAATGATAACGATTTAACAGCGGCGGACGATTAAAAGGATTTGGACGAGAACCGAAGATATAATAGACAGAAATGGAAGTATTCTATCAAAACTGCAAACAGAAGACTTTTAAAGCGAGAATTACGGGGATTCCCAGACATTGTTCAAAATGGATGACATGAAACAGGATTTGCGATGTTTATCATTTCGCCTTTCAAATGTGAATCAATATTGACTAACATCGATAGACCCGAACTTTAAGTTTGTCAAGATTATATATTGATGAAAGCTTTAAAAATGAACTTGTCGTGTAAATATATTTGTACATGGAAGTAAAAGTCGGCGCAGTGAAAGTTGGAGGAAAATACCGGAAAATATTTGCATAAAAAAGGCCGTTGGTCTGAGAAGAAACTTTTTTTTTTTTTATAATCACAATGGAACTTAGTTCTTAAAAGAGATTTTAAACTATATTGGTTCAATTCTGAAGTCATGGATACTTTTACATTGATGGATCGTTTAATAAAACATGAAAAAATAAGTTTACCTTTGTTTACCTATTTTCGCACCTGTACAGGTAAAACATGACCAGAGACTCACACAAAAATAAAATGAATTAAAAATACAGAATCTAACAATACTTTTTTATATAACTTTTATTGATGAATATTCAATATTTACAAAGGTACAGCAATTGTAAGTGAACATGTTTATTTCATCAGTGATTAAAATTTTACTCAGCATTACACAAAAGTACAATAGAAATCAATGCAGCAGTCTAAGGGTTAACACGTTTTTGTTCCCATGTTGAGCGAGTGGTTGGAAAATTGTGATGCTATATTGTTTGAATTATTCAAGTATTCTATAAGGAAAGATAGAAAACAAATATATATGTAGATAGTTAATATCACATGATGAAAGAGTACAAAATTTCAGAAATCTTACGAGTAATATCAAGACTTGGAAAAGTGAACTGATTGTTGAATAAATTAATTTTCTTTCTTTAGATACAATCTTCCAATGGAGATGTAACTATCACTAATGATGGAGCAACAATCCTGAAACAGATGCAAGTTCTTCATCCTGCTGCAAAAATGGTATATTTATATGTTTTATAAAAAAACCATAAAATTATTCATACTTTTTGATTCCTAAGGTTTTTTTTAGTGTGTGGAATTTTTTTTTATTGATTGAAAAATGAGAGTCTTCTTACAGAGAAATAATTTTGTGTTTAAAAAGTCTTAAAGGGTATTTGGAAGTGTTATGGTATGATGATGTCTATCTGTCCATCAGATCTTCTAATCAATGGATGTAAGCCCCATTTGTCAGATTTGAATATTTGGGGTCATTTCAGAGTAATGGGGTAATAGCCTCAGATCTAAGATAATATATACATATCTTTTTTATGCTTATATATATCCCAGAACAGTTTTTTTTATTGAATTCCCACACTGCAGAACAATTTCTATGTTATGCTGACTAAAGTTGTTCATGTATTGTTGTCGAGCCTGCGGCGGCGTTAGCTAACTTTTTAAAAGCTTTATATTTTAGAAGGTTGAAGACCTGGATGCTTCATACTTTGTATATGGATGCCTCATTTTACGAAGTTTCCATCAATCCAATGACCAATGTCCTTGACCCCATTTTTATGGTTCAGTGACTACTTGATAAAAAGTTAAAATTTTTTGCAATGTTAAATTCTCTCTTATTATAAGTAATAGGATAACTATATTTGGTATGTGTGTACCTTGCAAGGTCCTCATGCCTGTCGGACAGTTTTCACCTGACCTCATTTCATGGATCAGTGAGCAAGGTTAAGTTTTGGTGGTCAAGTCTATATCTCAGATACTATAAGCCATACGTCTAGCATATTCGGTGTATGGAAGCACTGTCAGGTGTACATGTCCAACTGGCAGGTGTCATCTGACCTTGACCTTATTTTCATGGTTCAGTGGTTATAGTTAAGTTTTTGTGTTTTGGTCTGTTTTTCTTATACTGTATGCAATATGTCTACTATATTTGGTGTATGGAATGATTGTAAGGTGTACATGTGTAGCAGGCAGGTGTCATCTGACCTTGACCTCATTTTCATGGTTCAGTGGTCAAATTTAATACTTTATGCAATAGGTCAACTATATTTAGTGTATGGAAATATTTTATGATCTCTATGTCAGTGGTGCAGGATTTATTTGACCTTGACCTCATTTTCACGGTTCATTGCTCAGTGTTAATTAAGTTAAGTGTTTTGGTCTGTTTTTCTTAAACTATAAGAAATAGGTCAACTATATTTGTTGTATGGAAGAATTCTTAGCTGTACATGCCTGTCTGGCATGGTTTATCTGACCTTTACCTCATTTTCATGGTTCATTGGTCAATGTTTAGTTTTCTTGGTTAATGTTAAGTTTATGTGCACGTGACAGTTGTTTAAAAGCTTTATATTTAGGACTATCAACATAATATCAATGATTGGTAAAGAAGGCAAGACATTTCAGCGTGTGCACTCTTGTTTATATACAGTACGGGTAGGGACTTATTTTTATGGATGCCTTAGTCCGTCTAGTCGGATATGAATAATCCGACATTTTTATGGTAGGTAGTATGTTCATTAAACAACAGATCCAGGTGTGAATGGTCCTTTCATCTTAATCCGTGTTGCTAGAATTACGGTTCACTGATTTCAGAATAAGATTACCTGTAATTTTAACCTCTCAGTCACTTTATTGATTATATTAGTTCTACATCGTATTTGACATAAAATATTTTTACAGGTGAAGTACTGGAGAAAACTTTGTTTAATAAAAATAGCCTATTTTTGTTAATTATGGTTTTGATATATCAACTGTTAATATTTATTTTCTTTGTTCCTAAAAATTATTTTTATTTTATGTTCCTTTTCGGTTTGTTTTTTTTTGTATCTTTTTCTTATTTGTTTGCATAAATTTTTTAAACATATATATTTTTACATGTATTCTATTTCTTGAAGCTTACGGTTATTTTTAATTTACTGATTTATTTTCCACGTAAATCCATTGATTAGCAGAATGCTGTCTCAAGTGCTGCTGCATACGTTTTAGTTTGACGCGGTCACATGCAAAATATTTCTATAATTTGTATTTAATATTCAGTCTGTTGTGTCAGTTCCGAGATAAAAATGATTACAGTGAGCAACACTTGTATATTATTAGTAGCTTGATGATTCTTTGTAGTTTTTACTTTTTACTGTAAACAAATATTGTCCGAAAGTTGGTGATGTATGACTAAAATAGAACGCAAATTATAACACTAGAAGAAAATATTGGTTCTTCCCGGGCATAAGTTTATTTTAAGATTTCCGTGTTTGTCCATTATGCTAAATTAATATAATTGATCTGCATTTGGGGGTAGGGGGTAAAATGGGTCCGGATCTCGAAATCCCGGGCTTAAAAACACGAAGTCCCAAGGTCCCGAATTTAAATAAATTTAAATCCCGACATCGCGAAAAAAGAATTCCCAGATCCCGAAAGGGTTAATCCCAGAATCCCGAACTTTATTGCATAATATTAATTTACGCACAATCCATGTAAAAAGGGAAACTTGTATGTTATATTTTTTATAGCAATCTAAAAGAAAAAATTGCCGTGAAAAGACAATTCCATGATACACATATCAGTGATCAACAGCGTGTGCACGTGGTTGAACTTTAACTTGACTCCACTCGCAATAATATTGAATGCTAATAAAAGATATTAAGATCGATTTTGTCCACTGCACGAGATTTTTATATGGCGGGAAATGTCGTAACAGTAAACACAGGTGACCTTACTGACCGACCGTGGGAAAATTCATTCATGATTAAATTTGATGTGTATTGTTTTAGTTTTGAGGCTCTTGATCGATTTACCAGAATAGAAATTTAATTGATTTACATACATGTATAATCAAAACACGATTTAGTCTTCTTTAACTATTTTTTGTTTTATTTTTATCAGTCATTTCCCGGATTCCCATTTAAATAATCTATTTGGAGACCTCCTTTAAACTTCGGAAATAATACAACATCGATTTAAAAAATCATACTGACTGCGCGAGCTTTAGAATGACTAGAAGTACGACGAAAAAGTAAAGACAGCTGATCATGACTAGTACGACTAGCCTTCATTCAACCCCATTGGGGTATAAATGTGCATTTAGTCAATAAACTATATAAGGTTAAACTTTGATTTTCGTGTATCGATTTGATACAATTTGTAAAATATATTTATAACACCGGCGATTTTCATAAAATATTTCAGACATGAAAATAGAAAGGCATATTTATATCTGAGTGTCAACAATTTTAAATAAAATAAAAAAAATAGGAATCGAAATATGATCTCGGCGTTATAAATATTGTATTAAGGGAAAACAATTTTTGACTTTCCAAGAGATTAACGGGAAATATGTCAAAATAGAAAGCACGAGTGATCTGTCTGACCAAAATGTTTCACTTGCGAGAAATGATTGACAGGTGTGAATAGATGTAGAGGCTCCGACGGGGAAAGTTGTATCAAAAGGAAAATAACTTAATTCACAATGCCTATACATATTTCATAAATACGATATGTTGGCCTTATACTTAAAATTGAGTTTCTTATAATAAAATATGAAGGAACAGGACGCTTTTAGCGGGAAATAATATAACCATCAACGAAAACTCGTATAATTTACGGGATTGAAGTCTCAACAATTTGATTTAAACTTCTATTGAAAACAGTCTTGGTTGTTATTAGGCTTATTATTTTGAATTAGATGAAATATTTACGGTTTACAAATACAAATACAAAATAGTTTATTGGCACAAAACTATTGAAATAATTGGCAACACAATATATTGTTAAAAATCGTCTTTATTTCATTTTCAAATTATAAAAAAAATAAATTATATTTAATTTTAATTTTTATTCTTATATTTAATTTTAATTTTATTTTTTAATTTTAATTTTAATTTTAATTTTAATTCTTTCTCTTTGAATACAATACAATATTTTACATTTATCTATCCTCCATAAATACTAATATATCTGTACAGGTAAAATTTAATTCTAATCAAGCTGGTACAGATTGATTTACAACCTTCCACTTGGATATTGCACAGCAGGTGTTTATTACACTGGGACAACTGTCCGACCAGTCTGACATCTAGACGGATTAAGGCTTTCATAAAAATAAGTCCCTACCTGTACTGTATTATATATTTTTTTCATAAGTGAGTTTCTGTATATTTCAGTTGGTAGAATTATCAAAGGCACAAGATGTAGAGGCTGGTGATGGAACCACATCAGTGTGTGTTATTGCTGGTAGTCTGTTAGATGCTTGTCACAATCTCTTGGCCAAAGGTCAGTTTATTTCATTTATATTGTTGCTAAAATTGACTTAGTACTGTATTTTTAAAAAGAATGAGCAGAAACCAAAAAATATAGTCAAACAATTCAATGAAATGCATTTACCGTTTGGTAAAAGATATATATCATTACATGAAAGTACAGTATTTTAAAAATCCTGCAGAAAAGAGCACTTCTACACATGGGATGCCAAGTTAAGATCACAATTTTAACAGACTTTAAAAAATATGGTTCATGATTTGGGATTAAATGTAGGGACTGAGTAAAGAGTATAAAATAATAATAAATATGTAAAAACTTTTTTCTTCTTATATTTTCAGGAATCCACCCTACAAGTATATCTGAGGCATTCCAGAAAGCTTCAGACAAAGCTATCAAGATACTTCAGGGCATTGCTACACCAGTTAAATTGTCAGATAGAGAATCTTTATTGAAAAGTGCATCCACGTCATTAAATTCTAAAGTAAGTAATATACAAGACAGGGACCGTGCTGTGCGTTGCCAATGTCGCAATTTGTGATTTTTTTATTTCATCTGGCGACTAAATACGGCTGCTGGGGATATTTCTGGCGCCAACATTTTCTTTGTAAAAAAATTCATTTCTTGACAATATCGATCTCCATTTTAATTGGTAAAAGTTAAAAAAAGTAAATTTTACACAATTTTACCTGGTGACAAGTTTATGACTCTTTACGACCCCAAGCTAATCAACAGTTACAACAGGTGTCATAATCTGTTGTTACAGGTATTCCATTTATCGGACCACTGGCCTGTCAAAAACTCATTTTCAAGAAGAAAAAAAAATTTGCTCGCTCGCCCCATATTTTTTTTAGAGCAAATGTCCGAAGAACTATTTATCAAATTGGTGTGGCCTTAGTATTACATGTTAAATGATGTAAAGTGCAGGCTGAGTGCATAATTTTTTTTAATTAATCATAGTATTAGTTTGAATTTTTGTAGAAGAAATAAAGACTCTAGCTGGTTCTAAAGTTTGCTCCAAGTTTTAAAACTGGCGGTTTTTCTGGCTTCAAATTTTTGGGAGCCAGATCAGCCCCTGCAAGATATTATTATTTTTTACCGTGCTGGATTCAAAAGATTTGGCAAACATAATGTTCAAAGATAAAGTGTCATTTCTCAGTTTGATGGTTACAAAAGAATACAAAATATATAGAAGTTTAAATGTCTTGTCAGAAAGTTAAGCTTTAAAAAGAAGATATCAGATGCAACACTTGAATTTTGTGTTATTATGATTGCTAAATAAGGATACATTGAATAGTTAGTTTAAATTCCAAGGTTTAAGAAATGCACAATCCAAAATGGAAACCGTAGAACAAACTTTCCAGACATGAAACATGTACGTACATTCTAAAAAAGGAGACGTATTGAAGCTTGTAACTGTCAGATTTTACAGTGGTTGGTTTTAAGAACAAAACATAACTGAATGGTTTTATACTAGTAATTTTGGGGCCCTTTATAGCTTGTTGTTCGGTGTGAGCCAAGGCTCCGTGTTGAAGGCCGTACTTTAACCTATAATGGTTTACTTTTTTAAATTGTTATTTGGATGGAGAGTTGTCTCATTGGCACTCACACCACATCTGCCTTTATCTATACACCAACATTATCAAGTGTCAGTAAAAACAAACAATATTGTCTTCGAATCCATTAATTTTAGTAAACAGTACTGCACAGTATATTTTACTTATTCTACCAAGGAAATACACTCATATGATTATCATGAATGCAACAAATACTTGATTTTGTCATAGGTGGTTTCTCAGTATTCAAGTTTGTTGTCACCAATAGCAGTTGATGCTGTGATGAAAGTAATAGATCCAGCAAAAGCTACCAATGTTGATCTTCGAGATATTAAAATGGTGAAAAAGTTGGGGTAAGTATGTTTGTTTCTGATAATAAATTTCTGTTAATAAATTTACTTCCTTGAAAAGTGTTCTTTTAACCTTTCATAGTGATCAATTTAAAAAAAAAAGTTATGTTTATACTCTTTGAAACATTTGTAAGAGGCTAGTTTTATTAGTTTCCGACTATGAATTATGTCTTTGGAGTGTTTGATCTGTTTCCAACTTTAATGTCTTACAGTCGAAGGTAACTTAATTTTGTTTCTATACCCTCCTTGAAAATAGATTAATATCCTGGACAAAACCAGGAAAAACCCTAATGCTTTTTGTTGCAAAAAGAGTGGGAACCCTGATGCATGTATTTAGTTAACTATTACATGTTTGCTATATGAAGAATTTTTCCAGTTTCAAACAAATTCCTGGATTTTCATTTCTAAGAACATGCATGCCTTCTTAACCATGATATCTTCATTATTGTGTAACCTACTTAAAAGTTGAATTTGGAAAAATAATTACATATTATATTAATAAGTTTTTAATTTTCACAGATCTTTGTCTTTTGATTGAACTTCCCATCTCACACACTTGAATATTGTTATATGAATATAAAATACACAATAAAGATTAAACTTTTTTATCATTAATTTTCATAACAGAGGAACAGTAGACGATACAGAGTTGATTGATGGATTAGTATTCTCACAGAAAACAACTGGTGCTGGTGGACCAAATAGAGTGGAAAAGGCAAAGATTGGTCTAATTCAGTTCTGTATATCACCACCTAAAACTGATGTAAGCTTCAATACAAAATATACCACAATCTACTAGATTCTATGAACAACTACTAAAACATAACATAAACATAACATAAACATAACTTGTCCAATGTGTGAGGATATAACTAAAATCATAGTTAACCAAATGTATTGATCTTATTGTGTGTTCAATATAAAAAGAAGATGTGGTATGATTGCCAAGGAGACAAATCTCCACAAGAGACCAAATGACACAGAAATTAACAACTATAGGTCACCGTACGGCCTTCAACCATACCTGCCAATTGTCCCGTTTTGAGAGGGAGACTCCCGCGCAAACAACAAAATTGCAGAAATCTCCTGCTTTCGGATATTTTGACCTAGAATAACTGCAAATTGAAATGTCCAGCAGATTTGAATGAAAGATTTAAAATTTTTACGACCAAGTTCACTTGGCAATGCATCTTTTTGCGCATCATGTTCAATCATCTCTTCGATTTCTTCTGGTGGTTTCCTATTGGTGTTTTGTAGATGAATACATAAACAGTTCATATATTTAACTTCAAATTGTCGTTTGCGCAAAATCTCCCCCTATGAATGTTTCAGAGGTTGGCAGGTATGCCTTTAACAAAAAGCAGAACCCATACTGCATAGTCAGCTTTAAAATGCCCTGCAATGACAAATGTAAAACAAATTCAAACAAGAAAACTAACGGCTTATCTATGTCCAAAATAATGAACGAAAAACAAATATGTTACACAGCAACAAACGACAACCACTGAATTACAGGCTCATAATTACTGCACATTTCTGAATTTATCTTTTAAGGTAAAATTGTGGAAACCAAAAATCTATATAAATCCATGATGAGTTTTTTTTCAAACAGACTTAAAAGGAACAGCATAAATCATCTCATACCACTTTCCTTTAGGAAATTCCCAGATTTATTATAGCACAGAACAGAAATTTCATTGTTAAATTATAAATATTTAAAAAAAAAAACAACACATTATTAGTGACCACATCTTTTTTTATTGTTATACAAATTAATCAAAAGAACAATGTTGCAACTTATCAGTTCTGTAAATTTTAATTTGAAAAATTGCTAAAACTGTCTTGACTGGCAAAAAAGGACATTTTCAATGAAAAAAAAAAATCTATTTTTTTGTCAATTATTCATGGAAAAGCATTTAAAAAATATACAAGGTTATCACATAGTAGTAAGGAAAAAACAAAAAATAGTCCACAACCCATTATAATAAAAAGCTATAATTATTTTTTAGTAATGTACCTAGTCCTTAAAACTTAAAGTGACCTCAGTTCTATACAGACTTATGCAGTTTCTTCTCTACTGGTTGTACTTGTTTGGTTGTACTTGTTTGGTTGCTCATGATGAGTATTAGTCGGACAGAGTGTCATATTCAATGATTGGAGACGGATATAATTGTTGCAATGACAAATTGAACTAAATATGTTGTTAAAATTCATAATAGTCAAGCAAGTCATGATATGTTTGTAGATAATACATTTTTTTTTAAAATTAAGTATCCTACCTACAACCATCAATTAAGCTTATCTGCACATTATCATGAAGTGATCTTTTGACTCAATAAAATACTGAAAGACATTAATTTCAGTATAATTATACATTTATTCACAGATGGACAACAGTGTTATTGTATCAGATTATACACAGATGGATAGAGTTTTACGAGAGGAAAGACAGTATATCTTGGATATTGTTAAAAAAGTAAAAAAGGCAGGCTGCAATGTTCTGCTCATACAGAAATCTATCTTAAGGTTAGTAATTCAAAGTATAGAAAACATAATGTTGCCAGATTTAGATTAAGGAAATAGTAGTATTGTATTTGAAGATTTGAGGTTATCAATTTGCAAATTGATGGTCACTGAGTTTCATGCACTGGTGTCTGTGAACTGATTGTGACTGTTGAATCCTAAATTGGTATCTGCAAATACTGTTCTCACCTTTCTAATGCAACAGAAAGAAAACTTGCTAAATCATACATTATAAGTCTCATGACATCTGTAATTTTGTGCAAAATTTCAGACCATCAATCTTGGAAAACATGCCCTGAATTTTTTTTTCAAAATCAAATCAAAACAATGTTGCATTAAAATATCGACTTGACAAACTATAAGTATTATCTTCTATACCAGATGTTACTTTTATAACTTATCGAGAAATTTCATTAAAGAAATGAAAGAACAAATGTTCAGTTTTTATACGCCCGCCGTCTTTTAGACGGGACGTATTATGGTATACCGTTGTCTGTCCGTCCGTCCGTCGTCCACACTTCGGACAATAACTCAAAAACACTTTCACCAATTTCCATGAAACTTCAGTGAATTGTTTATATCTATTGACGTAAGCTCCCTTTCGTTATTTTTTAATTTCAGATTTTAAGTTTTGGATTTATGGGGCTTTATTCATAAAAAAGGGGGGATTTTCAACACTTCGGACAATAACTCAAAAAGGCTTTCACCAATGTCCATGAATCTTTGATGAATTGTTTATATTTATTGATGTAAGCTCCCTTTCAATTTTTATAAATTTCAGATTTTAAGTTTTGGATTTATGGGGCTTTATTCATAAAAAAAGGGGGGTTTTCAACACTTCATACAATAACTCTAAAAGGCTTTCACCAATGTCCATGAAACTTTGGTGAATTGTTTATATCTATTGATGTAAGCTCCCTTTCAATTTTTATAAATTTCAGATTTTAAGTTTTGGATTTATGGGGCTTTATTCATAAAAAAAAGAGGGATTTTCAACACTTCGGACAATAACTCAAAAAGGCTTTCACCAATGTCCATGAAACTTTGGTGAATTGTTAATATCTTTTGATGTAAGCTCCCTTTCAATTTTTATAAATATCAGATTTTACATTTCCGTGTTATGAATTTTTATGCTTAAAAAAGGGGGGATTTTCCAATTTTGGAACAATAACTAACACTTTCACAAAATGTTATGCAACTTTGATAAATTGTTTATATCTTTTGACATAAGCTCCCTTTCCATTTTTATAAATTTTAGATTTTACGTTTTCTTAAGTAATGAATTTTTATACTTAAAAAAGGGGGATTTTATGAAACTTTGGTGAATATATTAATGTAACATCCCTTTTGATTTGTATATATATTTCTAGTTGATCATATAAATTCATTTAAAGCATAAAAGACAAGTTAAAAGAGCAACGGGCGTATCATGCGCTCAAGCGCAGCCCTTTATTCATTCATGTTACATTTGATAGTCAAGTTTTTATGTAAATTATGTAAATGTAGCATTTACATAAATTGTATCTTACAGACATCTGAAACATACTGTATATAAAACTTACGCTTGATCATGAATTTTAAATGTTATATTTTAGAGATGCTGTTAGTGATTTAGCTCTACATTTCTTAGCAAAGATGAAAATTTTAGTTGTTAAAGATATAGAAAGAGAAGATATTGAATTTGTTTGTAAGGTAAGACATTGAATTAAAGAGATATTTCATGTTAGAGGCCTAGCAATGGACTTTATGATCTGAATGATCAATAACTTTTTTGTTCAGTATATATTTTTTTTCTGCATTTTCAAAATCAGAAAAGAAAGGATATTGGGTGGATGAACTTGTGACAAAAATCTCTTGTTATATTTGTGAAACGTCAACTTTCATATTAGGATACCTATATTTACATTCTAGTTATATTTTTCAGTCAGTAGGATGTAAACCAATTGCAAGTATAGACCATTTCTTACCAGAGAACATGGGTAGTGCTGAATTGGTGGAAGAAGTACAGACAGGATCAAGTAAAATTGTCAAGGTAATTGTACTGTACTTCTGTAACTTAAGTTTGCCCCAACCAAATATATGAAACCTATATACACAATACTTATTACCACAAAACTCAGATCAAGTACAAATTTGGGTAGCTTCACTTTTATTGTTATAGAGTTATGTCCCTTTATAATGTTGTATGCAAGCGGGGGCATCATCTGTGTCCATGGGGACACATTCTCCATTTATTTATTTGTACGTAACATTAAAAACCTATTCCACATTTTCAAATATAATTGTGTCAAACCTCTGATCTGAAAATGTGATCTTTTCAAATAAAGATGCAAAATAAGAATGAAGACAAAGTATATTTTGAAACGTACCTACCAAGCTATTTAAATTATTATCCCGAATACAAAGTTTAAGAAGAGTGTATATGTTTGGAAATCATTGCAAAGACAATTTGTACATCATTAGACAGCTATCTTTAAGTAGAAAATAGTAAATGATTTGAAAGGAATGCATCAATTTAAATCTTTTTTCAGATTACTGGAATGGCTATTCCCGGGAAATGTGTCACAGTACTTATGAGAGGATCTAACAAACTTGTGCTAGAAGAAGCTGATAGATCACTCCACGATGCCCTGTGTGTCATCAGATGTCTTGTCAAAGAAAGGTATGGTGAAGATAATAAATATAATGGTTTTTTAAATCGTCATGAAATTATGATTTGCTAAATGAATGATTACTGGCTGACAGCCTGAAAAGCTTTTTAAGAAAATTTGAGTAAGCTTAGTTTTATTTACCAGATATGGATTTTTTTTTCAGTACAGTGATTTCAGTGCCAACAACATGTGTTAGTTGAATAATTCATTGAAGACTCTCAAGAAACATGTCGTTGCATTGAACACACACACTTTGTATAATACTTTTCTTGCTATTTAGCATAGACAGTTGTTAAATGAGGAGAAACTCTGCTGATTTTGTAAATTATAAGGATTTAGGCAAAAGGAAATAGATATTGATGAAATATAAAGAGTATAGGCATCATGTTTTGGTCGAGGTTAGAAATATATATACGGCTAATCTAGTCTGTTTTATTGCACTTTGTCCATTAAATAGAATAAGCAATATAAAAGATCCTAATAACTTTTTGACAAGAATTTGATAACAGATGAGTTGGCTTGACTGAAATATACCACAACAATTTTTCCTTAAGTATGTATTGTGTTAATTTCAGGTCCATTATTGCTGGAGGTGGAGCACCTGAAATAGAACTATCTCTACAATTGATGGAATATGCCAATACCCTGTTAGGAACAGAACAGTATTGTTTTAGAGCATTTGCTGAAGCATTAGAAATCATCCCATTTACATTGGCTGAAAATGCAGGATTAAATCCCATTGCTACAGTTACAGAACTCAGAAACAGACATGCTGAAGGAGAGAAAACAGCTGGTATTAATGTCAGAAAGGTATGTACATTTAAATTAATTGATTTTCAAGACATGGGTGTATTGAAGAAAGATTTTGAGTTTTATATTAAAGTAAGAAGATGTGGAATTGTTGCCAATGAGTCAGCTCTCCACCAAAAAACATAAAATTTAACAAATATAAGTCATCGTACATCCTTTCACAATGAGCAAAACCAAAACAATGTAGTCAGCTTCAAAACTTCCTGAAATGACAAATGTAAAACAATTCATTCAAGGAAACTAGCGGCCTGACTTGTGTAAAAAACAATGTGATGGCTATCTCTAGAAATCTTATCTCCACATTATAAATAAAAACAGGAATATGATATACCTTTGCTGTACAGATATTTATTGTTCAAATATTCAAGAAGGGACTATTATTTTTAGACAAATGTATTGCGTTTTAGCCTCATGCTGCTAATTAAACTGATCATTAGTAATAGTTAAACTTTATAATTATTATTGAAACTTGCATTAAAGCATCATCATCTTGTATGTGCACATAAATTTAATTCCAATTTCTGTTTCTACAGGGTGCAATTACCAATATCTTGGAAGAGAATGTCCTACAGCCACTTCTTGTATCAACTAGTGCCATTCATTTAGCATCTGAGACCGTAAGAAGTATCATGAAAATTGATGATATTGTAAGTATATAAAATAGAAGATACGATAAGATTGCCAATGAGTAACTACTTGATTTCTAATGGCATAGATTTAAGATACTAAAGATCACAGTATGGCCTTCAACAATAAGCAATACCCACATTGTATAGGCAGCTACATCATTGTGACAATTCAAACAAAAAAAAATTAATTAAACAGCCTGATTTATGACAGAAGAAAATTAAAAAAATAAACAAATATCACAAACAGCAACCACTAAATAACAGCCCCCTAAATGGATAGGCGCTATATAATATAAATGGTCTCATAATTCTGATTTCATTATCTGCTTCATATTAGTTTCTTAAAACAGATATTGCATATTTTACCTTCATATTCTTGATCCCATTGATGCCACAAAATGGTATTGAAATTATTTGTGCTGAGGGCTGTTACAAGTATTTGGGGTTGGGAGTGGTTTTTGTCAAGCCTGCAACTTTTGTTGCAGAAAGCTCGACATAGGGATAGTGTTCCGGCGGCGGCGGCGGCTACGGCGGCGGTGTTAGCTAACTTCTTAAAAGCTTTATATTTCAGAAGGTGGAAGACCTGGATGCTTCATACTTTGTATATAGATGCTTCATGTTACGAAGTTTCCGTCAGTCACATGACCAATGTCCTTGACCTCATTTTCATGGTTCAGTGACCACTTGAAAAAAAAGTTCAGATTTTTTGTAATGTTGAATTCTCTCTTAATATAAGTAATAGGATAACTATATTTGATATGTGCGTACCTTGCAAGGTCCTCATGTCTGTCAGACAGTTTTCACTTGACCTCGACCTCATTTCATGGATCAGTGAACAAGGTTAAGTTTTGGTGGTCAAGTCCGTATCTCAGATACTATAAGCAATAGGGCTTGTATATTCGGTGTATGGAAGGACTGTAAGGTGTACATGTCCAACTGGCAGGTGTCATCTGACCTTGACCTCATTTTCATGGTTCAGTGGTTATAGTTAAATTTTTGTGTTTTGGTCTGTTTTTTTCATACTATATGCAATAGGTCTACTGTATTTGTTGTATGGGATGATTATAAGGTGTACATGTCTAGCGGGCAGATGTCATGTGACCTTGACCTCATTTTCATGGTTCAGTGGTCAAAGTTAAGTTTTTGAGTTTTGGTCTATTTATCTAATACTATATGCCATAGGTCAACTATATTTGGTGTATGGAAATATTTTATGATCTTTATGTCAGTAGCGCAGGTTTCTTTTGACCATGACCTCATTTTCACGGTTCATTGCACAGTGTTAATTTTTTGTGTTTTGGTCTATTTTTCTTAAACTATAAGTAATAGGTCAACTATATATGTTGTATAGAAGCATTGTTAGCTGTACATGTCTGCCTGGCATGGTTCATCTGACCTTGACCTCATTTTCATGGTTCATTGGTCTTTGTTTAGTTATCTTGGTTAATAATAAGTTTATGAGACAGTTGTAATAAAGCTTTATACTTAGGACTATCAACATAATATCAATGATTAGTATAGAAGGCGAGACATTTCAGCGTGTGCACTCTTGTCTTTAGGCATGATATGAAATTTTCATTTTATAAACTGAAACCACCCACATTTCATTAGTTTTAGTGTCTCGTATCACCCAATCTAGAATCCTTATTATGCCAAACATAGCTATGAAAAATAGTTTAATAACAATTTATAAATTTTAAAGTAGAAACTATAATTTAGACTTTATATATGCTAAATGTTATTGTTTATGTTTCAGGTGATGTGTATTAGGTAATCATCTTTTGGACCATGCTGGTGGTATATAGATACATGTGACACATAGGACACTCATCTACAAACTCTCGTCATAAATCTATCATCCACTAAGTGTTCAGGACAAAGCTTTTTATATACCCTTTATTGATGTGATCTACTGATAATTTAAAATAAAACTGGTACCCTGTGTACTCCAGTTGGTTATATTTATTTACAAAATCAATTTGCTTTTCCAGTCTGATACATTGTGAATATTTCACTTATAAGTATTAAACATTGAATTTACATATAGATTGGATAAATTCTTTCTAATCAGCTGAAAATTAGCATGTGACTTCAGTTTTATTATGGAATAACAAATTGCATATATCTAATAGTTATGGGAAATGTGACTTAGAAGTCAATACAATGAATCTGTAAATGTGAATTTCTTTTGATAAAAACCGAAAAAGAAGGTAATGAAAAGCAAAATTGCTGTTTTATTTACTTCTTTAATAGTGCTATATAAACAATACTTGTTCGTTTTAAGTATCCATGTTAAGAAATGGGCATTATGAACAAATTTTATTTAAAAAAAAAAAAAAAAGGAAGGAAAAGGCTCAATTTTTTCAGTTAAGTTATTTACAGTGAAATCTTTTTACAGAAGCTTATGTATGGACACGATCAGATCTTAAATTATTATTACTTAGTAATTGTAGATTCCTATACAAAAGTTCACTTTAAACAAGTTTCACACAAATTTATGTCTCAGATTCCAACAAACTTTTTATATTTTTCTTTTTTTTTTTGCAATTCACATGATATTTATTATTTGTAATATACAAAAAATGTGTGAAATAAATTTTTGTACTGAATTTTGTGTCTGAATTGTCTGCCTAATATTCAAAGCTTTGTAAACATGCAGAAAGATGGTCATGTCCTTAATGTTTCTTTGTGACTTCCATTCAATCATTTATCCTGATTTTCCAGTGGCATTCAATATTTCCAGGACCTTCGTTCTGAACTGCCTCTTTACAGGACCTACCTATTGGATTTATTGTTAATTTATTCTCACATGCATGAAATATTTTCCACTGGACATTAAGCAATCAATCTACCACATAAAAAATCAATCAATGTGAAACAAAGTGATTTTATTCTTCTGAGTCTGAACCTTGGTTTTCACATAAATATTTACTACATGAATTGGGACAAGTAATTAATCCTAAACCTATACATTTTAAATGTAAACAACCCTTAAATTGCGGATGCACTTTTAAAGCATTGATTACATTCATTGTAACAAAAGGATATGTGTATACATCAACAAGAGAGCAATCCAACAACACAACTTAACCACATCTATGTCAATCTATAGCTTTTAACAAAAGATGAATGTCCTTACAATATCTAAGAATAAAAGGTTATTAGCAAAACTAGATCTCTGTCCATATCACATTCTTCATTAACAATTGTAATACATGCTGAGAGCATGAAACCAAAACCTTAAAAAAAAAAAGATATTTTGCTACTTATCTGCCAACTGCCAAGTGTTAATGATTTTGTCCATGTAGGTTGATATTTGGTCTTATAAACTTTCTTTGTAAGCAGGTACATAAAAACTCCACTCAGCAATAAGTCTAGAAAACTGGCTATATGCATTTGATGTTAAACTGTACTTCATTACAGCATTGTAATAGACCAGTAAGATAAAAGGTGTAGGATACAAAATTACTTCTACTGATATAGATTGATATTAAGTATGGGAAGACATAGCTATATATAGTTTAATAATAAGTTCAAATTAGCTTTGAACTAACTTTCAGTAACTTTGACTTCTAAATCGGACTTTGTTTCTTTCATCTTTTTGTTTATAGTGTTTTTTGTCGAATAGGGATAGTGATCCAGCGGTGGCGTTAGCTAACTTCTTGAAACCTTTATATTTTAGAAGGTAGAAGACCTGTATGCTTCTTACTTCATATATAGATGCTCCATGTTACAAAGTTTCTTTCTATCACATGTCCATTGTCCTTGACCTCATTTTCATGGTTCAGTGACTACTTGAAAAAAAAGTAAAGATTTTTTGTAATGTAAATTCTCTCTTATTATGAGTAATAGGATATATTTGGTATGTGCATATCTTTCAAGGTCCTTTTGCCTGTCAGACACTTTTAACTTAACTTCGACCTCATTTCATGGATCAGTGAACAAGGTTTAGTTTTGGTGGTCAAGTCCATATCTCAGATACTATAAGCAATAGGTCTAGTATATTCAGTGTATGGAAAGATTGTAAGGTGTACATGTCCAACTGGCAGGTGTCATCTGACATTGACCTCATTTTGATGATTCAGTGGTTATAGTTACGTTTTTGTGTTGATCTGTTCATCTTGTACTGTTTTTAGCTCACCTGGCCCAAAGGGCCAAGTGAGCTTTTCCCATCACCAGCGTCCATCGTCGTCGTTAACTTTTACAAAAATCTTCTCTAAAACTACTGTGCCAAATTTAACAAAACTTGGCCACAATCATCATTGGGGTAACTAGTTTAAAAAATGTGTGGCATGACCCGGCCAACCAACCAAGATGGCCACCATGGCTTAAAATAGAACAATGGGGTAAAATGTAGATTTTGGCTTATATCTCTGAAACCAAAGCATTTAGAGCAAATCTGACATGGAGTAAAATTGTTCATCAAGTGAAAATCTATCTGCCCTGAAACTTTCAAATGAATCTGACAACGGGTTGTTGGGTTGCTGTCCTGAAATAAGTAATTTGAAGGAAATTTTGCAGATTTTGGTTATTATCTTGAATATTATTATAGAAAGAGATAAAATGTAATCAGCAATAATGTTCAGCAAAGTAAGATCTACAAATAAGTTAATATGACTAAAATGGTCAGTTGACCCCTTAAGGAGTTGTTGCCATTTATTGGTCAATTTTGACCAATTTTTCGTAAATTTTTGTAATCTTTTACAAAAATCTTCTCCTCTGAAACTACTGGGCCAAATTAAACCAAACTTGGCCACAATCATTATTGGGGTATATAGTTAAAAAATGTGTGGCGTGACCCCGCCAACCAACCAAGATGGCTGCCATGGCTAAAAATAGAACATAGGGGTAAAATGCAGTTTTTGGCTTATAACTCAAAAACCAAAGCATTTAGAGCAAATCTGACATGGGATAAAATTAATTATCAGGTCAAGATCTATCTGCCCTGAAATTTTCAGACAAATCGGACAATCTATTGTTGGGTTGCTGCCCCTGAATTAGTAATTTTAAGGAAATTTTGCAGATTTTGGTTATTATCTTGAATATTATTATAGAGATAAACTGTAAACAGCAATAATGTTCAGCAAAATAAGATCTACAAATAAGTCAACATGACAAAAATTGTCAATTGACCCCTTAAGGAGTTATTGCTCTTTATAGTCAATTTTTAACCATTTTCATAAATTTTTGTAAATTTTTAGGAAATATTTTCCACTGTAATTACTGGGCCAAGTTCATTATAGATAGAGATAATTGTAAGCAACAAGAATGTTCAGTAAAGAAAGATCTACAAACACATCATCACCAACACACAATTTTGTCATGAATTTATCTGTGTCCATTGTTAATATGCACATAGACCAAGGTGAGCGACACAGGCTCTTGAGAGCCTCTAGTTTTAAACTATAAGCAATAGGTCAACTATATTTGTTGTATGGAAGAATTGAAAGCTGTACATGTCTGCATGGCATGGTTCATCTGAAAGTTGCAGTAATTAAAAGCTTTATATTTAGGACTATCAACATAATATCAATGATTAGTAAAGAAGGCAAGACATTTCAGCGTGTGCACTCTTGTTCTTGCTTTGTGTCAATTTGATGAGCCGAGCCTTTTTTAAAACTGAATTTATAAAAATAAGATGTGGTTTCATAGCCAGAGACAAAATGACATAGAAAATTAATAAGTATAGATCACTGTACTGCCTCGACAATGAGCAACACCCATACCGCAGTCAGCTTAGTTTATTCTTATATTGTACTATCAAAATATGTGTTTTAACACCAATTCCAGTGACTAGCACATATCCTGTAGAGATTCACTGACTTTCAGAAGGAAAACATAAGTTAAAGTAGACATTTATTTAATTTGCAATAAAGAAAATCATCTCTGATACAAATCTGGATTGGCATGTAAACAGAGGGGGACAATAGGCGGTCTGTTAACATGTTAACAACACCTCCATTTTGGCAAAAACAGTTAACAACAAATGCAAAAATGCTGATTGAACACAGTTAATAGTTTTAATTTATCTATGATAACAGTTAACAACACCTTGAAAAGGGCCAAAAACAGGTTAACATAAAAAGGTATTACCCTCACCCCTTTTCTAAACAGACATTTATGATAGGACATGTATCAGAGATCAACACATAAAATGTTGGTCATGTTTACTACTATTTACATATAAGCTGTTTAAAAATATATTTTCCTCCTGTAAATGTTTGACAGTAATGGATATAAATTGGGTCACCATTAATGACCTAAAATTACCCATTCTTCAACTTCAATTGCTAGTTAAGTCTTTCATAGGGCAAAAATGAAATGGGTATTAAAAGTGGGTATCTTGTTTGATAAATTTTCAGAAATTTAAAAAGGAAAGACCATTAGAAAGTTTTCATAGTAAAGTCCATGCCTCAGATACTTTAAGCAATAGGTCAACTATATTAGGTATACAGAATGAAGGTAAGGTCTACATGTCTGACTGGCAGGTTTTACCTGACATTGCCCTCATTTTCATGCTCCATTTGGACTCAGTTAGTTGGTACAAAAAGATGTGGTATGATTGCCAAGAACCAAATTGAGTTTTTTTGTGGTTTTGGTGTACTCAGATTCTATCAGCAATATAGCTATTATAATTGTATGGATTGATAGTAAGGTGCATGTGTATATGTACGTCTGGCAGATTTCCTACGACCTTGAACTAATTTTCATGGTTCATTGGCCAATCTAAAGTTTTCATGGATTTCCCAGGCAGTTTTGTTTTTGTCTTGTTTATGAAAACATCTTAATAAACAAGAAAATGGTAGTTTATAACTAAACAGTTTAATTTTTCCTGCTGAAGAAATTGTCTAGAATATTTTTCTAACACTATATATGGCTCAGCTGTGACAAGTTGCATTATTGCACAAAATTGATATGGTTATCTGACTAGTGTGGCTATAGGAATATGTTAGAAGGTAGAAAATGTACAAAATCCATATTATGTTACTGTGAATTCATTATTACTTCGTTGGATACCAATTTTCATGGATCCTAGGTACAGGTGAACCACAAATTTACATGTTGAATCTTCAACAAATACAAATTTTCTAAAGGTTTTGCATGCAAAGATTGACAAAACCATGAAATTAAATATCCACGGAAGTGCAACTTTTCCTCGATACACGAAAACAAAAGAATCCACAGTAATTTATTGTCTGAAGTTACATCCTTGGCCTAATTTTCAGGATTCAATTAAACTAGAGTTACTTGAGGTTCATTTTTTGCAAGAAATAGGTCAGCTTTATTTGATGAAGAGAACCATTGCATCTGATAGCAATCATATGGATGCCTTCAACTTTTATCATGTGAGCTTGTAAATACATGCATATGTAATTAACCTGTACCAACAAACTAAAAGACAAGCAATCCAGAAGACATGAAATATGGCCAAACCACACACATCTATTCACATGTAATAAAAGAATCCAACTTGAATAAGAGAAATTCCAGTGCAAAAGCGTTTGTAAACAATGGAATGAGGATGTCAATAACAATGTTTCTAGTCCTTTTTTGTGAAGTGGGAGAAGACACAGTCAGTTTAAAATTATTTGATTTTTTTCTCGATTTTTATGAACTTCATCCTTTTTGATGAAACGCTGGAGTTTGTTGTTTTTGTTACAATTTTTTTTCTGATTACTTTCACTCAGTAATGATGCATATAAAACTAAGTCATAAAAATATATATTTTTATCAAAACATTAATAAATTTCAGCCATATTTTTCAACTACCTGTTTACATTCTTTTATAAAAACATAAATAAACTTTAACCATAATGTTCAATTACCAGGTCTACAATCTTTCATAAAGCTAAGGTAAAGTTAAGCAAATAAATATTCAATTAAACAATATGCTGCCTACTCTGTAACAACCATACATAACAGACATACTAAAAGCATTTAAAACTGATGAGTCTTCGCACTAATGAGTAATTTTAAATGACCTATATTCAAACGATTGTATATTTCTTTCATTTTTAAAGTCACAGTTATCAATTCTTGATTTTTTGCTTCCTACTTTTGAGAGCCATTCCTTCCTGTAAATAGAAAGAAAAAAAGATCTTGGTCACATGAAATTATGTAAAAAATACCAAATAAGTTGTCATCACTAACCATTCTGTGAAAAGCTTTATATTTAACAAAAACATAATAATCTAAACAAAATTGCTAGCAATAAGATTGTGTAAACATGAATGATTTATTTTGTAATATTTGATAAAAAAAAATGTCCTCCATTAAAATAAAAAATATGATCCCCTGCACCAGACTATGCTCTGCAAATTGAAATTAAAATCTATTTACAATTAGTCAATTAAATACTTGTTAATTAAAATGATTTTGTATTTATTATGAGCTTATATTAACCAATGAAAATTTACTCCTGGAAAATGTTCTAAAACCAGTACTTCATATATCTTTAAATTTATGAATTATCTCCCTTGTTGAGAATGTGAAATCGCTTTATTTTTTTAATTACTAATGTTTCTGGCTGTTTAGCTTCATGTATGTTTGTGGTCGTCTTGATTTGAACTTCTACTATTATAAAAGTGACAGAATTTCAATTTTTCTATATATGACCAATATTATTAATTCACAGTATGTGTAAAGGTCTTGTAAAGGTGATACATAACACTACAGGGAGATAACTCTGTAAAAATCTGCTGAACTTTTTTACCATGTTCTATTGTTAAGGAAATATTAAGCTTCTCAAAGATCAAAATTAGTGTTTGTCAAACTGCTATATATCCAATGAAATTTTTCCAATAACATGTGTGGTTCAAGGTTTTTGAAATTTTCATACCTTTTTCAAAGGGTCAATGTAAATATTTTATCAAAATTTTATGAAAATTAAACAAGCCAAATCAATTTTAGTCAAGGTGTTTGGTACCACCTTAAATGTATACTTCTGAAAATAACGGTGCATTACGTTTGCATGCATTACCATTACATTTGCGCGCAAAAATCATTACGTTTGCGCGCAGCTTTTTATTACAATTGCGCGCATTTTTTTGACAGGTAAACCCAGGTAAAATACAGGTAATAATACTTATTTAATTATAATTTGTTCAATTATTAACAAGTATAAGTTCTCATTCCGTTAGTGTTAGTCCCCAGCTCACCAACGATGAGGTTAAAGTGGGATTTCGAGAAAGATAAGTCCGTTTTATTATGCACAAGCACTAAATCCTAGAAATATATAAAGATAAAAATTCTAAAATGCTAAAACATACCTAATCTTAAAAGTTAATTCATTGATAAATTTATTACTTTACATGTCGGTATACATGCCGAAACTCCATGTTAGTGCCTTGGTGTAACTTTACAAACTAACTTAAATATAAGTTGCAAAACTTGTTTCCCAATCCACTATAAATAAATATGTTTAAATTAATTAACTTAAATTATTTACTTATTTTAAAAACGATCACTATTCGTTGAAACACTTTTCACTCTGAAATATTCGCAATGAAGTTAGCTATACGAGTTTATAATGATCACTTTATAATTTGTTTTAGAATTTAATATGCAAATATATAATTTGAATGAAGAAATATTTTCAACATTAATAATTGATAGTCATATTTATTATGAAAAAAAAAAAAAAAAAATAAAGTCAATTATAATTAATTTAATTTTTATTTATATTTTTACCTGAGTTTACCTGTAAAATGAATGCGCGCAAATGTAATCAAAAACTGCGCGCAAACGTAAAACATTTTAATCCCCAAATGCGCGCAAACGTAGTGCGCCCGAAAATAAAGACCTAAAAAATTCTGAAGCCCTATCTGAAGACAAAAAAGGAATGAAAAAAATACCAGATCATTCCATCTAAATGTTTTGTATAATTGTTTTCATAAGCATTAGTTTACTGTGTTAAGTATGTGTATTTCCCAAAACCTGAAGCAATAAATTGTCATAAGACAATTGAAAAACTTACATAATTTTAATTTTACTTTCAGGCCCCTGGCATTGACCCTGCACAGTTCCTTGTGATGTGTTTTTTACCCATCCAACTATCCCATGTGACAGTGCTGTCTTCTGAGTATTCTGTTAAAAATCTGTACATGTGTATAACTGATTAAGCGTTATACATATTGTATTAAATATAATACTAAATTTTTATCAAACAAGACTTACATTAATCATAAAGGACAGTAGAAATTTATAAACAGAACCCTGCATAAAACAGAAACGTGTTTATTAGGTAAACTAAATCCTTACAACATGACAACATTTGAATATTCTTTGGTAGTTCAACCTCCGTAAAATGAACACGGGTTTTTTTTTAACCCATAAAAATATTCTACCTATTGGATTGTGTTTATTTGCTGAAATTTCAGTTTTTAAACTGTAAAGCTGACAGAGAAAAGTAGAAATTTAATTTAAATCAGTGATATATTAAATATATATTTAAGCTTGAATCAAATATTTCATATGAACTTTAATTTTTGGCTAAGCATTGCACTTACCTTTCTGAAAAAAACACCTGGAAAATTGAAAGATATATATAGTTTATACAAAAATTTGGCTAATTAAGTCATAGGTTGTATTAAATGAAATGCAGAGTCAACCACCTTATATCTTAAGTGGCATGAATGTTAGTTTATCTGCATTTTATGTTTGCTTTATATGCTTTAATTGTGCTTATTAATTGCTGTGCTTGATAACATTAGTTATTTTGCATGATGTGCTTTAAATGTTTTATGTGTTTTATGTATTGTGCTTGTCATGTATGTATGTCGAATAAAAGCTCTACAGAGCTTTTGTTGTATTGTTATATGTATAACCGACTTTAAATAAATCCTTTATGTTTTTTTTTATGCTTTATGCTAGGTCATTTTTGGCAATATTGAAGCCACACACCATTCAATACACAGAATAGATTCTGTATTAAATAAAGCAATAATTTGTTGGAAACACCAGTAATAGAACGTTAAACAGATAATCAGGTTTTCTTCATAAAGATATTGTAAAATATCAGCCACTCGACACAATAAAAATTATATGTAGCATTTTAGCTAGTTTTCTTTGCTCACACGCCAAAAAAGGTTCACATTGTGGTTCACGGCTGATATTTTCTTACGATATCAATGTGTAGAAAACCTGACAATCGTAACGTATCAATGGCTAATGCATTCCTTGTACATGTATGTAGTCTGTAGGAAAAGTATTTACAGCAACACTTTACTTTAGTTTAATAATAAATTATACATGAGGTTATTTCAAACACGACAAGTCGTTACAAGGGGCCTTTCCATTGCCAATATATGACGTTGTTTCAAACACGACAAGCCGTTACAAAGGGCCTGTCCATTGCCAATATATGAGGCTGTTTCAAACACGACAAGCCGTTACAAGGGCCTTTCCATTGCCAATATATGAGGTTTCAGACATGACAAGCTGTTACAAGCCCGTTACAAGGGTCAAGGGGCACCTGTCCATTGCCACTTGTATATTTTTTTAGCTTAGGCTGCTTCCTCTTATATAGAATATTTTAATTCAATTTGCTAAATTGATAAGAATACCTTGAACTTTTCCAAAAACCTCAAAGTCAACAGAAGTTTTACTTTCTGCTTTTCCACCGGTGGCCATTTGTTTACATCGATACGAGTTACGTTGTAAGAACTTTTTTGATTGGACAAATTTGTTTTAGACTGGTTTAACTAAAGTTAAAATCCTACACCAGCTTCAAACTTTTTCTTAGTATCAGTAGAATTGGATCTGTGAAGTGTAGATTTCTTAGAATCATGAGCAACAAGCAGCATGTTGGAGACCTACCATTTATTGTAATAAGTATTCATATTGCCGAAAGGGTAACACACAGCACACTACCTTTTTCATTAGATATTAAAAAAAAAATTATTTAAACAAACAAAAGAAGGGAGTGGGGCACAGGCACTAGGCTGAATTTATATAAATAAGTAAGATAAAAAATCAGAGATTTTATAAGACACATGTCTGTGATGTTTTTATAGATATTTATAATTACACCTGTCAAAAAATGTACTACTAGAAGGAGATATTTCATATTTATTATAAACAAAGTCAGATATACTGGTAGTTCATTTGATGGCTGATTTGATGCAACCACTTGATTAATCAATGACCTAGCTGGTCTCACTAATTTGCAACAAGAAGAAATTTAGAGAAAAGAAGTGACAAGAAGCTACAAAATGTCATTTGAAGAAAAAATTAGCAACAAGAAAGTTTCAAAACCAGGTTTATTATCCACCATCTACATAAGTACCAAGTCAGGAATATGACAGTTGCTGTCCACAACAGGGAGTTTAAAATTGGTAATTAAATTATGCAAATAAAAGCACATGGCAATTACTCTTAGTTTAAGACCATGTGTGAGGAGCTATTCAATTGACTAGTTATTTCACTAAATGGCCATATAGTCCAGTCAAACTAAGATTTAACCTCAAACTAATTGCAACAGAAAATGTTTTAGTTCTAATCTATGACATTATGCCATTTATATGCACAGAAAAAAGTCCCATAAAATCTAACTTGAGGAAAGCTCAAAATTAACATCATTAATTTCCTATGGAAACATTGGAAGGGGAGATAACTCCACAAAAATTAGTCTTTTTTTGGTCTTTTTTTTGGTTGATTTTCTTGAAATTTATGTAAAGTATGATACTTTGATGGGGTTATATGTTTGTAATTGACTAAATTTATTTTTTCGCGCATTTTTCATTAAAGAAATTGCAAATTTGAAGCTTTGTGACCATGTTGAAAAAAATAATGTGAAAATTTGGTATTGTTTATATCTGTGTATTATATTTTTTCAGCATCTTACTTATCTAAAGAAACTTTAAACCACAAAAAGAAGAATACATGCTTAATTATTTTTATTAAATTTGAGATTCTTTACCTTGACATGTTGAAAAATTCAATAAATTGTCAACTAATGAAGAATAGAAGCGGTAAAGTTATAATTTTTGTATCAATTTTTATTGATATTTCTACCTTTTTTGCAAGAGTTATCTCCTTTCAATGCCAATCTCCATAGGAATTTTAAATGGTGATTTTTTTAGTCTTCCTCAAGTAAGATTTTATGGGACTTTTTTTGTGTGTAAATTTGGGATATAATGCTAAAGATTAAAACTTAAAAATCTTCTGTTGCAATTACTTTCAGGTTAGGGTCAAATTTATGCTAGATTGACTGGACTAATAAAGAATTGAGAAAAATGTCTTAACAAAAAGAATAAAAAAATGACATCAATGTTCCACTTTTAGCAAAATAAACAATGTTTTGTGTTATTACAAAGTCTTCATGAAAAGCTTCTAAACATGCTAAATAAAGGCAGCTACAACCTGATGTTTATATTTTTTTTTGGAAACTACTTGCTTTGCTTGGGCATTGCATTAGAAAGGTAACATTGCAAATAAAAACAAATGTGTGTGGCTTCATATCAATAAGGTACAAACATTCATTTTCTTTTGTACATAAGTGAGATACACAAAAAAACTAATAATCAAAGTAGTATTTCTTACCATTTAATGTTGGTTACTTAATTTCCTTTTCAGTGTCATTGAGATCATATATTTGGCAACTGGTAAATGCCTATTTATTATCTGGACACATCCTGAACTATTTTACTTTCAGCCACCAAGGTATCCTCGAATCACCAGATCACAGAATATATATACAATAGCTAAAAAACAATTAACAGATTATCCTTGATGAGTATAATGACAGTGAGAGCAAGAAGAACATGGTAAAGACCTCTGGTAAGAGACGAAAAAGATATGTGTAACATTTAGCACAAGCAGGAAGATAGTAGCTAGGTAGGTAAGCAGATACAAAAGGAAAATATTCATGTCTCATTTTTTATTGAATACCAAAATGTAGACAGTTTAGAACTCCTATTTGGAAACAGTCATTATCCTGACATATTTCAATGAATGTTTTATCCCATTGAAAGACCAAATGTTTTTGTAATATAGATTTTTAGCTCACCGTTCCGAAGGAATGGTGAGCTTTAGCCATCACTTGGCGTCCGTCGTCGTCGTCCATCATCGTCTGTCTGGTGTAAACTATTTCAAACACCTTCCTCTCTGAAACTGTTGAACCAATTCCTACCAAGCTTTAGCTGAATGATCCTTTGGGTATCCAGAATAAACTTTGTGTTTTATTTTCTGATTTTCGTCTAAAAACGTGGCTGCCATTGCTAAAATTAGAACATAGGGGTAAAATGCAGTTTTTGGCTTATATCTCAAACACCAAAGCATTTAGAGCAAATCTGGCATGGGATAAAAGTGTTCATTAGGTAAAGTTCTTTCAGCCCAGAAATTTTCAGATGAATTTAATAACCCATTGTTGGGTTACTGCCACTAAATTGATAATTTTAAGGAAATTTCGCAGTTTTTGATTATTAATTTGAATATTATTAATGATAAAGATCAACTGTAGGCAGCAAAAATGTTCAGCAAAATAAGATCTACCAAAAGGTTGATATGACCAAATTATCAATCAACCCCTGAAGGAGTTACTGCCCTTTTCTGAATTTTTTTATCTAGTTTGCTTGCTTTCAAACTGCTGAATCAATTTCAGCAAAACTTAGGCTGAATGAGTTTCAGAATATCTAGTATAAATTTTGTATTTTATTTCCTTGTACATCAAGACACATAGCCCAGGCCTGCTCCTATGACTAAAATGGAACAAAGTGGGTAAAATGATTTTCTTTTCGCTTTTGAAGAAAATATGACAGATACAAAGAACATTTAAATGGAATTTTTAAGACACTCATTAATATGTATTGAAAAGAAAATTAGCATTGGGGAAAGATTTTAAGCAAAAAATAACAGGTGAGCAATTCAGGCTCTTGAGAGCCTCTTGTTAAAAAGATTGCATACACATGGCAAGTTAAAATTGGGTGAGGTCATAAACACAGAAAATGGGATAAAAGATTGTTGCTATGACAAACAGAACATATTATAGCAAGTTATCTCCTTAATTGTAAAAAAAAAATGATGATTGGTATTTAAACTTAAAGAGATGCCCAAAACTTTGCCCTTAAAACCCTTATTCAATAGCTCTCCTGTACATGCTGTTGAGCTTCGACCCTGTAAATTCTGTTGTGGAGATTTTTTTTATTGGAATTGTAAGCTATGGAATGCAAAATGTGACTATTTGGCAGTCAATGTTTCACATATACTTTGACAGCAGCAATAGCACATGAAAATATATTTATGTGGTGTATCAATCATTTTCAGACTTCAAGAACAAAAGATGGATGTCAGCTGACAAAAAATCAGAAAGAGTTTTGTCCTGAAAGATGTCTAAATCCACTGAGTTTTGGACTGATTAGTAGTTCCACATGTTACAGTTTGCATTCCATGTATGATAATAATATAGTTTATCATTTGTAGTCAGAGCTACTGTCAGCAATGATTTAAATCACCAATTTAGATAAGAAATTTCATGAATTTATTCTTTGAAAATTTTATCACATTATTAATTTTGAGTTATCTCCCTTTTGTTATTGGGAAAAACATATGAACAGGATTTTATGATTCAATACCTAATTATACTACTGCATATTTTCTTATGAAAAAAAACTAGAACTTCTTGAAAGTTGAAGGTAGTTTTATTTGGCAATTCTTTACTCTGATATGCAATTCTGCATTCATCACTCATCAAGTTCTTGTTTATGGAATCCTTATATATTCTTACTCATGATGGCCATGAATGAAATTTATAGCAAGCTTCATATTACTATAATTTACAGTGATAAATTTTTATAATTGCTTTAATATTAACTTCCTGTTTACCGAAATTTTATATATTCTTTCACATGGCGATATGTAAGAAATATATGCAAGAACTTTCTCAGGAACTATTAATCAGAGCTTCCTGAAATTTGTTTTTCCGCTTTTATTTAGCATGCTATATTGTGTAATGTATTTTCAGATCCATGGCTCATCAACTTCCTGTTTATGGGGTAGCAATAGCTCACAGTTCAACTTAATGGTTGAAATATAGGGGATAGACCAACAATGAACTCATGGTGCTTCTGTGTATTGAGTCCCCTGTATGTGTGGTCAAAAAGATGCATTGAAAGGATATTTATGTTAGGTAAGAACTGGAAACTGCTTCAATGTATTACTGTAAATTCAGAAATTATTAAGTGCATTTATTATTTCTAGTTTAATTTTGTGCGATATTGAGAAAATCCTGTTAAATTCCTATAAAAAAAATTGAAAAGGTTGTTTCAATTATTAAGATTATAATTAGTTATCAAAGGTACCAGGATTATAATTTAGTACTGCAGACACGCATTTCGTCTACATAAGACTTATCAGTGACGCTCATATCAAAATATTTATAAAGCCAAACAAGTACAAAGTTGAAGAGCATTGAGGATCCAAAATTCCAAAAAGTTGTGCCAAATACGGCTAAGGTAATCTATGACTGGGATAAGAAAATCCTTAGTTTTTTGGAAAAATTCCAAGTTTTTCGCTTTTTTTGCAGTAATAAAAACATCACAATAATTTGTGAATTTACAGTATTTATAAAGTCACTTTTGATTTGTTTTGTGGTTTATCCTGAGATACTTTGGGATGGATCCAATGCAGGCTTTCTTTCTATAAATTTTTGTGTGTTTTTTTTCCAAACTTTAATAGAAAGAGAAAAACCCCAAAAAAGATAAGATCTCTAAATAATTCTACATGGTCTGTCTACTCCTTTGAAGAGTAGTTTTCCTTGATCTTTGATTTTTTTGTGTGTGTGTTTTTTTTGCAGAATCTATAGAAGTAAGAGAGACACTGTAAAAAAAACGCAACCCAAAATATACAATTAGGTCAACATGAGTGTAATCTTCTGTTGACTCCTCACAGTTGATACTTTTTTTACCATAAACTATACAGATGATCATGGTGACTGACAGAAACTGTCAATAGCAAAAATGATCAGCAAAATCAGATTGCAAATAAAAAAATAATAAAAGGATTATTTCCCTTTAAATAATGATTTCGACTAATTTTAAAGTTAAACTCATTTGAAACACAATATGAATGAAATTGTCAATCAATTCCTGCATGGGGTAATTTGTACCCATTTAAAAAAAAATTGTACCCATTTAAAAAAAAATCTCAAACTTTTGAACTATAAGGGAGAGACAAAAACTCATCCACTAAAAATTAACTTGCTAAGGAAATCTTAACCATTCTTTTATTGATAACAAGCAATTTTATTTCTTCATATCAATTCTATCATGTCTATGCAGGTGAGTAATACAGGCTAATGGGAGACTCTAACTTATTTATAATGAGCAATAAATAAAACAAACTATGTAATGTTGTTATGAAACCAATAAGGTATATGTACTTTTAACTATTGTTACACATAAGTGCAAATTAAACATTATTTTTACTCCAGTCAATGAAAGAGGGTATGCATGGGGGTCTTTCATTTCTGTATTCTTTAATTTCTTGGTGAATTTTTCCTTGATTCATTCAATTGTTGGCCAATTTTTTGCTGTTCAAACATTTTATTTTCTCTATTTTTCATTGTTTTGTCCAATGTTTTTATGGGTCCAATTTTCTGGGGGTTTAGCTCTTTATTCTCTTTATACTCTATAAACCTCATCCAGACTCATGTTACTATGGTGAGTGAGAGGTAAAAAAAGTTTAGACTTAAAAAAAGTACACATAGTTTTTAATTCAGTTTAAGTACACAAAGTTATATACACAATTGTTCATGTTTATTTATTCATAAAATTTTAAAAAGTAAAAAATATAAATGAAATAGATTTTGAAACTTTCAACTTCCAATGCAGGAAATTATCATATCTCTTGAGATTATATAACAAGCTCTCAGCATACATTTTGGTATTTGATTAAAATTAGTCAATATTTGCATCTATTATTTAAAGTTTCATCAAATTCACATCAAGTCGTGAGTTTTTATACATTTACCAAAGTGTTTGGATAGAGGAAAACAAATAGAAACCTTTTATCCTCTTATTTAGTAGTCATCTAATTCTGATCAATGGTCGTGTTAATTCTGTCATCAATATACTTGGTCATAGTGTGATGGATTTTTATGTATATCGGTCAATTAATTAAATTTAATTACTGGAGATCGATTGAAGTAGATGTATTTGGTTGTTTTAAAACCCCTCACCCGTGAATCTTCAGTTACTTAGAGGATATTGGATTCAGTGTATTGGTCCCCATAATTTATTTTTTTTTATAGTCCTTGACCTATGTTTGATAATCAAAAGTAAAATCATAAAGTTGTCTTTTGATTCTACAATTCACTTATCTTTTACTTTTACCATAACAGATTCAATTGTATCTTTACTGTACAATTGTATCTAGTCTTCGAAGTTAAAGACCATAAGTTACTATGGTATAATTTGTATACATGTGATATTTTTATTTTCATAGATTTTTTGGATTATATATTATTTATGTCATGCTTCTTTTCATGAACTTTTTATTAAAAGAGCGAATTGAGAAAATTTTAATGATTTCCACCAGATTGTAATCCCTCAAAGCTTAGTTGTAATTTTTCGTTGTTTGTAAATTGTTTTTCTTTCACTTTTGATCTGTCTACTCAAGAGTCGTTAAGTAAGATACAGAAACTTATCTGTTAAAACAAAACTGCTCTTTTAAGGGACTTTATTTTAAATTACTTTAAAAACGCTTTTAGTTTTAAAGTGGCATCTAAAACAAAAGTAATTTAAATACAACTTATGGCATTCTAGAACATTCTTATATTTGGTTACGAACTAGTACTGTAATTATTCTGTACCAAATTCTAATATGATATGCTTCTGTCGCTTAGTAAAAAAAAACATAAAATTTGTTTGCACATGCGTATATTGTCTACTGCAGAAAAATGAATTTTTACCAAATTGCATGCATTTAGTATATTTCATTAACTTAAAAAACATTTTCAGACTCTCAAATGATGTACATGTTTTTAACTAACAATACATTTATTGTGACTGCAATGTGTTACAATTCGCAATTAACATATTTGACCTAGATATGACAACGTTCATGCTGTTCAAAAACGCTCCCTCTGAAAAAAAAATTGACAGTCGTATGCTTGTAAACAAACAAAAGAAGGGAGGTCCATGGAATAGCCCACACATACGCTCTACACTTGTACACATCTGGCATAGAAATTTCCTTAATTGTCCTAATCAGAATCGAAATAATTGATGCAAGCTATACTTTATTGTAGTTTTAACATGGGTAGGCATTATTGCTTTGGCAAAAATAATCACGAACCTATGTTAGAACTACAACAAAGTATAGCTTGTATCAATTTTTTCTTAAATTTATTACCTATAATTCTGCTGTACAAAAGATACTTTTTTAAATGAATTTGAATTTAGCCAAAAAAAAATCAAGTATAAGTCTAAAACGAAATTATAAAAAAATATAAAATTCAGAGTTTAATAAATAAGTTATATATTGATTATGTACTTGTGAATTCTGTTTGATGAAATATTTAAAATCATCCTGTTGACATCAATAACATAAATAACTCTGGAAATATCAAAGTTTGTTTTTGTAAATACTTTAATTAAAGTCTGACATTTAAATATATATAATTTCCAATTGAAAAAGGGCTTTTCTGTCCAACAGAGTCAGTTTTGAATATAGATACCTGTATTAACATATTCTATTCATTAAATCATATCAAACTTGAATCCTAACCAATTGGTGGTCGTTGAGTTTTAAATCTTTTAACATTTCTAATCTTGTTACAGTAATATTGTTTCTGAAAGATATTTTTTTCCATTTTACACCTGTTGATATTTTTACAAATATTTAATTAAATCAGTCGTAAACCATTTGTAAGTCAACAAAAGCGGAATCTGTTTGTTCATAGATTTGCACTAGGCTTGGTATTCGTTGAGTATTTGATTGTTTTATCAATAATTGAAAACCAAATATGATAAAGTGGTGATATTGTATATACCAACAGGGAGAAATATAAGAATGTATGGAGGTACTAGAATGTTTTGACAAGCAGAAAACTTGTCAAGGAATTAACCTAAGCAGTACAGAAAAGGTAGGAATTTTTCTTTTCTCTCTCATTATACGGTTATTATATTAATGTGTTTAGGAAACAATCTCAATCTTGTGTAGTATTGAAAGATCTTCAATTTTAAAAAAAAACTTTATCCTCATTTAAAGTTAACATGTTTTATTAAAGTATATTTCTATTTTATTAAAAACAATAATCTAGAACAATTTTCACTACACATCCTTGTGATATTTTGTCTTCATTGGCAAGTGTGTTTCTATATATTAAAGGGAAGATGCGGTATGACTGTCAATGAAACAACTCTCCAGAAAAGACTATATGACACAGAAGTTAACAACTATAGGTTGCTTTATGGCCTTCAACAATGAACAAAGCTGATACCATTCTGTCTGTTTCAGATGTTTTAAATATCTTTTGAGAGAACCTTACAAATGAATGGTATCTAACTTCACAGATATATTTTTATGAACAGTTAAAACAAACTTGGGTAATAATGGTTAAAGTGAAATTTAAACATGGCAGCTGTGTCCAAAAATAGCAATAGAATAGATAGAGGATACCAAATAGATAGTTAAACTCATTAGTAGAAGACTTACAGGCATGGCAAAAAATGACAAACAGTCTACAAAACACAACACAGAAAAGCTTATGACTGGGCAGTATGAACCCCAACACAAGCACAAATTTTTAAAGTGATGACTTCAACTTCACCACTTGGAACCCTTGGTTTATTACTATCTTACTTAAATATTGAGTTTTTCTGACTGCCTTAAATGTAACCCAAACCTAATTGTGGTTGAAATCCAGAAGATTTGTAAACTATCCAAAAAATCTATATTTTGAACCTAATTAGAGGAAAACTGGCATAGCTTTGAAAGAAAAACTTCACAAATCATCAAGTTTTACTTTCTCTAACATATCACTTCTCATCTTTAAATAGTTGACTTAAGACATGATTCTACTCCTTTAGGATTTTATAGTTCATTAATCAGGTTAAGGTTTTCGTTTAAGGAAGTCATAAGTTTAAGTTTTTGTCGAGCCTGCGACTTTAGTTCCAGAAAGCTTGACATAGTCTGTGATCCATTGGCGGCAGTGTTAACTAACTTCTTAAAAGTGTTATATTTTAGAAGGCGGAAGACCTGGATGCTTCATACTTTGAATTTAGATGCCTTATCATGGCTTATGTTAAAAAATTTCTTCCAGTTACATGTCCACTGTCCTTGACCTCATTTTCATGGTTCAATGACTACTTGAAAAAAGTTAAGATTATTTGTAATATTAGAAACACAGTGTTCAATTGTCCTAATACGAGAATTTATCGGGTCAATAAAATTCATATCGGGTGAGGCGAAGCCAAACCCGATATGAATTTTATTGACCTGATAAATTCCGTATTAGGACAATTGAACACTGTGTAACGAATTTATCCTGATTTTGTTATATTACATATCATAATTTTTAAATACAATATTAGGACAATATCAATCAAATATATTTTAGATATTTAATCTAAAACTGTGAAAAAATCAAAATATTAGAACTTATATAATTAACTCAAATTTTCTTTTTTTTATTAGGTCAATGTTATAAGGGAGATAATTCCAATTGACGTAATAAATAAGGGAGATAATTCCAATTGACGTAATAAAAAATTGTACTGAAATTTATTAGGACAATATCAGCCAATCAAATTGCGAGAAATTACTTTAAATCAGGATAATGTTATTTCTCTCTTATTATATGTAATAGGATAACTATATTTGGTATGTGCACACCTTGCAAGGTCCTCATGTCTGTCATACAGTTTTCACTTGATCTCAACCTCATTTCATGGATCAGTGAACAAGGTAAAGTATATTTGGTGTATGAATGGATTGTAAGGTGTACATCTTCAACTGGCAGGTGTCAGTCGGAAACCCGGTTGAAATAGAACAAAAGAATCGAAGCTCTTTGTTAGAGAAGGCGATAAATGTGTACTGTATTGTTTACCATAGTGACAAAAATTTTAAAAGTTAATAGAAACAAACAAAATTACAATTTTCTTCTCAATTACGAGATGTTTTACTTTAAAAACACAATTTGCATAAGTTTTCAATTTATCTAGTACATAGTTAAGCAGAACAATTAGATTTCAAGTCGACGACATGGGTATCTTTCAAGTTGGATGAAGAAAATGCATAACCTCCGATTTTTTTGAAAAAATTACCATGGACGGAAAACATATCAATCTATTAGTTCAATAATTTTCCTGTCTGCCCTTCCATTATGTCACTCAAGAAAAAATTCCAAAAAATGGGTAACAATTGTATCGAAAAGAGAAAATCGAGTGCACCTTTTTATGCTAGGGCGTGTTTGAGTTGAATATTTTGTCTTGATATCATACAAAGTAAGATTTTTTCATACATCGTCTTGCTTCAGCGCTTCAGATTCTATTATTTTTATATATCAAAGCTTCAGATTATCTTTATAACACAAAAAAATAACAGTACTAAAAGATGAATTATATGGGTCAAGTGAAATACCTATCTAATGAGTCACAAAAACAGAGAAGGTGTGTTCGAATAGATATTTTTTTACTGAAAGTACTTGACGACAGTCTTTCAAGTTGGATGATGAAAATGCATATCTTTGGAAAAATACATTTTTTTGTGTGTGAAAACTAGGGTTTATAGTCTTTATACACTAAAAAAATCTAGTCTGCCCTTCCACAAAATTTTAAATAAGAATTTTTTTAAATGTTTATGAATTTTAGAAAATTCCACCTGACAACCGATCATACAATAGTTTTAAGTTGAATCAATGCAGACAAGATCATTAACTGATGCTCATTAGCTAGTTGATACATTTGTCTTTTAAAATACAACTGACATATAAGGATCGCAGTGGTACAATGTGGATAAATTTATCGGTTTCCATGAGCAAAATTGGTAGCGTGTCATCCCTACAATGGCTTCCATTTCTACGATTGTGAAAATGAACTGGCTTAATGGGGAGATAATTCTGACGAAGTAGAATCCTGACTGGTGTCATCTGACCTTGTCCTTATTTTCATGGTTCAGTGGTTATAGTTAGGTTTTTTGTGTTTTGGTCTTTTTTTCTTATACTGTTTGAAATAGTGTACTGTATTTGGTGTATGGAATAATTGTAAGCTGTTCATGTGTAGCAGGCAGGTGTCATCTGACCTTGACCTGATTTTCATTTTTTGTCAAAGTTAAGTTTTTGATTTTTGGTCTTTTGAATAACAATATATGCAATAAGTCAACTATATTTGGTGTACGGAAATATTTTATGATGTACATGTCAGCCTCAGAAGGTTTTATTTGACCTATATCTCATTTTAACAGTTCATTGCTCAGTGTTAAGTTTTTTGTCTTTGGTCTGTTTTTCTGAAACTATAAGCAAAAGGTCAACTAAAGTTGTTGTATGGAAGTATTGTAAGCTGTAAATGTCAGGTATCATCTGACCTTGACCTCATTTTGGGGGTTGATTGGTCAATGTTAAGTTTTTGTCGAGCCTGCAACTTTTGTTGCAGAAAGCTCGACATAGGGATAGTGATCTGGCGGCGTTAGCTCACTTCTTAAAAGCTTTATATTTTAGAAGGTGGAAGACCTGGATGCTTCATACTTTGTATATAGGTGCTTCATGTTACGAAGTTTCCATCAGTCACATGTCCAATGTCCTTGACCTCCTTTTTATGGTTCAGTGACCACTTGAAAAAAAGTTCAAATTTTATGTAATGTTGAATTCTCTCTTATTATAAGTAATAGGATAACTATATTTGATATGTGTGTACCTTGCAAAGTCCTCATGTCTGTCAGACAGTTTTCACTTGACCTCCACCTTATTTCATGGATCAGTGAACAAGGTTAAGTTTTGGTGGTCAAGTCCATATCTCAGATACTATAAGCAATAGGGCTAGTATATTCGGTGTATGGAAGAACTATAAGGTGTACATGTCCAACTGGCAGGTGTCATCTGACCTTGACCTCATTTTCATGGTTCAGTGGTTATAGTTAAATTTTTGTGTTTTGGTCTGTTTTTCTCATACTATATGCAATAGGTCTACTATATTTATACCCCACACAACGAAGTTGCGGAGGGTATAATGTTTTTGACCCGTCCGTCCGTCCGTCAGTCCGTCCGTCAGTCCGTCCGTCAGTCCTGTTTCTTGTCATCGCAACTCCTCTCAAACCACACAACAGAATTTCACGAAACCTTTTCAGATAATAAGGACATACTATGTAGTTGTGCATATCGACGGGAAATTGCGATTCAATTTTTTTTCTAGGAGTTACGCCCCTTTGAACTTATTTACTTTAATGTACTACTGCAACAGTTTGTCATCGCAATCCTCTCAAACCACACAACAGAATTTCACGAAACCTTTTCAGATAATAAGGACATACTATGTAGTTGTGCATATCGACGGGAAATTGCGATTCAATTTTTTTTCTAGGAGTTACGCCCCTTTGAACTTATTTATTTAATGTACTACTGCAACAGTTTGTCATCGCAACTCCTCTCAAACCACACAACAGAATTTCACGAAACCTTTTCAGATAATAAGGACATACTATGTAGTTGTGCATATCGACGGGAAATCACAATTCAATTTTTTTTCTAGGAGTTACACCTCTTTGAACTTATTTGCTTTAAGGTACTACTTTAACAGTTTGTCATCTCAACTCCTCTGAAACCACACAACAGAATTTCATGAAACTTTGTAGATAATAAGGACATACTACGTAGATGTGCATATCAACAGGAAATTATGATTCAATTTTTTTTCTAGGAGTTATGCCCCTTTGAACTTATTTGCTTCAATGTACTTCTGCAACAGTTTGTCATCTCAACTCCTCTGAAAACACACAACAGAATTTCATGAAATTTTGTAGATAATAAGGACATACTATGTAGATGTGTATATTGACAGGAAATTATTATTCAGTATTTTTTTATTATACAATTTTTTTTTCTTATACCTACCGTATTTAATTTCTCCAATGACAATGTGGGGACGTGGGGTATGTGAGCGTGCTCACTAAGGTTCTTTAATTGTTGTATGGAATGATTGTAAGGTGTACATGTCTAGCGGGCAGATGTCATGTGACCTTGACCTCATTTTCATGGTTCAGTGGTCAAAGTCAAGTTTTTGAGTTTTGGTCTTTTTATCTAATACTTTATGCCATAGGTCAACTATATTTGGTGTATGGAAATATTTTATGATCTTTATGTCAGTCGCACAGGTTTTATTTGTCCGTGACCTCATTCTCACGGCTCATTGCACAGTGTTAAGTTTTTGTGTTTTGGTCTATTTTTTTAAACTAAGTAATGGGTCAACTATATATGTTGTATAGAAGCATTGTTAGCTGTACATGTCTGCCTGGCATGGTTCATCTGACCTTGACCTCATTTTCAAGGTTCATTGGTCTTTGTTTAGTTATCTTGGTTAATGTTAAGTTTATGTGACAGTTGTAATAAAGCTTAGCTTTATACTTAGGACTATCAACATAATATTAATGATTAATACATGTATAGAAGGCGAGACATTTCAGTGTGTGCACTCTTGTTCATGGTTAAGTTTGTTTCTTAGATACTATGAGCAATAGGTCAACTATATTTAATGCATAGATTGATGGTAAGGTGTACATGTATTTCTCATCTGACCTTGACATCATTTTCTTTGATCATGTAAAGTTTTATGTGATAGTTGAAGTAAAACTTTATATTTAGGACTATCAACATAAAATCAATGGTTATTAAAGAAAGCTAGCCATTTCAGCGTCACTGCACTCTTGTTGTTTAAGGTAATTTTCCATGAAGTTGTGGTTAAATCAACTTGAAACATAGTACACATGTTCATTATTATGATTTTTGTCGAGCCTCGACTTTAGTTGAAAAAGCAAGACATAGCGATCCTACATTCTGTTGGCGTCATTGGGCAGCAGCGGTATCCACAAATATTCACTCTGTGGTTAAAGTTTTTGAAATTTTAATAACTTTCATTAAATATACTGGATTTCTACCAAACTTGGACAGAAGCTTGTTTATAATCATGATATAGTATCAAGAAGTAAATTTTGTAAAAAAAAAAAAATGACGCTTTTTCCGTATTCAACTTCCAAATGGACATAGTTTTTCTGCCAGGAAACTACACATTCACTCTGAGGTTAAAGTTTTAAAAATTTTAATAACTTTTTTACTATTTTTGATTTGTACCAATCATAGACAGAAGCTTGTTTATACTCAAAACCTAGTATCTTTTTTACCTGTGTATCTGTATTTTACTTATTAATGGACTTAGTTTTTCTTCCAGTTAACATTACATACAGTCTGCAGTTAAAGTTTTTAAAACATTTATTAGATTCATAAACTATCCTGGATTTTTACCAAACTTAGACAAAAGCTTCTTACAATCAGAAGATAGTAGCAAGAGGAATATTTTTATGCCCCACCTACGATAGTAGAGGGGCATTATGTTTTCTGGTCTGTGGCTCCGTCCGTCTGTCTGTCCGTCCGTCCGTCTGTGGTTCCGTTCGTCCGTCCAGGTTAAAGTTTTTGGTCAAGGTAGTTTTTGATGAAACTGAAGTCCAATCAACTTGAAACTTAGTACACTTGTTGCTTAGGAGATGATCTTTCTAATTTTTAAGCCAAATTAAATTTTTGACCCCAATTTCACGGTCCACTGAACATAGAAAATGAAAATGGGAGTTTCAGGTTAAAGTTTTTGGTCAAGGTAGTTTTTGATGAAGCTGAAGTCCAATCAACTTGAAACTTAGTACACTTGTTGCTTATGATATGATCTTTCTAATTTTAATGCCAAATTAGATAATTACCCAATTTCACGGTACATGGAAAAGGATAATGCGAGTGGGGCATCCGTGTACTTTGGACACATTCTTGTTATTGATGTTTTTTCCCTCATTATTGTTGAGCCTGTGATTAAGAGCAAAAGTAGGCGAGACACTGGGTTCCGCAGAACCCTTACAATTTTTTTTTAAATATGCCTTTTACAAAGACATTTGGCAAAATAGGGAGGTTTACCATAGAACCCTATTTTATTTTATTTTCAAATGATTATAACTTCAGAACAATTAGTGAAAGACACATGGGGTTTCAGTAATGACCATGGGAACATATGGCCTTGAGCTTTTTTTTTAATTTACAAAAAAGTCTTAAAAAATTGGAGAATCTAAAGAATTGAAAATGTTCAACATGAATAATAAAACAAATCAAAAGTCTTAATGATAATATTCGTGAGATCCCCATTCATTAGCCAGATATATTCCTGTTCTTCATGTCAAAATTATATACAAAGTGAGTCCCCAGGTATCATTCTCACCCCTATTACTTGAGAATGCTTGAATATCATGTAAATGGTCATAAATGCTACCCCTTACACCATAAATATTCCTGTTTGTCGTGCCAACATAATTTGAACTATATTCAGAGTTAGTCACAAGGAGTCATCTCCACCCCTATCATTTAAATATGTTCATATATCTTGTAAATGGTTACAATCCTCACCCCTTAACCACATATATTTTCTGATTTGTCATGCCAATATGATTTGAATGTTATACAGGGTTAGTCCCAAAGTGTCATCTCTACCCCCTGTATTTTGAATATGTTCTTATATCTTGTAAATGGTTATGATCCCCACCCCTATGGCTAAGCCATATAATTTATGCAAGATCTATGAATAGTATGGAGAGTTTGACCTTTTTTGGGAGACTGTTAGTGTTACAATCATTTCTTGTTTTAGTTGAATTTTGAATTTATTCATTTCTGTTTGAGAAAATTTATCATGTTTATCCAATAATTTTGCATGAAACTCAGTTTTTGTAGAAAATAAATATTAAATTGACAATTTGATAACAAAAGAACAAATTATTTAATTTGAGTTTTTATGCAGTTTCTGTTGTAATAAATTACCATTGCAAGTAATAAATTACCATTGCAATATTTATTACATTTGCACAAACCAAGTTACATGTAGTGTAAAATCAACAGGTGAAATTGGCAATTAAACTGTCTGTTCATTGAAATGAGTCAAACTATGAAAGTCTTTTTGTCGAGCCTGCAACTTTTGTTGCAGAAAGCTCGACATAGGGATAGTGATCCGGCGGCGGCGGCGGCGGCGGCGGCGGTGTTAGCTAACTTCTTAAAAGCTTTATATTTTAGAAGGTGGAAGACCTGGATGCTTCATACTTTGTATATAGATGCCTCATGTTACGAAGTTTCCGTCAGTCACATGTCCAATGTCCTTGACCTCATTTTCATGGTTCAGTGACCACTTGAAAAAAAAGTTCAGATTTTTTGTAATGTTGAATTCTCTCTTATTATAAGTAATAGGATAACTATATTTGATATGTGCGTACCTTGCAAGGTCCTCATGTCTGTCAGACAGTTTTCACTTGACCTCGACCTCATTTCATGGATCAGTGAACAAGGTTAAGTTTTGGTGGTCAAGTCCGTATCTCAGACACTATAAGCAATAGGGCTTGTATATTCGGTGTATGGAAGGACTGTAAGGTGTACATGTCCAACTGGCAGGTGTCATCTGACCTTGACCTCATTTTCATGGTTCAGTGGTTATAGTTAAATTTTTGTGTTTTGGTCTGTTTTTTTCATACTATATGCAATAGGTCTACTGTATTTGTTGTATGGAATGATTGTAAGGTGTACATGTCTAGCGGGAAGATGTCATGTGACCTTGACCTCATTTTCATGGTTCAGTGGTTATAGTTAAATTTTTGTGTTTTGGTCTGTTTTTTTCATACTATATGCAATAGGTCTACTATATTTGTTGTATGGAATGATTGTAAGTTGAACATGTCTAGCGGGCAGATTTCATGTGACCTTGAAGTTGACCTCATTTTCATGGTTCAGTGGTCAAAGTTAAGTTTTTGAGTTTTGGTCTATTTATCTAATACTATATGCCATAGGTCAACTATATTTTGTGTATGGAAATATTTTATGATCTTTATGTCAGTAGCGCAGGTTTCTTTTGACCATGACCTCATTTTCACGGTTCATTGCACAGTGTTAATTTTTTGTGTTTTGGTCTATTTTTCTTAAACTATAAGTAATAGGTCAACTATATATGTTGTAAAGAAGCATTGTTAGCTGTACATGTCTGCCTGGCATGGTTCATCTGACCTTGACCTCATTTTCATGGTTCATTGGTCTGTGTTTAGTTATCTTGGTTAATGTTAAGTTTATGAGACAGTTGTAATAAAGCTTTATACTTAGGACTATCAACATAATATCAATGATTAGTATAGAAGGCGAGACATTTCAGCGTGTGCACTCTTGTTTAAGTTTATTTTCTTGCTTCGACTTTAACCATTCTTTTGTTAACAGCTCATTTATTAAGTTATTTTTGGACTTGTTCATAGCATAATATTCTAATATACATACACGAAAATCTTGAATAACCAGAGTTGGTCCAAAGTTTTAACCATTAAAATTTTGCATAGAATCTACACAATTGTGGTATTTTCCAATAGAGATATTAGTGCGAACCAGCAGATTTAATAACAACTGATGTTAAAAAGATTTAGAGAACTGTGAATACTATATAAGCATTTGAAAAAAAATAAGTACTTTTGAAAAAAAATGAAACACCAAAACTCTTAAAAGAGAGGTGAATTATACCAGAGGGAAATTCAAACTTATAAGTGAAAAAAAACCAACTGACAACATTAAGGCTAAAAAAGAAAAAACTTTAATTTGAAATTAAATTAGAAAGATCATATCATAGGGAACATGTGTGCTAAGTTTCAAGTTGATGTGACTTCAACTTCATCACAAACCACCTTGACCAAAAACTTTAACCTGAATGGACGCATGGACGAACGGATGCACAAACGGACACACAGACCAGAAAACATAATGCCCCTCTACTATCGTAGGTGGGGCATAAAAATCAACAAACAAACATAAGTACACAAAACACAACAGCAGAAAACTAAAGACTGAGCTACACAAACCCCTAGAAAAATTTGGGGTGATCTCATGTTCTCTGTGAATAAAAATTCACAACAACAATAGAGTGGGTTGAAATATTTGAAAACCTTTGAAATAACCTTGGTCACAATACATTAAGGACATAAGTGGAAATCTATATAAAGTTAACAATCTGACAACCACTGCTGTGCTGTAACTGAGTTATCTTGTTCGTCGGTCAAAACTCTTCAGACAGTCAACATTTATCAAAATTTTTGTTTGCACTTGGCTTAAGTACTTTTGTCTGGACAATTATCATGTAAACTGAAAAGGAGTTGATTTTTCCCATTTTACCACGAAATTTTAAACGATTTATGAAATTATTTTATTTGGTCACTATTAAGCTCAAAGGGATAAAGTAGCTAATATTGCTAAAGGTATTCACTGTATTCATTGCCAGTCCTTCACAAACTTTTCTTTTTTCATTTCTTCTAAAAGTCATATTGATTAAATTATGAACTTACTAGCTTTCAGAAGAATCTTATTGAAACTGATATATGAAAGGTATATTCTATTCATATTCTTAATTCTATAATCATATTCATATCTTTACATTTTGTATAAAGTAATAAGGCCATTTTTGCATAGATGATCTCTTATAAAATATAATGATATGGTTCGTTACAAAATGTGTATCATGGTTTTGGCCTTTCAATGAACTTCTCAATCTTTGCTGTGTTTTTGTCTGTGTGTGTGTCGAAAAAAAGGGTGATCTTTCATGGACTTGTACAATGCTTTTAATTTAACAGCGAAATGTTGGTGTAGGAAACAGCATATTTTTAATGTTTGCTTTATTGTCAAGTTTCTTACAGACATCAAACTTACTGATTTGAAAGTATAAGATTGTAAGGAAAAGTATAATAATGCTAGAAAGTTTATATGAGCATTATATTATAGGTGTCTTTTCAGTCATGAAAAAAAATCAAAGCAAAAAACACATTATATTCTTCCTTTGCTTTGGATTCTGTCAATTAAAAAAGGATTTTATTATGAAATATTTGAAACCAGTTGAATCACACTTTGTGTTAGATATTAAACAACAAAACAACATTTTAAGTGTGAACCATTTACGTTGCATTAAGTTGAATAATGATGACCAGTTAATTTGAACAAGCTTAAAATTCAGATATTGTCGGACATTTTTTTGTTTAAAACCTGTTTGTTTAAAAATATCAATAGATTTGCCATTGTGTTAATTGTAGCGTTACTATTTGTGTGTAGGATGATGTGAAACTGGACCGCTATCAATTTCCTATCAAATAGCAATTTTCACTTACGTAGAAACTTTTTTAATAATGAAAAATCATTATTCAAGATAGTTTTTTAATGATTAAACATTGATCCTGATCGTACCGGGTAGAATGCCTGCGATAAATTACTATTCTATAGAGAACAATATCCTGCAGTTCAGTAAAAGCCAATTTAGTTCACTTTTCTATAATATATAATGGCTGATTATAATACTTGTATGAGCAGTATAATAGAAATAAGAAATTCATATTGAACATGCAGTGCTCTTTTTTTTTAAACAGAAAAATAACATTTTTTCATTGACAGAGCACTTGAAACTGTTTATGTAAATTGTTATTTAATTCTATATAAAGGCAAACAATAGTTATATTAATTTCAATAAAGATGATAAAGAAAAGAAATACTCATATATTTTTTATCAATATAATTAGTATTTTTCCAAGTATAAGTGGATGGGGCATATAGAGTTGGCAGTAGTCTTGTTTGCTTCCTTGTTTCAGATCTGTCAAACCAGCTTCTATCTTCATCATTTGATCTCCGGCAATCATATGACAGCTCCTAGTTTTTATGTACTATTTAAATGGTATTTCACCAATTATAATCATTTTAGACAACATTAATTTTCTCACATTTCTCTCAAGACTGGCTTTTTATCTCTTTCCAATTACTTTACTTCCTCCACAAACAAAAACTGGCTGCTGTGATGTAGCAAAATGTGCTGAAAGTAGTGTTAAACACCTTTTTTAATCAATTTATCTTTTGGACACATCATCTTACTATTTGAATGAAATATAGATGAATATATTTTGTCTGATCATTTTGAATTGATGATGCTTATGCTCTTGCAGCCAATAAAACCCTGTTAAAAAGTACAAATAAAATGTTGAAGTAATCTTGATACAATTTACTTGAATCTGGCTTGATCAGCCTTTTGGCCTGGACATAATAAGTGGTGTATCTTCATATTACTTTGATTTTGTTTTTGGCATAAATATGAATGTTGTATTTGCCACTGAACATTAAGCAACCATTGATCATCAAATAATCAAACATAAAATGTGTCAATGTGGTTGAAATATCTTCTGTGAAATACTATAAGATTGACATCACTAAGATGTTGTATTAGTGTTTTATACCACACTGAAATTATCAGACAAAAGACTAAGGAAGACATTTGTTTTTGTAAGAACTCTTAGGCTACCAGGAGTCTTTAATTGAAATATTGGTTATATATATGAACAAATATGATATAAATGCCAATGAGACAACTCTCCACCCAAGTCACAATTTGTAAAAGTAAACCAGTACTGGTCAAAGTAAGGACTTCAACAGCGAGCCTTGGTTCACACACCAAACAGCAAGCTATAAAGGGCCCCAAAATTGAACAGTGCAAAATCTTTCAAACAAGAAAATCAGCTGGCTAATCTAAATAAAAACCTAGAAACGAGAACAACTTATGAACCACATCAACAAACAACAACCACTGAACAACAGGTTCTTAGATTAGAACAGGTGCATACAAAAGCAGCGTGTTTAAAGGTTTTAACAGGCACCAACCTTCACCCTAACATAGAAATACACACTATAAAATATCAATTGAAATATTGTTTACCGGTATGTACAATTTGAAAAGTTTATCAGATTTTGAAAAAGTAGTTTGTAAATGATAATACATTTTTAAATACTAAAATATCTTGCAAAGGTTAACTAGAACAAGGTAAAGAAATATTGGGGGGAAGGGGTTGTTTGATTTTGTTCACTAACATAATCTGTCAGAAAGGAGGGAGCCGTATACATTTAAGACCTGTGTTTCCATTATGCCATACCAACTGAATGTTGAAGATCATTTGCAACAATTTCTTTCCCCAATCCAACAAATATCTTTTTCTAGTGGCAGTCCAAATTGCTCATCCCCATTACGTATGAAATATTTGTCACTGGACATTATGAAAGCACAATTGATCAATTAATATATTAAAATATATGTCTTATGAAAAACATTTTTAAAGATTATATTTTATAAGTGTATGGGGACCTTGGGCGTAATTTGAGATAGGTATTTATTGAATGGTTTGCCGTTATCTGTTAAAGACCAGTGTATATATTGTGCTACTGGTGAAAGAATTTTAAACTGTCATTTTATTAAATGTGTTGAAATTTTTTGATAATATATTAGTACTTGATTTTTGTGATTTTTATCTTGTAGTACCCAAATATTTGAAGAGGACCGCTCCTACCTAGAACGATATCAATTTCAAGGGTACACTTTCAATAGAAAGTAGGTATTAATTTAAATATTACTTCAATCTGAGATAAATACCCCTATTTTTTTCACTACTGTGTTTTTATTAAAGAAGATAATGATGGACGTGTTACCATTATGGATAAATATCAGTATTCAGTACGAATTTCTATATGGAAGCTTCTATATTCTGCTTGAATAGTAATTTAAAATCCTATTTTCGGTTACAGCTTAATTTTGGTTAGACAATGAATTTAGACGAGTTGGTTAAATGGAGTCGACCACAGCTCAGTAAATATACCTATATTGTATAGGATTCTTCTTAAGTTTTTTTAACTTTTATCAGTGACAAACAATGAAGCACAAAAGGACTTTTAATAATTTCTCCTTTCATATGTGTGAGGCTTTTGTGTATTGTAGAATATGGTAGAAAACATAATTACTACAGTTTGGAATAATGGGACTAATAATGAACAGAAGTTATTACAAGAAGAATAGAAAAAGTTTTGTCTGTGGTCTATATGGAAAGCTAGGTAAGTCAAATATATATTTTATTTATAAAATAATATTTTATTTATAAAATAATATTAATTCAAATTTATCCTTTTTATAAAACTATAAGGTTCTTAGGAACACACGGAATTTATTTATTTCTATAACGTCTGTAGTTTATATTGAAACCTATAGATAATAACTACTAGGATTCATTTATTTTAGTGGTTACCAATTTTGTGGATAGAGGAAACATTGAAATTATAGATATTTGATTTTACAAGTTTGCTAAAGTCCGATAGTACTATACAAGCCTTTAGCAAATTTCAACTTTGTCATACTATAACCACAAAATCCATAAAAAAAGTGCCCCTTAATCTAAACTAATGAAGGCATTTGATATAATAGCAAGCCTCATTATTATTATAATTATCATTATATTTGCAATTATGTCAGTATAGAGTAAAAACAAAACCTTTAATTTGGGCAGTTGTGTTTGTATTTTTAGAGAATATAACTTAAATAGAAATTTAGTCATATGCCATAATTGTATAAATAAATTCTATAGTCATGTATTCACCATTTAAGAATATTTAATAAACTTATGCACAACATATTCAACAACACCACAATATCTATGTGCATGAAAAACCTTACTAATTTGGTAATGACTTCTGACATCCAATGCAACACAAAGTGATTTTTTGAACATTTTCCAAATGGAATCAAATATTTACATTTCAATAAGGCAAGACAATGGGTTTTCTGTTGTTTAAAGATTTTAAGAAATTATACATTTTTGCACATTTTAAGATATTTTCATGAAAAAAATGGCCTTAAAATTTTACATGTTTTTAAGTCTTGTACTACTTTTTTTAATTCTTAGTCAATATATTATTATTCACTGTTGCAAAATAAAAGTAAAAGTGTCCAACTGTTTACTCTTACAATATGAAACAAGGATGATGTCATTAAGCTTTATATCCAATGTTATATACATATATATATATATGTATTTCATCATGGGAGATGAAAGGAGAAAAATAAGAGAAGGGCAAATTTTAGAATAAGAATTGTCATTTTGAGTTTGATTTTTAAATCTTTTTAAGTAAGGTAGGAGAGTCAACTGATTTCAACATATGTTAAGTTTTATTCAAAATAGATTAAATTTCATTAATACAAAATAATACTTTCTCTTCATTTTACTATGCTTATCCTAGTGCCTTTGCTCTTTTACAATACTAATTGCTTAAATATGTTACCAAATTGTATTTTGAATTGACCTAACAAAACTTATAGGCATGGAGGTGTGTAGTCCCTCTTTTTTACTCCCCAGACTGTTTGGTGCTTTGATGTTTAATTTGACATTTTCAATGTTTGTAAAATTCAAAATTTCAAAATTTTATTATAAGAACTGGATGTGTTTGTTTGTCTGCAATTACATTATGTTGTAAAAGCATTCACAGACCACGTATTGTTAGTATGAAGCATATTTGTTCGTGACTTACAAAATGTACATCAGTCATAACTTCCATTCATTTCATTAGAAATGTATTACAATCATTATTTCCTTTCATGTCACAAAAAATTTAGTACATGTGGACAATACAAACTTAACTTTTATTTGCTATCCTCTTCAAAAATGAAACCATGAATGTTTTATTGAATTTTTAAAACATTTGGTTATTTATTAAAAAAAACACATTTTCATCGAACAAAAGTACAGGGATTGTTAGAGTATTGTTACAACTTGATGTATGAACTGCGTCAAATAAAAATCGACATTTGAATACCTTATAATTACATCTTACAACTTATTTCGTGTTGAAAAAATCTCTACAAAAAATCTGTAACAGTTAAAAATTGAATTGGAGAGCTATTAGAACCCTACAAAAAAGAACTTTTGATCTAGAGTCTTTTCCTTTCACAATTGATTGTTCCAAAATCAATCAAAGTCTTGTACATGTATATGTATACACATGCATAAGGTCAATTTCTATTCGAAACTGCTTTCATTCTAAAAGTTATGCTAAATTGATCACCAAGTTGATAGTGGGAATAAGCTTCAAGCAGGGAATTCATCCAAGTCAAAATTACTGAATGTGTAGCATATTTGTGAATAAAGATTCCATAGATTATTTTAATGAATCCAATTTTGACTAAGCATATTTTGTTTAAGAAGTTTAATATTATGTATTTTATTTAATTTAACGATTTTATTGATTTGGATCATATAAACTGATCACACTCCAGATAAACCATTTTATTTTGTATCCCATTTAATTATATATTGTTTATTTCACCTTGATGACCTGAGTGATAAATAATTTGAATAGAATTGACTTTGAGGAATACAAAAATTGACTTGTATTTAATACCATTTAATATAATAAGGTTTTTCTTTGACCTGACGTTTTATAGCGTGTCATGAAAGATCTATAATAATGTGTTGATAATAACTTCTCCGTAGTTACCTTGACCAATTAGACAAATATCTTTAGTGTATTCCTTGGCATTTGAATGAAATTTTTATATAGTTAATCATTGTTTGGAAATGAAAAAGAAAACATTTTAGGTTAATGAAATTTTGTTTAGATTTTTGTGTTCTTGAATGGTGAAAAATAATTATGTTCTTCGTACTACAGACCATGTGAACAGTATTCTCTGCATTCTGTTTTCTGTTATTGTCTTTTTTGAAAAAAATCTCTATCCTTAGTTTCACTATAAGACCCCCTAAAAACCCTGTCTGTTAAAGAAACTAAGGGATAAGATGCCAGTTTTTGTCAACTTTTATTGCATAAAGCTCGGAATAGAGATAGTGATCCGGATAGTGGCGGCGGCAGCAACGGCGTTAGCTAACTTCTGAAATGCTTCATATTTTGGAAGGTGGAGACCTGAATGCTTCATACTTTGGATATAGATGCCTCATATAACTAAGTTTTCGTCAGTCACATGTCCAATGTCCTTAACCTCATTTTCATGGTTCAGTGACTACTTGAAAAAAAAAGTTAAGAATTTTTGTAATGTTAAATTCACTCTTTTTATAAGTAATAGGATAACTATATTTAGTATGTGTGTACCTTGCAGGGTCCTCATGCCTGTCAGACATTTTTCACTTGACCTCAACCTCATTTTATGGATCAGTGAACAAGGTTAAGTTTTGGTGGTCAAGTCCGTATCTCAGATACTATAGGCAATACGTCTAGTATATTCGGTGTATGGAAGGACTGTAAGGTGTACATGTCCAACTGGCAGGTGTCATCTGACCTTGACCTCATTTTCATGGTCCAGTTGTTATAGTTAAGTTTTTGTGTTTTGGTCTATTTTTCTTAAACTATATGCAATACTGGTCTTCTATATTTGGTGTATGGAATGATTGTAAGGTGTGCATGTCTGGCTGACAGGTGTCTTCTGACCTTGACCTCATTTTCATGGTTCAGTTGTCAAAATTAAGTTTTTGAGTTTTTGTCAATTTTTCTAATACTACATGTATATGCAATAGGTAGACTATATCTGGTCTTTGGAAATATTTTGTGATCTATATGTCAATCGCACAGATTTTATTTGACCTTGACCTCATTTTCAAGGTTCATTGCTAAGTGTTAAGTATTTGTGTTTTGGTCTTTTTTTCTTAATTTATAAGCAATAGGTCAACTATATTTGTTGTATGGAAGAATTGTCAGCTGTACATGTCTGCCTGGCATGGTTAATCTTACCTTGACCTGATCTTCATGGTTCATTGACCAATGTTTAGTTTTCTTTGTTAATGTTGAGTTGATGTGTCAGTTGTAATAAAGCTTTATATTTAGGACTATCAACATAATATCAATGATTAGTAAAGAAGTTGAGACATTTCAGCATGTTCACTCTTGTGTTGATTATTTGGAAAATGGCTATGCATAGAAAAAATCTGACAAGGCAAAAATTGGTTAAAATTTTGAAATCTACCTTGTCCTTTTGTCTGACTGTAACAATTTCTTATAGGAGTTATTGCACTTGAATTATGAGTTTTACTAAAAAAATAATTACGTTTTGCCTCTTATCTTGTAAACTATTATGGAGATAACTTTAAAAGTAATAATGATTACCTAAACAAAATGAACAAAAAAGAGATTTTAGTCATGAGAAATAGTTTATTAGTCTCAAACATTGTAGACTTAAATATATTCCATAACTTCAATATATTTTTAGTTGAAGATGCACATAGATCCAGTATTGCCCTTTAAAGCATCTAGTTTTCAGTTTCATATACATTCTAAAAGTTTCCAAAAAATTGCACTTCATTAAGATCATTTTAAAACATGGTGTATTAATAATTTATGAATCTATATTATACGAATTCTTACTTCCATGTTTTCATTCATAATCAATTAATGGAACAAATTTATGACGTGGAGTGAAATTTCAATTAAAACACACTTGAAACGAATATTGTTATTTGTGAATGAAAATATTTTTATAATTGTAAATGCTCAAAAGAGTCCTTTGACATTGTAAGCATCAAATAACTGAAATATTGAGACTGCTTTAGTATGCATTATAGGTGACTGAATTACCTATTCTTTTTTTGAAGTGATAATAGATACAGTCCTGTATACTGAATAGTTAAAAGAATAGTTTCAGTCTATAATATGCTTTTGAAAATTCAATTATATGTGCATGCAATTATCAGCAGACATATAAATAATGCACTTAATTGCATTTTTAATTATGAAAAATGGAGTTAATTGCCTTTTCTCTACTTTTCGATAGATTTGTCAATATCTATGTAATTAAATTTTATTTGTATAGTCCTATTTCAATCGTTTTAGCTGTTTAATACCAATTGTATGATAATCAGTCTATTTTGTCTCTGAATATATGTTTGTATAGAATTTGCATAACCAACTTTTAAAATGTATATTCTGGAGTATTTGAATGCATATTTAAAAAGGCTATATTGTTGTTTCATTTAAGAACTTACATATAAATTCTTTTAATGTAAGTATTGTAATGAATGTTGTATGATTAAAAATAGAACATTAGCCTCAGACTTTATGCAAACTTTTTGTATATTCAGACTACATGAATGATTTGTGAACTGTTTGACTAGCTAGCCTGACAGACTGTCATACAATTTTTGAATTCGATATTGGTTGTGTATAGCCTCTTTTTAGAAAAAATGACTGACACTACAAATTTTTTCCTAGCAGGGTCATGAGCCTATGGTTAAAAAAGAAGACTGTATGTATAGGCTTTAGAAAAAAAGTCATAGATACTTAATTAGGGCACACTGAATGGCGGACACCCTATAGTGATCATTCCATCTGTCTATGTCTGTCTGTCAGTCCGTAACAAATTGTATCCACTCTTTATCTAGAGAACCGTTATGATTTTAAGTTTATACTTGACATGTTTATTAACCAACACCAGAGGCTGTGTCATAATGTATGTATAACTTCCTAGGTCAAATTAGGTCATGAACTTTGATTTCAGTTGCCAACCCCATGTCCTATGGTAAAGATTGTGTCTGCTCTATTTCTTGAGAACTGTTATGATTTCAAAGTTTGTACTTAACATGTATATAAACTAACACCAGAGGGTGAGTCATAGTTTATGTACAACTTCCTATGTCAAATTAGGTCATGAACTTTGATTTCAGTTGCCAACCCCATGTCCTATGGTAAAGATTGTGTCTGCTCTATTTCTTGAGAACCGTTATGATTTCAAAGTTTGTACTTAACATGTATATAAACTAACACCAGAGGGTGAATCATAGTTTATGTACAACTTCCTAGGTCAAAGGTCAAGGTCAAAAACTTTGGTTTCATTTGACAACCCAATATCCTATGGTAAAGATTGTGTCCAATCTATATCTCGAGAACCGTTTTTATTTCAAAATTTATACTTGACATGTATATAAACCAACGCCAAGGGGTGTGCCATAATTTATCTACAACTTACTAGGTCAAAAGTCAATGTCAGAAACTTTTGTTTCAGTTGACAACCCCATTTCCTATGGTAAAGATACAATTTTTTTTACCACACATTATTCACAGCAGAGCCAACAGAGATGGATCCTATCAATGATATTTATCATAGGTACAACCATATTCATCTTTAAACATACAATTATACACCTTAACTTATAGGCATTGCTTGAAAATACATATGAAAGCATATATAAAACACCATTTTGTTTTCTTTGTTTTCAAAACTTCTTCCAACCCTGGATATGTTAAGTTTTAATAATCAATAAAACTTTAATACTTGTGAGTGGTCTGATTATTTTACGTAAATATTTAAAAGATACCAATTAACTACTCTTTAAACATAAAGTTTAATGCTTATAAATTATTATTTATATGTTATACAATTAATGAAGCATGGGCATTTTAAAGGTTGCATTTCTGTAAATATTGACAATGCAATTTCCCATAGGAACTCCTTTTACGGCTAAAACTGTACTACTTTTACTATGAAGTTTTGAAAAAAATCTTATCCTAGAATTGAAAGTTCATATGCACCACAATTTTTTTCAAAGGTCAAAATATAGGGCTGTGCGGCATATTTTCAACGTTTATATGCCCTGAACTTCTCAGAGTTTAAACTTACACTAATTTTCTTAACTACTCCTACCTCGAATGAAAGGTTACCACAGATTTCAATGTAAACAATATGCACGTGTTTATTTACTGGTAACATTCCCAAGTTCTGTCTCTGCGATATGGAACATAGAGAGCATAACTGGGAACCAGTATGTAAACAAAATTAATTTTCTATGAATATTCAATTACTCCCCAAAAGAGGCGTGTTTTGAGAAACAGCTGTATTTACAAAGTGCAACCTATAAGATATGATACATAATTATGACCCTAAATAATAGGATGATTTGTTTATGTAGGACAATAAATAAAACGTAGATATTGAAAATATTAATATCTATCTTATCTCAGGGTATGCAGAGACTACTTGGAATTTGATATTCCGGATTATTAGTTTCTAAGTGATAGTTTCTTCATTCTAGATTACAACCAAAAGAGCTATTGTCAATAAAAAATAGAAATATTGTGATAAAATTTGAATGTTTATCAACTTCCATTGATAATAGCTTGCTTAATGTCCAGTTGCAAGTATTTTATACTTATTAAGGACAATATACAAAATTCAACATGGACAGTCCCGAATAGTTACAGTTATTGTGATTTTCATATAAACACCAGTACATGCAGCATATTAAATAAAACATGGTAAAAACCTCAAGAAATCTGCCAAAACTATTGACCAGTATAACCTGCAGGGCATTTCCATGCAATATTTTGCCCAATATGAAAGAAAATGGAAATAATAATCTCAATATAATACATTGCTTAGAGATCATGTTTTGTTACCTAAAATTTGAAAATTGGCAATGCAGTAACTATTAGATATGATGTTTTATTATCAAAAGACCAGTCTCAGCAGCTTTATATTATTTGAGAATCTAATATTGTAAATTCAGAAATTATTGCGAAAAATGCGACAATGTTATAATCCCAATAATTTAAACTCGCAATTTGTAATTTTTTATATAAATTCAACAGGATTTATCTTCAATATAGCAGAAAAAAAAATTGCATTTGAGTCTAAATTGACAAAATCGCAATAATAAATGCACGCAATAATTTCTGATTTTACAGTATATAAACTGTCATCTAGGTTGGCAGTCTGGGATAAACTGCCTTTGCTTTTAGGTAAAACCTTAAAGATTGCACTTCTGTGAATATAGACCAGGCAATTTTCCACAGGAACTCCCCTTATGACTAAAACAATGCCACCTTTACTATAAAGTTTCGTGAAGAATTATATCCTTAAGAATGGAAAGTTGATATCCACTACTGTTTTATTCAAAGGTCAAAACAGGGCTGTGTGCCACTTATTATAAACAAAATTAACATGGGTTTTGATTTCCTCTGACATTGCTGTTAAAAAAAAATCAGAAATACATCTGTTTGAAAACACACAACTTTTAATGCAAGATTTTTTATTTGATGATCGTTAGAAAGTTTTGATGGATAAAAGTACAGCAGTACAAATTATTTTGAAATTTAATTTACTAATCATTTTGAAGATGTACTATGTACATGATATATGCAAGACATAGTAAAGATCATTTATATATCATTTATCACTGTTATTTAAACGAGGTTAACCTAACTACTATATTTTCATTATATTAATGTTATAAATGAACACAGTGAAGTGGGGGTCTTTTTTCAGATAGGACAGTTTATTTTAACATTAATAAGAAAATCCTGGGTACAAAAGACAAGAATTAAGTACCTATTCATGGTAACATAAGCTAATTAACAGGTTGAAAGAAGGTGAAAATCTACTTTGTCAACATATATAATGACATTCCATGGTCCCCTAACTCTAACATTTTATTGGATATAACTAAAGTATAGATAACAAGACTTGTTCAACACCTATCATTTCAAAGTTCAATATTATTAATGTGTATTGGTTTATCCTATTAAAATATGAACGCTTTCTGTAAAATAATATTCTTATGGCATAGTTTCCATTTAAAGTTAATACTCGTTTTGACCATAAAATAAGAACAAAAATAGTTCAAGTGTCCTTAAGTGTCATATGTAAACTGATTATAAGGTGTGTTGGATTCCTATTTGTCTGGGTTATACTGCAGCTTTTTCATAATTTTATCCATCTTTTATGTAGTTATTTAGAAATACAGAGATGTGGTATGATTGCCAATGAGGCCAATATCCACTAGACAACAAAAGCTGAGAATGGTTACAGCTATAAGACACAAGACCAGGCTGTTAACAAATTAAAGGCACTGTACAGAGTGAACAAATTCCGTACTGAAATGTATGCTATAAAAGGCCAGACATGTCAAAGTGTTAAACAAAAATATAGCCAAATTATTTGTAAAAACAACAAAAGAAAATAACATATAAAACAGACAACAACCTATAACCACCAGTGAATTACAGGACCCTGTCTTGGGACAGGCACATTAAGAATGTAAGGGATGATAAATGTTTATATATAATGCTGCACATCAATCTATCAATACATTGTCCAATCAGATCTTCTAAAAGACATGATCTTCAATTCTTCATAAACTTGTGAATGGGTTTTATAAAAACTGAGAATGAATTTTTAGTGTTTATGATTTCATTGTGCTGTCTTTTTTTTATGTCCCAATACTAGTATTCAGAATATAGGTTGTATACTTGTGCTTTACACATGTAAAAGAACCTTTGCAAGCAAATTTTGAATGGATCCGGAGGACCTATTGCATGACATTGTTGTAAACATACCCTGTTTTTACATGGGCAATCAATATTTCTAGCCCTTCATCACTGTCAACTAAATATCCAAAATATTACTAAATGATTTACTCAATTAGTGCTTATTCTCAGTTTTTGTGAAATATTTGTCACTGGACACTGGTTGTTGATGTCTTGACTGATGCCACTAATCTCCTTTAATTCATATTTGCATATTTAAATACTTTTGTCATTTACTGGAACTAATTTGTACAATACAACAAGGCATTGTCAGACTAAATATTTCTGTCTTCTTTCCAGTTCTCTAAAAATTAAACTATCAAAACTTGCATAGCTGGAATATTTCACTTATATTTGGATGGTTGGAAGAACATTTGTTTTAGTCAGGCAGTTTTAAATACTGATAGACTATAACAAAAATACCACAACATCTGTAATACTGTGGATTCATTTATTTTCGTGGGTATCAATTTTCATGGATTGTTGAAAACTTGCATATTTGTGGATATTTGATTTCGTGGTTTTGCCAATATATGTAGATAAAGCCTATTGCAAATATGATATTCGTTGAACATTTGAATTCGTGGTTCACCTGTACCCATGAAACCCACGAAAATTGGTATCCAACGAATAAGAATGAATCCACAGTACTGTAAATAACCAGATGCTTTAAAAACATGAGGATCGATGCTGAACACTTTTTATTTAATATGCTTGATTGTATCAAATTTGACATTCTTAAAACACATTTATTAAACACATTCATCTTAATTCCATGGTCCTCTTTGTTTCTAAATCACCATATAGTCTTATAGATAACTTGAAAATCACTATTAGAATTCTATGAGGGAAGGGAGATAACTCTAAAATTACTTTTTTCCCGTATTTGGTTAACCTGATTTTAGATATGTAATACAAATTTATTTAATTGATTATTTATTTGATGTGTTTGTTCAGTGAGATAACTTTGTGACCCTGTCAATTTCTGTCGGATATAAATTGGTAGAGCTTGATACCTACAAATCTAAAATGGATTAAAATGGGGATTGGTTGTATGTAAAAATGAAGAGTAATCGATTTTGAAAAAAAATGGGATTTGGAAAGATGACATTTAGTGATAGATCATGATTTTTTTTGGTCTTATCTTAATCCTTGATCAAGAGGTTTCAGAATGACTTTGGGGTTTAAACTGTTTTCAATTTCAACTTTAAAGATATCAAAAGTATTTGAGATTCAATGCTGAGCAATATTTTTAGTGCCCTTATGAATTAAATATAGTCATTTATAAAAAATCCTAAATAATATTTCTTTTCCCTGCATTATGGATAAAAACATATTGCCAGCAAAAGCATTCTTTTCTCATGGATGTTTGTCTTTTTGCAAGTGGTTCTGTGTTTTAAGTGATTTTGTTGGCATTCATTGATATTATACCACTATAAAATTGGCTTATTCTTAGAAAGTTATTCTTTAAATTCCCAGCAATAGATTTTTCACAAAGTTCTTTGAATCATCTTATATGTGTGACATGCACCTCAACTCCTCATAGAAATGTTCTCCTTTTCCCTTTACATTTGTCAAGTGTATGTGTTGATTTTGTTTGTGAACTTATATACCAAATTTGTGGTTTTCCATTCATAATCTCATGTTATAATTAATTCTCTTTTAATTATTTCTCGAATAAACAATTAGAAATAGGAACTTTTGCAACCTGCAATGCTCAAGTCATTGCAATACTTTTGGTCATATTTTTCATTTCAATTTTTTTTAGAGAAAATTTCTTTGAAAATATTTTAAAATACCTGAAAAAAAATCAAATATAGTTGGCTTCCTGCAAGATATATTTTAAATTTGCATCCAGTAATTGTAGCAATTTAAATATTAGTGGGTTTTTTTTAAAATTGTAAATGAAGTTTTTTTTAATGAAATTACAAACAAAAATTTGTCAATTCCAAATTTGCAAGTCACCCAAATACATCTGGTTAATATTTTTTCATTTGAATTTTTAACAACTATTTTAAAGCCTGATACAAGCTGATGTTAAATATTGAAAGAAGTCAGTTATAGCTGTTTTATTATACAAAGTTGATTTATATATGTCCAATAAAAGGAAACTTATATTGGGGACACTTCTAAAGAGTTTTTGTATGATTGTATGGTTATGCATATTTATTATACAGTTTGATTCAAGTTTTAACATAGTATATAATTTTTGGAACTTTTCCATATTATCTTACAAATATCAAAATAGATTAAATCTTACAAAATCAAATAGATAAAATGTTAATCTTTGTCACACATGTGTCATACATATATAGTTGTGTCAGAAAAGGACAATACCAGGGTTGGCATTACGTAAAATTGCTGAAAAATCAAGAGACTTACTGAAGTTAAATGGCAAAGGCAAACAAAACAATCATTCAAAGCCAAAAAAACTATTAAATGTACCTGTATTGACTGTAAAAGCAAACATAAGTAGAATTTATGATGGTCTAAACCTTGTGAATTGTAAATACTTTGGATCTATGTTGAAGACAGCCAAGCAACTGTGAAGAACAGCTGTTTGAACACTACTTCTTTTGTATTACTGCAGGTCTGTAGCCAGGAATTTCCATGGGGGGGGGGGGGGGGGGGGGGGTTCGTTGGACTCACAAACTCGACTTTAACAGTCACAATTCGAACAGAAAATTGACTTTAACAGTGCTTATTTGTTTTCAGGGGGGGGGGGTCCTCCGAACCCCCCGAACCCCCCTGGCTATGGGTTTGTACTGTCCCATATGAACCCCCCCTCTTTTTTTTCTTTCTTGAAAAGAAACAAGAATTGGATGTATTTAAAAAAAAAATGAAATGTAGTGAAACTTACAACTCCGCCCAACCCTTCCCCCAAAAAAAGAGAAAGATGCAAAAGAACAATAAAGAACCCAACATTTTCTATTTAAGTGTGCTGTTGATTATTTTTTCTGGGAATGTAAATAATTAAGCTGAAATGATGACTTTATGAAAGTATGACATATGGTCCGAGAACACAATTATTTCGTAGTGCATTTCTTTTAGAACATAAATGAAAATTACAAAAATCCCACCTTCATCGGCTCTAACTCAAAATATGGACAATTTTATGTTTAGGGCGTCTTGAAATCTTTTGACAGCTTCCGAAGTGCTAATTTTCAACCTTTTTCAGCTGAACCAAATCACTACTTTCCTTTAAAATTATACCCAATTTTTTTTACAGTGTAATTTCACCCCCCTATTTGCAATTTGAGGCATTAAACATGGAGAAATAAATTTGGAAGGGGTATACAAATCAATGGCAAGTAACCCACTGTCAACACTAGGGACTATATTCGTGAACAACGAAAATCAAGGGACGACAATTGTGGTCTCGGACCATATACTGAGAGTGTTATAGTACACATTGGTCTGCTGTACAAATTATGCAGATAAGAATAAGAAGATGTGGAAAGATTGCTAATGAGACAACTATTTAGCATAGACCAAAGAACAAAGTGTGAACTACTAATTGGGCACTGTACAGACTTCAATCAAAAGTAAAATCCATTCTATATAGTTATCTAGGAATGGCCCTTGGTATGAAAAAATGTTAAAATATTCAGAGGAGAAAACCAACTGTCTAATTAATGCCAAAACAACAGACAGCAAACAGATAAGACACAGCAACCTATGAATTACAGGCTCCTGACTAATGAAGGGTACATATGGAAGTCAGTTTTTTCTCCATTAGTGGAAAGGGAAATAAGATTTTTCATTTATAAACACAAGTTGTCAAACTATAGTAACTTAATATTTGTGGTAATCAAACAAGCAAAATAGCAAAATCAACTTCCCATGTGTAAAAGATCTAAAGTTAAACAAGATTCCATTTAAATTTAAGTTAATTGATACTGAGTATCTATACCTATCACTTAAATCAGACCAAGTATACAAAAGTACACAAATTAATTTTCTTAAGTTCTACTTTAAGAAGCGGTATTGTATGTTTAATTTTATGTCTTTGATTATTTTCAGGTATAAATTGCAGTACTAATGGGACCAAGCTATTGAACAGAAAAAATTGAGTAAACAGTTCTATCAATATTAACACAAATGATATTTAAAGTACCAACGTCAGTCCTACCAAGGCAAAATAAATCAGTAGTAGAATTAATAGAAATATAAAAGTTGACATTAATGATATGATATAGTTGACATGAAAAGAAAGATTATCCCATTATACAAAATAGGGGTGCCATACCATGGCTGAAACTATCAATTGGACTATAGAAATACCCGTGTTTACCTTGGCAGTCATTGGACTGCTAGTTAACCTGACTTCACTCTTTTACAAATTGGTTCGGTCCTTTTTATTACCAAAGTTGTGGAAGTATTCATTAGTTTCTTTGGATGCGGCTCATATTTTTTTGGGCCTAGGATTAGTTTTACATTTAATTTATAAAATAACAAATATAGAAATTATTTGTAAATCAATATCATTTTTCTTACAGTTTGGATTGTTCGATTGTGTTAGTGGGTATTTAATTGCGGGAGTTATTTTATTAGGTATATACAATCCAGGAAAGTCGTCTAACTTATCATCCTTTCATCGAAATGTCTTTCTTGTTATATTTATACCACAGAAAATCGTATCAATTATTTTGTCATTATTACCACTCACTCCAGTGTCGTTCTTTAATTTTACCTCGGTGAATGCGATATCTTGTTTGAACATTGAGCAAAAAGGAGAAAAAGCTTTTTCTTATGGACTTTTATTAGTGTGTATTTGTTGGATAGTAATTTTTGTGGCTCTTATTTGTTGTATTATTAGTGCCGTAAAATTGTGGAAAGGATTTAGTAACAGAATTCACTCAGCCTCACCGAACGTTTGGCAAGCACAGCTCGTTAGCCAAGGAAGACAAATTCAGAAAATTTTAATTATTGAAATATTTGTTTGGATTATTACTTTATTAGTCTTAACGGTAATCAATTATAAGAATACAAGCAAGTCATTGAGTGCAAGTGCGGCAGCATTGATATTATTGGACATAGCTACGATAATTCATGGAGTTCTGACAAACATCGGAAACAGTATGTGGAGTATATGTTGTTGTACTTCGTCACAGACAATAGAAGAAACTCATCGTAAACTTAAACAACTTGAACTTGTCAGACTTGAGGTAAGTATATATGTTGATCACCTCAAACTCATTAAAATGTGATAATTACATTATAAAAAAACGTGTATGTATATAAATACACATGGAAAATTTATGAAAAATAAAAAATGAAAAGGCATTAAACTAAATGTTCAGTTATTTGCCACTCAAATTCCTTTACATGAACAGTTTTTTTACAAATGGGAAAGAATTTAGAATTTGTTTCTGGTTTGATATAAAACATTTACGATTGAATTGTAAAATGTTTTTTAATCAGAAAAAGACTATGACCTGGGATGAAAGTCTTACAAAAGTTTTTATTTTTTAAGATGTCACATTCAATGTTTTAGCAATTGGTCAAAGAAATAGGGGGAGGGGTCTAAAATTGGCTCCAATAAACTTATCAAAGAATGACCACAAAGAAATTTTGATCTTCTGTGTGTTCCATTTTTGAGGACAAAACATGAACAGAAAAAGATACAAATCAAGTGATATCTGATAGAGATGACATATAACTTGATATAAATAGTACCATTCTTATACATAGCACATATTTTTAAATCTTTTGATTTGGTAGGCATCTAATGTTCTAACAGTGTCTTTAAGTCTTATTTTATTGTAGATTTTCCCAGAGAAAATGATTATAAAATGGTAAACATATTTAGGAAATTTCAAATTTAACTTTTTTTTGTGTTGGTTTTTGGTGTTTTAACACCACCTTTAAGCACCGTGTTTAGGCTATTTTGTAGCAGCCAGTTTTTTTTTATTATTTTTAAATTTAACTGAAATTGTATTTAAGAAATGATCACATTCACATACAATGAATTATGAATGGTCTTTACCATATTTGAATCTATAAAAATCTTATGAATTTATGAAATGTTCTTTTTAAATAAGTAGGGATGTTTGTTTCAACTGTTTGACAAACAAACATATATTGACAAAAGAAATTAATGATGGTTTTATTGAATTCTAGTAGTAAATGAAAAAGTTTTTGACAGGTTAGACTCATCTGTGTGTTATTATTTTATTTCGTAAATAGGGAAAACTGGTAAATTCAGTTATGAATTGTTAAATTTCCAAATTATATTTTTCTTATTTACTGCTTCATTTTTCTAAGAGTAACAAGATGTTGACCTTTTATTAAGAAAATTTCGTTTTAACAATATAACTCGATTATATTATATATAATTTTAAGAAAACATAATTGAACATAGATTACTGTTTTCATAAGGAGTACACATATTTTAAAGAAAATTAAAAAATGTATTAAAAATTTAATGTTGCAAGAATAACACTCCAGACATTTTATATGGCTCTTTTATCTGAGGAACTTCAACAAATTTCATATTAATAAAATGGTCAAATATTAGTCTATATGTAATAAAGCCAAGTTCAAAAGGAAACGTTTTTCACACATAATGAAATGAATTGATCTGTTTAAATAAATTTTATGAGAAAACATAAAGAAGTCGTATAGAGGTAGATACGATGTTTCACTTCATATTTACTTTCCTTTATATAAGTATAAATATAGGTAACTAGTTACCTTAATGACTTATCGTCTATTCAATCTTGACTAATAAATAGGTACTAAAGTGATCAAGCATTGGAATTTATCTTTGAGCAAATCTACAAGGCTTTTTCATGAAAAGTTTTCCATATTTGTGACATGAAAGGTTAAACTTAAGTCTTTATCTGTACCCCCACTCAAACATTCAATATTTTGTAACCATATTTATTTCTTACGAGCAATTGGAGATTCACCCCCATTCTATTAAATGTGTTTTAATTTCTCCTGGAAATGGAGTGATACTTTCACCATTACTTTTGTATTAGGTTTTAAGATCTCTTTACTTTACCATTACACTAAATATGATTCAAATCGATGTCATCTACGTAAAATGCAATCAGGATTTATAAAATTTTAATCTAATTTTGATGTTATGCTTTCAATTTTAAGCAGAAAGGGAAGATTACCAAACAATAGAAGAAGTCCTTCTTGTATTTTAATTTTTGCCTGCATTAGTTATTAATTTGATGGCTGAAGATAGTAAAAAGATACCTGCAACAATCAAAACCTACCTTGATGATGACAAATATAGAGATGCATTACTTTTTTCACATTTTTACTTAAATGTAAATAGCATTTCAAATTTTACAGTAAGCATTTTTCATTGCTTGAAATTACTAAAAGAATGCATAGGCATGATGACATGACAAGATAGTCTAATGTCTGCACTTTAAGTCATTATATTGTGCAACCAGAGCTAAATTGATTTTACAAAAATGTATTGAAATTATCTGTAACTAACACCTTTTCATAATTACCATTTGCTTGATTCCTGCAGAAAAATTGACTGAAAGACTTTTTACAGTATCTAAATGTTAAATGTGAAAAAACTAAGTACATTAAGCAGGAAAATGAAAATAAATATTTGTATTTTTTGTTCTTGATACTGTCTTTTGGTTGTAAAAAAAGCTTCTGTCCAAATTCTAAAAGACACAATAAAGGTTTGACAAAGTAATAGATATCTTAAAAACTTTTAACACTGAATTCAACCTAAATGTGGACACTGCTGACAATGACAAATATAGGATTACTAAATTGTCTCGATTTCACAACATAAATGTTGCAGTCTTGACAAAAAAGAAACAGTATTCATCAATGATACAGCAATCCTTTGAAACAAAAAACAAAGACATCCAGAGATCTTTTGTACAGTCTTAAAATTTCTACAATATTTGAAGCTCTTAGTTTGCACAACCAAAAAAAGCTAAGAACCACTCATTAGACTTCACCGTTGATTTGCTAGCCTATCACTACCAAATTCCTCAAATGACAAGAAATGTTTAGATATTTACCACTGACATGGATTCTAACTGAACAAGCACTCTATGACTAACCAGATCTAGTTGGGAAGCAAGGCAAAGCAAATACAGACAAATTTCAACCAGTCCCTTACGTTAAGAATCTTTTAATATATTTTCACATTGATCTTTTGGTGGTCTTTAATTTAGGTTAGTAGGCATGGGAAAACTGTACCCAAAATTGACAAGTATATGAGCCCAATATTTAATTCAAACACAACATTTTGTTAATAAAACATTCTCCTATTCTCCAGCATTGTCAATATTGATCTGTATGAAATATTGAGATTTTTATCAACTTAATTATCTAATAATCCACGGACAAAAGTTATAAATTTTTATTGCAACATAATAGATGTATTTTTTTCTATTTTCTATATGAAGGTGTTATTGAATAATTAAACAAATATCAGATCACTCATATAACTCATTAAGTACGACTCGATCTTGATTTATGATGATGTAGACATTGATTATTATATAATAGCTGCAATTTCAGCTTTGAATTATTGAGATTGTTGTTGACTTAAACGGTGAGTTCCGAGTGACAAGTAGGAAAAGGCATAGACTTTTTTGTCACATGCAGAGAATAGAACAATTATATGACAATATATTCTAAATATTAATTTTATATGAAGGATGTAGAAAATCTTAATGTCTTTATTGTACTAATTTATTTGTTAACCCCAATTTTTTGTTACAATACACTGCATTCAAAAGAAAAAAAAATGAAAAGTGTAAGTTAAGCCAATGATAAACAATGTTTGAAGAGCAAGTTTTAAATAAAAATAGATCAGTTTTAAAGGTTTGAAAATTCTCAAAAACATTGCCACCCAAAATATACTACATGTATTATAATTGCAATAAAATGGATAATAAATATGTGGAATGAATTAATGAGCACTTTTGTTGACTTTGGTAAAAAAAGGACGAAAGATACCAAAGAGACAGTCAAACTCATAAATCTAAAACAAACTGACAACACCATGGCTAAAAATGAAAAAGACAAACAGACAAACAATAGTACACATGACACAACATAGAAAACCAAAGAATAAACAACACGAAATGATAAATGGTAAATGATGATGAATACGTTTTTTTTATGGAGTTATCTCCCATTTGAGGATTAATTTGTAGTACTCTTTCAGAGTTTAGATTTTTATAAATGAACATAGAAAACGAATGTTTTTTTTTTTTTATAAAATCTGATTTTTTTATAATTAAATTTCACTAGGCTGAAATAAGTGCATGGTGTTGAGAAATCTGTTTGCAAAGATTTGAAGTGATAAGCAAATGAACTTGCGAACATTTGATTTTTATTAAGGAGTCCTCTTGTCATGCTTGTTAATAATCAAACTGCCAGTATTATCAAATATTGTCAAGAATGATCACAAAATATTGATTTTCACACCTGCCTACCCTAAAAAACAGTAAGATATTGACATTACATGTCTTTTGTCATCTGTCTTGTTCTGAAAGGTTTTTTTTACGTGGGACTATTTCAATACCAAAGTTTGAAGTTAGTCAGTCACTGAAGGAAATACAATATTTTCACATAATTTGTTATCATCACAACATACAAATTATTCAATTTTCAGTTTGTCAACCCGTACCATATAGGCCATATTATTGAGTGTATAATGTAAAATAATGGTGCCTAGAAACACCTAAGATATATGTATATAATCCAGATATTTTTTACTGCAATAAAATGTAACATAGATAATTTATCTCACGAATGAGTACAATTGAACGTCTGTGCGTTTTATCTTCTTATTATCGGATGGTTATTAGATAAAGCATATGTCATCTGCGCGCTTACGATTACGTTAAAATATGATTAAAAACCAAGACTTTTAATGATTGTATTTTAAATCCCGGCATGCAAAAATCAGGAGAAAACGTCACGACCTACAGGAAGTAGTTGATATTTTTTCATTAATTATTGAATTTCTCCTTTATTACTGCACATATAGCGATAAAACTTTGTGAATATATATATTATGTCATAATGAACATATTTAAACCATAAGTAAAAAATCGTGAATTTTCCCTTTAATTTCCTAAAACTGTCAAATTCAAGGGAATATTTTTTTTCAACTCTTTTCGTATGCAACCAGATATGGCGTACTATGATTTGGTAGTATTACACCTACCAAGGGCAAAAAAAAAGGTCTAAAAGTTTATTTGATTTGATTTGTTTTTTTAAACAAATTTTCATCCATTTGATTTTGCAATACATATATGTCCCATCGTGAAAAGAAATTTTTATAGATGAAACGTCTTTTGTGCTTTATATTATACAGTTCAAAATTGAAATTTTTTAAAATCTTCTACATTGGCAATTTGTCAAATTTTCACATCAGTTTAAATTGTTTGTAAAGACTTTTAACTTAAAACTTTCATATCAATATCTAATAGTATTGTCGTCAATTATATCAACATCAGTAATTTTTAGATTTATATTGATTTATCATACAAATTGATGACCGAAAATTTACGAATTTTAGTACTTTTTGTATTTGAAAGGCGTACCTCAACAACAAGATTTCAGTCAAGGATATATATATGTTTCCCTACAAAACATTAAGCTTACTTCAGATTCAACTTTATTCAGGTGTCATTAGTTAAATATTTAAAGAAGCATTCAGGTTAAATTTTTTAAATAAATATTTCTTAACTACAGTATTATATTTAAAAATAAAATGCTTAACTTCAAATCCATGTATTCTCTGACTGTTATAAAGTCAATTTTAGAGGGATCTGGTAGAAATGTTTGTTCTTTGACTTATTGCAGTAGGTCAATGTGTTCATATTTGTAAATAGCTATAAATAACATATAGAAAGCAACCATGTGTATGTGGATACACAATAAAGATCATATTCAGAGAACAGTGTCCTTAAGATGTATAAAAGATGATAATCAGTCCTTTTATATTATCCTTTAGTCCTACTCTTAATATGGGTTGACTTGTGACTGTAAAATTATGCTTTATGGATTTTCTTAATCAGTTGTAACTTTATGTTTCTTCAAAGCCCCTTTTGTAGGTATGGAAAGTATGTTTATTATGGGAAACTCCAAATATTAGTCAAATAATTTCATTTAAATCATGCCAGTCTAATGAAGTATAAATGGATACACAGTTTGCAGAAATTCTATTTTACTATTCACCCCTTCTTCCCTATGCAGGGGGTATAATAATATGGTCTATTTTTTTATTTTCAAAATACATACTTTGAATTCCACAAGTCTGGTTTCTAATGCAGTGGGTATTAATGATTTAACATTCTGAACATTAAAATGCTTTATAAACGTAAAATTACACAATTACCTTACAAATAATTGTTATGTAACTGATCTATAAAACATTCCATTTGAATTCAGAGGAAAATTTAATGTTGACTATATTGCTGTAGTGATATCAGATAGAATTATTTGATGACAAATTTGAATAACTTTAAACTGTCATAACACACACTTATATTGGTAGTCATCAACAAATTTGATAACAAATATTAAATAGAAACTGAAAAATGTGGTAAAAACAATTGCGAAGATCAAAATAATGACACAAGATTGACTGACAAAGTAACAATTTAACACCGTAAAGTGTGCAGTAGCAAATAGAAAAACAGTTTGGTTACTAACAAGCTTTAAACTATTTTGAAAAACAAGTATGAACATCACTCAAAACCACAAAATAAGTTTAAAACAGTTCAGGAAGATATGAACATAATCAACAATCAGAAATCATTGACAAACAGACAAAACACTGTCCAGGCTTTATATCTGCTTATTAACAAACAAGCTACAAAAAAAGTAGATATATTGTGTTGAGTTTGTCCATCAATCTGTGAATATGATTTAGAACTTACATCTTTTTAATTGAATACTGAATGGATTATGTGGAATTTGAAGGATGAAATATAGATATTCAGTTTAAAAGTTCAGTTTAAAAGTGTAACAGAAAACACACACATACACACACATGTAGAGAGTTAAAAAAAAAGATACATGTGGCCTTGCGGTCTTATAACTTTCAAGCACAATTTACTCAGGAATCAACCAATCAAAAGACTGGATTTGGTGTTTCCAGCACAAATTTTGTACTCCAAGTACTGAGTTAAGTTTTATGATAAGTTACCCGGACTAATACCAACAAAATAATATGCTTTAACAAACAACCATACACACAAGAAAAAAATGTTGTCTGCAAACTCTATAGAAATAAATCTTTTTACATTATCAAAAATGTTAATTGAGCTTGTGATGTAATGGCATTATAATCTTTATTTAATTCTAGGCTCCAGGAAAACTAAGATTAAGAGCAACATGGAATGTTGGGAAACATCATACCAGACAAGGTCTAATGAAGGTGTATGGACCCAAACATGTCAAGTCCTGGGCCCAGGAGATAGTAGTTCTGGGCATGTTACGTAAAATACAGCATGCTAGTTTGTTACAATGTCTTTGGACCAGTAGTTCTAATCCATACTATGAAACTATGACGCTGATCACTGGAGAGATAGTCACAAGTGACTCTAGGTATGTAACATTGAAAATAAATATTTTTTTTGATAGAAAAAAACAAAGGTCTGGAGAATCTAGTTTATGACACATGTAGAAGGGAATACTTAAATAGGAAATGCATTCATAGTAAAACTAAAGACTACAAGGGTCCTATACATACACTTGTTCAAATTGTACATATGTACTATGTGGACTTGGCACTTAGACTACTGAAAGGGCCTTTCAGATATAGAACAATAATTTGAATTTCCACACAAAAAAAGCCTCAAGAAGAGTTTCAATTTTTCATACAGAGAGTACATAGAGGAGTTGTATACCTATTTATGTTAACATATTGTATCCTTGATTTTATGATTTCAGAATAATCTGTCTTGAGTTAACTAACAGTGGAACACTGCAGGAGTTGATCAGACGACTGGAATCACCACTTCCAGAATCTTGTCAGCGAATGATCATCCATGATGTGGCCGAGGGACTTTATTACCTTCATGATCAGAATATACTTCACAACAATCTGAATTCATCAAGTATATACCTCAAAGGATCACTTCCAGTAAGATATTATACCTTTAGATTGTATAGGCTTTACTATATATATTTACTTGGGTATCTGTAAATAATTGTTAATTTTAGAATAAACTATTTTTTTGGTTATATTTTTAACAGAATACACCGAAATGAACAATTCTTTCAATGGATATTTATCTTAACAATGTTTCATTTTGGTTTACACAAAATTAGCTAGTTTATAATTCTTTAGAAACTAAAACAAAGTATAACATATTCTTAAGATGGAAATACGGTATACTTTTTTGCTTCTGTCTGATGAAATTTTTCAATATCTGTATTTTATACAATTCTGCTAGGGAGGTTGACTATATGTCCTCTAAATGACTATTCATTTAATACCTTGAAGTCCTTTGAAGGATATAGCCATATATAAATCAGATCCAATACCATATAATTTAAAAGATAAAATATACAATTTATAATCTTATGATATATATTGAATATTATTTTAAGAATAACACGTTTTAAATGATGACAATGCCTTTTAAAGAGGATATATACAGAATTATCTTTAGCATTTCTCTTATTAATCTTTGCTAGTTTTTAAGTGGTTTTAAATGCACATATACATGTAGTAGTTAAATTAAAGTTGAATTTCATAAAATATTTTTAAATTAAAGTGTTTAAAAATTAATTAGGAAAGTACTGAAACTAATTCTTGAAGTTGTACTCTATTCCTGAACAAATTTAAGTGTTAATAATAAAAGTTAAAAGTATGTAATCTTCAAAATTTATTAGTTACTTGTTAAAAGTGAAATAAAGAAAGTATGTAATATTGAAAATTAACATATAAGTGATAAAAGCAAAATTCAATACAATCTTTCAGTCTTCTTGCATTGGTCTCTTGCAGCGAAGTTTATTAGTTGACTAAAGTGTAGACGATTGATTTGCATTAACATTTGATATAACCTATTCTTTTATTTAATAAAGATTTAAAGTAGCAAAAATTGATACCTGCCTTCTCACGATAATACAGAAACATGAGCTTTAAAGTAATAGATGTAATTTATTTTTGAATTAGGGTTCCGACGAGGTATCTATCTATTGTAACACACGATTGACAAATTATATCTTATAGCATGTAAATAATTTCTGAAGAAATTAACAATTTATTTTCAGATTATATTGAATTTAATGACAGCAATTATGTTTGAAAATAACCATTTTATTGAAATTTGAATCCGGTTTAATAATGCACTTATATTGTTTATGGTGATTTATTTTATAACTTGATATGCATGTGTGTGTTAAATCTATCTAGAACTTTGTGTGTATCGGAATGATTTGACATTTTACTGTCTTGTTATTTGATCCATTTAAATAACTCAATAATTATCTTTGGCAATCTAACATCATAATGTCTATCAGCTTGATTCTTTTAACATGAAATTGCATGTTTGTCTATTTCTTTGGTTTTCTCAGTTATTTCCCCTTGTTTATTTTTTAATACAATGCTTACTTAAATTTTTTCTAAAAGAAATTTAATGCCCCCTTCATAGCGGAGAGGGTATTAAGTTTTACCCTTGTACGTCTGTAAGTACTTACTTCTGTCTGTCCGTCCATCTGTACGTAAGTCCCAAAGTTTGTTTCTATTCTCTAACTTTAGTTTGCCTCTACAAAATGTTATGAAACTTAAATACAATGATTATTACCACATAATACAGATAAAGTTTGAAATTGGGTGGCATCACTTTTAGCCTTCTTGAGTTATGCCGCTTTAGTAATATAAAAGTTGCAGAATTTTTCTTTTCTGTTCCTTAACATTAGTTTGCCTCAACAAAATGTTTTGAATCTTATGTATAATGATTATTATCACATAATACAGATCAAGTTTGGGTGGCATTGCTTTTACCATTCTTGAGTTATGCCCCTAGATAAACGTACAAATGAATTTTTATGAAAATTTTGAGGTTTCTCATAGTATTCAGTTGTAGGAATTTTTTTTATTTGATATCAGTATTTGGTTAACAACTTAAATTTATAATTTGTACTTGAAATACAGGTCTCTAAATAAAATATTCTGAAGATTGATAAAAAAATGATGAAAAGGTGAGATGACTTGTGTTTTGGGATGTAGGAAATGTCTGACTTAATCTGTTTTTGTTACATTTTAAAGTCAGGACAGGTACCAGTGTATATGTATGGCCAGGTGACAAATCGTGTGCTACAGGTACTGGATGCACCTATAGACATATACCCAATCATATAGTGTCTCCTAATATGCTTATTTATTAAATATTATGCATCATATGATTATAGTACTTATGAAATAGGGATGAATTGGTACATTCAATTTTAAAAGTTTTTTTAAATTCCAAAAACTTTTTTATTATTAAAAATTCCATTATTATATTCATTGACACTCTATTCTTTAAGATCTACTTGAAATATAATCCCACCCTCTATAGGTTAAAGGTATATAATATTCTATTTATTGGAGGAGGGTGTTTTTATGAGTTATCTTCGATGTATTGCTGTTTCAATTTGAAAATATGCATATAGCTTTCTATATCTATATACCTGTATTAACAAGTTTCTTGAGGGGTGTTTTTTCTTTGATTATTTATATTATGTTCTCAGGTTTAGACAAGATATTTACCTATATGTATTCATTTTTTCATTAAAACTGATAATGATAATTTATAGATGACTTTATTACTGGCAACCATTTCATCAAATTTATTAGTGACCAAATTTTATTTGGATTTTAACAATTCTTATCCCTGAAATCAAATTTTCACTTGAAACACAGAAAAATGATTTGAACAAAGCACTTCAATTTGAGAAATTTAAAAAAAAATGATAATTATTTAAATAATATGCAAACAGAGGAATGGCTTTAGCTGTTATCATAAGTTTTAAACCATAGCAGCATTTTAATTTGTATATCTCATGATGGGTTTTGTTTTTTATTACAACTGTAGAGAGGCTTAGAATAGATTGCCTTTATTTAAGAAAATATGTACTTCAGCATTTTACTAGTATGCAGTATATATGCATTTTTTTCTTTCTTGTATAAATATAACTTAGCAGAGGCAGATTTAGGGGGGCAGGGGCAGCCCCCCCCCTTTTTGGGAAAAAAATTTGGTTGTTTATATAGGGAATCACTGAAGCGTGACTGGAGCGGGCCCCCTCTTAGGCAGTTAGTGGGCTGCCACTTATGAAAATTTCTAGATCCGCCAGTGCTTAGGGATGCTTTTATTGAGTTTGAGGCATAAATTTAATACTAAATCTAATATTCTTCTTCTTATGACTTTTATGCATCCATAACAAATAATTATGACTTGTTAGAATTATTTTGATTTCATGCTTTTATTTACACATTTTTGACGAAATTATTTCTTTGTATAAACATTTTAAAATACAATGTAGTGATACAAAATAAACCATAGTTTACAACTGAATCCATACATGTATTTGTCATTTTCTTGAAAGTTAACAATTATTTTCAAATTTATCAAGAGCTGTTTAAAATGTAGCAGTATACAAAACCAAAACTACTGATGTTAACATCATGTAAATGACTCTTAGATAATGTTATGTGAACATATCTATTTCACATGAATTTTTACCTGCAGTCACAAAAAAAACTAAAAAAAAAAAACAAATGCTTAAATTTAGTTGTTTCTTATAATTTAGTTCCATATTTTCATGTACGTAATATAAAAACACTTTTTCTGAATTTGTTGACAAGATGTTTTATGTTTTACAGAGTATGGTAATGAGAGCAGCCATAGGAGACTTTGAGGACACACAGATATTTGGAGCAATGCAACAAACCAGTAGCCACAGTATCAGAGACAAAAGAAATTTCTTCCTTCCAGATATTAGGTCTTTTGCTTTGATAGCTTTGGAAATTATATCAAATATGTGCGAGAAAAAATTTGCCACATATCAATATGAATGGGATCAATATATTAACGAAAAAAATGTACAGAACTATCCGCAAACATTTTACGATGACTCAGATTTTGAGGATGAATTTTATAGGCATAAACCTCATGGGGTACGTTCTCCAGGAGAGGTTATTGAAGATTATAAAAGGACAAGGAGTATGTCACCTGGAAGTCGACCTCTGTCAGCACAATCATGTAGAAGTCAGAGGTCAAGGACAATGTCACCTGACTTATCAAGGTCTAGACATTCTCCAGCTGTAACATTGTTTGGAAGCCGGGAACCGAGTCCTGAACCCAAACCAAAAAGATCAAGAAGTAAATCACCATTTTCACGAAAACATAAAAAGAACCGTGCACCAGATCCATATGATCTGAATCTTGCAGATTCACCAATTATGTCTGAAAATGAAAAACAAAGAAAATCAACTACACCGTCCAAACAGAAAAATGCTGATGCATTTAGTCATCCCAAACCACAGGGTAAAACAAAATTGAAGAAAGTTGACAGTAAAAAGTGGGTGATTTCTAAACTAAAAACAATAACTGGATCAGAAACTGCTGTATCAGCATTTAAACCAAAGACTAAATCTGAACATTATGATTCAAATGATGAAGTGTCAGAGGAAGAAATTCAGACTGTCCGGCAAAAACTTCATAAGAAAAAAAGAAGTGATTCTAAAAATTCAATGCAATACGAAAACGATCATGCTTTACATAAAAGTTTATCAAACCAAAGTAATCATAGTCTTCAACAGGCAGCTCATGGTGACCTTCAAAGAATGTCTTCAGGGTTAATTGATTCCACAATGTATCAGAAAATGTCCAAAGAGGACAAAAGGTTATATCACAAAATGCAAGCACAAAATGAGCAATCTCAATATAGAAGTATGGCAGGAAATAGTGAACAAATGATGCATCGAACAATGTCAGGCAACAGTGAAAATATGATGCATCGAACAATGTCAGGCAACAGTGAAAATATGATGCATCGAACAATGTCAGGCAACAGTGAAAATATGATGCATCGAACAATGTCGGGCAACAGTGAAAATATGATGCATCGAACAATGTCGGGCAACAGTGAAAATATGATGCATCGAACTATGTCGGGCAACAGTGAAAATATGATGCATCGAACAATGTCGGGCAACAGTGAAAATATGATGCATCGAACAATGTCGGGCAACAGTGAAAATATGATGCATCGAACAATGTCGGGCAACAGTGAAAATATGATGCATCGAACTATGTCGGGCAACAGTGAAAATATGATGCATCGAACTATGTCGGGCAACAGTGAAAATATGATGCATCGAACAATGTCGGGCAACAGTGAAAATATGATGCATCGAACAATGTCAGGCAACAGTGAAAATATGATGCATCGAACAATGTCAGGCAACAGTGAAAATATGATGCCTCGTAGAATGTCTGCTAACAGTGAAAATATGATGCATCGAACAATGTCTAATCATAGTGATCAATGGAGTATACTTAGTGATATGGAATACCCAAGGTCACATGGGCTTAGAAACACAATATCTCAGGATTCAAGGGCATCATTATGGTCAAATTTACCACTTCCCGTTGAAATGATTGAAGAAAACAATAATCATTTAGATGAAATTATAGATTGTCTTCCAGGAATGGCTGAAACTGTAACTTCACAAAGAAAGAAAAACTCTCAAAATAAAGAACATTTAGTCATAAGAGATAAAAACTTAAGCATGCTAAGACAAGAGTATTGGAAAAGTGATGGACCAGGCACTCAGAGATTTGAGCTTGTTGATTATTATGATGAGCTTCAAGGTAAATTTGTTAAGAAAATGGCTCCTCGTCCATTTTATCGTTCATCTTCAGGGTCAAATATGCTTCCAAAATCTGTTCACCGAACATTCTCAGGAACACAAATATTACATCGAACTACTTCTGGTTTACAAGAAATAACTGAGGCCGTTGAAGTTTCTGACAGTGATAATGAAAATTTTAGACATGACTTAGATTTGGCTCATAAAGAGTTGAAAAGTTTGGGCCATATTATTCAACCTCAGGTAGACAATGCAAATGAAAATAAACCATTTCAGAAAATTAAACCAGTTTTTATCAAGGATGATTCTGAAAAACCAGAAGAAAAGCCAAAAGATATAATCAAACCAAAACAGCCAAAGAAAAAACGGTCAAAATCAGCAGAAAAGGCTGGAAATACAAGACCAGACGAACAAAATGAATCAAGGTTAATGAGAAGTGAATCACAGAAAAAGAAAGCGCGAGCAACCTTACAAAAGAAATTGACCAATAGGGGTGGAAATGTGCCTGTAATTCCACTTTCTGATAGAAGGGAAAAGGCAAATTTACAGGTTAAATATGCAAATGTTAAAAAATTAAAAACACAATCAAATGGAGAACACGGTGAAAACAAAGAAAATGGCAGCACTGATCAGAATCATACTGTAGTGAATATGGAGGACACAAAAGAGCAGACATCAAATCAATATGAGAAATTCAAATCTGGAGTACCGCAGTATTCAAGTTTTAGTAGCAATGATAGTGGTAGTAGCATTGACTCAAGTGTACGTGTGAGAAAAGCAAATGTTTCTTTAACAAGTGGTGAATTAACTTCATTGTCATCACAAGCTGACGTTGACACTGATGGACATACAACTGACCTTGATTTGCCATTCAAGGAAACCCAAATGAGAAAGAAATTGCAAATGCAAATACAAAGTAAAGCTAGGATCAGTGATAGTGGTTTTGACAGTGAAAGTAGTGAACTTTCTTCTGATTATTATCGCAATCATAAAGGAAAGACAATTCAAAGTCGTTTACCAGTTCATCACGAAAAGAGTCAAGTAGGACTCCAGGTTGATGAATTACCTTTTGTTTCTGTTGATTCAGGAAAAATGAATTTTTCAGAAACTGCATTTGTCCTAACTGGATTTGAAAACAATCATATTTTTCCTGATCAAAATGATATTGATGAAGAAATTCTCCCAGAAAACGATATTATGCCTAGTAATTATGAAGATGATTTACGACCAATGTCAAGCATGTCTCGTATCATAGAAGTGACATGTGCTTCACCAGAAGATATTAAGGACTTGGAAGATGAGAATGATAAAGGTTTGTCATCAAAAACAGGTAGAAGTGGAATTAAAATGTCAGAATCAAGACCAAAAACTCCATCTCATAGTTCCCGTCCAAAAACTGCAGGTTCATTAGGTTCTAAAGAATTGAGAGGCCCAAATGTATATGCTAGTCCAAATGTTGCTGCTAAAAGATACAGAGAACTTACAAAGAAGGGTGTTCCATTGAGAGTATCTACCATAACTTCTGATTCACCAAAGTTAACAAATAAAGGTCAACCAGAGGTCATGGTGAATGAAACCGAAGACTCAGGCAATGTTACAGATGATCAAAAGCTTTTCAATGATTTAGAATCACATGGTTTCTTCAAAACAACCAATCCAAATACACTAAGTCCTCCTCATAAACAACATCGAAAATCACGGAAAGACCAGCCGAAGAGGAAAAAAATAAACAAGTGGAAATTGGATGATATCATTAGAGAAATTCCAGAAGAATCTAGAAGTCCAAGTTCAAGCAATAGGTCACCCAATCATAAATCATTTTTTGATGACTCATTTCACAATCAGTCAGGAGAAGAGGCCATGTTGAATCAACCACATACATCCGAAGATTCAGAAACAGCTAGTGTTCAAAATAGTGCTGTTAACTCGATCCCCTCTTCAGGGGCACCTAAACAACATCAGCCATCAGTGGTTGTTGATGCTGAGTTATACATAGACAGGGTATATTCTAATAAACCAGCGGAAAAACAAAATGGACAAGTTCAGTTGATGGATCCCGACTTTGATTCTCCATTGAATTATGAGCGTGTATATCAGCCCATGTCAGATATGCCTTGTATGAATGAATACGAGAATGTTGACTTGGATATTGATGTTCCATTGTTGGATGGAATGAATGAAAAACATGTGATTAATTGTCGAAAAATGACTACACAACTAAATCTTGTTTCATTCCATGACCTTCTTCCTGCTAACCTGGAGAATTTTACAACACTGAAGACCAAACTGCAGCAGGGTGGACAGCTTGGAAACATTGGTACACAGGTATGTGTTTTATGGAATTCTCTTTAATCAGCCGTCAAAAACAAACACCTTTAAATTTCAATATCTAAGGATGTCTGTCTGTCTGTCCCATAATTTTTTGTATCCTTAATTTATACAAATTATAAAGTTTGATTGGATTGACATATGAATAAAAGATGTGTTGTATACATTAATGAGACAGCAATCCAATGACAGATAAAATGGAAAATCTTGTAGGAAAAGTTGGCATGCTTAATATCTTGTGTAGATGACTTCCTCAAATTTTTTTTGTAGGTTCAAATGGCTTTAAAAAAGTACCTGTTTACGAAACATTATTTGAGAACTAAAATTTGCTCTTTTCCTCTGACTGGAAAGAAACATGACCTTTTTGTTTGTTTGTCATAATTTTTTGGTGTATTGCTAATCATTTGTATTACTTATTATTTTCTGTTCTGCTCAGAAAAATAGCAATATTTCTGATTTAGGACATGACTGAACATTAGTAAAAGATGTGATTATGACTTGTCCAAATGGATTTCATTTATCCAAAAGTCTACCCTGTCATATACAGCAGCTTATGTTACACCTTTACTATATTTGTACACAAAACCAATATGATTTTCAAATGGTTAAGTAATCCCTTATTTTACACTTTGAACATGAAAAGACAACAGGAAGAACAGCTTAATCTCATCAACAGTTTTTGAATGTAGCATTTAAAATATGTATTCAAACTATTGTCCATAAATTGAAAACGTTAATGCCTATTGATCTGTTAGGAAAGGCTTCATTACACAGAAATCAATAAACGAATGATGAAATGCTTTTCTTTCGTTATATTCATTCAACTTAACAAAATGCTGAATAGGGAGTTTGAATTGATCAATAAATGTTTTGTCTGAAAATTCATTCATATTTCATATTAAACAACATGGTGTTTTTACACATGATTACTTCAATATACAATTAGAGTAAGGATTGGTTTAGTTGCAAAATATACTGAAAATATCAAAAGTGAAAAAAAAAAAAATGAGATTAAAAGCATGAAAGTAATCAAACAAACATCCCAAGTGAAACAACCAAAAATTCACAAAACCTTGAAAAATAAAAGCAACATCAGTTTTGTCAGATTGACTTCTTGTAAAATCATTTATTTACTACTGTATCAAATACTTTACAGTTACATACACTTTAGAATAGCTCTGCAAGTAAAAAAACATTACTACAAACTGAAATTTTTTATACCCCACGCTTGATTGATTGATTTTTTGGTGTTAATGCCACTTTCAGCACTATTGGCCATATCATTGAGTTTTTATTGATGGTGTCTTAGTGCAGAGAGAGAACCACAACCTTTGGCAATCCTAGACAATTGAGATATGAATCAAACACACCTGCCACAACTCAGTGTTGACAGACTTGAAGTGGGGCCATATTTCAATCACCTTGTCCAATCTAATTGTCTGTTCATCTGTTCCTTCAATAAACATATTTTCGTTGGAATTCACTTTTCTCAGAAACTACTGCAAGAATGACTATACATTTGCTAAGCAGTTCAACAGTGATGAGTTTTAACTAGTATGCCTTTCCAGTTCTGTCAGTTACCAGTGGCGGATCCAGGGGGGGGGGTCCGGGGGTTGGAACCCCCCCTTTTTTTTGGAGGATCAATGCATTTGAATGGGAGCATATAGTTGGAACCCTCCTTTACTCTGGTTTGTGAACCCCCCCTTTTTAAAATGGCTGGATCCGCCACTGTTTACCAACTTCCTAGTTAAAACACTACAAAGCACACATTTTGTTACAGAAATCATACCAAAATTCCAGATTACAGAGACAGTCATTTTTTTTTATCAAAAGATATAATTTTCAAATGCTTGTATCTTAAAGACAAACACATGATGTTCTTCATTTTCATTTACTTTTCATATATCATACATCACATATTTGAAAAACACCATTTAAGAGAATGTTGAATTTTTTTTTTATTTCATCAGGAATCATCCTCAAATATACATCAAAATAATACGTCTTTGTTTTCCTATTTTCAGCTGTTGGAAATTATTCATAGTTGTTGGCTGAATGAGTTACCTCCTACCTCCTTTGATCTGGTACTACAACTGACAGATCCAGTGACAGAAACAGAGCTGTAACCATAGCAACAGTTTTCTGACAGAACTGAATATTTGTAACATAAGTTCCAAGTTTAAAAGAAGAATAAGAAAAAAGTTTTCATAACTATCACTTTAAATTGGACAGAATAAACTGCAAATGTTTTTATGGCTTTATTTGAGAACTTTAGAACCACCACTCTTGCATTCAGAACCTTGCATTGACCGATAGTTATGTATATCATTGATTCATTTAGAAGCAGTTCATAGAACCAGAGACATGTATATGTCTCTTATAGTACTGTATGGTATAAAATATTTCATGCATTTGTTAATACAATAGCATTTACATTGTAGTCAAAATATTTTTGTATATTTCATTTACTTTCCAATCCGTCCATTATACATGTAGTTGAAGGTCAGTGAAAGGTCATATATCTTTTTTTATGTTTTATACAGCATTGTGAATATTTAATTAAGGAATTGGTGCCAAATAAGAATCATTTATGTATTTAATTATCATATTAGTCATTTTTTTCTGTTTTTGATTGTTTTTCTGTTGTGTTGATTTTTTTGACTATAATGTTACTGTTTTTTGTCTTTTTTTCTAATGTTATGTATAATGGTTTAATTATGTTGTAAAACATAAAAATACAATATATTTATAGTGGTCTGGATAATGATTCAGAATATATTATAATGAAAAAGGGTTGGAAGTGGCGTTAGATACCAATCAATTTCCTGAACTTCAATCTTTATTAAAAGTTGAATTTTTTTCTTAATTGTTCTCAATTACTTAATTTTATAAATGAGAAGGAAAGAGGTTCCAAGGACTTGACAATCCTTTCATTTGTATTAATAAAACAGGAACTTCCTGACAACATTTAGTCTCGTTGACATTTACCTAACATTTCCTTTTATTTGTATGAAAATGTCATGAAAGGGACTGTAATGATTCCGTCAGTTCATACAAAGGGAGAACTGTCGGTCTTTCAACAACAAATAAACAAAATCATTTAGTTGAAAGAAATTGCATGACAAACAGTAATTAGTGATCAGGTTTTTTTCGTACTAAATTTTACATAGTCAAAGTGACCTTTAACATTTGAATCATAAAGAGTGTGGGTTATATTTTTCTTTCTAGATATTTCTTAATTACAAAATACAATTATACACTTCATTATAAAATAATCATGATATACTACCATGTAGACCTAGGTTTGGTCCATCTTATGTACTTGTTGCCTTTATCTGAAGTTAATATAAAATCTATTGAACTTGAAAAAGAAATAATAATCAGAGAAATGAAAATTATCAAAAATCTAAAAACAACCTTGAAGGTTTTCATAAACGTTTTTTTGTTTCTTCAGTATGGTTTTACGTTCAATTGATTAGTGATATACAACTAGAACATTAGAATTATAATAATATTTGGTAGAGTAACCTCTCCTTTGAAATTTTAAATTGAATGATAGTAATTATCAAAATTTGAGGGCTATTTTCATAATGAATATGTTTAAAATACGTCTTCCATTTACAATTTAAATGTCCTTGTACGTTTGATGCTATTGATAAGTAGTTTTCTAATGTTCTGAAAATAGAAAGAGATTTTGAACTTATTCCAAGACAAATACTAGAAGCTTACATCCATAATGACTTTTTATCAACAGTAGTTTAAGTCAACATGAAAATTCAATTAAAACTTTTAAATTTTAAAATTTTATATAATTGGTTAAATGGAAGAAGTAGATTTAAACATAAGTATATTTCTGATGTTGGAATGATTAATTTCATAAAAATAACACTTTTGTGTTGATATAATGCATTTAAACATTTAACTTAGAAAATAGACATGTACACCACCCAAAACGCATAAATTTCTAAATGATATTTTATGTCATATAAAAATAGGTTTCCAGTGGTTTGTTTTATGAAGGATTGAGATTTCTTTTTTTTTCAACTAATAAAATTACAAAACATTTAATAAAAGTATTAATTTTGGAACTTGGGTAAATTAGAGATGCTAATTTTGACAATTTTTTTTTTCTTTTGCCTCGCAAAACCACTTGAAACTCTTGTAATTGTTTTTTCATTTTTAATACATTGTACTTCAAATAATAATTTTGACAAAAATTTTAAAATCAGACTTCATAATATTTTCCCATATTTTCTTAAGTGCTCTGACAGATAGTGAAACTTTATACAAATTGTGACGCAGTTTAAATGTATGTAACATAATATCATGTCATATGTGTCTCTGTGATACAAAAAAGATATTTTTATAGACAATAATTTTAATTATTAATAATCTGTGATAATTTATAAATTTGTTTACAGTTGTTGAAACATTCATTAAATATAAAGTAATGTTTTAAGGATTGTTTCTATGCCAACATTTGAAATTTTTTTAATTACAATAGATGATGATGATAGATATAAGAAGATGTGGTATGAGTGCCAATGAGACAACTCTCCATTCAAGTCACAATTTATAAAAATAAACCATTATAGGTCAAAGAACAGTCTTCAACACAGAGCCGTGGCTCACACCCAACAGCAAGCTATAAAGATTATTTAATATCAAGTTGAAGGTAACATGCATATTCAGGATATGTTAGTAATACATGAATATGAACCTGCTTTTGCACTAGATAGACTATGTTCTAAAATAGAATAATACAGGTGACAGTCATTGCAGAGGGACTTGAGTTGGTGTATTACAGGTAAATTTTCAGCACTAAATTTGGGACACAGAAATATGTCTTGCCTATCAGCAGAAAATTCCGTAAAATTTTGTCTGCTGGACAGCAATATTGTCACTGGACCATGACATAGAGGGCACGGCCTAGAAATAGTCATCAAATTGATATGTACTGATAGTTATGCAACTTTAAAGAAAAATATCATTGATTTATTACAAGTAGTTCTTATCAAACTAACTTAAGCAGAAAATTTAACAGATGTTGACGCTGTTGCCTTCTTCATACCACCAGAAAAGCAACACCCATGTCTTATGGGCAGTGACTTTTATCCCAGGTGAGACAAAAATGGCAAAGTAGACTTGATACTGTCTGTATAAGAAAAAAGATGTGGTATGATTGCCAATAAGACAATTCTCCACAAGAAACAAAATGACACAGGAAACTAACAACTATAGGTCACTGTACAGTGTTTTCTATCTTAATTGAGGTAGTAGTTATCCTGAACAACAAACATGACTCATCTACAACTTACTTGAGCTATTACTAAGTATTGGGCAGAATCTACTGTAGAGATCTCATGAAGATCAATTTTCTAAAGACAATATATTGTTGAAGACCCACTGGTGGCATTTGGCTATTTTCTGCTCTTTATTCGGGTAGTTGTCTCATAGACATATTCAACATTTCCATTCTCCATTTTATTACTTTTGCAAAGTTCCAGTGCAAAACTAGCTTATAGTATTATGTAAGTTGGTTTCGGCAGGAAGGCAGGGGAGAAAAGTGGTTCTCTTTTTTTTTGTGTATTCAACTCCAAAAATCTAAACCCAGATACTTACAACTCCCAGAATGAAGTTGAACACATCTTGTAGTTGCACCCTGCTATTATAGAATGGTTTGAGAATTTTTTTCTCATTTGTCCAGATGCATTTTCCCATAAGCTTATATTTTTACACCATTGTTTGATGACATCATTTACACCATCTGAAATCCAGTAAATACATTCATAAAAAGCACAGTGGAGCAAAAATTGGAACAGCCTAAACAATCAGCTGACACAAAAATACATCATATTTTACCACCGGTGTTTACTCAAAATGTTAGAAGACATTCATATAAGTATAGTTTTAACAAATGGGTCTAACAATTAAATTAAGAAAAAACAGATGTCCCACTCACAGTATCATTTTCTATGTTCAGTGGACTCTGAAATTGGGGTAAAAACTTGTCATTAAACTAGAAAGATCAAATCACAGGGAAAATGTGTACAAGTTTTCAAGTTGATTGGACTTCAACTTCATCAAAAACTACCTTTACCAAAAACTATAACTTGAAGTTGGACAGACAAAAATGAATGGACACACAGACTGAAAAACATAATGTCTCTAGGTGCGGCATTATAAAAAAGATGGACAAAAAGGAAATCAATAAGGCCAACAATAATTCAACATGATAGTGATTCTGAAAAAGAAATACATCTATTGTGGGATTCTTAACCAAACTCAGGAATTCTTATAGCCATAATAAAAATGATTCTGATTCTAATAGTTGTATTGAAAGGGAGATAACTTCAAATACTAAAAGAACAAAAAGCAAAAGTCTATTAAAGGTTTAATCTTTAAATCATCTCCTTGAATATAAAATATAACAGTATTCATCAACTTCTTTCCAATAAATACATTTGATCATGATATTAATGAATCAAACTACCCTTGACCTTGACACAAAATGACAAGTTTATTGCTCAATTTCAATCCAGTGTTTAACCATCAAATGTAAATAGTAAACAATTTTTTTTTATAATTTAGTCAATAATGCCCTTTTTAAAGAGCTAGAACACTCAATGAATCAAATGACATTTTTTACAGCAAATATGCACGATATTTTACTACTAGAATAAAAAAACAATATTAAATGAACAGTAAATGTTTATGTTTTCTATAATTCAGATCTGTTTCAATATACTAACTAACTGATGCCAGATTAAATATACAAATTTCAAATAAAAATTAATAGTATCATTGACAAAAATAGGTGGTTTTGTTAAAAATTCAAAAAGCATACTAGTACTTAAATGTAAATTCAGAACACATGCTTATTTAATAATTATCAAAAATTCTCACATGATAAAACAGAATAACAAAACAATTTAATTGTGCTACAAATTTTTCTGCTATCACATTTATAAACTTTATATCACTCTTGGTTTGCAAAGATTTATACAATTACAGGCATGCAACTAATTCCACCTATAAAATATTTTCTCAATCCATTCAAACTGGCCTCCTTAACAATACTAATATCCTCATAAGCTGCAAATATTACATATAAATAAATAAAAAGATACAAAGTAAATATAAACATATAAAATTTGATGATGATATATACCAGGAGGTAAACAAGTACATATACATAAAATACATTAAAAAAAAACAACTTCAGACCTCCAAATTATTATATTGAGGGGGGTAGGAGGGGTTCTAATCCTGAAATACTGGGCTTAAAAACATGAAATCCCAAGGTCCTGAATTTAAAAGAAATTTAAATCCCGACATCCCAAAACTTCAAAAAAAGAATTCCCGGATCCCAATAGGACCAATTCCGAATTCCTGAGCTTAAAAACACCCAATCACAGAGTCCCAATAAAGGTCCTACCCCCTCTATATTGAGATACATTTTATCTTACAAACTAACACAAACACATATATACATAAAATGGGACCACATCATAAATCATATTGCACTTGTGCTTTGATGAAAATAACAATCAATTATTCTATATGTAACATTTATTTTGTTATTTAATATCAGTTAATAATATTGAACACATAAAAGTAGAAAGCACTAGGTTTCCATAAAGAAAATGGCAAAAATAATTTAAGAACTTACCGGTTCTATGGTAACCGCAAGCATTTCAATTTAAATTAAAAAAGTTCTGTGTTCAACATGATCAAAGACATGGGAGGTGGTTACTTTCTATCTCAACCTCTCTGTCTTTCACATTCAGGTTTTTGTGTGTCGGAATCTTAACTTTATATCAAATGATAAGTCTAAGCAGGGGACGTAGTGATGGACCTTGCTAAATTCATCTTGTTCCAGAAAGTTTTAAATTCCGTGCTTGAACTTTGTACATTCTACATTCATGATGAGAATAGATCTAATTGGGGGGACTTACCAGTAGTCATAGATATAAAGTCTATTTCATCCAGATTTTTAATGCTAAAGGAGGTGAAAAGTTTTTGAATTTCTTACGAAAAAGATTTTGCAAATAAGTAACTTTTTATTCAATATTTCAACTTCCTCTACACTCCCTGAAAAACACATCTTTTGATCTGTCAAGAAGGTGAATCAAAAGAAGATGCTTTCTTTTTAGACAAAATAGGACTTCTAAAATAAGATTTTATTAAGATGAAGTCAGTCATATAAATCATTCTAGTTCAAACATCAATTTGTCTGTAATATTAAAGGTCTAAAGAAACTTGTACCAGAATATACTGTTGAAATAAATATAAAAATAATGACAGTCAAAATGTTTCATGTGTATATACTTACTTACTGCCCTGTATGCCATCGGCATGTAGGGCAGCAACAAAGGTTCTCCATCATGCGTATATATCTATATCTAAATGCCATGTACATGTATCAAATATATATAAAAGTAATAAAAAATGTAGATAATGGTGGTATTTTCTCTCTATCACTCTTTTTAACATAATATTTTTTTCTAACTAAAGTAGATGATACCAATGCACTTTTAACAGTAGCTTATAATATCAAAGCACTAGTATTTAGATAATTGATTGTTGGTTGCTTAACTCCAATGGCAAATATTTCATGTATGTTCAGTACAAACTACTTTTAAGACATTGTTATACTATGCTTCATTTTTTCAAATTTAGATGAAATAAATCCCATCTATTATATTCTTTTTTTTTTTATATATTTTATTTTTATATTTGTTTATTAATCTTTGTCCTAAAGACTCTTTTGACCTCGTTCCTCTCTTTATTTCTATTTGACTGTTACAGTAGTATTTCTGCACCAATAGGCCACTTCAACAGAGAATCTTTTCTTATAGAACTAAGAACACCATGACTGGTCTTGTTGACATTTCCCAACAAACCACATGTACATGACTTTATTTTTAGCATTAAGCCATTTATACTCTGTATTTTCTTTGTCTGGTTTCCAATGATGTGCTTCATGCTGAGTCTAAAAATAAAAAATTTTTAAATTCAACTAAATAAATTTTTGCTACCAATCTTCAAGTAAAATACTATTAAATAAGATCATATGTTCTACTAACTATATAAATTTATGACCAACACCATGTGTGGGCTGTTTGATAAAAATTATATGGTATCAAGTTACTATAAAAAAAAAAATGGGTCAAGTCTACAATGGTGGGGTTATTTTTGAATATTTTTTTCATTAAAAAATGACTAAGTTCAAAGATCTGAGAAAATGAGAAACAAAAAATCATAATGGCAAGTGCACAACTCCCAACACATGTGCAATCTTCCTGTTAAGTTTCAAGGATTTGAGTTCCAAGCTGAAACTTTTCTTTGCAGACTAACTTCTTGAATATTTTAAGAAGTGTCTAACAAAGGGAGATAATCTTGTAACTATGCAACTAGGCTGTTAATTTGCTTTCAATTCAAATGTACTCATTCTGCTGATGGACAGATAAGTCATAGAAATGATTGTTACTCTAAATATAAGTAGCAGGTGTGTGTTTTACATAAATAAGAGAGCAAACTAATCTAAAAGATACAAAACTAAAATTGACTTCTTAATTCTTCATTTCCCTTCAACCTTGCACCTATACACACACATATGCACAACTGGTACATTGCATAGAGGCAACAATGACTTTTGAATACATCAACTTTATCAAAATCTAATGAAGTGCAATAATTTAGGATAACTGAGGAGATGAAAAACATTAAATTATTCATGAATTTGACAGTACTTACCATATTGAAATAAGGGACGACCCTTCTGCATCCTCTCCTACTCATATGTTCCTGGTAGGCAGCTTTAAGACTTTTCTTCAGTTCCAATGTAAGGCACTGGCTGCATAATTGGCATTTCTAAGTGATGTAAAAAATAAATTCTTAGAAATTATAATACAGTTTGATTTAAGATAAAAAAAAAAAAAAAAAGTTTAAGCATTCTCCTTAATCTTCCATGTTTGTAGAAACCATCAAATCCTAGTATTCTCACTGAGTTTTGTGTTGTGTTGTGAAAATGAATGTACCTAATGGTTGTTTTATATTTTTGTGTATAAATTCAATACAGGAACATTCTGCAGTAGATAAAAACATTTATAACATGTTTGGGCCACTGGCTTCATATAGTTTCTATGTCATTTTTCTAAACAACACAGTAAATTAGTCATTTTTCACTTTTAATCAATCTAATTATATCCATCCAGATTTTGTATTTACCTCTGGCAAACAATTATTCTGACATTTTTTACCACTGCACCAATCAGGAAACACAGCAATATCTCTGTTAGAGGATACCATAGCTCTCTCATCTTCTCCACTGAAATACAAAACAATAGTACAAAAGATTAATCTACTGCCATTAACTTAAGATTTCAGTTAGATAAATATCTGTATGATTCCTGAAAAAAAGTAATAATAACAAAAGTACTGAACTCTTAGGAAAACTCAAAACAGCAAAATCAAAAGCTCAAACATATCCATACTAATGGATAACAACTGTCATATTCCTGACTTAGTACAGGCATTTTTTTATGTAGGAAATGGTGGATTAAACCAGGTTTTATACTACCGGTAGCTAGCCAAACCTTTTACTTATAAAACAGTGATTGATTCTAGATATTTTGCCTCTACTGGTCCAATATATTGATTAAAATAACATTTAAGTCAAGCATTAAGAATTTATTGGTGAAACTAAGGTAATTAGTAAGTGAAGAAAAAATTTGTAAGGATTCCGTGGAACCAACTACTTTTTCTGTGAATCGTGGGCTCAACAAAAATGATGAAAAAAATCAATAAAATTATTCCTCTAAATACTATCTTTTGATTGTAAGAAGCTTCTGTCCAAGTTTGGTAACAATCCAGGATAATTTTTGAATCTTATAAATGTTTTAAAAACTTCAATTGCAGACTGTGTAATGTTATCTGGAAGAAAAACTAAGTTAATTCATAAGTAAAATACAGATACACAGGTACAAATTTTAACAAAATTTCATTTTATATACTATTTTAGATACTAGCTTCTGCCCAAGTTTGGTACAAATCCAAAATAGTAAAAGAAAGTTATTAAAATTTTAAAAACTTTAACCACAGAGTGAATGTAATGTTACACGGCAGAAAAACTAAGTCCATTTATAAGTAAAATACGGAAAAATGGAATTTTATTTTTACAAAATTTACTTCTGAATACTATCTTATGATCATAAACAAGCTTCTGTACAAGTTTTGTAAAAATCCAGTAAAGTTTAAGAAAGTTATAAAAATTTCAAAAACTTTAACCACAGAGTGAATATTTGTGGACGACGCAGACGATGACGGCACCGACGACGACGGAATGTAGGACCGCTATGTCTCGCTTTTTCAACTAAAGTCGAAGGCTCGACAAAAAGAAAAACAGAACATTACATAGTGTCTAAGCTCAATTTTTGTTTCAGACGTGCTTCAAAATAACTGACTGTCTTATTGCAAATTATTGGCCTTTACCCCACATCCCCTTTTTAATTGGAATAGGATCCCAGTTACAGGATACCAGTCCAATACCCAAGAACAAAGTCCCTTAAAAAATCTACAATCTTTTAAATGGGATATTTTCCCGAGATGAAAATTATTATCTCAAAATTGTAGTATATCTAAAGGGTATTTATTAAAATTTCCACTTCTGTTTAATTTTAAGTGATTCTGAAATGTATAGGGTGGATTAATGTCTGAGTAAAATAGTACAAATTTTATTTTTGATTTTAACCAGGAAGTGAATAAATTAGCCTATTAATACTCAAAACAGTTTTGCTCTCTTAAATGCTGGTCATGACTCTGCAAGAATTCTTCAAGGAACCATGAAGGGAGCTACTAGTTTGAGAAAATTACTGAAATTTTGCAGTCTAATATAGGGACTAAAAATCTGCCCCTCAATTTCAATAAATTGCAGTGAAGAAATGAGGTATATAATTGGGTCCCCGTTCTGATGCAGAAACTGTTTAAACAAGAATGTGTCCATAGTACACGGATGCCCCACTCGCACTATCATTTTACATGTTCACTGGACCGTGAAATTGGGGTCAATACTTTAATTTGGCATTAAAATTAGAAAGATCATATCATAGTTAACATGTGTACTAAGTTTCAAGTTGATTGGACTCCAACTTCATCAAAAACTACCTTGACCAAAAACTTTAACCTGAGCTTCACACTATCTTCTTCTTTGTTCAGTGGACCATGAAATTGGGGTCAATACTTTAATTTGACATTAAAATTAGAAAGATCATATCATAGGGAACATGTGTACTAAGTTTCAAATTGATTGGACTTCAACTTCATCAAAAACTACCTTGACCAAAAACTTTAACCTGAAGCGGGACGAACAAACGGACGAACGAACGGACGAACGGAGGCACAGACCAGAAAACATAATGCCCCTCTACTATCGTAGGTGGGGCATACAAATATTGGTTCTCCACAATTATCAATGAAATGATTCTACAACATACAAAGGGAGATAATTTTCCTTTAAATCATAACCATTAAAAGTTTCAAAACATTATAAATAGCTTGTTTATTCTGTACCATACTACTTGAAGACAACATTGATTTACATACCTGTTTTCAAATGGACTTGTCACAGATCTAGCTATTCCAACTAAACTCAATAGGTTAAATATCACATGTTCATACAGCCGTGTATTGGCACTAAAATGTGCAGACGACAGATTGGGAGACATGTTTGCCTAAAACAGAGAAAATTTGCTACTTTAAGAAACAAATAATGAGATATTATCTACTTGTCTGGAATATACAGTCCAGGAAAGTAACTTTGTAAGCAGGACTTATCAGTTTAAACAAAACGTTAAGAAATTTAAGTGAGGCATTGGAAAATCTAGCATAGAGCACTAGGGTCCATCAAATAGTTTTTTTGGAAAACAAGTACAAATCATGAAAAAAAAAAAATGAAAGATACATGATTTTCATGGCAGTTTTACCCAAAAGAGAACTTTTTCCTAAGTGTCAAACAGTAGATGACATAATAAAACATCTCACCTGTGAACTTTTCAAATATTAAAATTTACTTAGGAATGAAAGTATATTGACAACATGTGTCCTAACCTTTTTTTGGTTAAATTTAAAACTAAGATTTTATGTTTTGCATTGGTTTTGACCCATAAAAACCTGTCAAAGTAAAAACAAAACTGAAATGTATATCCAGGGTGACGGAACTTTGCATGCAGGTAAAGCAAAACAATAAATTTATATATTTTATAATAACCTTTAAAAATAAAATGAATATGCTAAAATACTGGCCTCTACACTAACATCATGGGTTCTTGTTTCAGCACCCTTATAAAACTTTTTTACTTACTTCCATTAAATAAACATTTAAATCTTCATCTAACACAAAATCAAATCTCATCATCTCAAAGAAGTTCCTATAAAAAAATAAAAAATAAATATTTTAAACAATGGTTGTCTTTTGGTATAAATATCCTGTTGTTTTGTAAAATTGTAAACAGATCAACAGTGATAGTGATACAAGGCTGTAAAACACATATATACAATTTTTTCACACTCTGGGTGATTAAGTACATGATACACTGTATAGTCACTTGTCTATAATTGATGACCCCATTCATTTATGAATTAATTGTGAAATGTGTCCATGGGACACAGATGATGCCCCTGCTTACATATGAGGTTATAAAGGGACAAGACTCAAGAACGGTAAAAGTGATGCTACCCATATTTGTACATGATCTGAATATTGTGGTAAAAAGCATTGTGTATAAGTTTTATAACATTTAGTCGGGGTAAACAAAAGTTAAAGAACAGAACATTCAACAATTTTCTATTTGTAAAAAGGCATAACTCTAGTAAGGTAAAATTCATGCCACCTGAACCCAAACTTGATCTGTGTTTTGTGGTAATAAGCATTATGTATAAGTTTCCTAACATTTGGTAGAGGCAACCTAAAGTTAGAGAACGAAGACCAATTTCAGGATATAATGACGTATGTAGATGGACAAGGGTAAAACTTTATGTCTCTCCACTACAGCAGGGGCATACACATATATGATTATATTGAATCATTGTATAAAATAATCTGTGCTTGATACAAGCTTCAAGAGTATCTGTGCTTTCTACTTACGAAAGATACGATTGATTGATTGATTATTGATTGCTTAACGTCCAGTGGCAAATATTTCATGCATATTCAGGACGAGAACAAGTTCACAATAAATACAATAGGTAGGTCCTGTCGTAATAGAGGCCATTTGGGATGATGGTCAGGGAAATTTGGACTGCCACTGGAAAATAAGGGTATATTGGATGGGGACAGAAATTTGGCCTTGCAACAGGCCACCTACGGGTCCTAAGAGTTGTTGCAAGGGTTTTTAACGTGCAAAGAGTGTGGCACTCTCTTTACACGAGACATCGGATTTAACGTCCCCATTCTGACCGGACGTGACTGCGAACTTAATACATCCCGCACAGCCAAACGAACACCCCCACTTCGGCAAGCGTTTAACTGCCGGTCGGGAGAAGACCAAGTGACCATATTTCTATTCCCCAGTCACACTTGGGGGCACGAAAGATACGAAAACTAGTATTTATTAGTATGGATTGAATGCTATACAGTTTATTTTGATATAGGTACAAGAAAGTTTGATTCATCTTGAATTGGAACTTAGGATTGATTTCTATTATCATTTCTTTTTCTTTTTAATTTTACTTACAGTGAAAGTTGGTCAGACATACTGGCTCATTTTTCCAAAATTGAAAAAGCATAATAAAAGTTTTGTACATAACAGTTTTATAAATACATGTATAAAATAAAAAATCTAAGAAGATGTCATATGAGTGTCAATGAGATAACTCTCCATCCAAGTCACAGTGTGTAAAAAGTAAACCATGATAGGTTAAATACCTGTTAAAAAAGCACACACATAACACTTGGAAAGTACTCGATGAATGAATAAGACTGTTCAATATACATTCATTACCTGGAACTCCTGTATTTCTTCAGTATGTTTATAAAATTGTGTTCTTTCTGAAGAGCTACTGTGGCAACTGTTTCTCTCATATCCATCCACATCTTTTCATAATCCAAACCTTAAAAAAAAATATCATTGGTCATTAAGAAATAAAGAAAGAAATATTTGGAACTAAAACTGCAAGTGAATCTGTCTTGGATACTCAAACCCTGTGATAATATAAGAATCTGACTAAATTCAAAATATGAAGAAAACAAGTGAATCTGTGAGCTTCTTCTCACTAATGATATCCTGCCTCACTAAAAGTATAAGACAAACAAGAAGTTGTTGAGTGATGAATAAAAAAAACACATCACATGGTATAGCTGACTCATTAAAACCCTGAAATCAAATTTCAGAAATCCTGAGAAAGATGGGACAAAAAATATTCATGGGACAGATGGACATAGGTAAATCAGTTTTACACTTTTTTAAAAGGAGGGTATAACAAATTAATTTGGTTTGTTAAATTTTCATAAAATTTACACAAAATATTTACTTTGACCCTATTAAATATAAGAATTTAAAAAAGACTTGACTCACACACTTTATCAGATATACAGCAGTTTGAAAAACACTAATTTTGATCATTGAGAAACTTAATTTTCCTTTACTAGAGATATATGATTAAAACATTCAGTTGATTTTTACCACCTTTACAGAGTTATCTCCCTGTAGTGTTATGTACCACCTTTATAGAGTTATCTCCCTGTAGTGTTATGTACCACCTTTATAGAGTTATCTCCCTGTAGTGTTATGTACCACCTTTATAGAGTTATATCCCTGTAGTGTTATGTACCACCTTTATAGAGTTATCTCCCTGTAGTGTTATATACCACCTTTATAGAGTTATCTCCCTGTAGTGTTATGTACCACCTTTATAGAGTTATCTCCCTGTAGTGTTATGTACCACCTTTGTAGAGTTATCTCCCTGTAGTGTTATGTACCACCTTTACAGAGTTATCTCCCTGTAGTGTTATGTACCACCTTTACAAAGTTATCTCCCTGTAGTGTTATGTACCACCTTTATAGAGTTATCTCCCTGTAGTGTTATGTACCACGTTTATATAGTTATCTCCCTGTAGGGTTATGTACCACCATTATAGAGTTATCTCTCTGTTGTGTTATGTACCACCTTTGTAGAATTATCTCACTGTAGTGTTATATACCACCTTTACAGAGTTATCTCCCTGTAGTGTTATGTACCACCTTTGTAGAGTTATCTCCCTGTAGTGTTATGTACCATTGACATAACAGACATATATCTTACCTTTACTTTTAAGGTACATGCTGAAAGTTTCTTTAAAAGAGAATCCCAAATCTGTGTAATATTTCATTAAAGACGGCATCTACAAACATTGAAAGTGTGTTACTTAAATATATTTTCAAATTATATTGACACAAAATCACAAGATCTAAGAACTCTTAAAATTGGTTTCGAACAATTATACAAAATAAAACAACCCAATTAATTAGTTGATTTTTGTGGCATTTGGTCTCTTGTGAGGAGTTGTATCACTGGCAATCATACCACATCTTCTTTTTTATAGTCTTGTTGGTAGAAATTTCTACACCAGTGAAATCATTTATTCTCAATAACAAAACAATCAATTAATAATTCAATGACTGTTACCCTAGTCTTACCTGCCATACAGGGATATAGTCATCATCTACCACATACTTCTTAGTATCATAGGGATCAAATGGATGGTAGTTCTTGGTACAGAATCTGTCAATAAATAATTGAAAAATAATTTCTTATAATAACATGAAGTCTACTGAACTGGAGTTAGTTTAGTGTATGCAAATAATTTTTCATATTTAAATTTCAATTTATTTCTTTAACTTAAAAACTTAACATTTGCTATTACATGTACTACTTTTATAAAAGAAGAAAACTTGGTGATACAGAGCGCTAATGAAATTTATAAGTAAGAAATTTATAATTGAATTTATTGGTGGTTTTTAGAGCTTCAGTCTTATTTGGTTATTTTACATATTAGTTGATTTGATCTGGTTTTATGTAGCAAATACCTAATTATTACTAGAAGTTATAGGCTTTCAGCCAACTGTAATCTTAATGCCCATTCTAATATCAGGATATCATTAGTGAGAAGTAGCTCACTGATGTTTGTTTCACATATCAAAGAAATCAAATTTCTCATTATAGTCTTAAATTCCAAGAAAAAATTTACTGTAATGTCAAAAATTCATGGAATATTGCTTATCACTATTAACAAGAGGTACTGTGAGCAAACACACAGCTTAATTTCAATTATTTTCCCTTGAAGATATCTGACATTAATGTGTTGCATGCACAGCGAGTATGGTGTGTTTCCTTACAATCAGTGATAATATGAGTTTTACAGAAATCCAAATGGTTCTTCCTTTACAAAGAGATATCAGGGTTTATGTATATCCTCAGAGTTGTTGAGAAGACATGTGACCAGCAACGCACCGAATTAAGTTTGTATTCAAGGTCTACGTCACATCAATGATGTCACCTAAGCTTAAGTTATAGTAACAAGTAAAACATCAAACGGAATAGCTGTTGTTTGTTTTTAGAAACAGATCATTAGAAATCATGTCCACATTTATATTGCCATGACTAATGGAGCTACTGAAGCTTAAACCAGTTAGAATGGGCAATGGTAGTGCTGTTACCAGACTTTTAGAAGAATTAAATACTAACCTATACAAGGCTTCATCATCTACAATGTATACTCTTAGTGGATCTATTGATGTGATAATAGCATATATTCCTATGTCAAATTTCCTGTTAAAAAATATATGATAATACAATAAATTATGTATCTTGACCTGTTTCAATTCTACTCAAAATTAATAATAAATAAAAATAAGTAAAACAGACAACAGTGCATACTTTCTTAATTCAAAAAGGAGATTTTTTTGTTCTTGGAAAATATTTCTTAATCTATTTCACCACTGTCACAGGTAAATTGTGGGTTGAGCTACCACAAACATGTTTTACCCAGCAATAGTCTGTATGTGCCTGTCCCAACTCAAGAGCCTGTAATTCAGTGGTTGCCATCGGTCACTGTCTACCCTATTTGTATTTTGTTTGTAAATTTGTACATAAATTAGGTTGTTGGTTTTTTTGTTTATTTGTTGATCATTTTGTCATGTTTGGCACGCTGACTATATGGTATGGAATTTACTCATGTTTGAAGGCTGTACAGTGACCTCAAGTTGCTCACATCTACATCAGTTGGTCTCTGACAGAGCGTTGTTGATTGGCAATCCTAACATATCTTATTATCTTAAATGTTTCTTGGATGAGTAAAATGCAAAATCCTTAACATTACTAAGTAAGTCATCCTGATTGTGCATGTAATATTTGCCATTGGATGTTTAGCAAACAATGCACTAAGTAAGCATATTTTTCAAATAATTTGAAGACTAAGTACAAATGAATTAATTCTGTTCATTAAGAAAAGAATAAAATAAGGTAACTTAATGTTACATAACTCTTAAAATCATTGTAATGTTAAGAGATGTCAGTCATCAATAAAAAATATGCAAAGTTCTATAAATCGTGATCAACATATGATCCATTGCACCTTAACTTCAATTATCTCCCCTTTTTTAATCTTAAAAGAACAAATTTATCTTATGAAGATACAGCCTTAAAATTATACCTTCCATCTATCAACAGAGGTTTATCTATATACTGCTGTACAAAAGATCCAGTACTTCCTAGGTCAAGCTCTAAAATGATAAATTACCGAATTTTAGGCAACTACTTCTTTTATCAACAATAAATATTAAATTAAAATTCCATTTGAGTATGACGTTCTTCTTTCATTTATAAACAAAGCAGATTTCTAATTCCAACAAAGCATGGGGTTCATGGATTCAATAAAGAGACAAATCTTGTTAATGAATGCTAGTCATATGTTAAAATCTATTCCCAAACCTATATGCTCAGAGAACAAAATAGTGAAGTATATGACTACTATAGAAGGAAGTAAAAAATAGGATTGTAGTGTAGGAGGCTTCCATAAGTAATTCAAACAGTGGTTGGTACGTGAATAAAAGGCATATATTTATGGGAACTAATGAATCGGGAATAAAATGTAGAATGATTTATCTAAATGAAAATATTATAATACAAGTTTTGAGGTAAATTTTACAAGCTACCATGTGTACAAAAATGACTTTCAAAAGACAATTTTTTTCCAAAAGAATATTTATAAGACTTTACCGTTAGTCTTCTTTATCTTAACTCCTCTGTGAGTGTTCTTCTTCTGTACCCACATTTTATTGGGATGCCTTTTAGTCTACAAAATTAAGACAATAACACTTAAATACTTGTCAAGAAAGATATGTTTGAAATGCTTTGAGGTTGTGTGATATATGAAATACAAGAGACATAAAAAAATGAGATGTGGTATGATTGCCAATGACACTTACTGTTTCTTGATACATTCAAATAAGCACTTATTTATTTTGATATGTCCAAGGGTTCCTCTATGACCAGGGACCATTCTAGTTTAGAAGGGTCTTATAGGTTCTGAACAGAATTTTGTGTTTACCCAGTAGTCTTTGGTTAGAGGCATATGGGAGGGTTAAGATTTTACAAAACATGTTTAATCCCACCACCAGGTTGCCCCTGTCCCAAGTCATGAACCCCTTAGCCCTTGGTAGTCTTGAGTGTTTTTTCTTTATTTTTTTTCTTTCCTACGTGATACAAATTGATTGTATTTATTACCAAATATGAATATGATATTTTGAATAAGTGTCAATGAAAACACAACCCAAAATACAAATATGTTTGTATCAAACCTTTATATTTAGAACCAGGTGCTCCGCAGGGCGCAGCTTTATACGACCGCAGAGGTCGAACCCTGAACAGTTGGGGCAAGTATGGACAAAACATTCAAGCGTGATACAGCTCTGAATTTGGATTGTGATCAAATTTTTGACATTACATGTTTTTTTTTTACACAAAACAAATGTCAAGATTTTACAAATCAATTAAAGATTTCTTCTTCAAACTTTTTAAATCTAAAATTAAATAGTTGACACAGCATAGGTTTCTGACACAGAATGAATGTGGTCTAATGAACTTAAAATATTTTTTTTGCCTTTGAGCAATTCACTATGCTGTTGAATATTAATCCTCTCAAAAAAATGTTTGAAGAAATTTTCTTTTTATTTATGAAATCTGAAATGAGAAAAATTTAAACCCCCCCCCCCCCCTTTTTTTTCACATCCCCGTTTCCCTTTTTCCAAAACTGATATCAATTCAAATTTCTAATGGAGTTTGCAACAATAACTACTCTTTTAAATACATCATAAAATATTAAAATGTAAAATAAAGTGCTTGTTATCACTGAATGGTAAAGATTGGTTGGTAGTAAAAGTGAATATACATTGTTTATTGTATAAAACAATAAAAAAAACTTCATCAGCATCATTTTATATTGGCAAATTTCCAATGAAGTTATTTACATAAAGTTATTGGCAAATAAAAATAGAAAATGACATCATAGTCATGTCTGGCAAATGTCCAACATACATTATCTAAAAACATTTTAGATAAGATAAGGAAAAAAAGCTTCATCAGCAACATTTTATATTGGCAAATTTCCAATTAAGTTATTTACATAAAGTTATTGGCAAATAAAAATAGAAAATGACATCATAGTCATGTCTGGCAAATTTCCAACATATATTATCAACTTCTATTCTATACAAAGAAAGATAACTCCAATTGACAGGGTTTGACACTAACATAAGAGGTGATGTAGTCCACAGGACTACCAAGAAAAAATTTTGGGTAGTCCTGGTAGTCCACCTCTATCACCGGTGAGGGCCGCAATGCGGCCCGAACTAGCTAGGGGGGTTTGGGGGCATGCCCCCCCTTGAAAATTTTTCGAAATAAGATGCAATTTCCTGCCATCTGAGCACCTCAAAAGCACACAAATGGTCATTTCAGTTTTGAAAATATTTTGGTTTTTTTTTCAGATAAATTAAAGTTGACATTCAGTGAATAAATTTTATTACTCCTGAACTTTTACCGTCAGAAAATTTTGAAAAATGAAATGCAAAATCTGCAATCTGAGACAATTTCTAAGGCCTTGTTAGGTGGAGTTATTTGACCTTTTATTCCAGGATTATTTAGAAAAAAAGGATAAAAATAAGTCAAAGTTTTCATTAATTCTTCAAACAGTTTATAAGATTTTTCTTGTAGTGATACAATGTCTTTGTTTGTGAACTAGAGGTCAACTTCATCATCACTGTTGAAAGCAATTCAGTGGATATGTTGCTATTATTTTATAATGGTTATATTCTCCCACTGATAGATTATTGTTGTATTATTTGGAGTGATTGTGCTAAAAATGAGCTAGTCAGAATAATACATTGCAGAAAAGGGCTGCAAGACTTATTTTAGATGCTGATCCACTTTCATCATCAGCTCCACTGTTTAAACAGCTGGGATGGATGACAGTAGAGAACAGAATCTCATACCACAAATCAGTTATATTGATAAAATGCCTTAAGAATGAAGCCCCTGTATATCTCCCTGAAAAGTTTAAAGAAATGCCAGAAATAAACCAATATTGTTTGAGAAATGCCTCTTGCAAAAATTTACAAGTTCCAAAAGCTAAAACAGAGCTTTATAAGAAATCTTTTATATATCATTGTATATTCAGGATCTATTTTATGGAATAACTTACCAATATCCCTGAAAAAATCAACCTCAAGTACAAGCTCATTCAAAAAAGATTTAAGAAGCTGTGCATTTTTTATATGCTATGCATAATTTTCACACATTTACTCAAACTTATGATGTTGTTGATGCCAATACTATACATGTCATATATGACATGGAACTGAGGGACCTGTTTTGAAAATTGTATATTTCATAACAATTTTTTATTTCATTATTCATGTATGTGTGTCTGTTTGATATTTTGTAATTGTTTGTTATATTTCATTGTATTTCACGAGGGCCTCAGGGAAGATTAGCTTTACAGCTAACTGTGTAACCCTCTTTAAATAAAGAATTATTATTATTATCATTATTATTAAAACAAAATGCCTTTAATACCATTTTGAATGACATGCATAAATGGTTTTTTTTTTAATAAGAAAGCCACCAAAAAATATTGTTGGCTTTTTTTTCAAACTACCTCTTCCTGTTTCTTTTTTTAGGGGTAATAATTTTTTTTTCCAAATTTGGGAAGTTTTTTTTTTTTTTAACTCTGACACCTACGTTTTTATTGCTGACCTTTGCTGTCTAATCTGCAGTTTCTTCACATTTTGGTTATCAGACATTTTCATTTTACATTGAAAATCCCATGTGTTACAAACACTGTGAAGATTCTGATCTGAAATCTGGATCTCAAAAGTGCTTTCATAATAACAATATAAAATTTACGTTCTTCCAAATGCCATCACTGTCTTTGTAAAATGTAAACATAATTGGGAGGACTTTTATGTCAATTTTTAGCATTGAAATAGCCAGACCATATACAAATTTCCAGGTGGTCCACAGGACTACTGATTAACCATGTTTTGGTAGTCCTCCTAGATTTAAGGGGGGCACCGGACTACCGGACTACCGTTAGTGTCGAACCCTGATTGAAAATTAATTGCTATTGCACAATATTGTGCAATTAGATATTTCTTGCTATTGTGCAATACTGTGCAATTGAAAATTTCTTGCTATTGCACAATACTTGATATGGAATCCTGATTTGGACCAACTTGAAAACTGGGCCCATAATCAAAAATCAAAGTACATATTTAGATAAAGCATATCAAATAAGCCCAAGAATTTAATTTTTGTTAAAATCAAACTTAGTTTAATTTTGGACCCTTTGGACCTTAATGTAGACCATTTGAAAACTGGACCAAAAATTAAGAATCTACATACACAGTTAGATTTGGCATATCAAAGAACCCATTTATTCAATTTTTGATGAACAAAGTTTAATTTTGGACCCCCATTTGGACCAACTTGAAAACTAGGCCAATAATTAAAATCTAAGTACATTTCTAAATTCAGCATATCAAACAACCCCCAGGATTCAATTTTTGTTAAAATCAAACTAAGTTTAATTTTGGACCCTTTGGACCTTAATGTAGACCAATTTGAAAACGGGACCAAAAATTAAGAATCTTCATACACAGTTAGATTCGGCATACCAAAGAACCCCAATTATTCAATTTTTGATGAAATCAAACAAAGTTTAATTTGGACCCTTTGGGCCCTTTATTCCTAAACTGTTGGGACCAAAACTCCCAAAATCAATACCAACCTTCCTTTTATGGTCATAAACCTTGTGTTTAAATTTCATAGATTTCTATTTACTTAAACTAAAGTTATTGTGCGAAAACTAAGCATAATGCTTATTTTGGCCCTTTTTTTGCCCCTAATTCCTAAACTGTTGGAACCAAAACTCCCAAAATCAATCCCAACCTTTCTTTTGTGGTCATAAACCTTGTGTCAAAATTTCATAGATTTCTATTAACTTAAACTTAAGTTATAGTGCGAAAACCAAGAAAATGCTTATTTGGGCCCTTTTTGGCCCCTTATTCCTAAAATGTTGGGACCAAAACTCCCAAAATCAATCCCAACCTTCCTTTTGTGGTCATAAACCTTATGTTAAAATTTCATAGATTTCTATTCACTTTTACTAAAGTTAGAGTGCGAAAACTAAAAGTATTCGGACGACGACGACGACGACGACGACGACGACGCCAACGTGATAGCAATATACGACGAAAAATTTTTCAAATTTTGCGGTCGTATAAAAACAGCAGTAATAACTTTTTACCATACTTTTTTAAATGTAGGTACTTTTATCTATTTTTCCAGTATGGAACTTACATATGCTAGGAATTTCTTTGTCTCTGATGGAATCTTGAATGCCTTTGGAATGAAAGAAGTGTTTGTTGTAGCTAAATAAACTTTGTTTGAGATATACCCTGATCCTGGAAAGTGGTTAATCTGAAAAATAAGACATTTTAAAGGATTTATTCTTACAATAACTGTTCAATATGACTATTACAAATTTTTTTTTTTTATCTGTTATATTTGAGGAACTCAACAGATTCAAATCAATGCATAATGGTGTCAATGTTATTACAGATATATTCCAAAATTAAGTTTCAAGTTGTTTTTAAAATGCTGATCCCCTTCTTGTTAGATTGTTATGAATTGTTCAACTTTCTACGCATTAAACAAAGTTCTAGTTGTGGTTTAAAACTCTGTTTTTCTGAAAGTTGGTATTTTCCTTGTTTAAAAAAATAGTTGCGAACCCTGACCTACATTTGTCTTATTGCAACATGGATGCTACTCTTTTTGAATAACAGTACAAAAACAAACAAACCATTCTTGCTTTTTAAAAATAGACATATCCGTTATCCTTTAATTTGATAGTGTTTACCATATCCACATAAAGATACTGTTGAAAGAGGGTTTTTTTGTGTATAATTCACATAAGATTGTACCATACATTAAACGTCTTTTTACACAATTACCTTTTGATGAGGTTTTGCAATTGAAATCTTTTTAGACAGACTTTCAAATGGGTATTCATGTGACCACAGAACATCCCAGTCTGATTCAGCATCACCTATAGCATAACCTATTCTGTCAAATACAGCATAAACATGCTTCAAGTAGCCACTGTGTTTCTACAATACAAAATATATCTCTTATAATATAATAAATATGATATTTCTTCACATATAATTGATAATGGCAAACCTACATACACATTTACAGATTAATAGGCTATACTAAGATAGGTATAATTTTCAAGTTCATCTGTAAATTAATTTGATATTAAATCAATGGTGTTACACTTCTGTTTTATATTAACTAAAATTTATTCATACAGAAACTTTAATTTAAAATTAAATGAACAAATCTCAACTTTTTACCCAACAGACATATGATACCAATAATTTTGCTCTTTTTCTGAGTCTTGACCAAGCATGGTAAGCAGTATACATATTATTATTATTTCATCCATTTTACCTATTAATATACCAATTTTTTTTCTTCAATATTCATGCTTTTTCATTCCCATTTATAAGCTTACATTTTTGCCTTCTATCCATACAATCCGTTGTTTGGAAGCATATTTCCCTTCTTTGGCCTCCATTGTTGGTGTTAGGTGTGCAGCATAGTCCTCCCTCATCTTATGGAGTTCATAGATGTTGAGTAAGGTCAGCAAAACACCCAAGGTTAATACAATTATCACAACCAACGACAAAGGTCTGGATATAATACCCCTGGTTTTAGGCTTCTTGAAGGGATGGTCATGTTCCTACAATAATATAAGTATTCCAAATTACGTACCATTTTTCATAAGTTGAAAGCATTTTTAAAGTCTGACATGTTGAAGATGGATGGACAGACAGAACACAATTTACCATACTTTGTCCCTTAAATAGGCCTATAAAAATGCTTGTTTTTGGCTCCTTCATGCCCCTAAATTAATTCCTCTTTTTCTCCTTTTATAGTTTAGAAAATGGAAAGGGTTGTTTTACATGAAATTTATTTATTAAATTGGTATTTATGAACTTGTCTCAACATATGATATGGGGAAATGCTGAAAGACAAACAAATATATATCTTGTATCAGTTTTTCAGAAATGTAAAGAGATAAATTTGAACCTATATGAATTTGTTTCCATGTTTATTTGTTCTTTTAAGAGTATCTGTATGAACATTTCCTTATGTCCTTAAAACAAAGACAAATAAAACCCAGTGTCTATTTGTTCTGGCCTAACTGCTTAATGCAAATATGATCCAATGAAATTTGATAAAGTTCTATAAATAAATGTTGGCTTAACACTAAGTAATATGATCCAATGAAATTTGATATAGTTCTATAAATAAATTTTTGCTTAACACTAAGTAAACATGAAGGTAGATCAGTTAGTTATTTTCCATAAATAAAATCTTGCTTTACCCAAAAAATCAGTACAAGAGTATAAAGCCTTTTGAAAAGAATCTAGAAAACAAAGATTGTTCATTTCTGGAAAGAACTTCACAAGTATAAGGTCTGAACTGATTAAGGTAAGATACATTCTTCATTTGTACATTTTCCTATCCTGTTCCACATCTGAATTAGATTATGGTATATATCACCTTGATTATGTCACATGAGAGTGCAATAATATTTACTGAAATTTAATCTTCACTAGAAAGTCAGGCAGATATGAGCTGTCTTTTTTCAAACCTAATATAGGAAGGATAATTTATGAATTGTCCTATAATGTTGGCATAAGTTTTCAGTCAAATCTGCTATAAATGACATTTCTTTTCAATCGAAAAACTGCAGTCTTCCTGGGTTACCCTTTTTTTTTGTCCTGCTGTACCAGTTGATACTCATCTTAAAGTTGAATTCAAAGATTGTGAAAGAATTGAATCTCTTGTTTCAATAGAGAACTACAAATGTAACCAGGTGCTCCGCAGGGCGCAGCTTTATACGACCGCAGAGGTCGAACCCTGAACAGTTGGGGCAAGTATGGACAAAACATTCAAGCGTGATACAGCTCTGAATTTGGATTGTGATCAAATTTTTGACATTACATGTTTTTTTTTACACAAAACAAATGTCAAGATTTTACAAATCAATTAAAGATTTCTTCTTCAAACTTTTTAAATCTAAAATTAAATAGTTGACACAGCATAGGTTTCTGACACAGAATGAATGTGGTCTAATGAACTTAAAATATTTTTTTTGCCTTTGAGCAATTCACTATGCTGTTGAATATTAATCCTCTCAAAAAAATGTTTGAAGAAATTTTCTTTTTATTTATGAAATCTGAAATGAGAAAAATTTAACCCCCCCCCCCTTTTTTTTCACATCCCCGTTTCCCTTTTTCCAAAACTGATATCAATTCAAATTTCTAATGGAGTTTGCAACAATAACTACTCTTTTAAATACATCATAATATATTAAAATGTAAAATAAAGTGCTTGTTATCACTGAATGGTAAAGATTGGTTGGTAGTAAAAGTGAATATACATTGTTTATTGTATAAAACAATAAAAAAAACTTCATCAGCAACATTTTATATTGGCAAATTTCCAATGAAGTTATTTACATAAAGTTATTGGCAAATAAAAATAGAAAATGACATCATAGTCATGTCTGGCAAATGTCCAACATACATTATCTAAAAACATTTTAGATAAGATAAGGAAAAAAAGCTTCATCAGCAACATTTTATATTGGCAAATTTCCAATGAAGTTATTTACATAAAGTTATTGGCAAATAAAAATAGAAAATGACATCATAGTCATGTCTGGCAAATTTCCAACATATATTATCAACTTCTATTCTATACAAAGAAAGATAACTCCAATTGAAAATTAATTGCTATTGCACAATATTGTGCAATTAGATATTTCTTGCTATTGTGCAATACTGTGCAATTGAAAATTTCTTGCTATTGCACAATACTTGATATGGAATCCTGATTTGGACCAACTTGAAAACTGGGCCCATAATCAAAAATCAAAGTACATATTTAGATAAAGCATATCAAATAAGCCCAAGAATTTAATTTTTGTTAAAATCAAACTTAGTTTAATTTTGGACCCTTTGGACCTTAATGTAGACCATTTGAAAACTGGACCAAAAATTAAGAATCTACATACACAGTTAGATTTGGCATATCAAAGAACCCATTTATTCAATTTTTGATGAACAAAGTTTAATTTTGGACCCCCATTTGGACCAATTTGAAAACTAGGCCAATAATTAAAAATCTAAGTACATTTCTAAATTCAGCATATCAAACAACCCCCAGGATTCAATTTTTGTTAAAATCAAACTAAGTTTAATTTTGGACCCTTTGGACCTTAATGTAGACCAATTTGAAAACGGGACCAAAAATTAAGAATCTTCATACACAGTTAGATTCGGCATACCAAAGAACCCCAATTATTCAATTTTTGATGAAATCAAACAAAGTTTAATTTGGACCCTTTGGGCCCTTTATTCCTAAACTGTTGGGACCAAAACTCCCAAAATCAATACCAACCTTCCTTTTATGGTCATAAACCTTGTGTTTAAATTTCATAGATTTCTATTTACTTAAACTAAAGTTATTGTGCGAAAACCAAGAATAATGCTTATTTGGGCCCTTTTTTTGCCCCTAATTCCTAAACTGTTGGAACCAAAACTCCCAAAATCAATCCCAACCTTTCTTTTGTGGTCATAAACCTTGTGTCAAAATTTCATAGATTTCTATTAACTTAAACTAAAGTTATAGTGCGAAAACCAAGAAAATGCTTATTTGGGCCCTTTTTGGCCCCTTATTCCTAAAATGTTGGGACCAAAACTCCCAAAATCAATCCCAACCTTCCTTTTGTGGTCATAAACCTTATGTTAAAATTTCATAGATTTCTATTCACTTTTACTAAAGTTAGAGTGCGAAAACTAAAAGTATTCGGACGACGACGACAACGACGACGACGATGACGCAGACGACGCCAACGTGATAGCAATATACGACGAAAAATTTTTCAAATTTTGCGGTCGTATAAAAACCAAGGTAAACAAATATTGTAAATACTGTGAAATTCACATTACAACATGTGATTGCCATATATATGGAACTATTGTGTATAAATAGATAATTAATTCACAATACGTTTTTGTGCAGTGCCTGTACATATAATTTTAATTGGGAATCCCTGTCTACTATTTGGTCCAATCAGCGTAGGGGTTTTCCAGTTGCTGCTGCATGTGATATCTCTTTTACTAATTGCTTTTTTGAGACCATACTAATTAACCAATCAAAATTTACACTGCATTTGAATTAACCAATCAGTGATTAATTAAAAGGGCTTTCGTTTTAGGCACAAGCACATAATTATTCTGAAAGCATGCAATGCTTGCTTTCAGCAGACATTCAAATTTTTCTGGGAAATTATTTATTTATAAAAATCATGAATGGATTTAAGTTTTCAATGTGGAAATGAACCATAGTATATATGAACGGCACAGGCACTTGTCTCAGATTTTTTTTTCCTATATACCTTAATATAACACTTATGTTACGTATATAGGAAATATTTTTCTGAGACAAGTGCTTGTGATGAAATGTTATGAAACTTATACACAATTAAGGCTTATTACCACCAAAAAAAAGATCAAGTTTGAATTTTGATGGCATCATTTTTACCGTTCTAGAGTTATGCCCCTTTACAAATGGAAAAAAGGCTGAAATATTTGTTTGTTCTCGACCTCTGCAGGAAAATCTGGTTTGCTGTCACTTAACAGCCTCTTGTTATTGTTATTCTTGATCTTATGGTTACAGTTAGAGTCAGATTTGTTAACCACAATTCTTTATAATTTTGAAAGATGAAGCAAATGAAATGTTTACCTCAGTAAATATGTTTATCCAAGTCAAATATTCTTTTATTTCAAATGGAATAATGAATCTAATATCGAAACCATTATACCATGATAGTTAAAAATTTATTAATGTAATAATAACTAAATTATTACTAAGTTAGCACTGAATGAATTTAAAGATAAATTTTCAAGTCCTTCTATTGTGGTTTGATATCAACCAAAATAATATACAATGTATATCATATTTGTACAAATCCTTGTTTTTCTAAATCATTACGACTTAAATTCTCCTTCTGTTTATGCATATGAAAGGCATTGACTGGTTACACATTAGTTCAGATAAAATCAGTACTAATCTGTGAATGAAAACTATATAACTTCCATTTGTAAACAAATATTGATTCATGTTAAATTTTTTTACCATTTTGGGGGTAAAACAACTGCCTTTTACATGTTCAAATAAAAATTAACAAATTTGTCCTCATTTCATTTCAGAAGAATGAACTACTTGACCTATGAGTTTAAACCACCTTAAAATTCACACAAGCTGATCATATGGCTTATGACATCATAATGAATTTCGATTTTGATAACGTAGGTCTCTTTAGTGTACGTCGTTGTCCTTATTGTATGTACAAAAAATATGAAGAAAATATTTTATATCAATATCAGAATCCATGGGATGGCTTATCTTCTAGAAAAGAAAAACTTACATCATATTGTGTTCAATGTTACTGGGATATGTACTGTTATATAAATGACAATCTAGGCTGTAAAGAGTTTTTTCAAAAGAATGGAAATGTTTTAGTATCAGATATTGAAGGAGTGTTAACAAATCATCGTTGGAAATTTATCATGCATCCGAGATTGCAACTGATTTTCGGCAAACTTCTGCTGTGTCTTTTAAATTTGAACATATGTAAAACAGAAAACTCTATAATCCTTCAAAAAAGTAGTGGATCATCAGCTTCTTCATCAGTTGTCTCAGTAGCTGATAAATCAACAAACTGCTCATTCACAGCAAACGAAGTAAGAAGTTTACTTCAAAATGTATTATCAGCTCTCTCTGAATATGATATTTGTATAGTATTCAACAACTATCTTGAACAAATGTATGCAATGAAATCAGAAATAACAGAAGAAGTCTTTTGTTTTTTAGTTGCACAGATTGAAAAATTGGTTGATGGGGAAAAAATCAAATTGAAACTTATATCCTGGAAAATACTGCATAGTCTTTTTAACCTTTATCATCAGGAATCACCAAATTATCCAGATCATACTAAAATATTGCGGACTAATTTGTTAGCCGACATTCTCATTAAGTTTTCAACAAACCAGATAGATGAAGCTTTCTATCTTTATCTTGAAAAATCATGTGTTTCAGATCCCAATATCATGTTAGAACTTGTGAAGACTTTTCTTGATATAAGCATTAATCCTAAAATTTCAAAACACAAAAAATCGATCATTGAAGGCAAAATAAAACCAATTTTCATTTCCCATGATAAATGTAAAACAGCTTTGCCACCAACTACTGAATTAACTGATTCCACTGAGAAAAAAATGGACCATAAGAGAATAATTGATATTTGTATTAGTGTTGTTAAAACTGAAAGTAAATTTGACATTAACATCCCAAAGTATGAAAACATTTTTTGGACTGAAAAAAAGGCAATAGAAATCGAAGTTGAAATGATAAAGAGGTCACAAGAAACTGAAACTTTAGTTCTTCTCATGCTTTTACTCATCACAATAACCTCTACTGGACATCACAAGTCAGCCAAACTGAAGAAATATCTGTCTCTCAAATATGAATATGCTACGGCAAGTCTGTACCTCCTATGGTGTTCAGGAGATATTGAAGTTCATCCTGGACCATCTCTGAACAAAAAGACACTTGCTAATGATTCAGCTATACAGAGAAGATGGATTCAAAATATAAGTCCCAAGATCCTCGTTTTATTACGAGAACATGAACAGTCAAAATCCAACCCAACAAAAAAAGTAAGACATGAAAGGGAGAACAGAGAGTATTTCAAAGCTTTGTTAAAAAAATGTGAAGAAGAAAAAGTGAATGTACCAAAGATGTACCTAGCTGAAACAAGTGAAACTGCGAGCTACTGCTCACTGATGATACCCCCGCCGCAAGTGGATAATATTAATAGTGTAAAAATATGCAAGTGTTCGGTAAACAGGAAGTTGTCGAGTGATGAATCTGAAAATGCATCACACGGTATAGCTGACTTATAAAAATCCTGAAACCAAATTTCAGAAATCCTTGTATTGTAGTTCCTGAGAAAAATGTGACGAAAATTTTTTACTTGGTTATCATGTGTAAAATCATACAAGTGTTCGGTAAACAGGAAGTTGTCGAGTGATGAATCTGAAAACGCATCACACGGTATAGCTGACTTATATAAATCCTGAAACCAAATTTCAGAAATCCTTGTATTGTAGTTCCTGAGAAAAATGTGACGAAAATTTTCAACTTGGCTATCATGTGTAAAATCATACAAGTGTTCGGTAAACAGGAAGTTGTCAAGTGATGAATCTGAAAACGCATCACACGGTATAGCTGACTTATATAAATCCTGAAACCAAATTTCAGAAATCCTTGTATTGTAGTTCCTGAGAAAAATGTGACGAAAATTTTCAACTTGGCTATCATGTGTAAAATCAGACAAGTGTTCGGTAAACAGGAAGTTGTCAAGTGATGAATCTGAAAACGCATCACACGGTATGGCTGACATATATAAATGTTGATACCAAATTACAGAAAGGGTGGATGTGTAGTTCCTGAGAAAAATGTGACGAAAGTTTCATGGGACGGACTGACTGACGGACTGACGGACTGACGGACTGATGGACGGACGGACGGACGGACTGACAGACAGAGGTAAAACAGTATACCCCCCCTTTTTTAAAGCGGGGGTATAATAAATGCTTGGGAAACCATGAAATATAAGCTTTTACATAAATTATTTGTATATCGATGTGAATTTGAGACAATTATAACATCACTCAAAGATTTTCTTACTTATGGAGGCAGAAACAGTGATCTCACTAATATCAATGTAAGTTTAATAACTGATCTGAAAACAAATGAAATTGCAACAGACCTTGGGAAAGATCAGAGGCCCACAAAGCAATCCCAACTGATAGTATACATCATACGGTTTATTGCTGGTATTTCAATCAAATGTGCACATGGAAAGAACACTGATGCAAAATGCGATGGACTTTGGGACCAACCTTTAGAAAACTGGCCAACAGATATCATACTTTTTGATCCAAACAACAGAGGGAAATATAGTAAGAAATCTCCTGGAAAACTCACATCTGATCAAGAACTGGTTGATATTCTAACAGATCTCCCTCAGGTTACCATCCCTCAGAAATACACTGAAATAGTGGATGCCTATAAGCTCATGAGGAAAAGCCATACCAAGCAGCACAAATTAGAACTTTGTAGTACTTTTAAAAGGATTGTAAGCTTAGAAAAACTTGATTTTGCACTCAAAAATCTCAGTGAGACTAGAATATTAACATATGAAATACATGAAATTCTTACAAAATGGTGGACAACTGGAGCTGTTGAAACTGGAGATGACCAAACACAGTCACTAAAAAATATGGATGATGCTAAGAAAAAAGAACGACCACATATCTCAATAAATATAAGCACAAAATCTATAACTCTTACTGTAGAACCAAGTAGTCCAAATAGTTCACAAGTAAGTTATGACTTTCCATTCAAAGATGAACTTGTTCCTCTTACGACCATGGCTACTTCTGTTAGTCAAACTACAATACAAAAACCCTTAAGTGATTCTTACCAAAAGGTCACTGCAAAGACATACTTGACAGTTTCACCAAAACCAGATGCAGACAATCAAACTACTAGTAATTCAATCACCATTCCCACAGAGGCAATGGCAGTTTTGAATAAATATTTTCCTTGCGAACTTTATCCCAACAGCCAGGCAATATTGGAAAGCCCCACATTATGTTCTCTTAATCAATCATGTATCAATTCAGATGACATCAGTAGTGCCACAAAAGACTCTCATAATCTTGATTTTAACAAGCAAGTCTCCCCAACAAGTGATATGGGTTCATCTGATTCAAAATCTTCAGTCAATTCAGAGTCTAGAAATGACAAAGTGGACCAAAACATCATTTCAAATGGAAGTCAAGTGTTATTGATTAATTCAGACTACAGTTCAGATAGCAGTTGCAATTATCTTTCAACTAACATGAAGGTAGGAATTGTTTGAATATGGTATGTATAGCTAACTGCTTTTAGTTCTCAAATTCTTTAAAGTTTTGAGATTATTTGCTTTATGCATACATAATATAAGTATTTCATTCTTTTTGATTTTGATTTTTTTCCTTTTTTGAAGAATATTTATGTTTAAGGATTAATATTGATAAAATAAAATACTGATATGTAAAGATTATCGGGATTTCTACACATTGATATCGTAAAATATCAGCCGCGACCCACATTATGAAACTTTTTGACGAGTGATCGTAGCGAACGAGCTAAAAAGTTTCACATTGTGTCGAGCGGTTGATATTTAACGAAATCTATACGAAGAAAACCTGATTATCTTTTTATCGTTCTATTACTGGTCTTTTCTTTCTCCCTAAGACAGTTTTACGCTTGACGAAAAAGCAAGCTTGATAACGTCTCCTCTAGTATTGTGACTTCGCTGATAACTTCTCCTCTCACATTGTGACATCGCTGATAATGCCTGGTCTCGTTTTGTCTTGATACGAGAATTACGGAGCGACAGAGCAGGGTGATATTGGCGTAGGGAAGGACAATAAATATTAATATTTAGTTCTATTTTGACTTTTAAAAGAAGATTTCATTCAAAGAAATATTTTGTTATTCTTAATTATTTGATACCTTTTTGTCAATATGACAGAAATAAAATGTTAACCTTTTACAAAATCCAATAACAAACTTATTACAATTATCAGAAAAGAAAATGCACAGAAGAGGAGAAAAAGGAGATGAACAAAAGAAGAAAAACTTCTCCAAAGCAAGACAAAGAGGTACATACCATTTTTAAATAAAAAACTTAAGTTAATTTTTTTTGTACAAGTATACAACAGACAAACAATTGATAGAAGTAATTTGTTTTATACTGCAACTATGGATTTCCAAAATATAGTGACAGAGCTATATTTTGTGCAATGTCAATTTCATCATGGATCACTTTTTCTACCATCAGTCTTATTGCCAGATTTACTAAGGGATGATAATAAGTTTAAAATTAAATTTTCAATTTAAATAGCTATCAATGTATTAATTTAAGTTGCAGTATAAAAACAATATTAGGTCAATGTCAGAAAAATATAAACTTTTTTGTAATCAGCACAAAACTGGGAATTGGATCAGTAGAACCTCGCCCTTCCCCAGTTTCTCAGCCTCATACAAAAAAATATTATATTTTTCTTACATTGACCTTATATTGTATATAAATACAGATTTTGCATCAACCATACAAAAGAGGATACAAAAAAAGGACATTACAACTTACAACTTGACAATTAAAAATTTTACATTGGAAAACTGTTTAAAAGTTATCAGAAACAAAAATGAATAAAACACCTGGTGACTCTGTAGTACAGTAGAATCCCTAAGTTATATACTTACACATGCAGGTTAACAGCAAACACACAACTGAGCAATTTACAGATTTTGTAACAATTATACAGCCATGCATAGAAACAAGAAAATTACTCAATTGAGAAGCCTACTTTTCATCAAAACTATTTTTTACCAGAAACAGAGACATATAATACAATATTGTATTATATATGTCTCTGTCAGAAATCATCTTGTATTAAATATTACTAAAATAGAAATAAAAAGACAGGTTAATTTTAACTTTTTAAACAATATAATGAGTTTTCTGCTTACAGCAAACAGAGACCAACCACCAAAAGACATCTGTTGCAACGTCAACTATATTGGATAAAAACACGGATGTTTTTATGGAAGAGTTTAACATTGAACTAGATTCATTTGAATTGAATGATAGCTATTTATATGATGATAAAAACCAACATAACAGTGACAAAGCAGGAAGTCTAATAAAAGATTGTTCACAAATTTCATATGAGAATACAAATGCCAGTGCTAATTACAAAACAGAATTTAGTACTGAACTTGATAAATTTTTACAAGACATGATTAATGGTGATGGTAAAAAAATGTCACAAATGAACTCATATTTATCTGATGTGTAAACTTTCTTTTTGCTTCATTATAAATGCATACTTTCTTTTAGATTATTGATAATTTAATTGTCTTTCCCGGAATATATTTTATCTATTTCTTTCACTCCATAATTTTTGAGTCAATTTTAAGAATCAAATTTTGTCCTGAATTTTTAAAGGAGTAGGTTCAGTAAGACCCCTTTTTGGCCCCAAAATATAGCAGTCTTGCAAAAATGTGAAAATGTAATCTTTTAGCTATTTACAGGAAAGTAGAATGCTTCTGCTAAATAAATATGGGCTGTTTTTGACAATACAATGCACATATATCGGGTATAAGAATCATTAAGTCATGCTAAATTGAGAAATCTTCACAATTTGAGCATTTTAGTTAAATTTTAGACGGTTTCCGTCTTAATTGAAAGTGGCCGCATTCGTGTTCATTCATAATATTGAAATGTAATTTGTATTTGATGATAATACATAACATATATAAAGGTTGAGGATGAACACGGATGCGGCCACTTTCATTTTTGACAAAAACCATCTGAAAAGTGATGTTTTTGGGCATATTTGATGGATTTTTCATATTTAAGCTTGAATTGGAGCGTTTTTAATGACTAAATCAGTTAAAATCTTTCACATAAACTAATTGAATCAATTGAAATAGACACTTAAGTGTTTAAAAAGTGTCCAAAATCTTTCGTAAGATGAACCTGAAATTTAAGGCCAAAATCTGCCCTTACCGGACCTGCTCCTTTCTGTTCAACTTTATCACATTCCTTTTAAGAACATTTTTTTTCTTTTTAACTTCTTTTATCAGACTGTCATGTATACTGATAATCAAAAAAAGATTGTGATGCTTTTATTATTGATAGATAGCAATAAGATATAATCATATAAGTGTTGCTCTGTTATCTTTCACCCTTATTTTATATCTCTTAAAAATTTCAATGTATGAATATGATTTAAATACACTGTGTCTGTATATAATGTTAACATGATTGTGCAATTTAATTTGTATTAAAATTTTCAATACATGATAATTCAACATGATGCCATTGTCTAATTTGAACTTTTCTAATCTCATTCTATTGTCATTTAACTCTGTCCAAACATTAAACCAAATAATTTGAGAAAAAAAACCACAATTGTTCTTTTGTTCTCTGTCAGGTATAAAACAAAAAGATTTTATGAAGAAATATTGCTTGAAAATTAACATGTACAATTTCATACCAAAAATTTGGGAATAAAATTCTTTACAATCACTTGCAGAGTAATGATGAACATAAGACTTTACATCTTTTATCAAGATCAAAACTGCAGATCTGTTCACACAAAATAAATATTATGAACATGAGTCAAGATTGTTTTTTGTAACTAGTATTTCTTGAGAAAATGGTGCCAGACCATTAAATTGATTTGTAGACATTTTTCAAGTTGAAAAGATAACTTAGAATGTAAAGTTTCATTTACACTGGGATTTATTCATTATTTTTGTATATCATATATACTACCTTCAATAAGGCAATCCGATTTAGTAAGCTCCTGTATCCACCTGGTTCAAAATTTAATCAAAATTTTATATTTATCAACAATAATAATGTGGAGTAAACTCCAAAGACAGCAACCCCAGTACAAAAGTAATCAAAAGATACCATTGTGTCTACAGGGAAAATACAGTATTAAAATAGAAACAAGTATCCACACAATATGTCAAGATTTTTTTTGGCTGGAGTCTACAACAGTTGTGAATACTTTCTGCCTTTACCAAGTCAGCCTATCTGGACCATATGTTGTTTATTGCTGTTTGTCTCAAATGATTTAAAATAGATGTGGTATGAGTGCCAATGAGACAACTCTCCATCTAAGTAACAATGTATAACTATTCACTAATTATTGGTCAAAGTATGGTCTTCAACACAAAGCCTTGCCTTACATCCAACAGCAATAAATGGGCCAAACATAACTTATGTTTAACAATTTCGAACAAGAAAACCAAGGGTCTAATTTACTGTAAAAGCAGATATTTTCGTGGAGGATTTAATTTCGTTTATTTCTTGGAAAGAATATATCCACGAAATTAAAACCCCCACGAAAATTTAGCTTCCATATAAAACCACTTCCAGTTTAAGGAAACCATGAAATTAAATCCCCATGAAATCTTACAGAGAGACAAAACCACGAAATTTTAACCCCACGAAAATTAATGTTTCTACAGTATATAAAAAACATGAAACAATTAATAACAACATCAACAAACATCTACAACTGAACAACAGGCACCTGATTTAGGATAGGTGCATACAAATGCAGCAGGTTTTAATGTTTAACAGGCGCTAACCTTCACCTTAACATGAAACAGTAGTGATTTTTTCCCCTAAGAAGTGAAGTATTGGTCATTGGTGTTGTCCATTGTTCTGTCTTGTATATTTGGTAATTCTTGTTATCCATGTTATGCATTATAAACAAACAGTAAACTTTTGAAACTAAAAATTTAGGAATTCAAACTCCCATGAAATCCTAAAGTCATAACTGGTGTTATATTTAACATAATAAGGTAATTGATAATATTCTACTTGTTATGCTGTCCAGTCATCAAAGCCAATAATGAATCAAATACAGCAGCTGTCAAAATCAGCAAAAGAACATGATGTATCTTTGTTGAAGCAAACTGCTCAACAATTACTTCTTATAAAGACTTGCTTTTGTTGCTGAAAGGACCAAACAAGAGTGCATACACTGAAATGTCTCGCCTTCTTTACTAATTATTGATATTATGTTGATAGTCCTGAATATAAAGTTTTATTACATCTGTCACATAAACTTAACATTAACCAAGAAAACTAAACATTGACCAATAAAACAAGAAAATGAGGTCAAGGTCAGATGAACCATGCCAGGCAGGCATGTACAGCTAACAATTCTTCTATACAACAAATATAGTTGACCTATTTCATATAGTTTAAGAAAAACGGACCAAAACACAAAAATTTAACACTGAGCAATGCACAATGAAAATGAGGTCAAGGTCAGATGACACCTGCCAGCTAGACTTGTACACCTTACAATCGTTCCATACACCAAATATAGAAGACCTATTGCATACAGTATAAGAATATAGACCAAAACACAAAAACTTAACTAACCACTGAACCATGAAAATGAGGTCAAGGTCAGATGACATCTGCGAGTTGGACATGTATACCTTACAGTCCTTCCACACACCAAATATACAAAACATATTGCTTATAGTATCTGATATATGAACTTGACCACCAAAACTTAACCTTGTTCACTGATCCATGAAATGAGGTTGAGGTCAAGTGAAAACTGTCTAAAGAGCATGAGGACCTTGCAAGGTACACACATACCAAATATAGTTATCCTATTACTTATAATAAGAGAGAATTTAACATTACAAAAAACATTACTTTTTTTCAAGTAGTCACTGAACCATGAAAATGAGGTCAAGGACATTGGACATGTGACTGACGGAAACTTGGTAACATGAGGCATCAATATGGTACAAAGTATGAAGCATCCAAGTCTTCCACCTCCTAAAATAAAAAGCTTTTACAGTAAGAAGTTAGCTAACGCCCCGCCTGCCGCCCTAGCCGCCGGATCACTATCACTATGTCGAGCTTTCTGTGACAAAAGTCGCATGCTTGACAAAAATTGAGGCCTCAAAAGTAATCAACTACTAACAGTGTACATGTTTAATGAAATCCGTCAAAGTGAACTTCCAGTCCATATGAAGACAAAATTTTGAGGTACTTATTCAAATATATTTCAACTGTCTGATATATAAAATAAACAATTCACAAATGCTTCATGAAAACTGCTGAAAGCATTTTTGAGTTATTGTCTGAAAATTTGAAAATCTCCTTTTTTATACGACCACAAAAATAAAAAAATGTTTAGTCGTATATTGGTATAATGTTGTCATTGTTGTTGTCGTCCGGTGTTGTCCTCGTTATCAGCGTCATCCAAAGACAGATGGTTTCCAGATAATAACATCAGTATAAGTAAATAGAAATCAATAAAACTTTAGCTCAAGGTTTATATCCATTAAAGGAAGGTTGGGATTTAAATTTTGGGTTAAGTGTATGAATCTCTGAAATTATACCACAAGTTCCATATGACAAAGACATATAATAATTCCGTACATGAAAATCCTTCATTGAGTGACGTGCAACGATTTAATTATTTAAAATCGCAACTTTATGGAGAAGCTAGCCAGTGTATTTCGGGAATGCAAATGACTAATACAAACTATAATCAAGCAATACAAATTCTACACGAGAGATTTGGCCAACAACACAAAATAGTAAACGCATACATGCAAAATTTGCTAAATTTGCCTGCACCAACGCCCGGAATTAGGGGACTGAAATCGTTCAGTGACACAATAGAAAGTAATATACCTGAATTAGAAGGAATGGGTCGATATCAGGAATTGTACGGAAGCCTATTAATACCACTAATACTCAACAAGCTTCCATGTTTTGTCAGACAAAACATTACTCGAGAGCACGGTAATGATGATTGGGATATTTCAAGTTTACGCAAAGCAATAAAGAAAGAAATTTGTATCCAAGAGGCCGCTAACGCCAATCCTATTGAAACCGATATTATCCCCACCGCATCGTTCGTGACAGAAACTACAAATAAAAGATGGAAGTCAACAGGGTCTAAAGATAGTAACAACAATAGTTTCGTTAAGACTAAAAGGCCGTGTTTGTTTTGTCAAAACCCGCATCACCCAAATGAATGTACAAAGATCACCGATATAAACGCCCGCACCCAAATCGTAAAGGAAAAACGAGTTTGCTTTAACTGTTTCGGTAATCACAAGGTTTCAGAATGCAAGTCAAAATACAGTTGCCGAAATTGCAGTAAGAAACATCACAGTAGCATCTGCCGTAATAGTTTACTAAATGAAAACTCCACTTCAAATGAAAATAAAGCCGTAACAAAACCGGTCAACGAAGAACTACAAAGTACCACTGAAACAAAGAGCGCCGCTATGCATTCTGCAGTTACAGCACATACCGAAATTCTATTGAAAACCGCCGTAGCGCCCGTATGGTACCATGATGAAAGTGTTATGACTAACATTCTACTCGATGAAGGCGCCCAGAATTCATTTATTTCTCAAGAACTAGTAGAGAAACTCCATATCAAACCAACTGGTATAGTAAGCATGCAAATTTCTGCATTTGGCGGGAAAGAAGGTGATGTACGCAACCTGGAGAAAGCAACATTATCCATTGAGACCGAAAGAAAAGAAAGAATTCCAATGGAAGTAATTATTGTTCCAAAAATTGCCGCACCGATACATATGAAGAAACAGGTAAACATTAACAGCTTGCCCTATTTACGAGGATTACAACTTGCCCACCCAGTCACACAGGATGAAAATTTTTCCATTTCACTTCTCGTTGGAGCAGACTACTACTGGTCTTTAGTACAAGATGAAATTATTCGAGGTGACGCACCAACAGCTGTTAAAACTAAAATAGGCTATTTGCTATCAGGACCACTGAACACAGATATCAACACTCAACAATGGAACTCTACGATGATGAATGTCTTAGTTGCTCACAAACCCGAGGAGTGCGATTTACAGAAATTTTGGGAAATTGAGTCGAGCGGATTAGAGGCGGATTCTGATGAAAACACAAAAAATGTACAAAACCTAATGCTTGAGTACCAAAACTCTAGCATAACATTTAAGGAAAATAAATATGTCGCAAAACTACCATGGAAACAAGATCATCCCGAGTTACCCACTAATGAATATATAGCAAGAAGGAGGACCCAGAATGTTATAGATAGGTTGGCTAAAGATCCGGATATGTTAAATCTATACGACAAGATTATCAAAGAACAGGAGATGAAAGACTTCATAGAAAAGGTACCCATTACAGAAATAGATCGCGAGCATGGAAGAATCCACTACATACCACACCATCCCGTTAAGAAAGATTCAAACACGACCCCTATTAGGATTGTATATGACTGCAGTTGCCATGGAAATCCAGATTTACCCAGCCTTAATGACTGCCTATCTTCAGCACCACCTATTTTGAATAAATTGACAACCATTCTTACAAGATTTAGATTAGGAAAATATGGCATCACAACGGACATAGAAAAAGCATTTTTACAAGTAAGACTTGATAATGATGACCGAGACGCCACACGTTTCTTTTGGTTGTCCGATTCAACTGACCCAACAAGTGAGTTGATTATGTACAGATTCAAAGTTGTTCTTTTTGGAGCAACGTGTTCGCCGTTTATTTTAAACGCAACATTACTGAAACATTTATCCATGAATCAGAGCAAAGTAGCAACAATTCTACAAGAAGATCTATATGTTGACAATGTACTATCTAGCATGAACTCAGAAGAAGCCGCAATTAAATACTTCAATGAATCCAGAGAACTGCTAAAACAGGGAGGCTTCAATTTACGGTCATGGATGTCCAACAGCGACAAACTCAGAGATTTTGCTCTATCGGAAAAAGTACTGGATTCAGACAAGGAGACAAAAATATTGGGAATGCGCTGGGATGCAGAATCAGATACACTCAGCTTTGCCGAAACAAAACAACTAAAGATGGACACACAGTTGACAAAACGTGAACTTTGAGACAGTCTTCCGCTATATATGACCCGTTAGGACTACTCGGACCGATAACAATTAGAGCAAAAACACTTATTCAAGAACTTTGGAAAAAAGGATATGCATGGGACGAGACACTACCAAAAGAAATTGAAAACGAATGGACCGATGTGAAGAATGACATCTTACAGATAACTACGAAACTTAAAATACAGAGATACTATTTTGCAAACCATGACGAGGAAACCAGCGACTCTACTCTACACATTTTTGTTGATGCAAGTCAGAAAGCATACAGAGCTTCAGTTTACTTGAGTAAAGGCACAGAGTCAACACTTGTTATCGCAAAGAACCGTGTTGCACGGTTAAAATTAATAACTCTACCAAAATTAGAATTAATGGCTGCAGTGATCGGAGCACGACTCTCAAAAGATGTAATAAAAAACTTAGGAATTAAAAGGGCAGTATTTTGGAGCAATAGCCAAATAGTTCTACATTGGCTCACCTCATCGAAATCGTTAAACAAGTTTGTAAAAAATCGTGTTAGTGAAATTAAAGAACTAAGTGAAACTCATGAATGGAAATATGTACCCACAGAAATGAACCCAGCTGACTTACAAACACGTGGATTGACTGCATCGCAATTTGAAGATTCGACATTATGGATGAATGGACCCCAGTGGTTAACGGACGAGTGTAAATGACCTACGTGGACAGGACATGTGGAAATAAGCACTCAGCTATATAATATCACCGGACCAAAGACACACAGAAGTGACGATAAAATACCAAGTGATCCGCAGCGAATATCACAAATCATAGACATGAACAGGTATTCTGATCTAAATAGACTTTTAACTGTAACTGGATACGTCCTGAAATTCGTTAAGAACTGCCAGAAAAAACGTCCATATCGACTACGGAGTTCACAAGGTGACAGGAACCTAAGAACAAGTCTAACAAAAGAGGAAATTTCATTAGCTATGAATTTATGGATCAAAGATACACAGCAAGACAGGTTCTTGAAAGAGCTAGAACATATTTCGTTAAACCCGAAAGTTAAATCACTACCGCTTGTACAACAGTTACGTTTATATTTGGATGAAAATGGAATCATACGATGTAAAGGCAGAATACAAAATTCATCTATAGAAGAAAACGCGAAGTTTCCTATTTTACTACCAAAGAACCACAAACTTACAGATTTTGTCATTATGGACGCACATCTAAGAAATCTACATACAGGAGTCGGTCAGGCAATAACACATATAAGGCAATCTTACTGGATACCAGCAATTCGACAATGTGTGAACAGTGTCTTACGTAAATGCATACAGTGCCAAAAAATAATTGGTAAACCGTATAACAGCCCGGAACCACCACCACTACCAAAGGATCGAGTAAAAGACACCATACCATTTTGCACAACTGGGATAGATTTTGCCGGACCTCTACACATCAAGGATACATCAACACAACCGCGTAAGGTATATATATGTTTATTCACATGTGCATGTATACGAGCTATACATTTGGAACTTGTACCTGATTTGTCATTGAACACTTTTATCCTAGCATTTAGACGTTTTATCAGTCGAAAAGGAACGCCACAAACTATTTATTCTGATAACGCGCCTACATTTGTAGCCGCATCAAATGCACTTCAAAGTCAGCTGAATTTACATATCAACTGGAAATTCATTCCGAAAGGAGCGCCGTGGTATGGCGGATGGTGGGAACGTCTAATTGGCTTAACAAAAATGACATTAAAGAAAGTATTTGGTAAAGCACTCGTCAGCGAACAATCTTTGACAACAATACTCACTGAGATTGAAACTATTATAAACAATCGCCCACTTACATATATATCTTCAGATATAAGAGATCCCGAACCCTTGACGCCATCTCATCTTTTACACGGGAGGATTATTATGACCACAGAGATGCACAACGACAAACACAACGCGAATATTCAAGAACTTGATACGATCACAGCAAACAAACTATTTGAGAGAAAAGGACTCTTATTAGACCATTTCGCAAAACGCTGGTCTAATGAATATCTTACCAGATTACGTGAATATCATCGAGCCTCTGGAAAACATACTGGACAAGTAAACATCGGTGATGTAGTTCAACTAGGAAGTGAATCGCCACGACTTTTATGGAGATTAGGAACAATAGAAGACGTCATCAAAGGAGGAGATGGACTTATTCGAGCAGCAAAAGTACGGACTTCTAGAGGACTAGTTACCACACGACCAATTGTGAAGTTATATCCATTAGAACTATAGTAACTGTTATAGGATTTTGTGAAGGACAGTTAACGTAAAGTGGAATTTCAAAAAACTTTCAATGTGATCCATTTATAGAACTTTAAAGTTTTGATTATTTATCATTTAAAATAATTTTATTTCTTATGCATTTTGAGGCCCCCAGAATGTCGTGAATATAGGCCAAGAGACTTTAGCACTTGATCTTATGTAATTGTTTCCCGTACTTTCGCGCACACTATTGTTAATGTAACGTAACGTTATTGTTACGTATCTTATCTTACGATCATAAAGCATCTGAACTAGCAAGACGTTATTTTCTTCCACAACAAAAGTAAATAACCCTCAAGATAGTTAGGATTGACTTTGGAGGGTTATGGCTCAAACTGTTTAGTAATTAGGAGCTAAAAAAGGGGCAATTCGCAACAGCATATCGTATTGTATAAAAGAAAAAATTTAATATACATTCAAATCATATAACCAATTTGAAGTTCTTTGACTACAGTTATTCTGTGTCAAAAACCTATTATGGGTCAAAAATTTAGTTACAATCCAAATTAAGACCTGTATCAAGGGTGAATATTGTGTCCATTTTGGACATTTGCGGTCATATCCAATTGCACTCAGCGAAGCAATTTATTTAATGAATAAAACCTAAATAACTCAGAAACATGAATTCTTAAATTTAAACAAGAGTGCAAACACCGAAATGTCTTGCCTTCTTTACTAATCATTGATATTATGTTCATTGTCCTGAACCATGCCAGGCAGACATCTACAACTAACAATTTTTCCATACAACAAATCTAGTTGACCTATTGCTTATCGTTTAAGAAAAACAGACCAAACACAAAAAAACTCTGAGCAAAGAGGTCAAGATCAAATAAAACCTGCACAACTGATATATAGATTACAAAATATTTCCATGCATCAAATATAGTTGACTTATTGCATAATAGTATCAGAAAAAAAGACCAAAACTCAAAAATTTAACTTTGACCACTGAACCATAAAAATGAGGTCAAGGTCAGATCACACCTGCAAGCTAGACATGTACATCTTCAATCATTCAATACACCAAATATAGTAGACCTATTGCATACAGTATAAGAATCAAATGCTTCACTGAGTGCAGCCTGTTACGACTGCAGAGGTTGAACCCTGAACAGTTGGGGCAAATTTGAATACAATATTCAAGCTTGATACTATCTGAATTTGGATTGTGATTAAATTTTTGACATAATATAGGTTTCTGACTCAAAACATGTGTCCAGTTCTTACAAATATATTGCGCAATACTGTGCAATTAAAGATTTCTTCTTGAAACTTTTCAAATATTTGAAAGTTTTTTGAAAAAAAGATTTGAATCCCTTAAAAAAATTGGACCCCACCAACTTTTTTTTTAATCCCCCTTGGAGCAATTACCCCTACATTCGATCCAAGCCTTTCCTGTGTAGCATAATTTCAGAGAGATCCATACACTTAAACACAAGTTATTGTCTGGAAACTAAAAAAATGAATCTTTTAATTTGGCCCTTTTTTGGCCCCTAATTTTTACATAAATGGGAAAATTATCCCCTAACTCCATGTCAACCTTCCTTTAATTTGTGATATATAACTTTGTGGTACAGTGTCAGAGAGATCCATACACTCACATACAAGTTATTGTCCAGAAACTACAAAAAAGCTTGTTTTTGGCCCTTCTTTCCTAAACTGTTGACACCATAGCCCCCAAAATGAATCCAAACCTTCTACTTGTGGTATTAAACATTGTGGTACAATGTCAGAGCAATTGAAATACTTATACACAAGTAATTATCCAGAAAGCAGAAAAATGCATGTTTTGGGCCCCTTTTGGGCCCCTAATTTTTAAACAGTTTGGACCATCATCCCCAAAATCGATCCTTTTGTGGTATTGAACATTCTTATTAAATTTTATAGAGATCCATTCACTTAAACTAAAGTTATTGTTTGGAAACCAAATGTGTCTTCGGACAATGACAACCACGCAAACGACATCATACCATTATACAATCCCCAAATGTTTTTGGCGGTCATATAAAAACAGACCAAAACACAAAAACTTAACTATAATCACTGAACCATGAAAATGAGGCCAAGGACAGATGACCCCTTCCAGTTGGACATGAACACCTTACAGTCCTTCCATACACCAAATATGCTAGACCTATTCCAAATAGTATCTGAGATATGGACTTGACCAACAAAACTTAACTAAATGAGGTCAGGGTCAAGTGAAAACTGTCTGACGGGCATGAGGACCTTGCAAGGTACGCACATACCAAATATAGTTATCCTTTTATTTATAATAAGAGAGAAATTTACGTTACAAAAATATCTTTTTTTTAAGTAGTCACTGAACCATGAAAATGAGGTCAAGGAAATTGGACATGTGACTGAAGGAAACTTTGTAAAGTATGAAGCATCCAGGTCTCCCAACTTCTAAAATATAAAGCTTTTAAGAAGTAAGCTAACACACTGCCGGGTCACTATCCCTATTGTCCAGGTTTCTGCGACAGAAGTTGCAGGCTCAACAAAAAATGGAAAGGGTGCTTACCTCAATGAATATAAACAATTCACCAAAGTTTCTTGAAAACTGCTGAAACAATTTTTCCAAAAACTGGAAAATCCCCCTTTTTTAATGAAAACCCCATAACTCGAAAACGTCAAATCTTAAATATATAAAAACTAAAGGGAGCTCAAGTCAAAAGATATAAACAATTCATCAAAGTTTCATGCAAATTGATTAAAGTGTTTTTGAGTTATTGTCTGACATGTTGACGACGGATGACAATGGTATACCACAATACGTCTTTTGTCATTTGTATCATTTCGCATTATAAGAAATTAATACTCAGTGAATGTGAATTAAAATCTGTCATCACAACAGTGACAAAAGATTATGCTAGGGCAAACAATGAAATTTTCATGACAAAAAAAAAGGTCTATCCCTGAACAGTTGGGGCAAAAAGGGACACAATATTAGCACTTGATACAGGTCTGAATTTGGATTGTAATTAAATATATGACAAATAACAGGTTTCTGACACAGAATAACTGTAGTCAAAGTACTTAGAATTGGTTATATTTTTTGCATTTATATTCAATTTTATGCTTTTGGGCAATTTACTATGCTGTTGTGAATTGACCTCCCCCCTCCCCTTTTTTTTGGTGCAAAAAAATAAATAAAATATTTTGAAGAAATTTTCTTTTAAATTTCTGAAATCTAAAATGAGAAAAAATTGTCCCCTCCCACAATTTCTGATTAAACCCTCCCCAACCATGGATTCATGGATTACTATTTACTAAGACTAAAGTTATTGTCCGGAAACCAACTGTCCTCATGCGACGATGATAACCTGATACCAATATAAGACTGAAATTTTTTTTTGCGGTTGTACAAATCCCACATCTAGTCTTATATAGTTTATTATTCTGTAATTAAACCAGTGTCATCATTCATTTCACTTTTTATTTACCATGATTTTGCTAATGAGAGGAAAAGGACAAAAACATACTTCCTTTCAAAAGCAGCGTTAAAGTTATTTTGAACAATTTATCATTCGGACGAATGGTGTTGCTGAAGGTATGTTTTTTGCGTCAGCAACATCATGAGATCTGATACTGATGCATAAATGTGATCTCTTCTATTTCCAAAATATAGAGGGGAATAGGACCTTTATGGGGACTCCGGTATTGGGTGTTTTTAAGCTCAGGATTTCAGGATTTACCCATTCGAGATTCCGGGAATTCTTTTTTCGAATTTCAGGATGTCGGAATTTATATTTATTTAAATTTGGGACCTCGGGATTTCGTGTTTTTAAGCCCGGGATTTTGGGATCAGGATCCCTCCTACCCCCCTCAAAATACATAAATGTGATCTCTTCTATTTCCAAAATATAAAGTAGGTGAATATAGTTGTTAATCTTAAAAATATAATTGTGGGTTTCAAATGTCCAATTGCATTTTTTATTTCAAATAGTGCGCCTTCACAGAAAACTTGTACTATGACGTCAGATTCAATGGTTTGAAGGAAGACAACTCTTTTCTTCAAAAACAAACAAGAAAAAACAGAAAACTACTCAGAACTTTTTTGAAAGGTCAATTATATATAGTGACATATACTTTTTTTGCTTTATTTTAAGTGTACACATTGCACTTTCCTTTTTGAAATTTTTATGAAGAAATCATTGGTAGATATTTTTTAATACTGGAAACTTATTTCATTCTAACGTTTTATTTTTGGCGGGAATGAAAAAAATCATATTTTTTAAGATAAAAAAATAAGAATCTTAAATTCTTGAACCTGTATTTGACAGACCCAAATCTACTGTTTAACATGAAAGAAGAATTATGCCTGTAGGTTAGATATAAATTGGATTTTTGAGGGTTTAAATAACAAGCAAATATCATTTTAATATAAGGGAAAATATGAAACTGAGGTTGCTATAGTGACAAAACTGAGTCAGTACGTGACTCCCATTTTTTTTAATTTTTTTTTTGTTCCTAAAATAACAAATACCTTCATAAAAAAATTTAAGGAAAAATCACTGATAGAACTGAATAGGCTGTTTGGTCTTTAAGAAAGATAAAATTCCCCTGAAAAGCCATTAGAAAGTACCGAAAGAAACAATACATACCATAAGCAGTTTCATGTTGATCCAAATAATTAACCTCTAAGTAAACTAAATAACTTCATCAATAATAATTGATTCATATACTTGATTTTACCTGTCTCTTCATCTTAGAATTAATAAAGACATTTAGTTCATTATCAAGGTAATGCATATTGAAGCAACTTATTTAAGTCAATCACATTCCTTCTAGTAACATATATTGTACATGTATGTAAATGAATTGACGATTCACCTGTTTCATTGCTTATGATACTATATATTATTAAGATGAAAATTGAAATAATCAATCAGGTCAACACATTAAAATCAAAGGTATGTGTGAAATTTAATACAGTATTGAATATTTTCAACCACTATTGATAAATTTAGATTTATTGATTGATTGATTGGCATTTAGTGTCACTTTCAGCACTATTGGCTATTTCATGGCTATCATTCTTTATTGGTGAAGGAAGCAGGAGAGTCTAAATAGAACCATCTAGTACCTTTGGCAGGAACACTGACAATCCAAGTCAATTAAGATTGAAGTTGAAACTTGCCTGTCTCCTGCAGGATTCAAAATTACAACCTTAGTGTTGACAGACTAGTCGTGCTAGTGAAACAGTAGTTAAGACTACTAAGACCAATTGACCACAGAGGCTCTTAAACCTCTATAAAGATACTTTAGAATGATTATTGTTTGTTTAACATCCAGTGGCAACTATTAGATGGAAGCAGTTATTGATGTTTCTAATTAGTACATTCTTTTACTTTTGGTTAAGCTAAGCAGCACATGTTTCAGTCTTTCCTTTTAAAGTTTTCATACCAAGACTACATGCAAAAACGTCTACAGAACATGAAAACATATGAAATAAGGAGATGTGGTATGATCCACCAAAGTTCAAATACAGTGCTGAATTAGATTGATACTGAAAACACAAACCACAAGTACTGAAAGTTCAGAAATTATTGCATGCATTTATTATTGCGATTTTGCCATAATGACTGAAATGCCATTTTAATTTTTACGATTTTGAGTAAAAATCAGTTTAATTCATATACAATATTTCAAAATGCGAGTTTAAATTATTGGGTTTACAACTCTGTGGCATTTTACGCAATAATAAAAAACCTCACAATAATTTCTGAATTTACAGTAGTAGTATATAACATCTTAAACTTGTAAACTGAGCTAATATAATATGAATGACAGTAGATTTACTTTGTCATGCATGGTCATGTCTGAATTTTCAGAGAAATAAAAAATGTAGGTCACTATAACTTATTGTTCCGATTCTAAAGATTAAGAAGGACCCACTAAGGGGAACCACAACAATTATTTGCTTAGCCTAACAACAGTTATTTGAGTGACATATTGACACATGACAACACCAAAACAGATGCATCTTGAACTTATAACATTTAAGATGAAAAACAATCGATTACTTTAAATGAAATAGCATGTAAAAAATATATTAAAAGATGAAAAAATATCCTGAAGCAAATGAACGCATTTTATTTTCATAGAAAATGACACATAGATGATTTTGTAAATTTCAATTGATGACAAGGAAATTATTTTTGACATTCCTTTTTGATTTTATAAAATGAATTTGTAAATTATATCTAACAAAAGTTGAACATAAGGAAAAAAAACACTTTAAATAAACTAACCATATATGACATGAAATAATATGACTGCCATAATCAGCTTCTGCATACAAATAGGATGTTGATTGTGTTTAATAAGACTGGATGAAAATAAATATTACATTAATAAATCTAGAATTAGAAATTATTTAATGATTAATTATTTTAGTCCTAATGAACTTTACCTGAAGCATAGCTGTTCCAGATTTCCTGTAGTACAGGTCCATTTCTCTAGTGTCATGTTAATTCCATTTGACCCTATAAACAATTGCAAAATACAAAAAAAAGCATTTATAAGGTTTATCATATCATGCGTACAATGTATTCAAATTTCTTAATATTTAAAAGTTAGTTGATCCAGTATCTTACATGACGAAACCTACTATTTGCACTGATTCATACCCATGTACAAGTAAATAAAAACAAGACTGCACAAATTGAGATCTCTTGCCTAATTTTCTAATCATGATTGAATTTTATGTTGATTGATAGATGGTTGCTTAATGTCCAGTGGCAAATATTTCATGCATGTTCAGGACTATACAAATTTTATGTTGAAAGTTTTTTAACTGAGATGACCATAATACAAATGAGAGGTATTCATACATGTAGGTTAGTCAAAGGGGAATAATCTACAATTCAACAAACCTATTACATGTTCAATGTTATACATGTTATAGATGATCATATATAATGTATGGATACACACTAAATAAATCCAGACAAAATAAGCCAGATACATGTACATCTACCCCTGTATATTGTATAAGTATATTTATACAGAGTTTATAACTTACGATAATGTAAAAGATTAATCAAATAATAATAATAATAATATTACCAGTGACATGAGTGACTTAGTTTAATTAAATCCTAAAATATATCCTGTTTGAAAAAAGTTGAATAAATTTTTATTTACATTGTACATATATCATGACCTTTTATCCTGACATGTTCTATTTTTTCTTTGCTCATTGAAGCAGAAAATCTATTAAAAAACTTAATCTATCTGATTTGAAACACAGTCAAGTGATACATTTACAATATCAAAATATCTAAAAGAATCACGATTTGTACTCACTGTCATAGGAAAAAGTTTTAAATAGCTTTAACATCAAGAAAGAGTCAAGTGTCTCCAAATTTTATCATTAGTGAAAAAATACTTCATCCCTTAAATATTTAAGAAAGTAATTTTTGACTAAATCATGGTGAATTAACAATATTCTAACAAATTTAAAGTTTATTTTCTCATTGATTCATGACATTCATGACATTCAGATATCTAATAACTCCATAAATATAGATTTAACAAATAACATGAATAAGAGCACAAAGTCTGAAAGCATGGATAAATGTTAAAAGTAAAAGAAAATTTGATAATTTTCAAAAAATTATCAGTATCTACATATGCATAAACTAAAGCCAAAAAATGCATGAACAATGTATGTCAATTTGAAGATCCTCTCAACAAACATGTGCTTGGACTTTTTTTGCTGATGAGATTACCGTAAGAAATTAGCATTTAATAAAATCAAATTTAAATACCAACATAAATTTACCAAAAAAGAAAAGAGAGTTCAATGACCAAAAAATCAGTGCATTTAGATATTTCTTAAAATATTTTTCCAATTATCTATATTGTGTTAATAGGACAAATTGATAATGAACATGTAAAAATTACTTTGGTGCAACTCCCTAGATCTCATTCATTTGTCATTAATCATGTAACAATGATTACAATATGGTTAAATGAGTAAAAATACATTTTTAAAAAACTTGTAGTTTATGAGACACCTTTTCAATGTAAAATCATGTCACTTACATATGAAAATATATGGTCAAAACACTCATGTGTTACGGAAAATTTACATGTATCCAACATTACCAACAATATCTTAATTTACCGGTATACTTTTTAACAAATGAAGTATTTGTTTTTCTCTGACTGTTTATGACGTCTTTACACTAAATCCATTGGATGTTGGATGTGTACGGATTGATAGTTTAGTCTTAGATGCATGATTTTTTTATTAGTTGTTAGTGGCTTTGAACTAGCTTACAGATAACTGCCAGTACTGTCAGATCTGTTCCTAGTGTTTTATGTTGTCAGGATGTACAAGTACCCGGCCACATCCACTTGTATTTTTGTCCATCTGATGAGTTAAGCCTTTATCAACTGATTTTTATAGTTCGTTCTTATTTTGTACTGTTATACCACTGTCCCAGGTTAGGGGAGGGTTGGGATCCTGCTAACATGTTTAAACCCGCCACATTATTTATGTATGTGCCTGTCCCAAGTCAGGAGCCTGTAATTCAGTGGTTGTCGTTTGTTTATGTGTTACATATTTGTTTTTTCGTTCATTTTTTTATACAAATAAGGCTGTTAGTTGTTTTACATTGTCATATCGAGGCCTTTTATAGCTGACTATGAGGTATGGGCTTTGCTCATTGTTGAAGGCAGTACGTTGACCTATAGTTGTTAATGTCTGTGTCATTGTGGATAGTTGTCTCATTGGCAATCATACCACATCTTCTTTTTTATATTTAAAAGATTTTACATAATGCATGTAAAAAAAAACTACACATTAGCCTTTAATATATGCTTTGTTAATAGAGCATTCATATAAGGTTTATACTGTTTTGTCTAAAGCAAAATAGTATGTTGTAGCATCATACACATGATACATGCCCCTTTTGAACAGCTTCGTGCTCAATGGTTCAATCCAACAATCAAATAATTAGTTAGCCCTCAAATAAGCTATACTTTCTGAGACATGTGCAAAAAATCTTAATTTTGATCTTGAATAGTTTAGACTTTTCTGTTTATGTCCCTTTAAGTCATGCATTTACATGTATAACATTTAATTCTAATGATAAAATGAAACACTAATACTCCTACTCCCTTAGTCAAATTTGACCTTAATGAGTTTTTGATATTCTTTTTTTGTTGTTGTTTTCATGTAGTTCTTCAAACATTTATACTTACTTGAATTAGCTTTCAGAATGTTTGTGTTTGAGGGAAAATTTGTCTGTAATTACCATACTTATCATGCTTATAGAAACTAGAAAATCACCGTAAAAAATGTAAATTTGAAAAGTTTGTAAATTTTCAAATTTAGGGTTATTTATCGTGTTTTGTAAACCTACAATTAGAGCTCATATAGTTGGACCATACTACATCTGATGCATATTTGGCAAATTATGTCTCTTTGATAGTTTTCTACTAAAATTTCAGGGTTGGATGAGCAACCTTACAAACTTTACAGACAAAATCAAGATACATATTGGATTATTTAAATGAACAAACTTTCAACCTTAACAGGATTTTTCTTCAAAGTAAAAAGTGAAAATTTATAGCAACATATCATAATTAAAATACGTTTACTTCATATACATGTATTTGCTTGCAAATTTCAAAGAATTGTGAACTTCATTTAAAATTATAGCCAGACCTATTAATATTTGCTCTAGATGTTTACTGAATAATATATGTAGTCTGACAGTTGGTTAGAAGTAATACTTGTTATTTACTGGTACATGTAATTTAACTAATTTTTGAGGTAGAGTTATGTCCCTTAGTCTGCAAGATTGTTTTTTAAACTAAAACATAAGAAAATCTTATTTTTATTAAATACATGAAGGCTTTTTAATCATGTGTAAATAGCATTTAGTTGTCAAGTCCTTAATAGTTGTATTTAATAATTCATATCTAGAGTATAATATACATGTAATGACAATGAAAATCTCATCATGTCCATGTTTTTCCTTTCAAAGTCATATGAAACGAGTGACTGGTGAAAAATAATGTATATCCAATTCTTGAACTAATGCATGTATATATCATAAACTTAGTCCTCTGTGCACGATTTTATCATTTTTTACGCAAATATATTGTATAATCGTCAGGGTTCGACACTAACGGTAGTCCGGTAGTCCGGTGCCCTCCTAAAATCGAGGAGGACTACCAAAACATGGTTAATCAGTAGTCCTTAGTTTCAGGAACTTATCCACTGAATGGATTTCAACAGTGATGATAATGAAGATGACCTCTAGTACACAAACAAAGACATTGTATTGATGATCACTTCAACAAAATCTTATAAACTGCTTGAAGAATTAATGTAAAATTAAAACATTGACTAATTTTTCTTCTTTTTTTTTCAAAATAATTCTGAAATAAAAGGAATAAAAGGTCAATTATGCCTCCTCCTAACAAGGTCTTAGAAATTGTCTCAGATTGCAGGATTTTGCATCTCATTTTTCAAAATTTCCTTGGGGAAAAGTTCAGTTGGAATAAAATTTATTCACCACTGAATGTTATAAACTTTTATCTGAAAAAAAAACAATATATTTTAAAAACTCAAATGAACATTTGTGTGCTTTTGAGGTGCTCAGATGGCAGGAAATTGCATCTTATTTTGAAAAAATTTCTTGGGGGGGCATGCCCCCAAACCCCCCTAGCAAGTTCAGGGCGCGTTGCCGCCCTCAACGGTGATAGTAATGGACTACCAGGACTACCCAAAACATTTTCTTGGTAGTCCTGTGGACTACATGGCCTCTAATGTTAGTGTCTAACCCTGATCGTCAATTTTTTTTCTCTCTGTTTGTTATGATTTAACTTATAATATGGCTGCTCATTAAATGCTGTGTTTTGAAGACGAAGTTTACCGATTGTCACCTAATAGTAAACAATCAACAAAAAGCATGGGTATTGAGCACGTGTTTAATATGTATAATAAGATAATTGTTTATTTTAATTACAGATCCATGCGTATTGCGATCACCATATTTTTTACGAGGAGGGTCATGATAAGGTCACTATGCATACAGAAAATATGTCAGCAAATTGCTTCCTGGAAGCAAGCAATTAAAAATAATTAAATTTCTTCTAAATGTTGACAAATTAAAGATCTTTCCTCAGAAAAAGTATATGTAAGTAAGTTGTAAAATGAAAACTATCCATTTATAAAAAAGAAGATGTGGTATGATTGCCAATGAGACAACTGTCCACAAGAGACCAAAATGACACAGACATTAACAACAAGAGGTCACCGTACTGCCTTCAACAATGAGTAAAGCCCATACCGCATTGTCAGCTATAAAAGGCCTTGGTAAGACAATGTAAAACAATTCAAACAAGATAACTAACGGCCTTATTTATATAAAAAAATGAACGAAAAACAAATATGTAACACATAAACAAACGACAACCACTGAATTACAGGCTCCTGACTTGGGACAGGCACATACATAAATAATGTGGCGGGGTTAAACATGTTAGCGGGATCCCAACCCTCCCCCTAACCTGGGACAGTGGTATAACAGTACAACATAAGAACAAACTATAACAAGAGTGCACACGCTGAAATGTCTCACCTTCTTTACTAATCATTGATATTATGTTGATAGTCCTTACTATAAAGCTTTATTACAACTGTCACATAAATTTAACATTAACCAAGACAACTAAACATTGACCAATGAACCATATAAAAATTAGGTCAAGGTCAGATGGACAATGCAAGGCAGGCATGTACAGCTAACAATTCTTCCATAAAACAAATATAGTTGATCTATTGCTTATAGATTGAGAAAAACAGACCAAAACACAAAAACTTAACACTGAGCAATGAACCGTAAAAAAGAAGTCAAGGTCAAATAAAACCTGCACGGCTGACATTTAGATCATTAAATATTTCCATACATCAAATATAGTTGACCTATTGCATATAGAATAAGAAAACTCAAAAACTTAAATTTGACCACTGAACCATGAAAATGAGGTCAAGGTCAGATGACACCTGCCAGCTAGACATGTACACCTTACAATCATTCCATACACCAAATATAGTAGACCTATTGCATACAGTATAAGAAAAACAGACCAAAACACAAAAACTTAACTATAACCACTGAACCATGAAAATGAGGTCATGGTCAGATGACACCTGCCAGTTGGACATGTACACCTTACAGTCCTTCTATACACCGAATATACAAGACCTATTGCTTATAGTATCTGAGTTATGGACTTGACCACCAAAACTTAACCTTGTTCACTGATCCATGAAATGAGGTCGAGGTCAAGTGAAAACTGTCTAACGGGCATGAGGACCTTGCAAGGTACGCACATACCAAATATAGTTATCCTACTACTTATAATAAGAGAGAATTTAACATTACAAAATTTTTTTTTTCAAGTAGTCACTGAACCATGAAAATGGGGTCAAGGACATTGGACATGTGACTGACGGAAACTTTTTAACATGAGGCATCTATATACAAAGTATGAAGCATCCAGGTTTTCCAGCTTCTAAAATATAAAGCTTTTAAGAAGTGAGCTTACACCGCCGCCGCCACCTCACTATCCCTATGTCGAGCTTTCTACAACTAAAGTTGCAGGCTCGACAAAAATCAGATGAAAAAGGCTTAAACTCATCATTTTAGTTATAAAAAAAACATATGCATAATTCTTTTAAATTCATTTTGAGGTTTCATATGACTATAATAGAATCAATATATATAATAAAAGTGGGTAGGAAAAACCATTTTTTGCTATGGGTTTTGAGCAGTTACTTTTTTTTTTGAAAGTTCTTTAAATATAAAAGTGTGAACTCAAATTAATGAATATATACATGTAATTAAGCAAACCAGGAAAACATAACTGACTGCATGTGTATCAGTAATAATTTTAGAATGTAAATGGGTAGGTTAATTCTGTAAATTTATGTAAATTTGCATGGAATAATTTTTTATGGATTATCTTGGTTATTATTCTCCTTTCTAACTTAGTACATTGTACATTCATGTATGCTTTAAAGCAATCGATGATCAATAATTGGACTCAGTCACATTCAGATCAGCACTCAGATTTTGAAAAAGAGTGGGGGACTGGAGCTGCCAAATTTGCCAATGTTTGGAGTGGCACAAGTAAAAAGTCTTTATATAATTACATTAACCATGTTATTAAACCAGAAATATGTAGGACTCTAAAGTGTGATGGTACGTGTACTCTAAAGTGTGATGGTCACGCTGAAGTGCGTTGGTCTACGCTAAAGTACGATGGTGTATCATGCTAAAGTGCGATGGTTGTTTGCTTGCTAAAGTACGATGGTGTCTCATGCAAAAGTATGATGGTTGTTTGTTCGCTAAAGTCTGATGGTGTATCACGCTAAAGTGCGATGGTCCAAAGGGTAAGATTTAAAACATCAAGGTTTCAAAAGTCTTTTTGTAAAAGCTATTATGCTAAGTTATAACATATCTGATAGGCTTTACAATGAATTTACAGGCATGTTGGAAACGTGGGTCTACACGTAGTTAGTACGTATCAAAACGTGATAAGAACGTAGCACAAACCTAGTAAACCCTAGCTTTTAAAATAACAGGACATTTTTATTCAAAACGTAGCATTTTAAAACGGAATAAAACGTGTCAGTCTGACTGGGGCTTTAGGTATAATATATATGTGATAGGCTTTACAATTTACCGGTATGCTGAAGTGATTGTTTCTAAATTATTAAGTCTGACCAAGTAATAATTGCTATAAAGGTGTCAGACCACCAATTACTCCCTCCAATTTAGAACGTATGTAAAAGTAGTCCTACTTTGACACAAAATAGTGCTTTTGATGTCATTGTTTACTTAAACTAACCAACAAATTTGCAGAAATGAAACTTATGGTGAAAGGGAAATATATTTAGACCATTTTGAGCCAAAATTCACTTGTCTATGAGTTTGCATTAAAAATTCAGGATTAATGCGCTACATAGTACACTAATTTAAGATTTCCAGAAAACCGGGAGTTATTTTGGTAGTACCTGTCTTTTCAAAATCAGAAATTTGTTACAAGACTTTAAACATTGGTTGAAAATTGGCATGTAGGAAGGTGATACATGTACAATTCAGGATATACCTGGTTTACTTGAAGTTAAACTTAAGGTAAAATATTTAGAAAGCTGTGAAAATTGCAAAATTTGGTTGAACAGATAGGGATTTTTAATTGGTGGTCTGACACCTTTAAGGGAAATGCGGTGAAACCCCAAATTCAGAAAACAATTGATTTTTTTTACTTAACTGATCATATGAAGTGATATTAGTCACATTTCAATCTTTTTGGGGGTAAAAAGTCACATATTGCAAATTTAGAGCCTTAGACCTGAATTTGTGCTATTTTTAGCCTTTTCCACCCTGACAATATGCTTTCACATAAAAAAATGTCCCAAATTGTTATAAATGCACAGCAAGTTGTTTCTGTGGTATTAACATTAAAACATGGTTATTTTACCACCAAAAAAAGTTCTTGTCATCAAGATTTAATGAAATTATTTGATTTTTATCCCTTATATCATTGCGTCATAGCAGGTATTTGGCAGATAACATAGCCTGATGTAAACATTGCAAAAACTCACAAAAATCCCATTTATTATCTCAAATGAAAGTTTTATGCATTAAGTTGTATCAACTGATAGTAAATAAAAACAGTTAAATGACCATGACTGCACTTTTGATCATTTAATAGTCCCATTACTTACACCAGGTGTAAAAAAGGGGGGTCAATATTCCTTGACTCTTCAATACCTTGAATTTTTTACTTAACCCATTGTAAAAATTGTGGAAAGTCTTTTAAGAAGTAGAACAAACAAGAAAAAATCAACAAAACTGATCTTGATATTGAAAGTTTATGTTCCAGTAGTCCAAAATGAAATTTTCAAGTATTTTCTATCAAAGTCATACATTACAGTCAGTTTAAATAGAGCTGTGAAATTTGTAATATAAGTCACATTATGCTCAGATAGGATGTTTCTGACTTCAAATTGACTAAGGATTAAGAATAAAGCAAAGCAAAGATTTCTGAGCAACTTTTTTGGCTCTTTAGGTGTCAGACCACCAATTACTCCCTCCAATTTAGAACGTATGTAAAAGTAGTCCTACTTTGACACAAAATAGTGCTTTTGATGTCATTGTTTACTTAAACTAACCAACAAATTTGCAGAAATGAAACTTATGGTGAAAGGGAAATATATTTAGACCATTTTGAGCCAAAATTCACTTGTCTATGAGTTTGCATTAAAAATTCAGGATTAATGCGCTACATAGTACACTAATTTAAGATTTCCAGAAAACCGGGAGTTATTTTGGTAGTACCTGTCTTTTCAAAATCAGAAATTTGTTACAAGACTTTAAACATTGGTTGAAAATTGGCATGTAGGAAGGTGATACATGTACAATTCAGGATATACCTGGTTTACTTGAAGTTAAACTTAAGGTAAATTATTTAGAAAGCTGTGAAAATTGCAAAATTTGGTTGAACAGATAGGGATTTTTAATTGGTGGTCTGACACCTAAAGGTAATTTATGTTTTGCAAATATCTGTAAAACGAATTTTTAAACAATTCGGAGCATATAGAATATTTGGATAATTGGTGCAGATTGCCATTCACACTAATGTTACAACTTCCCTTACATTTGCAATTGTCATTGAAAATTAAAAATACAAAATTCGTTCATTGTCGGAATATGCAACATTTATTTGTATTTATGCTTTAATCTAAATGCGAGAGAAATGCAATGTTCGCCAAGCTTTCTCCTTTTTCCTAGCGAGTACAAATACATGTTTTATTTTCCTAAAATGTACAGTACTAACTAATGTTTTAGTAGACGATTTATAGTTCACGCATGAATACATGTATCTCTATTTTACTGATGTTACTTTACATTAAAATCGACAGCATTTTAACAGGGATCTCAAAGTAAACGGCCACATAAACAATAATTCGAATGTATCCGTTTGCCTCAAATAGAAGCAGGATAAGTATGCGAATACTGTTTTGTATCTATATAGTAAAATGGTCGACTGTAGGATACAATTCCTTCTTCCAGCACTCGAAAAAAAACAAACATTGTGATTTAGCTGACTAAGAACGGTCAAATTAAATCAATTACTCGAAAGTCATGGACATTTTGTGTAAAAAATGTTAATCAAATATTTCTAATCTATCTTCCGGCATGTTCATTTTTTGTTTGTATAAACATTGATAAACGACTGTTAACATCATTATCCAACTACGTTTCTAACGTCTACATTTTCGCGGACCATCAGACTTTAGAGTATGGAAGCATCGCACTTTAGCGTAGACCATCACACTTTAGCGTGACCATCGTACTTTAGCATCCCCATCGCACTTTAGAGTCCTACACATATATACATGTATATCTATACATGATAAGTACATCTGAACCAGTGACGACAGTTCTACAACATGTACATGATGTACAACAGATTTAATCCATCAGATCACCAGCAGTGATGGTGATGCAAGGCTGACAATACATTCTGTATATACCATTTGTTTAAAACATCAGCCCAACAATGTTACATCTGTAAATTTGCTATCACAATTATTTTGTTCTTGACCCTCGCTGGGATTCAAACTCATGCTACTGAGAAATCCTGGCAACAAATCGCCTTGCACTATACCCAACGTGCTAGACCCATCGATCACCAAGGCTCAGCCTACCACGTTGATTTTTTTTCCAAAAATGAAGGTAACAATAATAATTTGAGACCTCTGACGAACCACAACAAGGATATTTTGTCACTTTTGAGTTTTGACGAATCCAAAAATTCAAGGATTACTATACATTCTATACAAATCCTTGAAGAATCACCAATATAACGCTATCAGTAGCCAATAGTACCGTTTAAGGGAGCTACCATTTGATTTTTATTTTTTATGAAGATTGAAGAAGGGGGGGCTAGGATGAAAAAATTTGTCCTGCATTTTTTTTTAGCTGTAATCTCTGTCCTGCCTTTTAATTTTTCACTCTAATCGGTCCTGCCTTTTTTTTTTTTTTAGTTTATCCTGACTTTTTATTACCTAAATTGTCGTCCTGACTTTTTTTTTTGCAAGTGTCACATCCTGCCTTTATTTTTACTCAAACTCCGGTCCTGCCTATTTTTTTCAAATTTCATCCTAGCCCCCCCATAAAAATCAAATGGTAGCTCCCTAATGCCTAACAGTTAGGGAATTAGTACCCTCATAAGAACCAATTTCAGACATTTGGCAGATCACCAGTGATGACTGACCAGTGTAAAGTCACTAAACTCAAGACAGTAATCTCCCTTAGAATAGGACTTCACTTAAAACAGGTATCTCATTGGTGACATGGATCTGTGTAAGTTTACATTTGATGTGTAATTTACCTCTATTGACCGTTTCAGAATCTAAAGCATCATGGGTAATTTCATTGTTCGTACCCCAAAGTGAAAATAACGTTACGTCATTGGTTGAATTCCCATTGTTTATAACGTTTTAAACCAATCAAAACGCTTCGGTGTACGCTTTTGAAAATATTACCCAGGATGCATTAGATTCTGAAACGGCGAATTATCTGCACAGTTTCCTTCATAACAACAAATGAGCTCATATATTTTCAATCAAAGATTTTTTTGGGTTTATAATTCGAAACCGGAAGTATGGACGAAAGTTACCTCCATCCAAGAGATTGCTTTTGGAGGCTGGGGTGGATGAAATTGAAAAGCAATAAATGTATCTATTTTAATTTTATGTAAAGACTAAGAGTTTGATAAAGTTCACACACACAACATACAACAAGTATCATTAATAACCGTAATGTAACCATTTAAATAAATGAAAACAATGGTTTGTTAATTTTACAAGTCACAGTTTAAATTTCCCACCAGATTCGTTCAGACGTGTTTTTGTTTACGTTACCATGTAGATAACCTTTTAATTACTCAACCGAAACGAACAGGTAGCATGAACCAAACAACACTGAACATCAAAGAATTAAATGTGGAAATGTTATAATAAACAAAAACAAGTCAACAGTATTATATTCAAATAAATTGGAATTAATAAATTGAAGTTAACTTTGAGAAGAGGTAAGATATTAATAATAGCCATTTATATAATGTGTGAGGTTTCATATTGAAATGATACTTTATAAATGTCTTAAGCTCCTTTTCCTGTAAGGTGATTAATTTAAATAATGTCTTAGAGTGAGCACTGTAAACAATATACAGTTATCTTGTTGCAATGTTTTGATGCATGTAACATGTGTAAACTACAAAATGTAATCATTCTAATACACAAAATAGCATTTATGCCTACTGTTACTTTCAGATCTGTATCTGTATTTGCCACTTCTGTAATATGATGATTTTTAAAATATGAATTTAATATATAATGGAAGAAGATGCTTGAAGAATTGTAGGAAAACTAAGCCATACATGATTACTGTAATGCAACTGCCAGGATAAAGGATTAATTGTATGATTTAGATTACCTCCAAAAACAATATGTACATCTTCCTTTGTTAAACTACATAAATATAAAAGAAGGAAATGAACATGAACTAAATATATGCATGTATATATATATATTTGTGACTGTTTTGAATTAAGGAGATCAGGTATGAACACTGACACTAAGTCAAGTAAATAATTTGAGAATTAATACATATACATGTATAATGTAATTTTATTATTCTTTTATTCACAATATATATGTGGTTTTTAGCTTGATTCTGACCAATGCCTATATTCCAAATATATATGTATATGCCTCTATTGTTGTTGTTACCAATTATGTAAATCAATTGTATCTGATTTTATGCCCTTTATGGGCCCTGTAATTTGGGAAATAACAAATATTCTATTCTATTCTATGCTAGTTCTTTAACTAGTTCTTTAACATACATGTACATGACATACACGATGACATATGACTTCACATTCTTATTCCATTTTTAGTGTTATAAAAATGCTGATATTTACTTTTATCTAAATGTATAAATATAGATAAAAACATGAAGAATGAGAAAACATCTGTAAGGAACTTATATATGTTTAAAGTGGCGAGGAGTTGTCTCTGATGTTGTATCAAATGCATACATGTATACTCAAACATACTTTAATTTTTTTTTTCACAGGCCAAGAAAACTAAGCTGACATCATGCCAGGAACTTTCCCAGTGGCCAGTAAAATTCTACACAAATATGAACAAGATAGAGCTTACAGATTACACAGACAGAAAGTTAGTACCAGTATACATTAAAAAGATACAAATACATGTACATTCCACAATACTCTTTTTCATTAGATTTTTTATTTTAAGTACAAACTGAAACAAAATGTATTATCTTCAAAGAGACGAAAAACAATCAATTTAAGATTATGACACAATCCAAAAGATCCAAAAAAAGACAAAGGCAAATTAAAATTAGATTTCTATAAACATGATTAATCTTTGCTTTTTATGTGAAAATATTTACAATGTCCTCAAGATGGTTTATCATCTTTAATGACAAGTGTGTTGCAGTCCAATGCATATTCATCTGTTCATAATTTTGACAGGTCTTTTTCTAAGACCAAAAAAATACTCTGATAGTGTTGATTGAAACTCTTGAGTAAAGGGTGAGTTGAGAAGATGATAACACTTTTATTATCTTTTGAATGGCATCAAACTTTGTCACGACACTGCTTTTATAGCTACAATATGATTTGTGTTTTGCTCATTGTTGATAGACGTACTACTGTCTTCATCCTGGTCTTCTATCCTCTGATGAATAGTTGTCTCATTGGCAATCATAATCAATATTTATATACAAGGTAAAGACTCCAAGAATGTTTTAGTTTGTAAAGGTCACTGTTAATTTCTGTACTTATAATGACACTTTGACAGCTTTAATTAGTATTTTATAAACAGTAAAATGACTTGTTTACTGAAATAAACTTTACTTTATATAAGCTTTTCTATAGATACCATATAAAAATGAATTGAATTTTAATGTGTCTGTTTACAAATTTTTATACACATAGATGAATAAATCACACTGTTATCTTTTTGAATTCAAATAGTTTTCTTCTAAAGTCAAATTATGTTAGGCACAATGGTTTTAACAAACGACTTAAAACTGACAACTTATTTCATCTCAGTTCAAAAGTTTACAATTCATTAGATATTAAAATCCTTTTTGAGATAACATATATTTGAATACTAAATTCAATACTGTATGTATGTATCAGATTCCTTTACAAAATTAATTTGAACATGTATTCTGATTTCTGAATGATAAATTGAAATGAACATCAAAAGAATATATATCCTGTGTATAGATTTTAATTCGTCTGTATTGATAAACATTCCAAATAATTTCATGAAAAGCCATTTATTTGAGTGGTCAGTTTTAAAATGTTTACTGCAGGCGTTTTTAAATATAATTCATAGTATATACAAGTTTGTTAATATTGCCATTATAGATTGAAAATTTAACTGTAAATGACAAAAGGTAGCTTTTACAGTCATGTTACCTGAGGTTGAATTATTTAATGTAATACCTAGGAAAAAGAATATAACAAATTTAAATCTATTCACCTATCATTGAAATGTTCTACTTCAGAGAACATGGTCATTCCTTTTATTTTTATGGCTTCAGGTTAGCATAAAAAAGAAAAATGTTCAAAAGTTAAGAACATCTACACTTATTGGAATTTTCCAGTTCCACTTCTTAACTCTGTTTATATATTAAATCTAATTGAAATTCAAACTAATCTTTAGATTGTCAAGTTTTTTATTTGATCAACATCAGTTTAGCACATCTAGATGCAAATTCCAGTTCAACATCTTAGTTTTTTGTTGTTGAAAATAAGGTATTCTTTCTTTATCAAACTTAGGTTCCACTTTATCATATTTTTAATTACAATGTAAAAATGGCGGAGATTTCATACATGTACATGGCCAATATACCCTAGCTTTCAAGAGACTTTATAATGGTGGGTCATTTCACTTCATCAAAACTACCATGACTATACAATCAATGCTAAGTCTATGGTAAAAGTTTTGTAAAATATTCAAGTTTCAATTAGAATGTTTTTTGTTAAACATGCATGTATTCTTTGAATACAAAAAGTATCATAATCAAATTATCAATAAATTTCCAACAGACTCCACATTGAAATATTCTTAGGTATTAATATCATCAGTATGTAACAAATTACACTCTCCATGTAATAATTCATAGAGAAATTGATTTCTATATTTTTATGTATTTAATATTTGATAATGTTTACATAATAAGATGAGAACACAGGATAAATATTTAATTAATGTTATTTTATAATTATCATTTAGTCATAACACACCTTAAGGGGATATTAATTAAACAACCTCTTACAGTTTATTTATCTACTGTTCTCTATGCAACATTTGTTTCATTTGAAAATCTGCATGCTTTCTTTTCAAATTTTCATGCCAATTGCATTTAGTTTAAATGGAAACATCACAATTTTGTATCCCTGACATTGTTACATTGCTGCTTTAAATTGTTCTACTAAGAGTTAGTATTCATAGGTTTGTAAAAATAGCATGGATTTTGAGGTTAATTATTTCTGAACACGTGTTGCTCGGTAAACTCAATGTGCAACAGTAAAATCTACATTTTACGAAGGCCAAGCTTAAAATACAATACAGTAAACTCCCACATGTATTAATGAATTAGACAGCAACCATACAACACAAAAAACAAAAATAAGCAATTTATGGAACATGCCATAGTCACTTATAAGTATTTACTGTGTCATCTTTGGTTGAGTGTCATCCTTAAAGATTTTAGAGTGAGCAGTATACAAAGACTGGATTTTATGGTTAATTCTACAGCTAAAACAAAATAAATTAGGCAAAATGATAGCAGAAACAAATATTTTATTGAAGAATGTATGACTTGAGAAGCTATGAAATGACTAGTCACAATATTTTGGTAAACTTTTTTTTTGTCCTCTTTTGGAATACCTTATTTGTACTCTTTTTGATAACTTTAATATGTACTCTATTGGAATATTTTTTTGTACACTTTTGGAATACAAATTTTAACCCTTGGATAATAAGTCAGACTATACAGTGAACTTACATGGATTTAAAAATTTAATTTCTTCCCACTAGTTTGGAAACTTTTTAAATTTTAAATGGTTCAATCTCAATAGACCACAAAATGTACAAAAAGTTAATTACTTTCTTAAATAATGCATAGAATTTTATCTTTTTATGATTCTTGTTTCTCGCTTGGTGATTAATAAATAATATTTGCATTACTTATTAAATACCTTTGATACAGTTCAAAGTTTTCAGGAGATTTTTATTGACGAAAGGTGTAAATAATTTATTCGTTCCCCGATCATCCTTACAGCTTGAGTGTCAATGCAACGACTAACAAACAATATCAAGACATTTGATTTGTAAATCGATGGACATTTTGGATTTACTGACTTGTTTCCACTTCATATATAATCTCGTTTTAATATTCTGTTGAAGTGTTCCTCAAACAAGTTAGATAAATATGCCTTGATGCATTTTAAATATGTTACATTTATCAATGGAAATCAAAATTTGGCATAGTTAATTTGACATTATCATGGAAAACTTTCTGTATTGCATGTGTATAGGTTAAATTCAAATTATATAAGAAAATAGAACTTTTTAAGGGTAGGATTTAGGTTTTTTGTCGATTTAGAACGACTAATACTAAGCTGCCGATTGAAACAGGAAGATGGCAAAACGTGATCAGAGAAAACCGCTTTTGCAGTCTATGTAACAATCGACAAATAGATGACGAATATCATTTTATATTTGAATGCAATTTTTTCCATCAAAAACGCAAAGAGTTTTTAACTGAATATTTTACAAAACGGCAAAATTCAGTTAAATTCTCTGAACTTATGTCAAGTACAAGAAAACCAGTTCTGAAAAAGCTTTGTTCTTTTATAAAAAATATAAATACTAGTGTTTGTACTCCTGGCTTGTAACTTTTGTAACCTCTCTCGCTTGTTTTGTACATATTGTAAATATTTATTGTTGTATCTGTTATCTCTGTACCGATGTAATGCATTGGCTTTATGAGAATAAAGATATATAGGTATTTAAATTCTAGAATGTGAAATAAAAGTGCACTTTAGCAACACATAGACAATAATGTAGAGTTGAACACAGCATTTTCCCCATAAAATATGTCTTTAGATTTTCAGTCCATTAGCATTAAAATCATTTTCATTCGGTTAATATTCATATTAACAGTATCAGTAAGAACCTTCGAATGAGTTTATACAGAGATTTATGTTTACATTGGGGATAAATTTTGTTTCGCATAAATTCCTACAGAATATATTGGAATTAAAATCTCTCTGTCTGTCTCCCCATCATTTTTCTGTGTAAGTCATTTCAAGTTTTGAATGTCTTTATCATGTTAAAAGCATATTAATCGTATTATGTATAAATGTTGACCACAACAATTGAGATTAAAATGTCTGTCTTCCTAGTGCCTGCAAGGTAAAGGTCAGAAAGTTAGTTCAATAATACATCCTAAACTCCAAATAAATTAAGATGTTTTTTGTTAAGAAATTTTGAATGTCATTAAGTAAGATGAAGGATATTAATGATACTTGGTGTTAATGTTACCCATGATGAACTACCAGAGGTTGAGTCACCAATTAGGTTGGAAATTATTTCTTGAAGGTCAAGGGAACAAAAGTTTACATCCCCATATTCAAATGAAAAAAAGTTGTGTCCAGTACAGAACTTTTGAATGCCTAAAGAATATAAAATAATGTTAGATATTATTGTTGCTCCCCACTTGACAGTGGCCATGGTTTGAAGTCTGTCTGGAAGGTCAAGGTCAAATGAATATCAGGGACTGTTTATATCATTTTGAAAGCTTTGCTTGTAGTACACCTAGTTTCCATTATTTATTTTTTATACATTTTATGTTTTTACTTATGCACACCTGTCAACCTCTTGTTGGAGTATATCAGCCCCCAACATCGGCAGATCTCTACAATAGCCAGTTTTCTGTTAGGAAGTAATTGAATGGCAACCTTTCAAATATGATTTAAATTATTAATTGCTATCTTTATTATTATAACTGTCATTATTGACAAATCATTTGAGCTACATGTATTTTGACTATTAAATAACTTTTTTATGTAAACAAAATCTCTGTTAACTTTACGTAGCTATATGAAATGGGCATTTTATGCGGAAACTATCATTTAATTAATTGTAATTCAGATATAAAATCATTTGGTAATGGGAAAGTTATAGAGGGAATTTGACTTCATCAAAGAGCAGCTATGTCTTGTTAGAGAGATTAGTGCAACTGGTTGAATCTTGTTTCTAAGGGATGTGGCTATGCCTAATAACTTTCACAGACTAATTGTACCATGTAAAATAACTTCTTATAGAAAAATTGCATTTCTTATTACAAAATTACACATAATAATCATAATAATTATGATTTCATATTTTAGTTCTGACATGATTTAAATCTCATGAATTCACAATTTATAAATAAAGATATATTTTTTCAAATCCTAAGGTTCATCTCCCTCAAGTGTAAGCGTACTGAAATTATTTAAGTGTTGGTCCTTTTTAAATTTCCTGCACTAGATGTTATGTAGATTTTAGGTTTTCCAATTTTTTTGGATTGAAGTATGCATTAACAAGTTTAAATACAAGAAAGTGTACAGTAAATAACATTTATTTATAATATACTTTAAAATGATGAACGTGTCATCAGCTAGTAAAATTTGTCTAGTAATACAGTTTAATATATGAAAATGACAATTTATTTATATGCATGGCTATCCAACTTGAAATTTATAATTTGATTATTTCATTATTGTTGGATATCACTAATGGAAACAGGTGTTGAAATCAGTCCAAGCGTTTTTTTTTCTCACTTTGATGAAATTAAATGTCAGATATAAACTTAGCTATTGATATTGATATAGCTGACTATTCAGTATGGGCTTTGCTCATGGTTGAAGGCCATAAGGTGATCTATTGATATAGGAAGATGTGGTTTGAGTGCCAATGAGACAACTCTCCATCCAAGTCACAATTTATAAAAGTAAACCATTATAGGTCAAGGTACAGTCTTCAACATGGCGCCTTAGCTCACACCGAACAGCAAGCTATTAAGGACCCCACAAAATTACTATTGTAATACCATTCAAACTGGAAAACTAACAGTCTTATCTATTTTAATTGTACCAAACCTTCACCCTTAACTGAAACAATAGTGTAACATCACAACACAGAAAACACACTATAAAATATCAATTGGAATGGCTTAACTCAATAAAAAGACATAGTAACACAAATGAACATACACTGAATGCATACATTTGATCTATGATACAATGTAAATACAAAGTTAATAAAAAGAAGGGATGAAAAATTAAAGTAAAAGCATTATACCACTGTAAAATGCTAAACAAATAATTGTTTATTTCTGTCATTTAGTCTCTGGTAGAGAAATTTCTAATTGGCAATCATACCACATCTTCTTTTTATATAAGATATGTGTGCCATATTCACAAATGAAAAGTTTATAGCTTACTTTATACAAAAATTATATAGGAAGCATTCATGTTTACATATATAGTAAAAATTAAATATACTGTCAGGTTTTACAAGTTTTCACACCAAATCTAAGTTTCTTAATAAATAAAAACAATTAAATTATCATGGTTATAATTTAGACAAATAGGTATGAGGACAGCAGTATTCTTATCATTGTTATCTTTAAGTCTTGAGTTTTTATTAAATGTTGTTATAAACTTCTGTTCCTAACAGTTAAGGAGTAAATAAATCTGCATTGAAAAAGACAGAGCTTTTCCCCATATAAATATCACTTAAAGGTAAAGTATATTTTATCTCCAAACCAAACATATGGTCCACAATTGTCGTCCCTCGATTTTCACTGTTCACAAATATAGTCCCTAGTGTTGACAGTGGGTTACTTGCCATTAATTTTTATACCCCTTCCAAATTTATTTCTCCATGTTTAATGCCTCAAATTGCAAGAAGGGGGGTGAAATTACACTGTAAAAATATTTGGGTCCAGAATTTTAAATGAAAGTAATGATTTGGTCCAGGTGAAAAAGGTTGAAAAATAGCACTTCGGAAGCTGTCAAAAGATTTCAAGACGCCCTAAAGATAAAATTGTTCATATTTTGGGTTAGAGGCGATGAAGTTTTCTATAATTTTGATATAATTTGTCCCAAAAGTAGTACAACACACTGTAAAAGTTTCTTTGAGAAAGCGCAGTTGGGATTTTTTTTATTTACATTTATGTTCTAAAAGAAATGCACTACGAAATAATTGTGGTCTCGGACCATATAAATTGACAAGCAAAAATTTATGACTTTTGAATATTTGCATTTTTGTTTTTAGTGTCTTTCTAAAGCTTAGTGACTTTATTCATTAGTTGCAATACATATCTTTATATATGGTTTATTTATTTGGATTTCCATTTTGAATGTGATGTTGAAAAATGAATCTCTTTTAGGAACTTGAGCTATTTTTTTGGATATATATCTTTTGCCTTGAATTATATATAATTTGATCTTTACCTTGGTGACATTTTATTTTTAAGTATCTTTAGGTAAATGCTGTATCTAGTGCGAAAATATCAAAAACTTAGATGCATCAAATTAACAAAATGTTAATTTTATTTCATCTCATTAAAAATAATGAAATTTCTTTTTTTGGAGTAATTTTCAAATAAATTTCATTCTCCAGTTTTAATAGACCTCCTGATGTTTGATTATCTGAGATAAGAACAATGAATTTTTCCTGCTGTGGTTATCTAGGTAGTTAAAACGAAGACTCATATATTGATTCGTACCTCTCATAACTATGTTCCGTACATGCAAAATTACTTAAGATTTAATATTTGCCTTTGTTGTAAAATTTCTATATAACCTGGAAAGTCCTTAATGAATAAGAATTGTTAATGCAGTTTCTATTGATTACGTATGCTTCTTTGTTGATTAGTTACACCGTCTATTTTGCATTTTTCATCACATTGTAGATTTGTATATTAAGTAGGCGAAATTTTAAATGGCATTAGCAATTGTACTTATAAGTTTACCTGAAGTAGTAATATACGCAAACTATTAAATCTTTTATTGTCCATTATCCAGATGCATTTCAACCTTCTCAAGATCCTCCTATCAAAGTTTCTGTTGCAAAAGTGCTTTACGATAAAAATGGCTAGACATAAAAATTTTGAAGAAATCATCCCCAGTTTGCTTATGAAATTGAAAACATGAAGGAAACAATACAAACAATTTGAGCTTACAGGTTCACAAAAGATATACTTTTGCGATGTTTATAATACAAACTTTTATCTTTTACAGGTATCCACCATAAAACCAAAGGTAGCAACCAAAGGACCAAGGAAATATCCTCATCTTATTCTCAGCTTAAAGAAAATACAGGTAAACCAAGGGTAGCAACAACAAAATTTAACAATTCTGTATTTTAGTTATGTCTCTGAATGTAGCCTTTTTGACTTCTAACAAAGAACTCTACTAAAACTGGCACCATAGGGTGTCTTGAACTGGCAGGGAGTTTTAACTCTTTAAAGTGTGTTGGTGGCCACATTGTTACTTTGAGATGAAGAACAGCAATAAATGCAATGTTTCATTTACTTTTGATTTTATCCAGTGGTGTAAGGATTTTCATGCCCCATTTATGTTTTTATGCTCCATTTATTATGCCCCATTTATGGGCATTATGTTTTCTGGTCTGTCCATCCGTCTGTCTGTTTGTTTGTCCATTTGTCTGTTAGTCCGTTCGTCCTGCTTCAGATTAAAGTTTTTGGTCGAGGTAGTTTTTGATGAAGTTGAAGTCCAATCAACTTGAAACTTAGTAAACATGTTCCCTATGATATGATCTTTCTAATTTTAATGCCAAATTAGAGATTTCCTCCCATTTTCACGGTCCATTGAACATAGAAAATGATAGTGTGGGCATCCGTGTACTAATGGGACACATTCTTGTTTCTCATGAATTGAAACATCATTTCCTTCTTTTCAAATAATAACATGAAGTTTATGTTGGTTATTTTCAGAAAACACATGATGTCAGTTTTACTTACATAACAATCAAATTATTTTCTCATTTCTCTTTCATTATAAACTCACTGATTTATAAGTACAGGCAGATGAGTAAAATGTTGTAGTGTAAAGGAATGAGGACCTAAAATAATAGGGAGGTGATAGAAAGATACTACGAAAAAACAACAATCTGATTTGAATCACTGGCTAAATAATAATCCTGTCTCATCAGGTGCATGTTTAGGCAAAGGCATGGTTTGTTGCCTCTACTGCAACATTCTTTTTTTATGCCCCACCTACGATAGATAATTTCACGGTCCACTAAACATAGAAAATGATAGTGCGAGTGGGGCATCCGTGTACTGTGGACACATTCTTGTTTTTTTATCAAAATTAAGCACTTATCCCTTTTAAAAAAAATCTAAACTTCTTCTTGGTTTTCTTTACCTCAATCTTGCTCAGCGAATAATTCAATTATAATACACCATCTGTCTAAAAACTAAAACCAACATGTATTTATATACAGAAATTATCATACAATAAAAAAAGACCACATTAATATTTATTCAGAAAATAATGATTTAAAAGCAATTATATTTTTTTGAATTTTAATGAAAATTTTCATAGATTTGAACCTGTATTAAAAGAATTGAACCGTGAACAAAACTAATATAAAGGTATGCCCTTAAGTAGTGTGGAGAAACATAAATATCAATTATGTTATTTTAATTTTCCATTTTGTATTTAAAAATATCAAAAAAATAATCCTTTTAGTCTGATATGAACAAGAGAAAGAAATAATGTCATGTAATTGTTGTATTTACTGATAATAGTTGTTGATTGCTGTGGGAATTATACATGAATTCACAGTGTGTGTTGTAATCAGTCGTATTGACTTGTTGGGAATATTTAAATCTCCTTGGATATATCCCAATCTATAATGAATGTCCGCCACAGGGAGTAATTGCTTTTTACATTCTCCTGCAGTTAATTACAATAATGTTTTTTTTCTTTTCTCCGAGTTCAATCATCCATGACATGGTCTATATCTGGCAGTCTTATGACCGAATTTGGATTGTAACACTTGCATTTACTTAACGTTAAATGTTTACTTGTAAAAGTGAATGACTTAGTAATTAGCTGACTTATAAACTTTTAAAAGACCTTAAATTTTTTTCTAAGGAAAATATGTAAGCCTTGAACTTCAAAACGTTTAAATAGTATAAAGGAAAGTTTTTTGTTTTGTTTTCTTGTTTATTTTTGTTTCTGATGATAGGGTTTATATACATGATATATAGATATCATATTACAGGATATTTTTGTATAAGCTTGAAAATCTCTTTTTCAAAAACAATTAGATAATCTCTCTTGAATACCTTTACATGGATTATTAATTGTATTTATCTCATCTTGCATGAATTTTGACAAACTATTGCATGGTAGAATTAAAGAGATTAATTTATAATGATACAATTACAATAACCAAAAGCCATAGGTTTATCAAGGTTAAAAGTCAGAAACACATATAGGTATCAACTTTTAAGCAACAAAACTAGAAAATGTTTTCTTTGTGGTAATTTCTTGATGTATTTTAGAAAAAGAAAACTATCCTTGATTTGGTAAAAGTATGTAATGCACTTTATTTTTTTTTATCCCTCAGTTTTTTATGTGCCCCATGTTGTCAGTATTGCCTTTCCATCTACCAGTCTGCATATTCCAATTTTTTTTATTATTGCACCTGCTGCTGCTTATAGCAGAAGTAGGTTTCAACTGTTACCCTTGTCCATCTGTACGTCCATCTGTTCCTCTGAGACACATGTACATCCCAAAATGTGTTTCCGTTCTCTAACTTAAGTTTGCCTCAACATATGACATGTTTGTGAGGTTAGTCAACAAACCATTTGGTGAAATTTTAAGTTAATTTATCATTCTTTTTTTCTTTAAGTATAGTGATATAAATCAGTTATATATATATAAACCACAAATTATTTTGGGAAAATACTAAGGGCAGGCAAAACACCCTGTCATGTTGATCAAAAGATATTTTTACCATAGTAGCATCATGTCTATTACCATGGATGTATTTAAGTCAATATACTACTTCCATGCGATAAAACAAACATTTGAAAACAGACCTCTACTTATTTAAATCTTAAAAGACTTATGTTTAAACTTTTAAAGTGCATTATTGAATAAATACTCAAATTTTAACTATTCAGTATTGAATTGCTCAACAAAATGAAATTCAGAATAATTTTGAGAATATATAAGAACATGTACAAACTAATTATCAAAGAGTTCTCACTATTCATGCTATTTTATTAGAATTTATTACTTTAACTATGAAAACAAAGCATCAACATTGATACAATTGTTATATGAAATAACATAGTGATGAAGATAAATTTTCAGCCATTGAAGGACTGAAATAAAAATTTTAAATATATTATCAATATTAAAATTTACTCATCTTATCCAATTGGCCAATATTCTTTTTCAAGTTTGATGGGGTAACTATTTTAATTCATCTCTTCTAACTGATCAATGGGTTAAACAGTTCAGCTCGTTAAAAGCTAGCCCAGTGTATGATATAATGATATAGGTTGTTTTCTTTCTGACCATCCTTTTCTGAGGATTGACTTCAAAAGCAGATTGAAACAAATTATAGATTGTCCTTATGATAGAAGTTAGAAGTCAAGAGTTTATATACTGGTGTGGCTGATAATTAAGGGTTTGATTTTGCTAATCCTCATGTGCAACATCAAATGTTAAATAATTCAATATCAATTATAGATTGTCTTTATGATAGACATTTTCATGTTAAAGTCAATTAATTTTTTACACTGGTATGCCTCAGATAACATGGTGTTGGATTTTCTTATCTACCTTTGAACACAGAGTAAATAAACTCATTATAGATACATGTACCATGATTAAAGTTTTATGCTAGACACACATTTTGTTTATATAAGACTCATTGCTCAAATCTTAAAAGGTCATATAAAGTGAGAAGTATAGTATTGGAATTTGTTTTTTTCAAAATATAATGCATTCTGGGTAATTATATTCAAAAGCATACACCAAAAAAATTGTTATCAGTTTCAAACATTCTATATAAGCAATTGTAATTAAACCAATGACTAAAACATTATTTTCAAAGAATAAATTCATCTTATCTGCCTCTTATGAAAAATTCTAAAATGACCAAATCTTATTTGTAGCTTGAAGAAGAAAAACAAGCAGAAGTAGATCATGAAAACAGACTGCTGCTCCATAAGATGACAAATATAATGAAAAACAGGGCTCAAGTGGATAACTGGAATGAATATGAACCCAGAAGGTAAATAAATATTTGGCTGTATTTGCTCCAACGGGGAAAATAGCTCTATGAGTTACCTGTGTCATGCACAACTGAAATAAAACTGAACTAAACTTTTTTACAAATCCCTGTGTGTTCCATGGTGTCTTTCATGGGCATAATTGGTGAGTATGCAAGCAGTGCTCCACATTCAAATCTCAAGATGCTAATTCTATAACACAATTCAGTTTCCCAATGAAATGTTGATAGGCTTACTAAATAAAGTAAAATGACAGTCACTCGACCCACATTTCATGGTTCACTGATATTAAAGATTTAGGTTAATGGTTAGTTTTGAGATGAATAAGTGATAAATACTCAAATAACATGGTGCATGGTTTCTTAGGCCAACATTACAGCAGTGAATTACTGGGTAGATAAAGTTTTGCATCTAAATTCAATTCCCACATACTAAGTGAATTGTCAATCATAGATCAAGTTGTAAAAATGTACACATTGGAGTATATGTCTTATTTATATTTTACACAATTTCTGGTCATCATTTTTCATTAATTTATATATCTATGTTTAATATATTCATCCTCATTCAGAAGGTAAGTCAACAATGAAAATATAGATGAAAACAATATAGATAGGTGTGTGGAATTGTTTTATTATGGGTTAGGTGGTGTTTGGTGGTGAAAGATGTAATGATTGTAAGGTGTACATGTCAGTCTGGCTAGTTATATATGACCTTGAATTTATTTTTGTGGATCATTGATAATGTTAAGATTGTAGGGTACGTTTTAATATAGAATGAATCTAATAGTAAAGCACATCAGACATTTCAGTGTGTGCATTCTTGTCATAATTACAAGTTAAACATTTTTTATCCTTTGGAAATTTAGTGTTTATTGTAGATATTTGATTAATTTGTTCAAATTCTTTACTACTTTTATGGAATCAGGGTTGAACAAGTGCTTGCCATGTTATTTTCACATTTCTCTATAGTTAAAGATAGTATGTTGACCGATAAACATTTTGCTGTGTTGTCTGAATGTTTTCATATTGATGTTAAGCTCACGTCTTCTTTCATTTATATGTATTGAAGTTTTAGGATGAATTAAATGATTGATGTCAATTTAAATCCCATCAATTGCAATGTCGATTACCTATTATGGTAATTCTTGTTTCTGATTTTTTAAAAGAACTGCATGGTCCTAAAGTAATCATTTAATGATTTTTAAATTGCATTTTCCTTTCAACTGAATAGCAAAGATGTGCAGAAATATTTTATAGTACAAATAGTTTAACTGTGAAATAACTTCTTTTCTGATGTTTTTTTTTTCAGTTTAAATTATATAGCCAGAGAAAGGCATATAAGAGATATTCAGTCTGAGAATATAGGTATCGCTAAAAGACTTGAGAAAGCACAACCTGTGATAAAGGCTGATGATTTGGTTTGTATTTAATAGCAATTGTCTTATTTCTTTATAATAAAGAATAGGTTCTATGATTCATTGATTGTCATGAAAATGCATGTAATATGTGCCACTGGACATTTAAACCAACAATCAAATAATCCATATAAAAGAGAATGGTGTTGACGGTATCAAAAGGGCATTGAAACTTTATAAGTCGAACAACAAACTTGACCATGTCATATGGCAATAAAAAGACAACAAAATGACAAACAGCAATACACAAAACACAACATAAAAAAACATAAGACTGGGCAATATAAACCCCACCAAAAATTGATGGGGGATAAGACACCCAACCCAAATTTTTCAATGTCAAGTTTTATTTAGCTCCTTTATATTGATTGAAAGCAACAATTATTAGTCAGTGTTTTATGGTCATCAGCATAGCAAACATTACCAATTAGTTTGTCCTCCATTTCTGTAATATCAAGCATGAGAACGTTTATGATTATCCTGAAATATATTTGAAATGGTTTTGAAAGAAAGGGAATTTGAATTTTCAAAAAAAAAAATACTGAAATTTAAATGCCAATTATTATACCAGTATGTTATGATATCGAGGTTCTTTATGCTTATTTTAATCTTAACCTTCAACATTACAGGAAAAAGAATATCAGCACAAAAGATATTTGCAGAGTTTATGGAATGAGAATGCCAAAGACTATGAAGAAGTGACACCTCGTCATCACAAGTTTAAAGAACTGAAAGTATGATATTTCAACAGTATATTTGATATTTAAGCTTGAGTTCTGTGATCATCATTGTAGAAATTTTCCAATTTTCAAAGGGCCTGCTACACAGATTTTTTTTTTAAGTCTAAACTCACCACATCTTCAAAACACAGAAGCATTGTACCTCTCTTTTAAATTTTTCCTAAAATATCAGTGTAAGTTTTTATGAAGAAAATAAATATTGTTTGTATTCATATGTGACAATATAACATACATGTCAATGTAACCAAGGGCAAATAAAATTTACTAAAAAAGTTCTTGTCAATAGTGAATATTTTTAATGCAAACTCACTATCTGAACAGAGACATCATTCCCAGATTAACGTTAAAAAAAAAAGATCCATAAGAATAAGTGAGGTGTCAGGAGGCTTGACCCAAATCACTTGAAAAAAATAATGCAATACCAATGTGATGCACTCATGAGATTTCTACTTTTTTAAAGGACCATTTTAAGAGCTTTCCATATTTTTTCTTTATTCACATAATACTCAGTAAGTCTGTTAGTTCATTTCAATAACAAAGACTTTATCAAACATTTTTTTATCAAATGGTTGCAATATCTAACCCTTTTTTTGTTACAGAGAAGTAAAGATGGTATAGAGGGTGAAGATGATTATGATGAGGATTTTGAGGATGATGATTCTAAAAGTAAAAAAAGGGAGAAACTTCCTCCACTGGTAAGTTCCTAGTAAAAAAACAAACATACCAAATCAAATTAGAAGATGTGGGATGATTGCAAATGAGACTACTATCCTCCAAAAGACTGAAGAGCAACGATATAAGCTACTGCAGAACAATGTATGGCTTCAACAATGAGCAAAATGTATACTTTATAGTAATTTATAAAAGTCCCTGGATAACAGAATGTACAACAGAGAAAACTATCATTCTTATTTGAGATTAAATATACATATTTTCTTTTACTTTTTCAAATTGCTTCAGAAATTGTCAAAAACTTATAAAATTGCTTAGTCAAAAACGTTCTTTTCCTTAATTAGCATTTTATAAACTATTGGGGTTACAAGAAAATATGTGGATATGGTAATGAATTTTCCCCAAATAAAGATGTTCAAGTCTTCAGAAATAAGGAAAGAAGAAAAGTTTTATAACCTCATCAAAGAAAAAAGTAGTGAAATTTCACACGAAACAGTATTGAAGTATACATAGATATTTCCAATTTCATTCTAATTCATGCATACTATTACATGTATTACACTAGGTGAAACGAAGAGTAAGCCATGTAAGCATTGAGATGATATTTCAAAAGTTTTTGGCATTATTATTAATTTTAAATGTACTTGTACATGTATTGTATTCCATAATACATTGTTATACATGTAGTAATGTGAAAACTTTGTAATGCACATGGTAGAATGCTTTAAATGTTTATTAAAGTGATTTAGTTACAGGATATTTCAAAGAATGTTTATGACAAAGTTGAGATAGAGGTATCAAATTTGTGTAAATAAGCATGGTAGGCAAGAACAAATTTAATTAACTTCCCTTAAATGCAGTAAGAATCACAGAATTGATTTTCAGACATTAACAATAAATAAAATCTTGAAACGGTAATCAAACACCGGCTCCTAGCAATTAGTTATCTTTAAAGATGATATAATGAATAGATTTCAATGAGCATTTAATTTAAATGATTGTTTTGATTCTAGGATATTTATAACTTTTTAATGGCAAGTAATAATTCACAAGGCTGCACTCAATATTTTACATTTCAGATTATTTATTAGGTAAAGTAATCAATATCTTAAAATAAAATTTGAAAGGAATTTATTCCTGAGATCAGATATATTGATTGCCTCATCTAATAATAAAGTATTACACCATCTTTTTTTATGCCGCATTCTATGGGCATTATGTTTTCTGGTCTGTGCGTCTATTTGTCCATTCGTTGGTATCCCACTTCAGGTTAAAGATTTTGGTCAAGGGTATTTTTGATGAAGTTGGAGTCGAATCAATTTGAAACTTAGTACACATGCTCCCTCTGATATGATCTTTGTAAATTTTATTCCAAATTAGAGTTTTTACCACAGTTCCTAGGTCCACTGAACTTAGAAAATGATAGTGTGGATGGGGCATCCGTGAACTAGGGACACATTCTTGTTTACATATGGGGTATCCCTTAATTTGATTTCAACTCCCTGAATTTGAACATGCATTGGTGGCCAATCGGCTGTTGTCTGCTCTATGGTCGGGTTGTTGTCGCTTTGACACATTCCCCATTTCCTTTCTCAATTTTACTATAAGAAGATAAAAAAAAAACTGTTACAAAAATAGATAATCTTTGATAAATTTGATAAAATGACAGGAATATAATAAGCACATGCTTCGTTATTAACAAGTCATATTGTAATGCTGTGTATGAGAGTTGTAATGGGAATGACAAAATAATTTTTTAGTGTCAATTTTTTAAAAAAAACATTGAACCTTCAATTTTTGCCTTTTAACTAACTTGTTTGAGCTCAAACATCACTTATCTATGTAAATAGTGTCCTCAATGGAATGTGATGGTATCGTTTTGTATTATGTTTTTTGCTGTTTTAAAAATTGTATGCTGTGATATATTGGGGAGCTGCAATTGAAACTAAAATTTCACTGAGGTCACAATTTAAATTAGTGAAAATGCAGTAAACATGGTAAACCGCTAAGAATATATACATGAATAGTCAAAGAGGATACTGTTTGACACTTTTTCATTTTTTTTAATGTGTGTGTGTGTTTGTTGATGTAATAATTTGTCGATTTCAGACTGAGGACAGGACCAGTAAGGTAAACAAAATCACAATGTTGTCCATTCTTGTTAGTTTATTTAGTGTTTCCCCCAAAGTTTTTTATAGCTTGAAAAAACAGTTGCAGCTTTTCTAGAAAACCATAAACCAAGATTCAAGATTCAAGATTTACTGATAGACAGTGGTGCATCATTTGCAGTGATATATTCTGGTTATGGTTGTATAATAAACCAGTACTGCCATGAAGTAATGTCACGAAAGACTTGTTATTAAAGAAATAGAAAAATTTTGTACCAGTACATAATATAACTACATATACAATGTATTGAATTTGTAAACCTTATGAAGGCAAACTTTTTCTCTGCATGTTTTAAACCAAATTTGGAAATTTTTGGACCTGACTAGATTCATATGCTTATTTCAATGGTATTCTTTACCTTGCTTCCAGCAAATTTTATTTTAGCCCTTTATTACTTCTTGGGGAAACACTATATAATGTTACCTGATATTGCTTGACATATATCAAATGTTGGCTTCTTACTTAGACACCATCAAATTATGTAACTTTTCTTTTATAGCATATGTTAAGCTTTGTCAGGAAACATTTTAAATATTTGCACTGCTAGCTTTGCATGAATGTTGGCTTTGCAAATAAATGATAACATAGTTGTTGCTAATATTTTTGATATTTTACATTTTAAAATGTTAGAATATGGACTTGCACTGCATGTAGTTTAGTAGATTATCACACAGGTAGAGATTTTAAAAGATTTCAGATCTATGTAGAGTTACAGTGAGTTTTTGGTATTGCACATACCTTATAGTATATTTGTGTCTTATATTGTTGTGGACTTATCTTGGCCATCGTTTACATAAATCTCAAATTCATAAGCAAGGGCCTCAGTGGCCGAGTAGTCTAAGTAGTTACTACTGAAATCACTAGCCAGTCAACACTGAGGTTGTGAGTTTGAACCATGCTCATTGGTTTTCTCTGGGCACTCTGGCACTCCATAAGAACCATCAGGGATAAGAGCATCTTGTTTTTTTTCATCATGGATATGTGCTTTGTTATAAACATGTCACAGGTACTTGTATTTTACACTTACTATCCTGTGAAAATTAAATCACTTGCTTTTGTTTTAGATGCCAATATGCCTTTTACTATCCATACTTTTTAGAATATGCCACTAATGACTAGTGTGGAAGGAACCCTCTAATAAAAGGACCACAGCTTATAGTCCAGTCAAACTAAGATTTAACCTCAAACTAATTGCAACAGAAAATGTTTTAGTTCTAATCTATAACATTATGCCCTTTATATACACAGAAAAAAGTCTCATAAAATCTAATTTGAGGAAAACTCAAAATCAGTATTTTTAATTTCCTATGGAAATTAACATTGGAAGGGGAGATTCCTCTTGCAAAAATGAGTCTTTTTTTTGGGTCAGTTTTTGGTTGTTTTTCTTGAAATTTATGTAAAGTATGATACTTTGATTGGGTTATAAGTTGGTATTTGACTACATTATATAATCTCCTGCTCATAAAATGTACAAAACCGAAGTGTTATGGGTATTTTTATTTATTTTCGTGCATTTTTCATTAAATAAATTGCAAATTTGAAGCTTTGTAACCATTTTGAAAAAATAATGTGAAAATTTGGTAAAGTTTATATCTGTATATTATATTTTTTCAGCAACTTATCTAAAGAAACTTTAACCACAAAAAGAAGAATACATGCTTAATTATTTTTATTAAATTTGAGATTCTTTACCTTGACTTGTTGAAAAATTCAATATATGGTCAACTAATGAATTATGAAATCTAGATTATAGCTTGATAAAATATATGAAAACACCTTTAGAGTTGTTTGTTATACTCTAAAGACCGCTAAAAAATCAAGAATCAGTACATTCTGATGAATAAAAGCGGTAAAGTTATAGATATGTATCAATTTTTAGTGATATTTCTGCCTTTTTTGCAAGAGTTATCTCCCTTTTCAATGCAAATCTCCATAGGAATTTTAAATGGTGATTTTTTAGGTCTTCCTCAAGTTAGATTTTATGGGACTTTTTTCTGTGTATATTTGGGGTAAAATGCTAAAGATTAAAACTTAAAAATCTTTCAGGTTAGGGTTAAATTTATACTAGATTGACTGGACTATTAGTGAGCAAACAGCACAGTCAAAAATTATACTGTCTTAAAAACAAAACTGTATTTATATTTCAGTCCATAAAGTACAGTTATAATCCATACACCAACAAAACTTCTTCCAGCAATGATAGCTTGCCTAGGATCGACAGCAAAAAGGTAAATAAGAAATCGGCAGAAATTAGAATGGTGGCCCCTGTCAGTTAATTAACGGACTTTGCTTTGCCTGACTTACACCAGTATTAACTTTATCATCAAGAGACATAATTAATAACAACCATATGTATATTACTAACTTCATTTGCTAATGAATGTAGATGATTTAACCCTGCAAAATAATATTACTTGCTTGTTAGAATTTTATATATTTTTTGTTTTATGTGTAGAAATTTTGCATAATGTGAATTCATTTGTCCCTAATATCACTTGTCTAACAGAAATCTTCAGAAGAAAATTTTCATAAAAAAAATGATGTAATTTTGTGTTTTAATGTACTCTTTCTGAACATATCACTTTCATAGATTTGTCACCTGTGTAGCACACAACATATTGTTTACTTTTCACTTTTGTTGTGTATCATTCTCTGTGACAATAATTCCCAAGCAAATTTATCATAATTGCTATTTCTTATTGTATTTAAAATGTTGTAATTATGTAAAACTTTCAATTTTCTATCTTTGTTAAAAACATTTGTTAAATATATGGAAGAAAAAAATAATGACTCCTCTCTCCCCTTTTGACTATATTTAAACTTGCATGCCTTGTCTTCAGCCAGCCGAGTTTTGCACTTTGTATATTTAATAATATGTGCACCAAAATCTTACATTTTCTTTAAATCTGGTGTTCTCTTCACAATTTTTATATCGAAATATATTGCTAGCAACAAATAAGATATTTTAAACCTAAATATTGATTTTGGTTAAATGGGTTCTCCCATAGCGATCAAAGGATTTTCAATGTGTTTCAGATAGGACAAACAACTCCACTTTACAAATTTCTCAGAAACAATCAAAATTGAGCAGATACTTTGATAGGCAATGATTTGGTCTAACTCTTATTTTCTATTCTTAATGCTTTGAATTTATGAAATCTGAAACACTATTGTCTGCATTTTAATGTTGGAGACTTGGGTCAAAATGTTCAGATAGGAAAATGAAATACATGGCTTTGATAAAGATTAATTCACATACATTTGGCAATGGGTTTTTTCTTCATATTTTTCTCATTTTATAATTAATGCTTTAACACCAAAAATGTGTGAATGAAATAGTTAAAGACAAGGTGATATTTAACCATTACAAGAAAAAAAATATGTCATCTGATTTTATTACTAACAAATATGCTTGTTATGCTTCATTGTTTGTTTTATGCTAGCATGTAATGGCATGGCTGGGCAGTGTTAATATATTTGTATATTTATATATTTTGTTTTATTATTGTGATACTTAAATATGTTTTGTTTTAAGCATTGTAACCTAGCATGAAAACATTATTTTTATAGGCTGTTTACAAATACATTCATTTAAGTGAAAGTTTGGCTTTTTTGACATAGAACAAACATTTTGGGGCAAATTCAGTTGTCAAACATGCGATTGTTTTTATATGGAAACTCAGAAGTAATACTTTGTTTATTTGAATAAAATATAGGACTTTTAAAAGGTGCATTTGAATTAAAGCTTTTAAGAAAAAAAATGAGAAAGACCTTTCCAGCTTTATGATAAGAACAGTCTGTGTCATTAATTTTTCGCAATCAGTTCTTCATCATTTCTTGTAAATACTTTAAAATAAAAAAAAACTTTCACAAAAAAATTGCTTGATTTACAATAACATGTACCAATATATATATATATAGTTATAATTTAGTTTGTTAAGGATTATGGCTGGTAGATGTTTTGTGAATGGCAGTCACATCTTAAATTTTGATCTGTGAATTTAGATATATAAATTATAACAATCTCTATTTTACTTCTGAGCAGACAGAAAGAGAAAAATTGTTCATGTATTATGGAGATGCTCCCCCTGGTGATGAGGTAAAGTGGCAATGCTTTGTTTATACATGCTGGATTGTGGTATTCAGACATTTAGTCTGTTTTACTTTTACCCCCATTTTAAACTTATCTATATCAACAGTATAACTAAACTGTATTATTTATATCTATAAATTAAAAAATTTATATCTAGTCAGTTATGGAGCAGGATCAAAAACAAACAACTTTTTTCTCACAACTGACAAAACCATTATGGTCGCTGGACATATAAGATAAACTGTTTTTGTTGAAACTAAGAATTGTTAAATGATTTTAGCTCTTTAATTTTCACTTAATTGCCATGGTTTTACATTAATTCTTGAAATATCAAGTTATACTTCCTTATTGTCTTTTTAAATAAACCCTGCAAAAAGCCATTGAAGGCCATTTTCAATGAAGCATCCGTGATTTAGGTATGCATTAAAAAAATGTGATTGGTTAATTATTATAATTCCTTTATAGAGTAAATAGGCCATCACAATCCAGCAATCGCAACTGCCAACACAAATTTTAGTTCACCACAAGCTTTGTTGTTCACTATTTTAAATAAAAAGGAGGTTTCATTTTCAAAAAAGGTTTCTATGGTTCTGATAGTTACATTCAGACATTTTACTTTTCTTCAATCTTTATATCACCAATGTGCACAGTTGACTTTTATATATCCATGTGTGTGTAGTCTCACAACTGTCTTTATGCATGAGACTACAAAACATTTAAAACATATTTACTAGATATGTACCTTGCATTTAGTTCTTATTTTCTTGTATTTTTCTTTAATTCTATTGCCTTGTATGTTCTTGCTGAATGTTTTAATTTCTTGTCTTTTTATCTTGTGTGGCATTATCTTTGATTTTATAAACTGTTTTCTTTATTGCATATATAAGGTTATATTTCTACAGTTTACATGTTTAAATCATCCATTGACCAGTAAGTTGCCTATTATATGGTACACCATATTATAAAGAGACTCATCATTATTTCATGCATGAAAACTCCACAAAAGTAGAGTCTGCCAAAAAGTAGCCCAAGTTTCATGATAGATGGGTATGTAGGTTCACTTGACTAAATTGTCCCCCCTTTGAGTATGGTAGAATTACTAATTGATGCCTGTGAATTTCTTGTTATAGTTTTGGTTCCTGTTTTATCAAAGCTGTCACATATGGTATTACACTTTTGTTTTTATACGACTGCAAAAATTTTAATTTTTCTTCGTATATTGCTATCACGTTGGCGTCGTCGTCTTGCGTCGTCGTCGTCCAAAAACTTTTAGTTTTCGCACTCCAACTTTAGTAAAAGTGAATAGAAATCTATGAAATTTTAACACAAGGTTTATAACCACAAAAGGAAGGTTGTGATTGATTTTGGGAGTTTTGGTCCCAAAATTTTAGGAATTAGGGGCCAAAAAGGGCCCAAATTAGCATTTTCTTGGCTTTCGCACTATAACTTTAGTTTAAGTAAATAGAAATCTATGAAATTTTGACACAAGGTTTATGACCACAAAAGGAAGGTTGGGATTGATTTTGGGAGTTTTAGTTCAAACAGTTTAGGAATTAGGGGCCAAAAAAGGCCCCAAGTAAGCATTATTCTTGGTTTTCCCACAATAACTTTAGTATAAGTAAATAGAAATCAATGAAATTTAAACACAAGGTTAATGACCACAAAAAGGAAGGTTCGGATTGATTTTGAGAGTTGAGGTCTGAACAGTTTAGGAATTAGGGGCCAAAAAGGGGCCCAAGTAAGCATTATTCTTGGTTTTCGCACCATAACTTTAGTATAAGTAAACAGAAATCTTTGAAATTTAAACACAAGGTTTATGACCATAAAAGGAAGGTTGGGTTTGATTTTGGGAGTTTTGGTCCCAACAGGTTTTTAGGAATAAGGGGCCCAAAGGGTCCAAAATTGAACTTTGTTTGATTTCATCAAAAATTGAATAATTGGGGTTCTTTGATATGCCGGATCTAACTGTGTATGTAGATTCTTAATTTTTGGTCCCGTTTTCAAATTGGTCTACATTAAAGTCCAAAGGGTCCAAAATTAAACTAAGTTTGATTTTAACAAAAATTGAATTCTTGGGCTTCTTTGATATGCTGAATCTAAACATGTACTTAGATTTTTAATTATTGGCCTAGTTTTCAAGTTGGTCCAAATGAGGATCCAAAATTATTATACTAAGTATTGTGCAATAGCAAGAAATTTTCAATTGCACATTATTCAGCAATAGCAAGAAATCTTCAATTGCACAGTATTGTGCAACAGCAAGAAATTTTCAATTGCACAGTATTGCGCAATAGCAAGAAATCTTCAATTGCGCAGTATTGTGCAATAGCAAATATTTTCAATTGCACAGTATTGCACAATATTGTGCAATAGCAAGAAATTTTCAATTGAAGTTATCTTTCTTTGTCCAGAATAGTAGTTGAATCAACTTAAATCATTGTTTTATACAATATACAATGTATATTCACTTTTACTACCAACTGATAAATTAAAACAATCTTTACCATTCAGTGATAACAAGCACTTTTTTTACATTTTAATATTTTATGCTGTATTTAAATGAGTAGTTATTGTTGCAAACTCCATTAAAAATTTGAATTGAGATCAGTTTTGGAAAAAGGGAAAGGGGGATGTGAAAAAAAAATTGCGAGGGGGGGGGGGGGGGGTTGTCAACTTTTCTCATTTCAGATTTCATAAATAAAAAGAAAATTTCTTCAAACATTTTTTTGAGAGGATTAATATTCAACAGCATAGTGAATTGCTCAAAGGCAAAACAAAAATTTTAAGTTCATTTGACCGCATTCATTCTGTGTCAGAAACCTATGCTGTGTCAACTATTTAATCACAATCCAAATTTAGAGCTGAATCCAGCTTGAATGTTGTGTCCATACTTGCCCCAACCATTCAGGGTTCAACCTCTGTGGTCGTATAAAGCTGCACCCTGCGGAGCATCTGGTTGTTCACTTGTTAAGTCAGCAACCCTTATTTGCTAGTTTTGTTGAAACTTTTGAAAAAGCTTTCAATACTTTATGGCATTGTTTACTTGTTTTATTTCTTTATTTCCATCTGATTTTAGGTTTTCCTACTGTTAAACATGAACTTCACTATATTGAATAAAATAGGGGAGTTGATAACTAATTTGTGATCTCTGATCACAATTTTTCTAGTATACATTGCCATGGACATTGTAAACTTGTTTGATTGTCCTTTATAAAAAATCATAACTCAATAAGTATGTAACTAATTGATGTTTCTTACCTATTATTTTGTCAATCTGTATAACCAGTACTGTATATATAATTATTGTTTATATCCAAAATATTGTTACTCTATGTATTGTCAATATAAAGTGTGTCATTTTTTGTTTTTGTATTGTTATTAATATTGTATCATTGATACTAGTTCAGACTTATTTATATTCAGGAGGGACAAACCACGCAACATTTAAACAATCATTGCCTTTCATTTGACAAATTCAAAGATGGTACTCACATACACTATATTCAATTTAAAGCAATATGTCACATGATTGTCAAATTATTAACCAGTATTCAATTTAGTTTCATTTTTTATTAATACAGCAGATTATATATACATAATAATAATCTTTTATAGTTTTAATTTTTTATCATGTTATTTTATACTATTAAAAGTTTTGCAATGCTTCTAATTTTGTTTTTATCATTTTGTTTATTTGCTGCTTGGAATATTAACACCATAATTAGAAACAATTAAGATTGGCTGTAGTGAGCGGTAAAAGTTCCTCTCTAAACAATAAGCATGCTACTTTAAAATTTAAAGAATCAGAATCTAGATTGAGTTTAGAGAATATTAAATCAGATGAGCCTATTTCATACAGTGGTGTAATTCCTCCTCATAGGAAGGCTCATGACATAATAGTAATTCCAGCTGTAGACCGAGTCAAAACAGCTGAAAGTTCACTGTCAGCGATTACAGAATCAGAGTGTGGTGATTCTTCATTTTCTCATAAAAAAAGGAACAGTTGCAAAAATAAAGAAATTTCCAATGTAAAGTTACTGTCTGCTTCATATGAGAATGTACAAGATAGCTGTCAACAGCACAGTTCTGTGTGTAGTTCTAGCCTTAAAGTAGTGACTGATGGCTTGAAAAATGAACGAAATGACAGTGATGTCACTAGTAGCAAAAGTGTTGAAAACCTTGTTGATGTGACAACTGTGTCCTTAAATCAACATCCTTTTCCTGACAATGGTGAAATAAATCCATCTCAAGTCAAAATGTACAAGATGGAATCAGATGAAAACATTTCTGTAGATCACAAAGAAGAAATTCAAAATACCACCAGCCTTACAGACTGTATTTCTAGTAAAGGTATTGGTGATGGAATGCATTGCATGCTCTCACCTGGTATCAAGTCCTCTACTAACACCACTTCCTGTGACCAACATGAAGGTGAAGGGACCACACCAACTAGACCTAAATGTACTAACAACATACAGGCAAGATCAACTGTGTTTGGTATTTGTACTGTATTTCTGTATCTTTTGAATTGTCAGTAGTCAAAAACAGTACAAGAGACTACCTATAGGTCTAGGCAATGTTGACAAAAAAGCATACATGAAATCCACTTTGGTGTATAGTTGTCTAATTGGCAATCGTACCACATATCATTTTTATAATAATACTGTAAACCAACTTATTTTCGCGAGCGATTTAATTTCGCGACTTTCACGAGTAAAAAAATAACGCGAATATAAATCGTCGCAAATATTTAAAACCTGGATCATTCCTTATTAAACTTCATCAAGCTAGTCAGAAAATCGCGATATTAAATAGTCGCGAAGTGGCCTAGAAAGGGTAAAACGCGAAATAAAGTATCCGCGAAAATAAGTTAGTTTACAGTAATCAAGTGAAAATACAAATGATGCCTAGATATTAATTTTACAGATAGACAATAAATCATGCCATAGACTGATTTTGACTATTGCCACTTCTTGCTATGGTAGTTCAATGCTGATTTTACCACTTTTAAGATATTTATATTCAAAGAACTTAAAAATATTGCAAGAACTGCTCCATCTTTCAAATTTTCTTATCAGTGGTCAGTTTTTAGCCATTAGAAAATCTGAACAAAATAAAAAAACTCGGATGAATACAAATAAAAAGTCAGCTGAGGTAAATTAGTTTTTCTAATCAGTTTAGTATTTTCATGTAATGCTTTATTTTTTCAATGGCATCTGTTGTAGCCTAAAAAGAATTGATAAATTGTAAGAAAATTCATAAAGAGCTAAGATGTATGTATTGTTTAATTTGAAATTACAGTTTTATGTGACATTTTTCCTATCAAGTAGAATAAAATAGTAAAACTCAGAACACTTTGAAAGATTAGGAAATTTAGAAATTAAGCAGTGAATTCACCATAGCACAATTTTGATATGGTATGTGTATATACTTTGGTGTACAGTTGTACAATATATATTTTGTGAAAATGTTGAAATGTTTTTCAAATGTATGGTAAAGAGAGTTCTCTTTGGTCAAAGTTATACTGTTAAGGAATGCATATTAAACTTTGAAAAGATATTAGAAAAAATAATCAACTATTGTAAGAATAATGCTCAAACTTTAAATATAGTATGAAGGCAGATTTCATAATTGTTGTCCTTAACATGCATGAAATATTTGCCACTGGATGTTTAGCAACCAACTTTTAATCAATCAATTATCAAACATTTAATGTTTTATTGGCCTTCCAAGAAGACTCTCTAAATGATCATTGTTGTAATACTGGTATACATATCTATTGTATGATATTGTGTCTAACACTTTAAACAATCTCTGATAACCTAAGCTGATTTAAGAACATTTGAGTAATAAAGTCATGTGTTTGTATTGACTCTTTATTTCATTTGCCTTTCCTGTATGAACCTCTTTGAAGAAGTTGTTTTTGCATTATTACTTTACTTTTTCTTAGTAACTAAGTATTGAGCCGTCACCACCACTTTACTTCTTCTTTAATGATACATGTTTAGCTTTTGATCCTTATATACCAGTTCGATCAAAGACAATAGAATTTAATTTTCATACTTAAGATGGTACCCAACACCTTCATTAAAATTAATTTGGCTTGTTTAATTTTCTTAAAATTTTGACAAAGTATTTGCTTTGACACTTTGACAAAAAATATAAAAATTTCAAAAAATTTGAACCAACGGTTTTATCAGGAAAATTACACTGGTTATATAGCAGTTTGTCACACACTTGATTTGATCATTGAGAAGCTTAATATTCCCTTAACATCACAACGTAGTTAAAACATTTAGCTGAATTTACAGAGTTATCTCCCTGTAGTGTTAGGTACCACCTTGAATAACAGGCTAACATCATTAGAATCTAGGAAACAGTATAACTTTGATTAAACAAACAGTAAAATGGTTCTAATAGAAAATGTATGCATAGTTTTATTTCAAGTTACCTAAAAACAGCTTTTATGTCTTTCTTCTTTAATGTGTTTGCAGTAGTTTTCTCTTCATGATTGCCAAGAAGCACTTTGGCATTGAATAGAATTAAAAGAACTTAAAAGTTAATGTACACACATCTAAGTACTCCTGGTTGAAAACAATATCAACCAATATTAATTTATTAACACTTTTCATCTTGACAAAAATTCCAAAATAGTTAGAACACTACTGTAACTACAACATTTTTACTTATACAATGTATTTTAATGATGCATAACCAAACATTAACTGTGTGTATTACACAAGGGTTTCATATTTTGGGTTACACTCTGATAATACCTAATGTGCATTTTTATTGTTAATTAAAATAATATGTTGTTGTATTCAATATGTTTTTCATTCTTTACATGTTTACTCATTCTTGTCCAAAATATGCATGTAGTACTTGCCACTGGACATTTGGCAACTGTTATTTGATCAATAGTTTCTGTATGTAAAAGATGAGATGAAACTTACAGAAATACACTAAGTTATTTGTTCTATTCCAGATAGTTTATATGGTCGATCATCTCTGATGTACCAGCATCAAAAGTATGTCATAATCGACAGAAAACCTATCGAAACTTTGCCCTGGTAGTCTAAATTCTAAGATTTTGTATTCTGAGTAGTTAATTGTGTAAACCGTAACACCAAAAGAGTTATGTACCATGTCAACTGATCAATTCTATATCCTGATTGTGACAAAAGCAGTTGCTCAAAATATTGTTTAGCTGTTGAAATGAAAGTTTGTCACTGGGGCGATAGGACTATACATATGTTCAACGTCAGCAATGTGTTTTTCAACATCTGTCTTACATTTGACATGTAAATTTATACAAGCAGAGTAGTGAATCAGTGGAGTCAGCATGTACCACTCCTAGAGTTCAAATAATCAAAATTAAATATGTATGCTTTTTCTTTTATTTCATGAGAAAAATGGCCATATAATTGAAAAAACATACCCATAACCCTTGATCTGCCCCTTGCTGTCCGAATAAATATAACAATTATTTTATTTGATAGATCTTTAGTTTAAAAAAATTAAGAATTTTAAAAAGTTAGATATACTTTTCAGATGAGTAGTAGAAATTCCCAAGCGGATTCAATGGTAAGCTAGACATCTTCTAGATTGATTTCTAGATAAATAAAATCTCTAAAATCTGATAATTTAACAAACTAGATGGGTGTTTCTGTCTTGAGTTTATGAATATGTGTTCTAGATTTCTTTGTTAATTTGAATTTTGTAATAAAACATTAGACTCTGAGATATCTATCACTAATACATTTGACTGTTTTTTGTTCAGATTTGTATATTATTATTTTGGTAAGTTTGGGGATGCGAGACTAGATAGTAGCATGTGGATAATACATACACACTGTCACATATAGTTCTAAAAATACAAACCTTTCAGTAGCTTGAATATTGTTATTCTATATAACAGAGATTATACTTTTCCCAGAGGATAATTTTTAAAAAAATAATAAAAGCTGTTTAAAGAATTCATATCAAATGAAAAATAGATTGCTTAAATTGAGTTAGACTGTTGCAGATGGAATTCAGTCTTATTATGAAGCAGTTTCTATTTCAAGAGCTTTCTCATTCTAAAATGATTTGAATTAAATTGAAACTTGTAAGAAAATATACACATTGGAATCAGAATTAAAATTGTTAGAACTAGAAAGTTTGTTTGAAGTCATGTACACCGCTACAATGCTAATCTGATCTATTCAAGTTACTGACGATATCTTTCATTTACAAAAAAATAAGTTAAATATGCATGGCCGATTGTGTATACTATGAATGAATAATTTACCGACATGTCCTTAGAAATATTTATGGTGAGTTGGATTGTATTGGTAAAAAATATAAATGAACACAGTTTCATAGCTAATAAAATATTTTAAGCCATCATACAATGAATATTATATCATGAAGTAAACATACAAAAGAAAACCATGGTGTTAAATTGTAAACTTGTAAAAAAAATTATATACCATTAAATTAAAAAAATATTTATTTCAATTCTTTTTCAATACTTGTATTGCAGTGTTAAATTTCAGGGAAAAAAATTACATACATTATGTATTTTTGATATGTTTTAATCATGTTTTATTTAAATCCTTTGCATTAAAAAGTTTATGTTTCTACTATATTCACAGTTTAACAAAGAGTCTAAGAACTTGATATATTTTGTGTCAGAATGATAAATAAAAGATTCTTTATACACTCAATTGCGTCACAGTCGTTCCAAAGCAAATGATAATATTGACTTCATTATTGACATATATTATATTGAAAAAAAAATCATCAAAGACACGAGACTTATAATTGATTGTGTCTGACAGAGGTTTAGCCAAAAGTTTCAAGTTGAGACATTACCACATCAAATAACAAAAAAGATTACAAGTACATTTAAAACTCTTGTTTTGGCTGTGAGCTTATATCATAAGTTGATTTTGCTTTTGAATGGTTGTAGACACAATTGAGCATAAGTACCAGCATATCAGAATAAATTATTACTATAGCTGACTATTAAACCACTGAATATCTTCACTTTAGTTATATCTTAGTTAGCATGTGTGAAACGCTTACATTTTCTTTACTTTTCTTTAAATTGGTATATCTCATTTCCATGAAAAAAATTGTTCAATATTGTATTTAAAACAAAGATCTCTTGAAATTTGAATTAACCTAAATATTGCTTTAACTACACTCTAAGCTGTTCTCTTATAGCCGATTGCATTGAGTGTGTAGGTAAATCTTTGGTTAGCTTGCTTACTAGCTAAATCATGAAGTCATTATATATTAGGTAAGATATACTACCCTCTTTTCGAAGTAGCCTAGTCCTACAGACATATAGATTGGTTATCTGTCGTACTAGTCTACTCTTAAAGGAGGGTAGTTTACCTAACCTAATAATGACTTCACATTTCAACTTGTAAGTGTACTACTTGTCAATCATTGCTTAGGGAATGTATAATAGGATTCTGAGCAGAATGGCTACAAAGACCTTCACTCATACATGTTTCAATTAAAATTGATAAATGTTACAAATCATACATATAAACCATCTGTAAATTGTAAAAATTGACAATAATAGCATGTTATATTAACTCATAAATAACTTGTTAGATTTAAATGTAACAGGAAAAGCATATATTTGCAAAACAAATAGTGAAATAAAACATTGAACTTTTTTAAAATTTCATGGAGATGAAAGAAAATATTTGTATTATGTTAAATTGAAACCATAAATCCGGGTATTTGAATGCTCACTTTAATAGAAGTTTTCTTTTATAGAGATGTCAGTTGTCTTTTTTATGATGATTTTGATAAATTGTGAACAATAAACATTTCCAATTCTATATATGAGCATGCATCAGATAGAAATCCACTGTATGCAAGTGCATGTATACATGTACATGTATAAGACTTTTATTGATTATGGAACATTAAAATACAAAATAAAGGACAAATTTATGTCCGTTTTGTAGGGTTCTTATATTAACTCATATTTCGAACAGTTTCAGACTTTGCATAGATTTTTTTCAACCAGAAATATGTACGGTTAACAGATGAATTTGTATTCATCTGCATAAGGTTGACTTCTAACAAATGTAGCTCATATTATGAAATGAATAAAAGCCTAAACTGAATTCAGGCTACCTGATTTATGTTATTTGTAAACAAGGGAATTTGTTTATTAACAGCACTAATAATTGATATCATATTTTGAAAGTTATATAGAAAACAAAACATACTGTTTATAATGCCATTGCATGTATAAAAATTGTGAATGTCATTATACAGGATGACGATGAAGTCTCACCTACAAATCCAACAGATAATGACTGCAAACAGTTGTTTAAAGTTGCTAAACAATTAGGTAAGTTATTTCCCTTGTAAAAAAGGCATTTTTTATAGAATGAAGGTAAGGATAAAAGTTAATTGTCTCCCTTTTTAAAGAAATAAATCTGTCTCTATGGTTAAAATGTTTTATTAGTGAAATATTCCAAAAACAAAAAAGAATGTACATTTGTGAAACACAACTTGATAAATAGATGAACAGTAAATGGTGCAGATATTACCAAACAGGTGTATGAAAATTCAATTCGTCCTGGATTATTCCCCTTTTTGAAGTTATTACAAACTGCTTAGTGAGGAGAACTGAAAATAGATATATCAAGTGTAAAAATTTAGGAGTTATTTGCATCATTATTTCCCAAAAGAAATGGACACAGCTTGTTTCATTGAACTGTTTAAGCAATCAATCATAATGGTGCTAAAAACAAATAACAAGTGAGAAATATAAAGTATGTATTTTATATTTCTTCATTTGAAATTTCAGTTAGAACATCTCAGAAAAAAATACCAGAATTTTATTTCACCAGAATTTCATACATGCTTCAGAGTTTTAAACTTGAAATAAGACCACAAATCTGCTAACCAGAGAGACTATAGATTATTTAAAAACAAATTTAAGTGATAATACATATCCATTCTATAAGTGAAAAAAATCCATGCTATAATTTTCAGCTGCTCCACCTGATATTATCATTAAAACATTGGTAAAGAAGACACCCAAACAAAGACAACAGACAAAAGAAAGATTTAAAGAAATGTATGATCTGGTAAGAATGTCACATTAGAATAATTGTTGGTCCAGTTATCTTGTAAAGTTATTATGTCCCCATTCTAGTATGTATAGCATAGTGATAAACAATAGGTTACTAAACCCATTTGAGCTAGAATGAAATTCAAAACAGTGTAGCTGTGGCCATTGATTGACACATTAAAATCATCCATTGACTGGGACAATCTACGTGAACGTTTGTCTGTAACGACCACTGTTCACGACGTACCTATGATATACATTTAAACTGGGGTCACCAAAGGTTTCTTAACGCCTTTAATCATAAAATAATTCGAAAAATTAATCAGGAATAACCTTTGTGTTTTGATTTATATAATTGATATAAATCAAAATATAGTGTTATTTCTGATTAATTTTTCGAATTACCTTATTTAGGGTGTTGAGAACCTTTGGTGACCCCATAGTTTAAGTGTCTTTAAAAAGTACATAGTGAGCATTGGTCGTTACATACAAACGTTCACCTAAATTGTCCCAGTCAATGGATGATTTCTATGTGTCAATCAATGGCCACAGCTACACTGTTTTGAATTTCATTCTATATTTGGTTTACAGACCGCTTTATGTCAGTTTTCTCTCTTTTACTTATTATACCCCCATTTTTGTTGTGTGAGCAATATTGCATTCACCTTGTCCCTCCTACTAACTGTTTCAGTTCTACTTTACTACTGAACTAAATGACTGCTTATTTGGCATCAGTTTGACAGCAATGATTTGTAAAGTGATAAGATTATTCAGATCTGTCAAACACCTACCAATACTTAATGTTTTCCACTATGTTAAATGTATAAATTAAGCAGCTTGGCAGTAATGAATTATAATCTGTGAGCACTTCTTGTTTTTAGATATTTTGGATTATGAATAAGTGTATGCTTAGCACAAACACATTTGCAACTCCTTGTCTTTTTAAAGTCATAGCAGATTGGGAGACATTTATGACAATTATATGCATACAGATAACAAAATTTAACTGGAATGCCTCTATTTATGATTCTTTTCCATACTTCACATGCTGATTTGAATTTACTCTGAAAGCTGAATGATATAATCTTTATTTTCTGCTATTTGTTGCAATAGCTGCAAATACAGATATAACTAATGGGTTTATAAAGACATTAATGGATGCATTTGACTGATATTGCCCATAATCTATAATTTAAATGCATCCCAGAGCTTTCAATAGCAGTGCTTTGAAATAATTTTGAGACCAAAATAAACCATTCTAATTTTTGTATAAGGATACAGATATTTCTATGAATTAGTTTCCAGAATAAATGGAAGTACTTGTCAGAACCTTATTTACTCATACTTGGCACTGATTTATGTATGATGATATCTTTGTTTGTTTTTTGTAGGAATTAGTCCCTGAATTAAAAGAAGGACTTGGACCTGAATGGCATCTTTTGATTGATGCTCTTTTGACTGACAGCACCAGTTCTGGGGCAAAAAAATTACATGATGCTTTAGAGGTTAAAAAAAATTCACAAAGAATAGAATGCTTTGAATAAAATTAGTTATGAATATTTCATGAACATAGTGCTGTTAGAGTTATCTTTCTTTGTCCTTTTGTTTTGTCTATCGAAGCTTTCATATAAAACTATATAGAATTGATTGGTTGTATTATAAACTGATTATGGTCTAGAAAAGGACAAATATAATTTTAATTCTCATAATCCATATTGTACTTACATTTTATTTCAATATAATTTTTTTATAAAATGTGAGTGTTTTCTGTTCCTTATAATGATATGTAAAAAAGAAAGGTTCAACATTTAAAAAAAAATGTTTTGCAATGTCTTTTTTTTTAATAAAATATCTATAAATACCTAAACATGTATAGATCTATATAATCACAACCTGAATTTCACTTGAATAAGTTTTTGTTATCTATATTACAGGAGGGTGATTACTCACAGACAGTAGAGATTTTATGTTCATCTAACAAAAGTGCAATGGCCGATCTTAAAGAAAGTTATAAAAAAGGTAGGTTTGGTGTATTATTTAATGCAGATGTAGGGGATTCATTAATCCAATGACAAAAATAGTCTAAATACATCCAGAGATCAATAGGTATGGCATCTAAACAATTTTTTCATGTTCTGAAACATTCTGAGTTTTGATAATCATTGATAGGTGCTTAACATCCAATGGCAAATACTTCATGCATATATTAAGGTGGTACCTAACACTACAGGGAGATAACTCTGTAAAATCAGCTAAACGTTTTAATTACGTTGTGTTAAGGGAATATTAAGCTTCTCAATGATCAAAATAAGTGTTTGTCAAACTGCTATATAACCAGTGTAATTTTTCTGATAAAACAGTTGGTTCAAATTTTTTGAAATTTTTATATTTTTGTAAAAGGGTCAAGGTAAATACTTTGTCAAAATTTTAAGAAAATTAAATGACCCAAATTGATTTTAGCTAAAGTGTTGGGTACCACCTTAAAGGGAGAGCGCATATTGGTAAGATTTGAATATGAACCTTACACTTGACTGACAGCTGAGCTGGAATTTAAATGCACTAGTTCACAAAATAACATGAAGATGTCATATGATTGCCAATACTACAACTCTCCAACAAAGACCAAATGATGTACAAGTAGACAATTTATCCTACCCAGACACATTATTCTGATAATGTACTTAGCAGTACTTGATCTTACTCCTAATGATGTTGGTACCATCATTTTCAGTCATTTATCTGAGTCATGCTATAACTAATTTCAAATTAGAATAATTATTGAAAATAAACGAATTTTTAATAAATGATTTAAAGTTATGTAACAGTTTATAATCAAAATATAAACATTAAGGAGATGCTAGTTTAAACAACAAAGCCTCAGCAGCTTATGTACACAATAAAAATATCATTTACAGTAAAAAGAGCAATGACGTAGAGAACAATTGATGATTTGAAATACACTTTTGTTGCGTTCTAATATATTTTGCCTTTTATTTTACAGAGTATGCTGTAAGCTTAGAGAGTGATATAAAGGACAAGACTGATGATCCTGAACAAGCATTACTGCTTATTTTACAAAAGGTAAAACTGGTTTTCCAGCATGCGTTTAATAGATTTTGACTGAATTCATTTCTCATCATTCATTGAAAATTCAGATCAACCTTTCAAAACAAAGTTTAACAATAGGCCCTACAAATCATATTCTTTGTCATAGAATGACTCTCAATAAATTTACCACTGTTATATATAACAATTGACCATAAAAAAAAATCTGTATAGTACAATCCAGGATAATATGGTGTACACCTCGTTGAATTTTTACAGAATATACATGTTTATTTATTTAATATGTTTCCATTGAAATGTAAATTATATAACTTCTTTTTTTAATCTAAGTTCATTTTTCTTTTTGTTTTAGGGTTTAAAAGAAGATTCAGGAAAAGTTGATGAAAAAACAGCAGGAAAAGATGCAGAGCAATTAAATGAGGCAACTAGAATTTCATTCATAAATTGCTTTATTTTTCCGTTTGAATGCTATGAGATTATTGCTCCTCTCTTTATATAATTTTTGCCATGTATAATTTTTTTTAAATCTATGTTATGTTACACTCTTTAGACTTATAATTGGTATATTGATGGTCATCCAAGATGGCAGCCAGATGCAGGATATATGTTTTGTATAGTTTTTTTTTCTATTAATCAATCCATCATCATCAATATATGATAAGAATTGTTTTACTGAAGTTATTGAATCCCAAATACAAGATAAAAAATGTTACAAAGTTCCTAAGAAATATCAATATTACTGGGAAATTGGGAATTCATTAACTTTCCTTGGGTACCTATTTTTTCATAGATGGCAAAAAACTTGGGAGGATATGTTCTTGGATATTTGATTTCCTTTTTCCTTGTTAAAAGTCTGCATACAAGCCTCTAGAAAATATGTACTTTGTTGAACATTTAAGGAATGACTGTAATATTTTTTCTGTCTTTGAAGAAATAACATAAAAAATTGGGTGTACACTGAATAACGCGCGTAGCAAAAATTAGACAATGCTTACATTTATTCTTTTATGAATTCACAAAGTAACATAATAATAATTAAATATATTGATAGTCAGTTAAAAGTCAAATACATTTTAATGATTTAAAAATTTATTTAATAGACTGGAGAGGGGCGATGGTCTAGTTCATCTGGGAAGTTTCTAAAGTTACTCAGTACTAAAAGTTTAGCACATCTGAGAGTAGTACTCAATCTATATACAGTGGAAACAGGAGGGAGAGATGCTACTGATGATATCAAGAAGGAATGTTCTAAGAATTATGCAGATGCAGTTGTAACATTGTGTATGTACTATTTATTTTATTTTTCAGTGCTATTTACCCCTGTTTTCTTTTTATTAGAAAGAATTCTGTCAAGCATTAGTACAGTACACTTATCAGCTTTTTGAAATGTGTTTTCTGCTGGAACAATATAACTATTTTCAGTAAATGGAATTCAAAGTTTAATATTTATTATATAATGTTCTCTTAGGCTATTGATTTTCTAATAGATCAAATCAGTTTATTAACTAAATCTAAATAATATGGAGAGGCAAAAGATACCTAAGAGACTTTCAAACTCACACAGATGTTGTTAAGTTTGAAACAATGGATAGATTTATATTATTATTTTATTTTAAATGCTAGCAACCTTACCTTGAATACTTCAGGAAATCATCTTATATGTATTAGTTGTTCAGAATATTTTTGTTTGCTTTTCTTAGTTTACTTACGCCACATAACATATTCTCACTGTAAATCACTCTTTCTTGATGTTTTCTAACAAATGTAAAAAAAAATCTTGATTTGCACTTATTATAAAGTTTATAGATTGCCTAACAATGTAATTTCAACACACTATTTAGTATGTAAATATAAGAATGTTTAAAGTATTTACAAAATGATGAAAATAAACGCAATATTTCGCTAGACCAACTAGCTTTATCAAGCGTGCATCTATCCAGGTGAAATCGGATGTAGATGATAAGAAACTTTTGCAGCTCAATGTATTTGTTGCACTTAGCTGCCTTGAAAATAAGAAAATTTTGCAGCTCAATGTCTATGAGCACTTGAATTTAGCTGCTTTGAAAATAAGAAAATTTTGCAGCTCAATGTATATGTTGCACTTGGATTTAGCTACCTTAAAAATACATAATTGGTAGTTGAAGTTAGCAACGTCCATTGGCCAATATTACGGGATAAAAAGGACGATGCTTTGTTTTAAATTATTCTTTATCTTTCCTGTATCTTTTTTCGTCTTTTTCGTAAAAGACCATCAGGTTCTAAAGTGTAGAGTTGGTGGATCCAAAAGTTTTCTCTTCTCCTTCTCGCCGTGGTGTCCCACTCGGTGTTGACTTCTATAATTTATTATAAAGTTTATAGATGTACTTTGACATATTAATAAATTTTCAGTTATTATGGCAAAATGGTTATATATACTGATCTTATTTATTGTGTTTTGTAGTGCAACAAGTGAGAGGTGCTGAGACACATTATGCTGATCAGTTGTTTAAGAATATGGGACCTACTAACCCTGTCTTTATTGATATATTAGTCAACAAGAATGAGGTAAGGGAGATAATCCATAAAACACTAATAAGTCTTTCTAATGATCAAACAGAGAAACCTTATTTTAAAATAAAAATATGTAACTTAATTAATCTTTTAAAACATAATGTATCACCTTAAAGGTGTGAAGTTCATAAGTCATGTTCAGTGTATTGACCATGCGTCTGTAATCTTTCTTTTGAAAGCAGCATGCTTTGCAGAAAAGTAGCAAGTACTGATTTTAAAATATTCAGTTTGACCTAACCTTTTAACAAAACTATAACTTTTGGTAAGCACAGTACCATAGGACCAAATGATTCAAAGAGATCATGAAAATGAAATTGTATTTCATAGGAAATCTGATTAAAAAACAGATTCAGTGTCCAATCTTTGCTTACAAGGATTTGAAAATGCCCCATTCTACTTTTTGTTTTGGTTTATCTGTATAATACACACCTTCAAAAATTTTAAGTCTGAAACTTTATTGACTAATATAAAAATAACAAGAATAAAAAGTAAAATGGAGTGTGTCAGATTCTTGTAAGCAAAGCGTGAACACTGTTTCTGTATTTTAATCAGATTCTTCCTATGGTGAATTTAGAAATTATGAAAAAAATGAAACAAATTGATAAAAAAATACAAAAACCACTTAATTTGCAATTACAATATGATTTTGAGAGAAAAATATTAGTGTTTTCAAATTCATTTAAACCACTGTAATTTTTTAGGGTGACATGGCAGCAATCAGAAAAGAATACAAAAAGAAATATGATGCTGAATTACCAGACGATGTAAAACACAAGGTCAAAGGTCACCCAACAGAAAAAATCATGGTGGAATTGGCAGGAAAATCAAAAGGGGGAAAGGTAAATCTTTATTAGTATCCGCAAACTGAGTTTCACTTTACCCTTAAAACTCGGAGGACTAGATACCTGGAAATAACAATACTGTGGATTCATTTTTTTTGTTGTATACCAATTTTTTATGAAAGTTATGGGAAAAGCAAACCAAGAATTTATATGTTCAATGAAGTATAAATTTTCTATAGACTTGTATGCAGACTTTTGTAAAACTATGAAATCAAATAATCATTGAAATACAATTCTTCTATGATCTTGGAAAATATGTATCCACAAAAATAAATGAATACACAGTAATAGGTTTTCTTGGAATTCTATGAAGAAGTTATATGTTTCATACGTAAACAAGCGATAAAAAATGATAATCCTATGTGACTGCATTTTTTTCTTCTTCAGTATATGAATTTTTGTAACTTTTTTATATTTCTTGATTTAGTCTGCAATTTTAATTGTGTACACAAAGCCTCAGGTAAATATTCAAAAACAATTTAACAATATGGTGGAAGTAGTATTTTTTTCAATTTCGATTTATTGACAATTTTAGATTGATGAACAAAAAGTAAGTTAGTGTTCTAAAATGGTGTTTTATATTTTGTGGTGTGATTTTATACTTTAAAAATCTGGTTATACTTTGTGATATTGTTTTAAAACTAACAAAATATGGTTTGTTCTAAGTGCCTGAATTGATTAAACTGTCATATAATTGGTGCAATGATATGGTATATTCACGCTACTCCATGTGATTGACTTGTATACATAGTCAAATTATCTTGTGTTTGATATCAGCTAAAATGCAATTTATTCCAATAAGCTGAGTTGACCGAAAAGTCATATGATTTGAGATTTGGTGTTGATAAACCAAAACTTATTTTATTCAGAGTTGGTGAATTGATCTATAAGAATTTGGGGATTTACTATCAACTACATGTATCACTATATTCAAATCAGCTGGATTGCCAACCAATCAAAATTTTGTCCTTCAGTGTCATTTTTGAATTATTGCAAGTTTAGAATTTTTGAATGCATTTATTAATAAGATTTTTTAACTATGGACAATAGCGAGAAATTAAGTATTGTGATCTCAAAAAGAGTCTCATACAAACAATGCAATCAAAATGTAAAAGTACATTTGATCAATTATGAATCATTGCAAATTTTTCTAAAATTTACAGCGCCTTCGGGTGTTTTCTGCTCTATGGGCGGGTTGTTGTCTCTTTGACACATTCCCCATTTCCATTCACAATTTTTAAGCATCAATGTATTTTACATACTTGTTGGTACTATATTCCAAGTGTGGATTAACATTCTGTTCAAATTCTTGCAAGAAGGTCTTATTATATATTCAGTCATGGTGACGTTTTGACATCAATATATATTTCTAATGCTGCTTTCCTAACATTTTTAAATGATTAACATCTCTATAAGCTTAAGCTACTGTGTGTTGGATAACAACTTTTTACTAGAATAATCAACTTCTATTTTCAAGGTATCAGTTTATTATATTTTCAAATTCCTCTTAAATTGTATATTAAGGTCAACATGGATGAATAACAAGTTATCAATTTTAAATAATTTCAATGTATGAATATTTCTTTGCAGGAGTTGAAATTTACACATCCAACAACATTTTTTTACAATTCACCAATCTAACATGATCGTAAAATAAGTAGAAATTAACCCCTTCATGAAAATAACTTGTATTTATTTTCTAAAACTCAATTTAAAGGTCACTTGTTATCATGAGGTCATATCAAAGTTACCTCATCCAACAAGTACAAGTCATATTCCTACTAAGTTTTTTGTAACCACCAGTCAGTTAAGTTGTAAACTTATCCAAAGCTTGAAAAAAGAAGTGCTAGGGGGGTCAGTAATACACAGGTTAAATAGCTATAATCAAGGGACCTATCCTTGGAATAAAAAAGATGCTTTCTAAGCAATATTGGTTTTAATCCGAAAGAAATAACTAACCAGAAATGATGGGATTAGAATTTTTTTTGTGATGACATGTGGTACTGTGGGTTCATTATTATTCATTGGATAAACATGTTCATGGATTTCATTGGTGAAGGTTAACCACAAAGTTAAATGTTTAGCGAAAAACAAAAATATATAGGCTTGTATGCAGACCATGAAATCAAAAATCAAAAATGATACATATTTTCCTTAAACAACAAAAATACTGTAGGTACCCGAGCAAATTAATGAATTCACAATAAGCAATGCATACATTTATTATTGTGAATCTTGGTCAATGAACTTGTACTTTGAAAATGAGATTAATCAATTGAGATCCTGTAAATTTTGTTTTTAATAATAAATGTCAGGGAAAAGTGTTAGTTTTGAGTGTTTTGATGTTCATTTTGTTGCATAGAAGCATTGATTTTCTCAATTTATGTTACTGTCAGTAATAAAAATAACTTTTTATTTATTTTAAAAGCTCAATCATTATGATAGGTAGTAAAAGTAGTCGCAATAATTAGGAAGTCTATTTTAACTTTTGCCATAACTGTCACATGTTAAAACCAAATCTATAGTGACATATTTTTTCATTCTTTTAAATTCATGATTGTTAGTCTTTACTTTAATGACTTTAGTAAGACTTTATACTTTGAGAAGAAAAGAAGGATACATTTGGTTGATAATAAAACAAGCAAGTCGTTGTCTAATTGGCACTCAATACATCTTCTTCATATCTATTTTAGCTGTATGCAAATTATTTTTCAAGATTCATGATTCAAAGTTTTATTTAGAGTCGATATTAAATAAACTACATAACACAAGCTCTAGTGAGCTTTTCAAATCGACTTAATAACAAAACACAATACCCACACACAATACAAAAGTAAGCCTGATTCTGAAAATGTTTCTAACTGGTGGGAAAATCCTTTCCTCTTTTCATTATTTTGTATTTGAATAGAGATACAAAAGGAGATAATTTAATTATTTAATATTTTAAGGGTCAGAAGAAAGGTTCAACAACTGCTGCTCCTCCACCTTCCAAGAAACCAGCAGCAAAGAGGCCTGCAGAGAACCAGTCACAGAAAGGACAGGAAGGGGAACAAAAGAAAGATAACCCATTATCTAAACCTACACCAAGAGTTACTGCAGATGCTAAACAACAGAAAAAGGATAAAGAAAAGAATGCAGAGAAAGAAAAGAAACAGAAAGAAGAAGAACAAAAAAATAAAAATGGTACTGTACAAGCATCTTCTAATTCTGACCCTGATGAAGATGTTTTAGCACTGTATGATGCAATGAAGGGACTTGGAACTGATGAAGATGCCATCATTGAGATAATACCCCATAGAAGTAATAGTCAACGACAGACATTGAAGAAAAAATATAAAGAGAAATATAAAAAGGTAAATTGTAATCATTATAGAAGATAGATGGAAATTGTAATCATTATAGAAGATAGATGGAAATTGTAATCATTATAGAAGATAGATGGAAATTGTAATCATTATAGAAGATAGATGGAAATTGTAATCAAAATTGTTTTTTTTTTGTCATTTAAAAACTCTGCATTTATTGAAATTAGTTTAAGATTTTAAGTAGTTAACAAACTGTTTGCACCTGTCCTAAGTCAGGAATCTGATGTTCAATAGTTGTCGTTTGTTGATGTGGTTCATAAGTGTTTCTCGTTTCTTGTTTTTTTATATAGATTATACCATTGGTTTTCCCGTTTGAATGGTTTTTCACTAGTAATTTTTTTGGGCCCTTTATAGCTTGCTGTTAGGTGTGAGCCAAGGTTCTGTGTTGAAGAGTTGTACCTTGATCTATAATGGTTTACTTTTATAAATTGTGAAGAGTTGTCTCATTGGCACTCATACCACATCTTTCTATATCTAATTACAGTATATCATGAGTTAAAGAAAAAGAATGTTTTCAAATTTAATTAAAGAATTTATTTCAATGGACTGCATATATGATTGACAATGAACCATCCAATAACATCAAGAGTTAATTCTAAACCATAAGAACAAATTACCCAAAGATTTTTAATTACCATGAAGGTCTTCCTTTGATTTTGAGTTTTTATTTGTAGGATTTGGCTAAGGAGCTGCAATCTGAGTTGACTGGAGACTTTGAAGAGATAATATTGGCCTTAATGATGACACCTGTAGAATATGATGCCTACTGTTTACATGATGCTATGGATGGTATGGGGACAACAGAATCAACCTTGATTGGTATTATCTGTACAAGAAATGCTAAGGTAAGTGTCAGGATGACCAATATTTATTTGAGGCCATGGATATTATATTTACTATAATGGCAATGATGGTTGTGTACAAAAGGGTCATAAAGAAAGATAGTTTAAGTTTTCCTCCCATAAATTTATTTAGCAAAACTTAACCTTTAAAACTTTTAAGAAATAGAAAGTGTCCTGTCTTAAATTGAAATACATGTAAAGTCCTGAAGATATTTATGAACATTGTAATGCTGAATATTTTCTTTTTTTCTGTTTTAGTTCAATAAGTAACATGAAAAATATTTTGAAACATCAGTCAATATTTAAAAAAATACCATAATAATAGCCTCCCTTTGTTTTTCAGGAAAAGCAAGCAATCAAAGAACAGTATAAAAAAGGTAAATTGAAGTCGGGGTACATTTCAACCTATATGTATAGTTAGGGATCAAAATATTATTTTGTATCTTTAGACTTAAAAGTGACCCATACTTGCTCCTATCTGTGTCATTTGATATCTGGTGGATAGTTGTCTCATTGTGAATCATTTTACATCTCCTCATTTTATAAGTTTAGTTGTAAAACACTACATGTATCACAATTATGGAAATCTCAAATTTGCAGTCTTTGATAAAGCTGAGTCTGAAAATTTCACCAAAATGTGTGTGAAGTTTTCCAGTAATGCCATCTTATTGAAATTTTTTTTTTTGTATTATCGTCAGTGTTAAGATGAATATTTTTTAAATGTATAAAGATTCAAGAATAAGCTGTGTTGAATAATCTTGTCTGGGATGTTATAGAGACTGGAATTTTTCAGACCATAGAAAGATTTAAATTGTAAGTAATTAATAATCTTTCAACCAAAAGATTGCCTGGAGACCACCAATCTCAGACAATCTAAAAATAAGATTTCTATTTTCAGATGCAGCTTGTAAAATAAAGATTACAATAGATTGTCTTGAGATTTTAATTTTTATTTGATTTTTTAAATATACATTTAACATCCAAATTGATTAAGTGAGAAAAAAAAGTCTTGTGGGATGAAGTCAGATAAAGGAGGTAGAGTTTGACTGCAACTGGGAAATCTACAGCTAATTTAGTTGAAATTAATTAGAAATAGATCAAGATGCAGTTTTCAACAATTGTTCAAGTTCTAAATTGGTGCTAGTGTAGACACATCTTAGATAGCCAAAGGGTTACAATTCAACCTACTCCTCTTCATGTAAGCAAGTCAGATAGTATGTGAAGAGGAGTGAGTTGGATCGTAACCCTTGACTAGTCTAGTGAAGATTTAACAAATATTAAGAAAGATCTTCCATTCACTCAAAACTCACTATAAATGATAAAAAAAAACCTTAAGATATAACAAAAGATAGTACCTATCTAGGTATTTGACTTGGGATAGGCACATGAATATGTCCCAGTGTTGTCATATTTCAATGTAAGTTAAGTAAACCTGTCAATTTTTCAGATAGATGGGGATTTAAACTCAAAAAGTACATTCCAATGAACTTCTATAATTCCTAAATACATTTATACTCATTCAATAGCATATTAGATTAAAACATCGAGGATATGTATAGGGAAATGCATTTGGTCCTTCTGTGCTTAACCCTCTTGCTGCCGGAGGGACACATATGTCCAAACCAGCAGTGCCCGAGGGACACATATGTCCATGGCTAAATTTATACAAGCTTCTCATCAATGCTGTATCTCTTTCAATTAAATTACCGAAGATTGAACAGTGTTATATTTTTCTCCGATGGGTCCCAAATGTAACTGTCATTATGTCGTGACGTCATATATCGAATGACGTTGTTGTTTGGCATGTTACGTCACAGACGTTGATCTGTCGTATTTTCCGGCATATGAAATGCAACCTTGAAAAACGGTTGGCAGCAAGAGGGTTAAGGATGTTCGCTACTCAGTTTCAACATAACAAGCTTTTCATAACACTAGTATATATTGATAGAGGATTATGAAAGGAACCAAAAGAGCCAAAAAAATATATAGGTCAATGTGCTTGTTTTCAAGATATTAGCCATAGAAATTTTGGCACGAAATTGTTCTCTCTTGATTTTTTTATAACTTTATCATTGACAAGTTTAAGTGCTCAAAAACTATTAAAAAATAACAAGGATTTTATAAGACTTTTACAGATAAAAGCTTGTAATTATACATGTAAAAGATTTATGAAAAGAAAATGGGGGTCAATAGGCAAATTTTTTCAGGCATTCGAATAGATAAAACCAGAGGATTTCGAAAATCTGTTAAACCCCTCATGGATATTTTGAGATGTTGACAGGTACTGGTACATGAGGTACGTCTCAGGTTGACATATTTCTATGTATACTACAGTTGTCTTTTGAGTTTCAGATTATTATTTGTATATCTTCGTTGCATGTCATTCTCTGCACCTTTTATTGTATATGTATTGGTTTTAAGAGGATAAAGTATCGTTGTTTTTGATAAACTGTTACATGAATAACCAATATATATTTATTTGTAGCCTATAAGAAAGACTTGGAGAAGGATGTGATAGGTGATACCAGTGGAGGGTTCACTGCTCTCCTGTTGGAGCTACTGAAGGGAGAGAGAGAACAGGGAACCGCTGTTAATCAGAAACAGGCACAGGAAGATGCTAAAAAACTTAGTGGCGTAAGTGTAGAAATAGAAAGCATATTGTGTGGTTAAAACAGAGGTAGAAGATATCAAAAGTAGATTATCAATATTTATAAGTCTAAAAGAAACTGAAAACACCGTTGCAAAAATCGAAAAAAAAATGTCGAAATAAGCAGGATGTTGGAATACTGAGTTTTTTCTGCAAGAAAGGCATATTTTGGGACCATGAAAATGTGTTGGTTAAAGCAGAATGTTGAAATACTTAGGTGTCAGATAAGGCATTACAATATATCTTAATGAATTACATTGTATTGACATCTTGACATTTTGATATTTTTCCATTCTAATAACTGTACCAGCAAAAAAAATAAAATTAATCAGTTTTGCAGTTTAATATATCTTCAATAAATTCAAATTAAGGATTTGATATTTGCTTACTGAACAGAAAAAAATCTGTACTGTAAAAGTAATGTCATCTTATTTTAGTCTGTGCATATAAAATATCATTAGACAAGACATTTTTGAAGTAATGTAAAAGCAATGATTAAACTACTTTCAGCTTAGAAATCAAATCTCTCTGCATCTATTAAGAACTTAATTTCATTGTGTCTCTCTCTATTAAATAGTTTTAATTCTCTTGAATATAACATTTTACAAAAATTAGTTCATTAGTTTCTAGTAAAATTTTATTATGCAATTTTATTTTGTCTTGTTTTCTTTTAAATGACATCTTGACATTTTGGTTTAATTGAGTTCATGTATCTGAATCAGCAAATATTTAAATTGATTTTAACACATTTTTTTTTTTATTTCTTCAATAAATTTCAAATTAACCTTTTGATATTTGCGTATTTGATAAAAAAAAATCTTTATGGTGAGATTTGGATGATAGTTAATGCCATCTTTAAGTATTTTGTTAGCATATACAAAATATCATTAACCAAGACATTTATGAAAACTCACACAACTATTGCAAAGGTTAACTACTTATCGTATAAAAATCAGATCTATTCATCAATCAGAAATAAAATTTGTACTGTGTGCGTTCCTCAGTTAAAGAGTTTAATTTGTCTTGATATAGCATTTTACAAAAGTTATTCCATATTTAGCAAATTTCCGTTATAAATATTTCTTGCTGATTATTTTTTTAAACATTTTAATCATGCTGCCATGATAGGATGAAGAGGTTGAGGTTGAGGTAGGTAACATGAGTTGTGTAAAACTTTTCTGATATATGAGACCCGTTTTTTATTTTTTATTATTGATTCAACTTTTGATTGTTTCTGTGAAAAAGTTCTCATGTTTCGAAATTTGTTGTTTCAGATTTTCATGATGGTAATTAGTTTCAGTGAACCTTAAAACTCATAAAAATGTGTACTCCTTTTAGGCTTTATATGTTTTAATACTTGATTGTGATGTTCATTGTTATTAGTTGTCATCTGTATTATCTCCCTTCACATACTTGTATACTTTTGAACCTTTATATGTATTAATTCATGTATAGATGTTTATTAAAAAAACCTAAGCTTGATCCATTACATCAAATTAAACTTTTTGATGGCCCCACCACTTAGTGGTCGAGCCATATAGTTTTTTGTCGAGGCTGCGTCTTTTGTCGCAGAAAGCTCGACATAGGGATAGTGATCCGGCGGTGGCGACTACTGTGGCGGCGGCGTTAGCTAACTTCTTAAAAGTTTTATATGTTAGAAGATGGAAGACCTGGATGCTACATACTTTGTATATGGATGCCTCATGTTACTAAGTTTCCGTCAGTCAATTGTCCAATGTCCTTGACTTCATTTTCATGGTTCAGTGACTACTTGAAAAAAAAAGTTAAGATTTTTTGTAATGCAAAATTCTCTCTTAATATAAGTAATAGGATAACTATATTTGGTATGTGCGTACCTTGCAAGGTCCTCATGCTCGTCAGACAATTTTCACTTGACCTCGACCTCATTTCATGGATCAGTGAACAAGGTTAAGTTTTGGTGGTCAAGTCCATATCTCAGATACTATAAGCAATAGGTCTTGTATATTTGGTGTATGGAAGGACTGCAAGGTTAATATGTCCAACTGACAGGTGTCATCTGACCTTGACCTCAATTTCATGGTTAAGTGGTTATAGTTAGGTTTTTGTGTTTTGGTCTGTCCTTCTTATACTGTATGCAATAGGTCTACTATATTTGGTGTGTGGAATGATTATAAGGTGTACATGTCTAGCTGGCAGGTGTCATCTGACCTTGACCTCATTTTCATGGTTCAATGGTCAAAGTTAAGTTTTTGAGTTTTGGTCTTTTTTTCTAATACTTTAAGCAATAGGTCAACTATATTTGTTGTATGGAAGAATTGTTAGCTGTACATGCCCAACTGGCATGGTTTATCTGACCTTGAACTCATTTTCATGGTTCATTGGTCAATGTTTAGTTTTCTTGGTTAATGTTAAGTTTATGTGACAGTTGTAATAAAGCTTTATATTGAGGACTATCAACATAATATCAATGATTAGTAAAGAAGGCGAGACATTTCAGCGTGTGCACTCTTGTCCTTTGTTTGTCATTCTGTTTGTTGGTCTCCTATGCTATGCTTATACCAACATAGAGATTGTCTTAATATTGCATTAATAAAAAAAAAAAGCAATGTTATTATGTAGCATGAGAAATTACCCTGATCAGTTTAATAATAGATTATGACAAATCTGCAACTCAACATTTCCAAAGCTCACAAAAGTTGTATGAAATCTTTAAATACAAAAATGTTTAATCAGAATAAAAGATACTTCTATTGAATAATATATCATGAATGCAAAATATACATGTCAATCTGTTTTCTCTAGGCATATGCAATTATTTATATGACAAATTAAGAAATGAACATTCCATCATTCCACAATAAACAATTATTCAGACTTTTTATTCCCCCACCTTAGTGGAGGGGGCTTTAAGTTTTACCCTTGTCTGTATGTCCTATAATTGGTTTCTGTTCTCTAATATAAGCTTGCCTTATCCAAATGTTATGAAAATTATACACAATGCTTATTACCTAAATACACAGATCAAGTAAGAATTTTGATAGCATTACTTTTATCGTTGTAGAGTAATGCCCCTTTATAAATTGAAAAAATTGCTGAATTTCGTTTCCATTCCCTAAATTTGGTTTACCTCATGCAATTGGTATGAAACTTATACACAATGCTTATTACCACAAAACACAGATCAAGTTTGAATTTGGGTAGTGTCACTTTACCATTCTAGAGTTATGCCCCTTTATAAATGGAAAAAATGAATAATTCTGTTCTCTTGCTTCAGTTTGCCTCAAATAAATTTTATGAAACTTATATGAAATGCTTATTACCACAAAACATTGATCTAGTTGGAATGTTGGTGGCCTCACTTTTACTGTTCTAGAGTTATGCTCCTTTACAAATGGAAAAATTGCTGATTTTTTTGTTCCCGTTCTCTAACTTAAGTTTGCCCCATGCAAATGTTATTAAACTTATACACAATGCTTATTACAACAAAACACAGATTAAGTTCAAATTTGGTTTCTTGGTTTATATGAGTCAGCTTATGATACAATGTGATGCGTTTTAAGATTCATCACTCAACAACTTCCTGTTTACCAAACACTTACATTATTTTACACCTGAGTAGCAAAGTTGAAAGTTTTCAACACATTTTTCTCAGGAACTGCAATACAAGGATTTCTGAAATTTGGTTCAGGGTTTATATAAGTCGGCTTTACTGTGTAATGGGTTTCTATATTGAAATAGCATGTATAGTAGTTATTTGTGATTTTTTTTTTTCGAAATTGAGAAGATATTGATAAAATTTAAATGTGTTTCTGTTTTCGTTGAACAGAATGGAAAAGAGAAGAAAATAGATTTGAACAGCAAAGAATTTATAGAAATCATGACTAAAAGAAACAAGGCACAACTGAAAGCTACATTTGATGAATATAAAAAGGTACTATGTCTATATATATCAATATTATAATAGTTGATTCCAAACAAAACTGTCTTTGTCATTGTTATCTATTTCCATAGTTATAAAAATAAGAAGATGTGGTATGATAGCCACTGAGACAGCTATACACCAGAGACCAAATGATGTAGTTAACAACTATACTGCAAAGTAAGCTATAAAAGGCCAAGGAATGAAATAAGTATGTCTGCCAGGCTGTATCTGCTTCTGTCAAGCCTGTATTAGGTTAGGGTTTAATGTTTTGTTTCAGGTTTGGTTTTAAAATACTGTGCGATTACATAAGCTTGAAAATTAGTAAACATATTTTTTATTAAGGGAACAGTTTGTTTAATTGTAATTGTCAAAGCAGTGAAATAATGCTCAAAAGACTTGATCGTTCATGAATAAATGTTGTCGACAAAGAAAGCAGTATTGTATATGTTTTTTTAAATACTTTGCACTTCCACAGTACCCTTTCTCCAGATTACCAGTTCGTATCCACACAGAGGCCAGTGCTTCAGTACTGGCAATATTTAAAAGATTTGTATTGTCTGTAATTTTTCCTCTGTATAAACTACACAATTCTTCTGTCTCCAATTTTTCTGTGTAGAATATACTTGATGTACGAGAGTTAATGTCATACATTTTTTATAAAGTTCATTTTAGTTTATGAAATTACAAATTGTCTGATATACCACACACAATATTGATCATAGTCTGTTTAAAATATTCTAACTGACAGGATTATATTTCTCTCATCATGATATCTAATATCAGATCTGGTATATAATGAAGCTTGTCTTGTCGGCTGGCTGCTTTAAATTGTACAATTATTACAAACAATAGATCCATATAACAAGATACTAGATACGGTAGATAGTTTTGTCACGAAAAAAAAGTGACATGAAAATAATTGGTTTTGTGATTTTACCAGTGAGATAATCTTAGTTATGATATCATGTGGGTTTTTTTTTTGTCAAGAATTGAAATAACATTTCCAGAGATGCTGTCAAATAGTTAATGTACAGTCAATAAATTTTCTGCAACTGTGAAAAACATTTTGTCATTATTTGTTTAAAATTGTATCCAGACAAAGTGTTGAGAAATCTATTTATTGTAAGATATGTAAGGCCTTCAATAGAAGAGTCTGTAATAGCCGACTATGTTGAATGGGTTTTGCACATTGTTGAAGGACATACAGAACCTTGTTGTAAACTTCTAAGTCATTTGGTCTCTGGTGGAGAATTTCAATTCATTAAAAACATTTGTCATTATTTGTTTAAAATTATATACAGGGAAAGTGTTGAGAATTTTTTTTTTATTGTAAGATATGTAAGACCTTTAATTGACTAGTCTTTAATAGCTGACTATGCAGTATGGGTTTTACTCATTGTTGAAGGCCATACCATGACCATAGTTGTAAACTTCTATGTCATTTTGTCTCTGGTGGAGTGTTGTCTCATTGGCAATCATACCATGTCTTATTTATATATACATTGTATATCTAAATCACTTGGATGCAATAAGTGCATGACCAGAGATGAGGGTGTAAAGGGTTATTTTTGTGCAATGTGTTTTGCTATTTTTATTTCACGTGCAGCCATGAAAAAGATTCGTTATTCACTGAAATCGGTAAAAAGATCAACGTGCAAGATATTTTTAATTGTTGGTTCATCATGAAATGGCATTTTTTTTCACGTTCTTCCGTGCTGTGCAGATACCCCCCTTTTTATGCCCCTCAAAGATCATTATTCCATTTTGTATTCCTTTACAAAAAAGTAATGAATAAATATTTTATATAAAAAAATTTTTTTACTATACTGTAAAGGTGTTATTTCATAAAGGAGTGACATTTATTTTCTGTTGATAAAGACATTTATTTTTTTGTCTCATGTGCAAGGAATTTGAAATATGATATTAATAATCTTTTATCATACCAGAAACATATAACTTGATGACGATTTGAATTTAAAAGGTCAGTCTTTGTATAAAATGTTTTCTATATTTGATTTTTCTAAGCTTTGAGAGTAAATTAGAATAAGTTTTTCACAGGGGGTTAGATACTCCCACAACATAAACCATTCATGTTTTTTTTTTTTTTTATTTTGGTTGCAATTAATCAGTTTCATCAAGATTTACTGTGGATTTATTTATTTTCGTGGAGTAAGGTAATTTACATCTTCATGGATAATTTCATGGATTTGCTAAGGTCTGCATACAAGCCTATAGAAAATTTACCATTTCTTGGTTTACCTGTCTGTATCCACGGAATCCACAAAAATTGGTATCCAACGAATAATAATGAATCCACAGTATTCTTTCATTGTGGTTGCAATTATTCAGTTTAATATGAAATTCATCAAGATCTATCTTTAAAAAATTAAGATACAGGAATCAGTGTTTTCATCTTGATTCAGTTGACTTTTACAATTATTTCTAAGTGTGTCTTTAATCTGAGATATTTGATTTTACAGCTGACAAAATTTTAAATATATCTTCATTAAATATAAGATGTAGTATTCTCATATCTGAGTGGCATCAACAAGAAGATTGGAGACGACACATATTAAGTATTGTGGATTCATTTATTTTCGTGGGTACCAACTTTCATGAATTGATTCTATGGAAAATTTGTGGTTCACTTGTATGGTTGTACCCACGAAATCAACGAAAATTGGTATCCAACAAAAAATAAAGAATCCAAAGTAATAAAAACTATTTTATCTTTTCTCTTGTTCTAATAAGAGCAATTAGTTTTGATAAAACAGGAATAGCCTCATTATCGCAAATTTTCCAAATGCAGTGACACTTTCAAAAAATGTTTATAGTTATGGGTGTGGAATGAAATCTTAATTGCTTCTATTTTACTGTCATAAAATTGATAACCTATCAATGCATTTGTATGGCAATATGAATTGCAGTCCTAACTTGTCTTTTTCTGGTTTAATTACCAAAACCTGAACTTTTTTGCTGATAAATGATAACACTTCTATGTAAATTAAAATGTAATTTACCACTTGAAAGAAATTGGTTAATGTATGTATGGTTTCCTCTGTAATGTATAATCTTTTGAAAAGCAATTTAAAACTTTTCAAAGGTAATTCCGTTAAGGAAATTGTAAGGTTTGTTCTACCAAAATTAGAAATTGTTTCAAATAAATGATGAATAAATAGGGTTCTTGACAACTATTACTCACATAAGAGAAGTAAATAGCAATTGAACTAGTTTGTTTTTTTTTCTATTAAAAATCATGGTTTCTGAAGAAAGGATAGGTGTGCAACATATTTGATTGGACAGTATTTGACAAGACTCCAGCATAATTTGCCATCAGTTCGATAATGAAAAAAAATAGTATTTCTCAATTAACTGACTTAATATCAAAATGTCTTAGACCTGCACAAAAAATATGTAAAAGTGGTTCTATCTGCGGATGATCAGATTGATATCACTTATTAACCTTTCACAAATACTGCTGATTTCTTTCAATGTTTGTTAAGTTTGAGCTTAGAGTCCTGTATGTAGCTGGACTACCAGTGTAGTGTTTTGTTTTGTAATGTACTTTTACATGTGATATTTACAAGGCTAAAGGGGAGGTAATGTGTACACATAAAACTTGTTCCATCCCACAACATTTTGTGCCTGTACCAAGTACTACAATTTTTTAAATGTGACATTTATTAATGGTGTCTAAATAAGAAAACTATTTTGAAATTTTCAAAGCCCAAAAATATAGACACTCTTTTTCAGTTTACCATAAGTTGATTATAACATTTTGCTTTTTAACAGTTGAGTCAGAATTGAGTCTTCCTCTTAAATGTTTTAATAACCAACTGTTATACAGCATATTGAAAATTTAAATTCTGACAGCCTAAAATGAAGTACTTAAATCATATTATAGATCTCTGTACTGAATATTGATAAAAGTTAAGTACTCAAACTATTCCATTATTCAACAAATTATCCCAAAGAATTGCAGGAATTCAGAGGCTTTAATGAAACCCTTTAGAGGTGACATTTCTTTAATTGGTTATATAGTTTCATTATTGTATAAATCACTGTAATGTTTATGTCAAATGTTGGTTCTACAATTGTCAAGAATATTGATCTTGGAAGCCCACATAAAAATCAGCACTTTACTTAGCTTCTAATGTGAAATTAATTGTAATTGAATGACTGAAGCTGTTCTTGTTTTTGTCTTCATTTAATTAGTCAAAACAACTTTGCATTTCTTCAGTGATATTAGTTAGATTATCAGGGGCAAGGACATGCTATTGATTGTTATAATTCAATCTGTCATTCTTCAGTAAACACGTGTTTCCTTGTGTTCATGGTTTTGTGTAGATTACATTTCACCAATTTCAACAATAGCTCACCTTTTGACATTTTTTTCTCTTGAGAATATTTGCTGTAATTGAAATAGTTGTCTCCATCAGAAAAAGAACTCATTCAACTATGAAAATAGATATCTGCAAGGAAATTGTATTCATATAATTTACTTAGTGTGATAAAAGCAATTTGACTGGCAATTATAATTTTTTTTTTTAAAGTGCAAATTGGCTTCTGGTAAATTGAAAACTAAGAAATTGATGCCTCTAATGATATATTTTTTTGAAAGAATTAAAATTAACAAATTAATTGTGCGATCTATTATTGCAGTAACGTATAATCTTGCTGCACAATCTTATTGCAATACAGATACAGTGTACAAGCTTTGCTTATGAGGATCTGACAACACTTGTTTTATTCCTCTGTAACGGTAATTTTATACTTCATCAGCCAATGAAGTTTTAGCCTTCAATTTTTTGAAGGTGTGTATTTATCAGACAAAACCAGAGGATCCACAAAGTTCTCAAAAACAAAAAGTAAAAGCATAGCATTTTCAAATTCTTGAACCATGCACAACCATGGTAACAGAACACACCAATTCATTTAAAAAGTCAAGGGCATTATAAGATCATTAGAGCTTAATTCTTATATTCAAACTTATATCATATTTTCTAGTGTGCTTGATCATTGTTATAAAATGAAAAGACTAATGTTTCAGGCCTTCCTCTGGTTCAGAGATCATACATAGTATAGCATAAGTAAAAAAAAAAGCCTTTAAAAATTAAAGTTCAGGTAAAAACAAATGAGGTGCTTCATGGCTGCTATGTATTAAGGAAGATCTAATAGTCAGAAAAGGTGCATGATCTTTTATTATATGAGACTTTCATAATAATATTTATTTACAGTTAATGGGACATGATATTTACCAAGGAATAGCTAATTCTATGTCTGGGGATGCAGAAGATGCTTACATAGGACTTGGTATGTACAATATATTAATTTATTTATGGACAAGGGAGAAGATTGTCAAAAACATTTTTTATTACACTGTTATAAAAAAAAATGCCCATTTTATTTTAGATGAAAAAAATTTCATGATCTGAACAGCCATTAATAACAGCAAATAGTTATCAAAAGTACCAGGATTATAATTTAGTACGCCAGACACGCGTTTCGTCTACATAAGACTCATCAGTGACGCTCATATCAAAATAGTTAAAAAGCAAAATCAGTAAATGGTGAAATACACAATCTGCAAAGAGATTTGACTCATGGCTGTTTATTTATATATGGTGAAAACTATCTGAAATAAACCTTTCAGCATTAATTCCACATGTGTTTTGGTTTACACAGCTAGGTCATATGAATGCAGAATATAAATGTTAAGGTTCTCATGCGTTTTCTTGAGGCAGGTTTCCGTTTAAGACAGGGTTCTTTTTAGACAGAATACTCTATATCAGGGGGAAAATTAACTTTATAACAATAATTTGTGATCTTGAGGTTCATCAACAGAAGAAAAGTAAAAGTGCAAGTGTACTTAGATTCATGCAATACTGTAGTAGGGTCCTACTAAAATGCGCCCGTGAGCGCCCGGGTGAAGAAAAAGCGCCCGGGGAAAAGAAAAAGCGCCCGGAGAAGAAAATATAGCGCCCGGGGACCAGAAAAAGCGCCCAGGGAAAATATATAGATATTTTATTGGCATGAGACAACTTTGTTAAGTTATGGACATTGATTTTTTTTTAAATTTTAGACAAGTAATTTGCAAATTCAGATAATAGACATTTGTAATGAAGCACAAAAACAAGTCTGAATATTTCAATTTTAACAATAATATATGAATACTATTTCGAAAGTCTGATAATAATGGATCACAGTTTATGCGGAAGATTTATAACATGTAAGACATCAAAAGACATGTTTTTCAAAAACGATATCAAAATGAAAAATGTATAACTCAAATTTCCCAAAAAAATAATAATTAAATCAAAATTAAAAGAGGTACACATAATAAATCAGCAAAAAAAGACCTCAGGCACTGATTATTTTTAGTTACAAAATATACATTTTGATCGAGGACAATATGTCTTTCATGATTCTTCTATATACTCTTATTTATATTTATTTACTTACTTATATACAATTTTGAAATCTAAAATGTAAAAGTACAACAACACTTTAGATGTAGCATCGTACATATCCCAATTTATATTAAGGACAAAACAAGCAATGATTAGTTATTTTTTAAAAATATTATTATTTCCTTCTCCCGGGCGCTAATTTTCCTTCTCCAGGCGCTTTTTCTTTTCCTCGGGCGCATTTTCTTTTCCCGGGCGCTTTTTAGTAGGACCGCTGTAGTAAACCAACTAATTTTAACAAGGGATTATTTACGCAAGTACAAATGTATTAAATTACATGAATATAAAATGCAGGGAATAATTTGTCTGATTAATCTTCTTACATAAATTCTTCAACGCCATTAAATGTTAGACAACATTAAAATAAACGGTCAGCTGTGAAAGATTTCAACGTGAAAGTAACAAATCCCAGAAAATAAGTTGGTTTATAGTAAGTCTAGATAACACTAGTTTAATATATGTATATATATATACTGTAAACCAACTTATTGTGAATTAAAAAGGGTAAAATGATAAATTAAGTATCCGCAGAAAAATGTTGGTTTAGAGTATAAAGATTTAACATCAGTGACATATAGTTGTCACACAACGATCATTCATAGTTTGTTTTTCCTATAAAAGGGAGAAGATGTGGTATGATTGACAATAGTTTAAACATATTTATAGTGGATTGGGAAACAAGTTTTGCAACTTATATTAATCCCTTTCCACTATGATTGACAATGAGACAACTTTCCACATAAGACCAAATGACGTTAGCAACACATGAATGAGTCCAATACAAGCTTGATTTATAACCTTTCTATGTCTTTATATATTTTAAAAAAAAAATATCAGATTTGTTACAAATAGATGAAATAGACATGCATGTCTAATCATAGACTATATTTTGTATTTTTTTATTACATTTTATGGCAGAATGGCTGCAACTAGTCTATTACCAGTAGTTTTAAATCTGTTCATGAATTTGTTTTAAAAGCTAAATTGCTCATGTTGGTTTAATACAAGGTAGTTTAATTCCTGAACCATGCTATTTATCTAAGTAGTTTTGATTTTAAAGTAACATTTCGGATCTTCATAGAACTAAGATCTAAAAGACCGATTGTAATGGAATACAGATAAAGTTCAGATGTTTTTCATAATAAATATGTTTTTTTAGGAATCCATATAGCTTAGATGTTATATTTTACAGTTTGTCTATGTATAAACATGCTTTGAATCATTGCAGAATATTTGAATTATTTACTACGATTAAGTTAATGTTTCTAATATTTACATTTACTAGCTATGTGCAAATATTGAAGGACATTAAGTGATAAAATTCATATGGTATAATATTGTTATGTCTGGATACTTGACAGTTCAATAGTGAGTAGACCCAAGGCTATCATTTTTATAGCAATTTTAAAAGGTCAAAGATAGTATTTGGCAAGATATGTTAATATCTTAGTTTTAATTCAAACCCTCAAACCAATTCTATCCCACTTACCTTTCTAACTTAGGTTTCAAGTCTTTCAGTCAAAGTTGGCCTTAGATGGATTCAGCTGTTTTTATGCCCCATTTATGGGCATTATGATTTCTGGTCTGTGCATCCGTTTGTCCGTCAGTTCATTTGTTCGTCCGTCCATCAGTCCATCCGTCTGTCCCACTACAGGTTAAAGTTTTTGACGGGACGTATTATGGTATACAAATTCCGGCGTCCGTCCGTCTGTCCGTCTATCCGTCTATCGGCGTAAACATGTCGCACCGTAACTTGAGAACGACTTATCCAAATTACATGAAACTTAAAACAGTCGTTTCTTATGATGGTCAAAGGATCTGTATACCTTTTGGTGAAAATAAGATTACAACTTTTTAACTATAACAGGGGGCGTGTTTTTCACATGTTGTGCCATATCTTAAAAACGATTTATGATTATTGCTTAAAACTTTACACACTTCTTAGTTATATTAATCTAAAGATCTGTATACTTTTTGGTGATGATTCAAAATTTTGTTTTTGAGTTATTGAGTATTTTGTTATAAAAGGGGGAGGGGGTTTTCACATGTTGTGCCGTATCTCAAAAAGGATTTTGATTTTTGCTTTAAACTTTACACACTTGTTAGTGATATTAATCTAAAGATCTGTATACTTTTTGATTTTGATTCAAAATTTTATTTAAGAGATATTGAGTTTTTTGTATAAAAAAAAGGGGGGGTTTTCACATGTTGCGCCATATCTCAAAAACAGTTCATGATTATAGCTTAAAACTTTACACACATTCTAAGTTAAATTAATCTAAGGGCTGTATACTTTTTGGTGATGATTTAAAATTTTATTTAAGAGTTATTGAGTTTTTTGTTATAAAAAAAAGGGGGGGGTTCACAAGTCGCCCGTATGTCAGTAACTGTTTATGATTATTGCATAAAAATTCACACACAAGACGATGGGCTTATCATGCGCTCATGGCACAGCTGTTTGTTGATGAAATTGAAGTGCAATTAACTTGAAACTTAGTACACATGCCTTATGATATGATCTTTTTAATTTTAATGCCAAATTAGAGTTTTTATCTCATTTTTACAGTCTACTCAACATTTCATAGAAAAAGATAGTGCGGATGGGGCATCCGTGTACTATGGACACATTCTTGTTTTAAGATATTTTTGGTCTTCATTGTTTCGCTTCTTATAAATCCTTGGCTTTCAATTATTTAGCTTTGATCACTCCGGAAGGCAAATCCATAAAAGCGCTTTGAATGCATAAAATTTATATAATATGTTGTTTTCATATTTACATCACTGGGTCAATGCCTCTGCAGGTGGACTTATGATGATCAGTCCCTGAGAGTATCATCAGCTCAGTATTCGAAACTTTGGTACTGACATGATTTATAACAATCCTTTCTTAAATTGTTAGTTAATAAATTAATAGAATTAAGTTATTAAGGTTTCAACTCTCTCAAGCAAATTGGCCTTTGATGAATTTGGCGATTTTGTTAGGTTAGTTCTGGTTATATAGCGCTTTAATTGTTTCGGTTCTTTTTGAATCTTTGGCTTTCAAATATTGGACTATGAGCGTTCCTGATGAAGATTTTTTTGAAGTTTAAAATCTAAAGAATGGAAACATATCAAGAATTATTACATAAAAGTATTAAAAAATAAGAAAATAGATCTGTGTTAATACTTATAAAGAATTAAAACTGATATTTTCATTATATCTTGAAAGAGAGAGAGACTCAAATAAATCTATTCATGTCAACTCTATCACATATGACAACTAATATAAATCTTTTTAAAAATAGTTTTAAAGTAGCTTTAAAAATCTCATATAGCATAAAATCTTCTTTGTCATCAGTTTCAAATTAATTAGAAGCAAGCTGATGAAAGTCACTATAATGACAATTAAGCTTTTGAAAAATGATTGAAAGGTTTCTTAATACTTAGAATTGACATAAACAGTATTTATTTAGGACAAGGGTTTTTCCATCTTTGCTTGAGTTCGTTAAATATAGTCCCTATGCAGTAGGAGGCTATTGCCCACATGGTATCTATCATGCACAACATTGACTCAATCTGAGTATTATTTATGTAAGACTATCGTGATGTATTAGTGATCTATTTCGTGTTTGTTTATCCTTTGAAGTTTTATACATGTTGAAGGAACATAAAATTGCTCATCACACTTTCATTGCTTGTACTACTGTAGACACTGCATATAATGAATTTATGTTTGGTTAGCAGCTGTTGTTTTTTATGAGCACACTTTTGAACCTCTCAGACATCTTCTTCCTGTTTGAGGATACTTTGAATATTTTAGTATGAAAGGAATAGTCCAGTAAATCTAGCAGAAATTGGACCCTAACCTTAAAGTAGTTGCAACAGAAGACTTTTAAGTTTTAATCTTTAGCATTATACCCCAAATATTCACAGAAAAAAGTCCAACAAAATATAACTTCAGGAAATCTAAAAAATAACAACTTTAAAATTCCAATGGAGATTTGATAACTCTACAAAAAAGGCAGAAATATCAATAAAAATTGATACAAAATTATAACTTTACCGCTTCTTTCAAGCAGAATGTATTGATTCTTGATATTTTTAACTGTCTTTAAAGTATAACAAACTACTCTAAATAAAGGCAACAGTAGTATACCACTGTTCAAAACTCGTAAATCTATGGACAAAAAACAAAATTGGGGTAACAAACTAAAACTGAGGGAAACGCATTAAATATAAGAGGAGAACGACACAACAATAAAATGTAACATGCACAGAAACGGACTAAGCATTATACAAAATCCGATGAGAATAACAAATATAACATCAAAACCAAATACATGAATTTGGGATAGAAAAGTACCGTGACACGTCTTATAGTAATGTGAATTCACACTCAAATATAAGAGAAAACAAACGACACAACGGAAACACAACGTAAAAATGTTACACACAAAGAAACGAACATAATATAACAATGGCCATTTTCCTGACTTGGTACAGGACATTTTTAAAAGATAAAAATGGTGGGTTGAACCTGGTTTTGTGGCATGCCAAACCTCACACTTTAATGGCAATGTTAAATATAACATTGAAATGACAACATAATATTACAGGACTACAATACAAATAAATGAAAAACGTGTTAGACAAAGAAACACATGATTAATAGATAACAAAAGGCATCAGGTTTAAAATTCAATATGCCAAAAACGTGCCTCGTCCACACAAGACTCACCAGTGACGCCCAGATATAAAAGATCAAAAGTGAAAAAAAGTACAAAGTTGTACAGCACTGAAGATCAAAAGTTGAAAAAGGTTGTGTCAAATACAGCTATGTTTTTTTAATGCTTGGGATAAAAACATCCTTATTATTTAGAACAATTTATGCTATGCAAACAGTAAATTTTATCAAATGAATATAAAAGATATACATAATGAAACTGAAGTATTAACTAATTATTTAAATGCTCTTTTGTTCCGACGTTGGAAAATTCCAGGCGGAAAGAACTAAGTAGCCGAAAAGTTCCGGAGGAACTTATTAACTCGTTACTTTGTTCTTCTTCTGGTTTAAAAGTTCCACCGGAACAAAGTGACTAGTTGAAAAGTTCCAATGGAACATATCAACTAGTTAGAAAGTTCCTTTTTTCCAAATAAGTCAAAACCGGAACTAACAAACTAGCCCAAAAGTTCCATTCCGAGAATTGATGCAAAGTAAAAGCGCAACATATGATATTTGAACCTTTCAAAGGGGAACCAAGATACTGATTACAAAAGTCAAAAGGAACTTATCAACTAGTCACAAAGTTCCTCTTTGGCAAATTAGTCAAAACCGAAACTAACAAACTAGCCCAAAAGTTTGTCCACATTTGGGTACTTTTAAAAATATCAAATTCAGGTTAATTTATAACAATAAATTAGAACTTATTCCGTTATGAAGGCAACATACTGACCGCATTAACTACATGTAGTTGTTCTGTTCCGCCAGAACTATTCAACTAGCTACATTGGTCCGGGATTTTTCAACTAGCTACTTTTCCCCGGAACTTTTCGACTGCATTCGGAACAAAACAAAACAACTAGTTGGAAAGTTCCATCGGAACGAAATAACTAGTTGAAAAATTACGCCGGAACAAAGTAACTGACGGAACATAGTGGCTGTTACAATCTTCCCTTCCAATGTTAGTTTCCATAGGAAATCAAAATTGCCGATTTTGAGTAATCCTCAAGTTAGATTTTATGGGACTTTTTTCTGTGTATTTTAATGCTATAGATTAGAACTAAAACATTTTCTGTTGCAATTAGTTTTAGGTTAAACCTTAGTTTGACTGGACTAGAAGTTCTTACGTGCTAGTGCTCTCAGATTTGTAAAACCCCTACTTTCTGTTTCGCAATACTTTTGAATTAAATGCTTAGAACATAAACATGTGCATTCTTGTTTGTGAAAATTGACTAGACCAGAAATAGGAAAGATTTGTAGTGCATGCTTTAATATGCATTTGATTACCTTCTGGGATTTGGATTAATTCCTGTTAGTTCATTAAAATATAAAGATTTTATATTACCTGTTATTCTATACAAATAATATAATATCAAGGTTTATGAAGAGTTTATTAGACATTCACATGTTTTAGCTTTCGTTTATTAATCTTTCTCATAGTTTTATTTCTGTAATACAAATTAATGTCACTTTCAGACTATGATAAATTGTGGTTGAGGAAACATTTATGTCAAGAATATTGAGAAATAAAAGTTCGAAAAGATTAAAGTGTTTCTTCAATTGCAGCTATGTTTTGATTTACAAGACACATTATACGAAATGTGATATCTAATTGTCTATTACTTTCGAAGGACATTATTTCCCTGTAGTCTGCTCTTCAGGATTGGTTAGGATTTATTACATTCTCTGCTGATAAATTTTCAAATTGTACATATCAAAAATTAAGACTGTCAGACAAATTTTGATATAGACGTATATTCTTTCAGAAGATTGTCCGTCTGTCTGTCTCTCCCACTTCAGATTCAAGTTTTTGGTTGAGGTAGTTTTTGATTAAATTGAAGTCCAATCAACTTGAAACTTAGTACACATGCTCCCTATGATATGATCTTTCTAATTTTAATGCCAAATTAGAGTTTTTAACTCAATTTTACGGTCCACTAAATATAGAAAATGATAGTGCAGATGGGGCATCTGTGTACTATGGTCAATATGGACATTCTTGTTTTATTATACTGCTTCCTGGGGCATGCTTATGTATTTATACATCTTTGATCTTCTTTGTGTGTTATGCAAAAATTTATCTAGAAAAAATGCTCAAAACAGAGAAAGTTCATGTATAATGTGTGTCAATGTTTTTTTCTGAGCAGTTGTAGTGCACCCTGTGGAATTTAATCCATTGTCACAGTCATGTTTTATGTATTAAGTCGCGCTATGAATCTAAGTAGGCTTTTATTTCTAAAAAAAATCCTGAGGACTTAGTTTAATCTCTGTTTTTATCCTATTTAACATTTCCAAAGCATAGCAGGAAAGACATACTTATGTTTTAACTTTATAGCATTTAACCCTCCCCAGTGATTTTAAAATGATTTCATTCTCAGTATTTTGCTATTTCTTCACAACACATGCGTGATGTGATATAAGCAAAATGGAAGATTTGATTTGAATTTTGATGTTTTATGCAACTTTTAAGCACTGTTTTTGGACTATTTCGTGGCGAACAGTTTTTATTGGTGGAGGAAGCCCAGAGAAAACTCAAGCTTCCATAGGAAAAAATGACAATCCTAGTCAAGCACAATGATTATTTGATAGAAGTAGGACATCTAGAGCAAGTTGTGGATTAAACAATTAAATGGACAGTGCCATCTCTCAAGTTATGTATATGTTTAAGCTTGAGTGCAGCCAATTTTTTTTCATCATCAATTTTGATTTTAATTTCAGCTTTAGAAAATTCATTAAAGGTTAATAGAAAATATTAATAAGTAGATTTATATTTTGTTTTTCAGTAACTGTTGTAGAAGACCCAGTAGGATTTTATGCTGATAGACTGAGTAGAGCCTTCAGTGGTCTTGGTACAAATGACAGCATGTTAATCAGGATTGTTGTATCAAGATCTGAGGTAAGTGTATGCAGGATAAACTTCGTATTTAATCTTTAATTATGGGTGAACAGAAAGAAAGTTCTATCATTGGCCTTCTTGTACTTTAAAGGTAAGGTTGAGTTTCATATAGCTCTATAAGGGTTTGGACATCAAGTATGAAAGAAGGCCCTTTTTTATACCCGCACTGAAAAAATTCTATACCGGGTGATTTTGATAACAAAATAAGAAATGTGGTATGAGTGCCAATAAGACAACTCTCCATCCAAGTCACAATTGGTAAAAAGTAAATCATCATAGGTCAAAGAACAGCCTTCAGCAAAGTGCCTTGGCTCACACAGAACAGCAAGCTATGAAGGGCCCATATAATGACTAGTTTAAACCATTGAAACAGAAAAATTCAACGGTCTAATCTATATAGACCTGCAATATACAAGTGTAAAATTGAGAATGAAAATGGGGAATGTGCCAAAGAGACAACAACCCGACCATAGAAAAAAACAACAGCAGAAGGTCACCAACAGGTCTTCAATGTAGCGAGAAATTCCCGCACACGGAGGCGTCCTTCAGCTGGCCCCTAAACAAATATATACTAGTTCAGTGATAATGAACGCCATACTAATTTCCAAATTGTACACAAGAAACTAAAATTAAAATAATACAAGACTAACAAAGGCCAGAGGCTCCTGACTTGGGACAGGCGCAAAAATGCGGCGGGGTTAAACATGTTTATGAGATCTCAACCCTCCCCTATACCTCTAGCCAATGTAGAAAAGTAAACGCATAACAATACGCACATTAAAATTCAGTTCAAGAGAAGTCAGAGTCTGATGTCAGAAGATGTAACCAAAGAAAATAAACAAAATGACAATAATACATAAATAACAACAGACTACTAGCAGTTAACTGAAATGCCAGCTCCAGACTTCAATTAAACTGACTGAAAGATTATGATTTCATCATATGAACATCAGGCACAATCCTTCCTGTTAGGGGTTTAGTATCATACCATCATAACATATATGAGAAGAACATAACCCGTGTCATGCCAACAACTGGTATTTGAATAAATGTTTTTAGTTCCAATGCAAAGACCCTATAAGTGAATCAATATTAACACCATAATATGCAATCTTTAATGACCTGACAACAGTATTGTAACTATATCCCTTCTTAATAAGTCTATTCAAAGGTTTTGTTAGTTTTTGAGGTGAATACTGACACCTTTGTGCTTTATAAAGAATATTTCCATAAAAAATTGGATGTGAAATACCTGAATGTATAAGAAGTCTGCATGTTGAGCTATATTTACGAATGATGTCCTTATACCGTTGATAAAATTTAGTAAATGTTTTGACTAGTTTGTGATATCGAAAACCCTGGTGTAATAATTTTTCAGTAATACATAAATTTCTCTCGTTCAAATCTAAAACATTGTTACATACACGAGCGAATCATACAAGTTGAGATATATAAACACTGTGTGCATTCATTTCCAAAAATATTTCCATTATTTGAAGTTTTCAAATAATCAAATGAAAAATTGTTTTGCGTTTACTTTTTTTGTATATTCATATTTTGTTAAATGGAGTTTCTGTTCTTCTAATGACATACATGTTCCTCTCTTTCTAGATTGATTTAGCAGAGATTAAAGTGAAATATAAAGAAGTGAGTGGAAAGACATTGAGGTCATCAATAGAATCAGAATGTAGTGGTGATTACAAGAAGATATTATTAGAAATTGTTGGTGAATAATCTATTGAGAGACATTACAAGGATTATGATGGAGTATATTTAATGATTTTATCTGTGATATTATTTTTACAAGGACACTCATATCATATCATATGATAGTTTTGAACAAAATGAAATAGTGTTTTTTCCCCATTTTTTTTCTTCAAATTTTTTACTTTTTTATTTGTTTCCACATTTCTTGTTCGACTGACCCAAAAAATCATACCATTTTATTATTTAAAATAGTCTATGCTTCAAAGATGAAAAAAAGTTGTCTCATTGGCACTCAAACTAAATCTTCTTATATATATATATGTATTCTTAGATAAAAAATAAAATCAATTGCATAATTTTTTTTCAAATTGCATGTTCAAATGATTTTTTTCTTAAGTTGAAATTATAACGGACAAGGAAGATCATGCTTTATTCCTTTAATGTTATTTCATCTTAAAAACATATTTAGTTGTACCACTGTATTTTCCTTTTGAATACTTTTATATCATTGGTTTAAATATATCAAAGTGCTAAGCTGTGATAGAATATTACTTTGAGAGTTATTTATATAATATCTTTCATCAAATTATGTATTTTATGTAATTATGTTCATAAATCCATTGAGATTCTGTATTAAAATGTATTTAAAGTAATCCTTTGCAAATGAGACTAATATGGACTTATTGCTAAGTGTCATTTGCCATTGATGACAACGGAGATGACATAAGGCTTATATACAGAGTGGGAAACATGGTATTTAAGATTATATTTTCAGTAGTTTAGCATTTATATCAATGTGCAATACTTTTAACTCTATTCTATTTCTACATTTAATAACTGGTATTTGTGATGAAATAATATTATTGCAACATTTTTAAGAAAGGTGGAGGTTCAAATTTTTTCGGTTTTGCCTTGGAATTGATATGATGGAATGTTTTTTTGTGAATTTTGAGAAAGAAATGTTCCTTCCTTAAAGCCAATTTTGCATTTTTCATTGGGGATTTTATTTCCTAAATAATATCTATATCCATGAAATTAGCCTTTTAAAAACCAAACCAAAAATTACAATAATCTGTTAACCAACTAATTTAGAGCAGTTTATTTTTTGCTTTTCTTTAGAAGAAAATTGAAACAGATATAAATTGTCATGAGAATGTCAAACTTGTCTCCACCTTTAACAATGAGTGAAACCCATACCTTACAGTATGCTATGAAATGCCCTAACATGACCAAGTCTGAAACAATTTAAACAAGAAAAACAACAACCTGATGTTGATATAGATACAGACACAATTTTTAATCAGTTAAGTATTTTTTTAAATAAATTTACTGGTTAAAAACTTATTGTAGGTATTTAAACAAATTTCTTTAAATGTTTATGCATTTTTGAAGATCTTCACTGGAATGTGATTTTTATGGTGTACCTTTTTCCTTTTATTTATCTTTGAAAAGAAATAAGTTTACACAAGATGATATATTTGACTTTTTCATCCATTTATTTACATTACTTCAATTTATTTTTGTTTATCTTTGCAACATTTTATAGATTATTTCTTGCATTTACTTGTTATATTTTTATTTTAAAGTTTTCATATACAAATTGTTTTTATATTGCAATGTATAAGTATTATAAGTATTAATGTTTCATATTATATTTATCATATACAATGTATCATGGGTTTTTCCAACATTCTTTTATGACCAAAATGAAAACACAGTAATTGTTTTAGTTACTCACAAAATGTTGACTTTGCTTAATGCTTAACTTAAAGTTTTATACAAATATTTTAAACAGTATCCATTTAAAAGAATCCTTTCATTGTTATTCAGTGAAAAACAATAGCATGTTATTTCTTTTATAACAAGTTACATAAGGGAGACAATTTTATTTTTCTTATGATGATCTGCAGAGCTTAAGTGATCTCCCCTTTGTAACATAAGTTAAGGTCGATTACTAGTTCTAGTGCTTTTTATCTCCTTTTTTATTTTTATTTTGAAAGAATATTGTTTTTTGAGAGATTTATTTTATGATGGTTTCATAGTTTTATCTAGACCCTATAAGATTCAGTACTCTTTTTAACTCATGTCTGAAAATTATCTCCCTTGTTGGAAATAATACAGCTAAACTACTGGTTTACTGCACCGCAGAGCAATGTTGAAAACTTTTTTAACTTTTCTAGCAATATAATCAAGTTTAGATACAAGGATGTTGATAGGCAAATAACTATTAGTAATTGTAATATTTATATAAACCAATTATTATTCTTAATTTTAACAGGGAATACAAATAGCTATTCTACTTCCTAGCAAGAGTAATAACTATGCTTCAAAATATTATTTAAAAATACAGTTCATGATTCAGAAATGAGTTTTTAAAAAGTCCAAAAACATGTGATCTTATCTATTGAGATAATTAACCTGTTATATTTTCCAGATTTATTGTCTTGTCTGGAAATGTAGTTAGTTTAATGAGAATTCACAACTCTTTTTTTATGCCCCACCTACGATAGAAGAGGGGCATTATGTTTTCTGGTCTGTGCCTCTGTTCGTCCGTCCGGTTAAAGTTTTTGGTCGAGGTAGTTTTTGATGAAGCTGAAGTCCAATCAACTTGAAACTTAATACACATGTTCCCCATGATATGATCTTTCTAATTTTAATGCCAAATTATAGTTTTGACCCAAATTTCATGGTCCACTGAACATATAAAATGATAGTGCAAAGTTCAGGTTAAAGTTTTTGGTCAAGGTAATTTTTGATGAAGTTAAAGTTACATCAATTTGAAACTTAATACACATGTTTCCTATGATATGATCTTTCTAATTTTAATTCCAAATTAAAGTTTTGACCCCAATTAAACGGTCCACTGAACATAGAAAATGATAGTGGGAGTGGGGCATCCGTGTACTATGGACACATTCTTGTTTTACCATATGATTGATGCAACTTATTTCTGGTCTATTATTTGTACACTTTATTTTTTTGAAATAAAATATATATTCTTGCACTTTGTTGTCTTTTGCCATCTTGAAAAACAACTATAACAATAATCAAACAAAGGAACAAGGTCTGTAATTCAGTATTGGTCACCTTTTTGTCTAACTGAATACAAATGCATTGATTTAATTTTAAAAATTGATTGTTTGACTGTTGGTAGTTTAACACAGATTTTAGCACTATTGTGCTATTTCTTGGAAGTCAGTTTTTATTTTGTGGAGAAATCCAGAGTGCTCAGAGAGAACCACTGACCATCCATGTGAAAACTAACAATCCTATTCAATTATGAATGGAGTGGAGCACACCTGTTACAGACAGGATTCAAATCACAATCTAAGTGTTGAATGGTCTGGTGATACAGTTGTTCAACTACTTAGACAATACAGCCCTTTTACTAATTTTTTAACGAAAAATAAAAATGAAGTGATAACTTGTGTTTATTTAATTTGTTGCTATTTATTTATGACGTTTGGTTTGCTCACTCCTAAAATTTCTCTTTAATTTTTTAATAAGCTTTTCCAAATAAATGGTAATTAATTGTCCTCCCCTCTCCCAAAAAGTAACTATTTAATTGACTTCATTTTCCAGCATCATTGATAATGTTTAGTGAAGATTATACCAAAATTAAAACCTTGATCTAAATAACATTATACAATTCAGTAGTATAAGAAAAGCATGCACACCAATTTAATTTCTACACTCAGTTTATTTTCGATTTATGATTTTGACTGTTCCTCTGGTATGTTTCGTCCCTCTTTTGGTAAGCTTGTGCAGAAAAATTTGAAGGGACATTTATTTTTTATTTTGATCAATTGAAAAAGGGTGAATAATAATGCAATACTCCTACCTCGCTTTATAATATCCTATTTGCTACAATTTGGGTGCAATAAAGGATCATGATACCCAAACATTACCAGTGATAGGATATTTGGCCATATTTAATATACTTTTTTGCATTCAGAATCATGAATCCCTTAAATAAAATGAATGTCTTGCTCTGTACAGAACCAATCTTTTTATGGCATCATTTATCAAATCTACTAACTTGAAATTTGATGTCTACATTATAAAATTTGATTGGGAAAAAGTAAATTCATAAAATTCTGAATCCAGAGGAATTTTCAAAAAGGAAAGTCCCTAATCAAATGGCAAATTCAAAAGCTCAAACACATCAAACGAATGAATAACAACTGTCATATTCTTGGAACTTATTCTTAGGCATAAAATATGCTTCAGTTAAAAATGTTGAATGCCAAACTAAGATTAAACCTATTTAACAAACATAAATTTTCTCATTTCACCCTCTCTCTTTGTGAATGAGTTTTGCAACAACAAAAAAACGATTTTCAAAATAATATTTTTTTCCTGCAATTTCTCGTGTGTTATTTGTTGTATATCTTACTTGTACAAACCTTGTGTATCTTGTTATCAATTTATTGGGTTTAACATTAAATTAATGTTTCACTAAATCAACTAAAGTGCTATTTAAAAGTAACTTTAGTGCCCCTATGTTACATAATGTCGAAATTTATTTAAATCACTTATCAACTGACTCACTAGTTAGGGAAAAACAACAAACCAATCCGCTATACACAAGAGCCTGTGTCCAATCTTTCCTTTCAATAAAAGAGGGACGAAAGATACCAAAGGGACAGTCAAACTCATAAATCGAAAATAAACTGACAACGCCGTGGCTAAGAATAAAAAAGACAAACAGACAGACAATAGTACACATGACACAACATAGAAAACTAAAGAATAAACAACACGAACCCCACCAAAAATTAGGGATGATCTCCGGTGCTCCGGAAGGGTAAACATATGTTGCTCCACATGTGGCATCCGTCGTGTTGCTTATGTGATAATAAACCCTAATAACTTTTAGTTATAATTTCTGTTGAAAAGACATTTCGACAAGATCTGTAAGGTTTTGTTGAAACAATACACGCCATCAAAAATTTTAATGAACAGAGTTCTTCAGTTGATGTAATATTTATTACAAAAGAAGGTACTATGTCGGACCCTTTTTAGTGATGTACTGATAGAATATGATGAAATCCATACAAACAGCAATTGATCTTATTAGATACTTAATTTGCATATTAAATTCGCAGATGTTCCTTGTTGCCAATGGGAAAACTATTCACCAAATGAAAAGGATTATAACAACTTAAAGTCATCATAAGCATTTCAACAAAGTAGCAATTATTATAACAGGTGAAAGACACAATTTGCTATTTTCTTATTCGTGCCCTCAAACGCAAATAAAGTATTTATGAACAAAAACTCAAACACATATCTATGGGAAACAGCTCGCCTAGACGAGTGCAGCAAAGTTTTTTTTATCAAATAAATCAACTGTCCTCAATCACTTTGCCAGCACACCAAGACCGCTGCAGCATAAATGTCTTACAAACATATCTACAATGAGAAATAATGAAAAAAGTATCTTTCATATCACAAAACCATAATTTCATAATGTTCTTTTTAACATCTGCAGAAAAAACATAATGCGTTTACAATATTATAAGCTTATACAAAACATGTACACAAAGGGGGGGGGGGGGGGACTTCACTGCACATCATACAAAGAACTTTAAACTCTTTGTTACGGTGACTTATTGTTATGCTAAAAAATTATAAATATTATTGTAAACATAAACACAGGTTCCCAATATAACAACAAACCCATGTGCTATCGATAGTTAATAAATACATATGTACTAATAGCTAAGGAATTACTGAGCTTTTAGCAACCAAAATAAGCTGCCTAGATTATTAGGCAATAATTACATCAGCTTACTGCTTACAAATTCACTATTGATAATATAGATTGTGCTGTATTCATGAGGAGATAACATACTGATATAGTGAGCTGATAGAAAATGCTTACCTTGATATCAGGATATACCAAATTACCTAGCTTTTGTCATTTAGAAAAAACATCGAATGAAGGACAAAATTATAGTAGGCAACTAAGCCAGACTTAGTTGAAGAAAATTCAAATCGATTCAGTCGATGATTATTGAAAACCCTACCTGATCAAGTATTGACCACATCATTGTGTTTTTCTAAATTAAACATCAGAAACCCACCCTACCTGTTTTCAGAAAAATTCAACAACACAACTAAATCATTAGCTGGTGAATTTGTTTTAAAACATCTTCACCAAGAAACAAACTCTGTTGAACTTTGCGAGTGCAGCAAAGTTTTTTTATCAAATAAATCAACTGTCCTCAATCACTTTGCCAGCACACCAAGACCGCTGCAGCATAAATGTCTTACAAACATATCTACAATGAGAATTAATGAAAAAGTATCTTTCATATCACAAAACCATAATTTCATAATGTTGTTTTTAACATCTGTAGAAAAAACATAATGCGTTTACAATATTATAAGCTTATACAAAACATGTACACAAAAGGGGGGGGGACTTCACTGCACATCATACAAAGAACTTTAAACTCTTAACTTTGTTAAGGTCATTTATTGTTATGCTAAACAATTATAAATATTATTGTAAACATAAACACAGGTTCCCAATATAACAACAAACCCATGTGCTATCGATAGTTAATAAATACATATGTACTAATAGCTAAGGAATTACTGAGCTTTTAGCAACCAAAATAAGCTGCCTAGATTATTAGGCAATAATTAAATCAGCTTACCGCTTACAAATTCACTATTGATAATATAGATTGTGCTGTATTCATGTGGAGATAACATACTGATATAGTGAGCTGATAGAAAATACTTATCTTGATATCAGGATATACCAAATTACCTAGCTTTTGTCATTTAGAAAAACGTCGAATGAAGGACAAAATTATAGTAGGAAACTAAGCCAGACTTAGTTGAAGAAAATTCAAACCGATTCAATCGATGATTATTGAAAACCCTACCTGATCAAGTATTGACCACATCATTGTGTTTTTCTAAATTAAACATCAGAAACCCACCCTACCTGTTTTCAGAAAAATTCAACAACACAACTAAATCGTTAGCTGGTGAATTTGTTTTAAAACATCTTCACCAGGAAACAAACTCTGTTGAACTTTGTGGTGTAACATTATTTCAAAACCCTTTGTTGAAAATTTACGACAACTTCGATAAGAATTTTCAACACGGCAAAATAGACAGATCGGATTGCAACAATCAATGGATTGTAGTGTCACACACAGAGAGCAAATAGACAACCCAAAACATGGAATGATTGAAGAATGTATGATGAATTTACATAATTTACAACAGGTAAAATGGTATATCCTGATATTCCAAATGGTTTTATTTGTAGTGATATCAAAAGCTAGAGACGATAATAAGATCTAAATGTAGACCAGGTCATACCCAATTGATTGGAACATTATCAGAAGGCAAGATGGAAATGCTTTTGACAAAGATGATACAACTAGCCTGACCGTGCAAGGGCTATATAAATAAAGTCTTTTTAAAAGACATCAGTAGATCATAGTGAATTCAAGATCTTTTACGGTAGGAACGAATGATTAGTTACATCACCAGCATTGAAACTTTTCGCAATGTCATTGATGGTAACAGTTTAATAGTTCCACAGAAACGTTGAGCAGATCCTGCTCCATATGAGTTATTTTTGTATTTCTTTTTTTTCACAGTGATGTAACTAATTATTCGTAGCAACTGAGGTTTTCTATTATGTTTTTTTATAGAATGTTGTTTGTCTTTTCATTGTTTTTCGGATATTGTTTTTTTTTGCAATTGCTTTGACCGACAAGTTTGAATGTCTGTTTGGAACCTTTCGTCGTTTCTTTATTTCAAACTAACACCAGTTTGCAGCATTATGCTAAAACATTTCTTCCAATCCATATTATGAGACATAGTATAAAAAGAAGATGCGTACCGATTACTTAAACAGATTTGGAACAAACCAGTTCTATGGAACTATTAAACTGTTACCATCAATGACATTGTGAAAAGTTTAAATGCTGGACAGCAGATAGACTCCATCGTATTAGATCTCGTAAAAAGTGATCGATATGGTATCACCCCAGCGGTTGTTACATATTAACAACATTACAGAGTATCGTGTCTCATCCTTTGATATAAGACTTTAAACGAAACGAATGAAACAATTGTATTTTTGAAAAAAGGGTTTATTTACTTCTTTCACAAATATCATTACTTGTGAATTTTTAAAGTAAACACAAAGCTGAGACATTGTGTCGTTGGGTTACTGTCTCATTGACTTACTTTCCACACATAACTTTTTATCAAATTTTGACTACTGCGTTTTCGTTGTATCTTCAACCGAATTTTTGATATCTATCAGAAGTTGATAGTATGACCAAAGACAGATTCGTCTATGTTTAACGACAAATGAAAAAAAAATACTCTGTTACAGTGACTTGACTGTTAGTGTTGCTATTCACCAATTGCAACTCATTCAAAATTTTGACCCAATTGCAATTTGTTTTATTAAATCAAATTGTTCAACTGGTCAAAATTTTGAACAAACTGTTCAGCCAAAATGTGAAAGTGCAAAGTGATAAAATAAATCATACTTACAATCCTATAAGTCTGTAACTCCACTGTATTGATGTAATTCCTAAATCAGTCTATCAATCTGTATAGTTATATTACAGCCATTACCATACTAAAGGTGAACTGTTTTATTTTGAATTGCTATAAAAATGTCAAAACTAAGCTTTTATAGAGTTTTTCTTTCGAAAAGTATTCTATATTTATACGAATCACACATTATGTGAATAAAAACATTTCATATTCAGTAAAATATGTATGAAATAACAATATGCTTCCTTGGGGAGATAACCTAAAACACTATTCTTTTGAATAAAGACTTTTTGAAACCAAAAAGCGATTATCTCCCCTTCCTACAAACATATTGCAATTTCAAATATTTTACTGAATATGAAATGTTTTTATTCACATAATGTGTGATTCTTATAAATATAGAATACTTTTCGAAAAAAAAACTCTATAAAAGCTTAGTTTTGACATTTTTATAGCAATTCAAAATAAAACAGTTCACCTTTAGTATGGTAATGGCTGTAATATACCTATACAGATTGATAGACTCATTTAGGAATTACATCAATACAGTGGAGTGACAGACATACATATAGGATTGTAAGTATGATTTATTTTATCACTTTGCACTTTCACATTTTGGCTGAACAGTTTGTTCAAATTTTTAACCAGTTGAACAATTTGATTTAATAAAACAAATTGCAATTGGGTCAAAATTTTGAATGGGTTGCAATTGGTGAATAGCAACACTAACAGTCAAGTCACTGTAATTTATTTCATAATGTTTTTATAATGATTGTACAAGTCAGATCAAAAGTTTTGCGACATAAATCTTAGCACAGTCATCATCTGTTTGAAAACTTGTTATTAGTAATTGTCCTTCTTCGTTTATAGTTAGACACCTTGGAGAAAAGACACCCTCCTGTTCACCTATCAATGTAAGGAAGTCCCCATTTGATGAAATGATGTGTATTGTTTTGGTTAATAGATCTGAAGTTAATACCAGGTCGCCGGTGGTCACAATATCACACGGAGAAAATGCTAACGTTGAATTGATGATATTATGTCCTTCATATAAAATTGAGAAAGGAAATGGTGAATATGTCAAAGCGACAACCACCCGACCATAGAGCTAACAACAGCCGAAGGCAACCAATGGGTCTTCAATGTAGCGAGAATTCCCGCACCCGTAGGTGTCCTTCAGCTGGCCCCTAAAATATGCATAATAGTACAGTGATAATGGACGTCATACTCAACTCCGAATTATACACAAGAAATTAAAATTTAAAATCATACAAGACTAACAAAGGCCAGAGGCGTCTGACTTGGGACAGGCGCAAAATTGCGGCGGGGTTAAACATGTTTATGAGATCTCAACCCTCCCCCTATACCTCTAGCCAATGTAGAAAAGTAAAAGAATAACAATACGCACATTAAAATTCAGTTCAAGAGAAGTCCGAGTCTGATGTCAAAAGATGTAACAAAAGAAAATAAATAAAATGACAATAATACATAAATAACAACAGACTACTAGCAGTTAACTGACATGCCAGCTCCAGACCTCAATTAAACTGATTGAAAGATTATGTCTTCATCATATGAAAATCAGGTACAATCCCTCCCGTTAGGGGTTTAGTATCATACTATCATAAAATATATGAGAAGAACATAACCCGTGTCATGCCAACAACTGTTTTTTTAGAAATAAATGTGTTTAGTTCCGATGCAAAAACCCTATCAGTGAATCAATGTTAAAGCCAAAATATGCAATCTTATATATGCAATATATATCCACTTAACTTGAGCACGTGGATGACTTAAACCGTACTCGTACTCGTACACAATTACTATTCCTTTCCAGCTAGTGACAGTTTTACTCTGAATAACACAAATATCACCATTCCATTTTGTAGTAATCTTATCGGGTATAGTAAAATAATCACTGTCTCCCGGGATGGAAAATTCCTGAACGTGGTCGCTCTTCAAATCAAAGATTACTATACCAGTTTCCTGTATACCGGTCGTATTCATAAATCCTACAAACAATTGATGATTTTCATCCACATGAATTCCCCTAACTAGTCTAGGTGATAAAACAGACTTGAAAATGTCCTTTCCAGAGTCGGTTATATTATAAATAACTTCTGAATCACCATATGAGGCGAGTATAAGATCATCGTTAGTTACTGTTATATCAAATACACTCACTTCAATACTTTTTCTGAACTCACATTTAGAATCTTGGAAAATAAACTGCTTCAAGGAATAATGTCTTTCATCGGTCATCACATAAGTTCTATTCGTAAGTGTTTTTAAGTTTGAAATATTAAGGTTTCCTGTGTCATAAATTTCTGTTATTTCTATCATACGTAGAGCCTTCTTCAATGGTCTAATGTTGAACTTGATATCTATTTCTGGTTCTCCTAGTGTTAAACACGTTATATGTTCTTGTGGTAATTCCTTAAAGTATTTTTCTGGTAATTTATAATCAAATTGTTCTAAAGTGTTTAAAACTGAAGTTGCATCACATGAATCTAATGCGTCATCTGCATCTGCTTTTTTCTCTTTTATTTCGTTTTCATATTTCTGTAAACTTGCTTCTTCTTCGGCAAATGATGTGTCATCATATGAATAAATGTCATCAAGTTCCTTCATAAGAATTGAAGCATGTGCAGTTATAATTTCTTTTAATGCTTTTTCCCTTTCCAGGATTTTCTCTTTTATAGTAGAATAGCTGTTTAAAAAACGTTGTTTTCGTTCACGTTGCTCAGCACAAAGTGAAAGCTCCATCTCCACTGAACCTCTGAATTTTTCCAGTTCAGAATTCTGTTTGTGGTAAACAAAACCAATCTTCACTGCTTTATGACCACTGTGTTTTTCAAGAATACATGACAAACAGATAGGCAGTTTGCAATCGTTACAATAAAGACAACATTTTTCATCACAATGGTAGGTACACATAATTTTCTCAAGATTTAAATTTCGTATTTCACTTTTTGCCTTCCTTGTCCCTAAACGGTTTAATTCAATAATAGTATGCAGCTCAAATCCTTTAAATTTTGAGTGTGTTATTGTTTTGCATTCTGCACATAACATCAAGTCACAATTGATACATTTCCACTTGATTTTATTTGAAAGCTCACATACATTACACATAGACATGATCTGAGCCATATTGTACTTGTATCACTGTAATAGGGAAGTAATAAACCACACAATCTTAGAGGCAGTCCAGGGGTTCATCATAAACTGTCTTGACATTGCTGCCAATAAACTTAGCATAGATACCAGAATTAAATTTTGTAAGACAGGCCTACACATTAAGAATTGATTATTAAATTTATTTTTGGCGATAACTATATCATACTTATACCATTTCTAAAGCCGACTAGTGTCAAAACCCAGATATAATGTCCCTTACTACTTGTGTTTATATACATGTCTTATTGATTTTTTATTTTTTGTGTCATTTTGACCGATACCGAAATCAACGTGCAAGAGACAGCAGATATCACGTTTGTTAGGTCTAAAAAAAGTCCCCTTTGGGTTTGTAATCAATATAATAGTATTTCGTTTCATTTAAAAAATATATGAAAACAAAGTATTGCTGTAATTAGATCTTTCCACCTTTCCATGTGGAAAGACCTATTGATTTTGTGCTGATTATTTTTTTTTTCTTCCGCCTAATTTTTTTCTTGCGGTGTAAAAAAGTTTCAAAAGATGTCGCTTAGTTTTTTTGTATATGATATCATACAGTCTATACGATTTTGAAACTGACCCTGTTTAACCGAACACTTTTCTTTGTAAGAGTTATCTCCCCAAACTCTGTTTTTTCTTGTTATCAGATCTCCTCCGCAACCGTAAAAGAAAGCGACAAATTTATTTTTCCAAATTACTCGTTATATCCTCAGGATGTTAGGTTTCTTTTGACCGAAGCTTTAGAAAGACTCCATATGAGAGTTATTTCCCCTTTTATATTGAAATAAATGAAATAAATTTGTAACTGGAAAACCATAAGTGATAGAGGCCTAGGGTCTTTTGATGTGAGGTCCTTGGTCCAAAAAAATGAAAATGAGGTCAAGGTCAAAGGTCAAGGTCATGTTCAAATTTTTGATTTTGGCTTGTTATCTCTTATTTTCAGAAATCATACAAGATATCGACAAAATATTTTCAGACAATTGTTAGTTGCGACATGTCGTAACACGTAAATTTTACTTAAAAGGGTAAGTAACATTTAATGCGAGTTTTCTCCCCTTTTATATCTAATATTAGTTGTATGGTAATATAACTCATTAACAATATGAAGTAGAGGCCTAGAGTCTTTTGATTTGAGGTCCTTGATTGATGACCTTGGAATTGAGCTCAAGGTCATTGGTAAATTCAACGTTCTAGATTTTGACCTTTGCTCTTTCCTCTTTTAAAGTATACATGATAAAGCCATGGGACTTTTTGCAAAAAGCAAGCAAAGTGACCTTGAAAAAGCCAACCGGAAGTGACCTTTTGTAAACCGGAAGTAGCCATTTTTTGTACTAGTTTAATGTAAAAGTATTCAGAACCATCTATTTTTGGAATCAGAGTCAACTATCAAAACATACCGGAAGTAACATCTTTAAAACCGGAAGTAAAAAATGATCTCACTTATTTTTATCTTTTTGTATAGAAACCATATATTTTTGGAATCAGCGTTCAATAAGCTGTCATTTGTCTCTAAAATTGACATTTAAAACCGAATTTTAATATTTTCATATAAAAAAGATCTGTACTGGTGGAAAGACCATCAATGGTTCTCTGAACAATTGGTTTTTAATTATTATTATAATCGTATCATTTGTGCACGTGAATGAAGACGTAGTATGCAATGTACTATCATGGTCATCACGAAATTCAAATGAATTCAGTGAAGGCATGTTGGTAGAAAAAGGATTAAAATGTTACATCGGCGAAGATGTTTTCTTTTTTATGTGTAGAACTAGAAAAAAAAAAGAAATACTGGTGAGAAATATTGTAGTTTATAAGGAACAATATAAATGTACTGTTTTCGAATTTAATTTGATGAAAATTTATCTTTTGATTTCATACCGTAAGAATAGTGATTTGCATAACATTGTTGAACTATCCGCCAAAGTGACGTGTAGTATACATGCGTATTCAAAATGAAATACAAAATCATACATTAAACCGTTGGTTTTCCCGTTTGAATGGTTTTACACTAGTAATTTTGGGGCCCTTTATAGCTTGTTGTTCGGTGTGAACCAATGCTCCGTGTTGAAGGCTATACATTGACCTATAATGGTTTACTTTTATAAATTGTAATTTGGATGGAGAGTTGTCTCATTGGCATTCATACCTTATATATATGTGTAATAAAAGGATAAACGAAATATTAAGAAATTAACGATGACTGAATGCATGCACAAGCAGGGACTCATCTTTTTATCAAAACATGTAATGAATAAAGACATTTTTAAAAACTGATTTTTTTGTATGTAACTATTTATTAAATATTTACATATATAATTTAAGTTCGTTTTTCAACCGAGAATAGCTAAACAGTAATTTATAAAATTCATGAAATAATCGCTGGAATTTATAACGTACATTTTCTTCCACTGTGCCATTGTTTGCCATCTCTCTAAACAAAGCATGGTTGGTTAGATGTTCTGAATTTACTTAAAGTTTCGGGTTTTTTTCTTCTCAAAATCAAGTAAACTGAATCAGAAAAATAATATCTTTAGTCAAATACATAAAATTTGCGAAAGATATGAAAAGACAGGATGAGCAGCTTGGCAAAAAAAAAGGCAGGATGACGATTTAGGTTTAAAAAATAATCCGGACAAACTAATAAAAACAAGGCAGAACCGAACAGACTGAAAAATAAAAACAGGACTGAGATTACAACTAAAAAAAATAAAATGTTTCATCCAAGTCCCCCATCAAAATAAAATGGTAGCTCGTTTAATTCAGAACGAACTGAGAGGAGACAAAATATTTCGACGTGAAAAATGTTAAGATTTTAAAGTTTAAAATTTAACTCTTACACAAAATTATAAAATCAATGAATTTTACATGCACATGTATAAAAGTAAGAATTGCTATGGGATAATCAAGCAAACAATCATGTACGTTCTTACGACGATGGAAGGTTATAACGTCAACCTTGACCGGCTACATGAATACTGATCAGTCCATTCAACTTTACAGTACGCATGTTCTAGTTCGCCGGTGTGACGTCGAAGGTTTGAATCGACCAATGAAAACGATCGTTCATTTACGAGTTAATCTAATAAAGTTTGTTTGACTGATTACGACGCACTACCTTTCGCTAAGCTTGGCCACAACTAAGTGTAAAAATAAACTACAAGGGAAATTCAAAACGGAAAGTCCTTTATAAAAAGAAACAGATCTGGTTTAGTTTAAACTGTAAGAGAAAATATCGTTTAATCAAATATTAAAACATATCTATTTACCTTCAGAATAATCTGACAAGAGTGTCTTATATCAGATAAAATAATTTAGAAATAAATACATTGACGCATTTGACATGAAAATAAATAACAAATAGAAACCATCATGGGTAATAAATAAAGATAAACAATCCTAAAATTATGTTAATCATACTATTAAGATCTTAAGTGAATGATGAAAAGGTAAATTCAGAAAAAAAATCTCCCATTGACTTTAATACTAATCTATGTATGGAATTAAATTTATACCTAATTTACCTTTAGAAATTAGAAACTTTATATATCATTCATCAATCTAATTAAAAACCGATCTCTCATCGCTCCTGTTTCTGATATGTCGCGTGGGAGATCTAACGAAACCGGTTTTGAGGTCACATGTGAGTGAACTAAAAGTTATGAATTTATAAAGATATGCAAATGAGTTGACGACCTATTAATAAGCCAATCAAAAAAGTTTATGAATTATTTTGACTGACGATTTCGTCGTAAATAAAATGAGTTACATCCCTTTGCCTTACGTTTAACTTCCAAGATCGTGGAAGACTCAATTTCATTGGTCGAAAAAGACACACCTACGAGGTCACTCTAATGTGACCTCAAAGCGGGTTTCGTTAGATCTCCCACGCGACATATCAGAAACAGGAGCGATGAGAGATCGGTTTTTAATTAGATTGATCATTCATGAAAGTACAAATGTAGCCCTATCTTTTGCAACAATAAAAAACATAGGGTCATGCGGCACTTTTGTGCATTCACATGACCTTGTTTACAAACAATGTAGATTCGTACTGAATTCCTATACTGACCCCCATTACTTTTCAACCCTGTAGTAAAAAAAAATAGTACATTCAGCATTTTTTTTCAACTCTAGTTTTGATCCATCTACCCAAAAATATTTATTACAAACATTATCTGCCAATTAGAAGAGCACATGACTTCAGTTTTATACAGGTAGTTCTCCCCCTAATGGGCGGTCCCTGATGACGTATATTTATTTACTGAATTTACCCCTGAAGAATTTGGCCATGGGTAATACCGCAGATCCTGATCACTTTTATAATCGTAACTGATATCGACATTGCTATACAGTATTAAAATGATTTATGCATATATAGATATAAAAAAGAAAATGTGGTATGATTGCCAATGGGACAACTGTCCACAAGAGACCAACATGACACAGACATTAACAACTACAGGTCACCGTACGGCCTTCAACGATGAGCAAAGCCCATACCGCACTTAAGCATAGTTTCATCACATATAAGTACAATGTAATAAATAACCTTACATTGATGCACACATTTGTGATGGGTACATAACATACAGATCAAAAATAGTTGACCATCTTTGATTGGTTGTTATATCATTTACGCATTCTATATCCTGGATAGCATTACGGATTATTAAAGTATCGTTCCAACCTGTGTAAACAAATCTGTTTTCAGATCAAATAAAAAATTGACCGGTTTAAAATATTAAGTGATATAATTCGACTTCGTATACTTTGTAAACAGTATACCAGACAGATTGAGATGTACGTAATGTTTATTTTCAAGAATTTGATAAAATTTAAACTTCTAGACATAAAATTTTCTCTTTTTTTTTGCTGCTTTATGCAGAGCATGATGTTAGCTGATTTCACATTTGTCAACTGCAATGTCATGTGGTAAATGAGAGTTGTCGAGTTGGCAATCCTGCCACAACTTCACTTCTTATATTTAAATGTAAGGGTGATGTCATGATGGAACGTTGTAACTGTAAACATCTATGGTTTAGTTGCAAGCGTATATACATATCCTTATTTCTTACTCTATAACACAGCATTCCACAATTAAGATACATGCTGTTTATGTGTACAATATCCTGCTATCTTCCCGAAACCTTTAATCTTTAAAGCATTTATAGAATTTTATCAGAAATCAAAGCCGGAATTCAAAGTTATTGTGAAAACATATTTCATGGACTGCGTAAATCAGAAGTGAATATTTTGATAATAATTCCACAGATCTGTTATAGTTAACACAAGCTAAGTATCTTTCATCTTGTTTTTAATATTAAACATTTGACTTTTCTATCCAGACATTTTAGAGATTCTTGATTTCTAGATTGCTAACATTATTGTTATGTTTGGATGATATGCTTTTTCAATAAACAATCGGCATTCCCGTATGTGAACCAACTGTGCTCCTCTTCTTTCCAACTTATTCTTTATTCCTATAAAGACCAGCATCAGCTAACTTCAAATAACTTGAGATAAACGATATAACATATACAGGTAAGTCTACCTTTTAACTGACATTCCAAAATTTACCGTCAGAGTCGATTGAGAATAAAACTTTCCGACAAAAGAGACGATTTCCAATTGTGAACTTTCCAAACTATTTACCAAAATTGCAGCAGCGCCTGTATACGGATTAATACGATATTCCAGAACTTGCATCTCATATCATAATTTTCTTGATAAAGGGTTGCTGCTCACAAGATATCAAACCAAGACTCCCGAGTGATGAACTTAAAATCATCCAATTTCAAGTTGTGCATACACCATTACATGGATGTGGACCGTTATGGATTATCTGTTTCACAGATGACGACAATAACGTTCCAATTGTTGTCACTACCTTTTTTTCTCGAATGTTACCTATCAAAAAAAAAACTTACCACCAAGATTGTACTTGCATGCCACGTGCACATGTTAAGCAGGATGTGGTTATTTCTTCTGGCGAACTTTACATGATCCCAATTTTGTGGGGTATGTGTTCTTCGGTTTTAAAAAATAACAAGAAGATTTAAATTTCATGCGTCCGAAGCGCTTAATATCTGGATTTACCTTTACCAGTAATACTCAATGCCGAACATTTGAAAGCCAAGGATTTAAAAGAACAGAAACAATATAAGATATATATGACAAAAAAATAACCCAATAAAATAGCCAAATCCATCTATGGTCAACTTTTTCTGAGGGCGTCGAAAACGTAGTTCCTTGTAGTTTAAAAATGTAAGTGTGAAATGTTGTGTTATGTATTCCGTTGTTTGTCTTTGTGTCGTTTTTCCTTATGTTTTGCCACGTCGGTGTCATATTGTTTATGACTTAGTTTCAATATCCCTTAGGTATCTTTCGGCCCTCTTTTACAACTGCCTTATGTTTTCAAGTAACTAAATAAAGTATGAAGATTAATCTTAGAATAAAAAGAAATCTCTCTAGATTAAAGTTATGCGGGAAAGTTTGTCTTCGTTTAAAAGGGAAGTAAAATAAATGACCTTTTTTTCTTCTAATTTTAAACATATTTTATTTATTATCATGAACCTGTTACATCAACCCTTAGTTGCACAGGAAAGCAACTAAGTGGCCCTAAATTTTTACTATTTCGTTTATCGGGGGAAAAGCAAATGAGGCCAAACACTCCCATTATAATTAATTAAAGTCATATGAAACCTCAAATTAAAAAAATGATGCATTTGTTTTTTATAACTAAATAATTACATTAGATGTATGTTTCATTACAATACTTTATTCTGATTGGCTAACTGCACATCACGTGTTATTCTGTAAGCAATTGCATCACTCAATAAAACTTTTCATTCATGATAACACGTGGTCCCACAATAAAGTGCACAGGTGAATTAAATAAAAACAATATAAAATTCGTGTTTTCTTGATCATAGCTAAAAAAATGTAATTATAAGTATTGAATGCTTCTTTTTGTAACTTCATAGGGTTGTAAAAGCGTTGACCGTGCGCACATTTTTAGAATGAAGCGCTTCCGCGCTTCATACAAAATGTACTTCGGTCAACGCTTTTACACCCCAATGAATTTACAAAAAGAAGCATTCAATTCTTAAATGTATAGTTTTCATTATAAAACTTTTCAAAGTACGTATATTTTTTTTCTGAAGTTTTTTTTTATTTGTCCAAATTTAGAAAAAGTGTATTTTTTCATTGCTTGCTTCCAGGATGCAATTCGCCGACATATTTTCAGAATGCAAGTGTCATGACCTTAGCGTGACCCCACTCGTAAAAATCCGGTGATCGCGATACGCATGAATATGTGTTTAAAAATAAACTATTAAACTATAGACGTGCTCAATAACCATGCTTCTTTGTTGATTGTTTAATATAAGGTGACAATCGGTAAACTACGGCTTTAAAACACGACAATAAATAACATGAATAAGTTGACACCTTTTTTTCATAACAGACAGAGAGAATAAAATAAATGGTCGATTGTATGATATGTTTGCGTAAAAATGATAAAATCATGCACAAAAGATTAAGTTTATGACATAGACATGCATTAGAACAATTATTGGATAAAAATTATTTTTCAACAGTCACTCGTTTCATATTTTTAACATCTATTTTTATGATTATCATCTATCTATGTACAAATGAACATGTAATTAGCATTTATTTATATATTTATACATTATACCATATATAATTATCTGAATAAAGTAATCATTCTACCTGTTTATTTATTCTCTCACAAGAGCTACCTGTATTTATTAAGCAGTTTCAATTTTATAGAATTCCAATCCGTTCTTTTTTTATGTTTATTTCTATAACATTCAATGTCTGGTTCTTTTTAGTTAGATTGCGATTATGTTTTTTCCTTTTCCAAGTATTTTGACACATCAAACATCAATTCATGATATTTATAATCTTAAATTCAAATGTGATAGCTTTTCTATTAAATCTAATCACTGTTCCATTTAGATAATGTTCATATTTAAATCCTATCAGGAGGAAACTATTTTGTGCCTTTTTAAAACTTTAGATAAAACCATTGTTTCTATTTCCACTTAAACATGAAAAGACACGACAAAACACTGTATTGGTCCTCGATTGATTGGATGGTGCCGTCAAAATAATTAAATATAATTCATCTGCAAAATATATCTTTTTTTCAAATAATCTGTTTAATATATGAAAAGAGGATCAAAGAAAGACCGTTGTGCAGCTACAAATAAATTACTATAAATTAATTTTTTTTTATAATAAATTAAAACAATCGCTTAAGAAAAGCAGAAATGTCAAGTGAAAGGCTGATTTGCATCCTTTCAAGCAAAAGTACATAGAAAACGTTATTTGTTTTAAATCTGTGATTTAAGCCTACATATGACCAAGCACGTGACTTTTTGAAACCAGTAGTAGCCAATTAATTTGCAGTTTCGAGTAAAAAATATAAAACATTATATTTTGAAATCACTGTAATATAAGCTGTCACATGATTAAACCAGAAGTAGCTGATCATCTCTTTTATTTCAAAGAAAGATTCAATATCTTCAATATTTATAAAAAATGGCTTTCTTCTGATACTTTTAAAGGACTTTTTAAACCGTTAGTCACTAGTTACTTTATAAAAAAAACTAAACTTTTGTTTATATCTATATTCAAGCTTATTTCAACTTAAATTGAACAATTATACCTTAGATATATTACAAACAATTATATTGGGTAACACGTTGTCACGTGACATGGAATAATCCAGTTAATTTTTATTTAAAGGCAAATAAGGACAAAGCACCTTAAAAATGACACCAGCATTACATATCCCTATTATTCACAGGCGAATAACATTTTGAGGTTTTTGTCATGTACTCGAGTTACCTCCCATGAAAATGACGCCATAGGCGTTAATAAAAAAATGAAATAGTTCAGGGTATATGAAGCCACCGAAAGACGAGGACATAAGGCTTTGGACATGCATCTACTGACATCTTTTCAGAGCCATCGATATTTTACTAAAACATTCTACCTTTGTTGCACAATCAAGAATTTATAAGACACAAATGTATTTCGAACGTCAACTTGAACTTGATAAAATAATGTAAGAGTTATTTCAATGCTTTAAAAAGCCCTTCCACTTTTAGGTCGGTATAATAAAACAATTGTGGCCCCGTAAAAGGGATGAATATTCAAAATTGTCAACCCGTTAAAATTATTTCACTTCGGGCTGCGCCCTCAGTAAAAAAACCTCCTCGGATCGTGTTGACAATTTTGGATTCACCTTTTCGACGTGCTATAAATTTATAATGTAGGTGGAAAGACACTCACGTGTTCTCCGAACAATTTTCTTGTGGCCACTACTCATTCGCAACCATAAAAGATGACGACAAATTTATTTTACCAAATTGCTCGTTACATTTTTAGGATTAGGATTTTAATTTTAACCGAAGCTACCCTGAGACTCCATAGGAGAGTTATTTCCCCTTATGTATTTGATATAAGTGATTTGCATTTCTTACTGGTAAACCATAAGTGATAAAGACCACGAGGGTCTTTTGATTTGACATCCTTGGTATAAAAAAATGAAAATGAGGTCAAGGTCATATTCTAAATTTTGATTTTGGCTTATTTTGGCTTATTTTCAAACACTGTATATCATATCGACAAATTATTTTTACTAAATTAATAGTTGCGACATGTCATTACTTATATATTTTGGTTGAACGGGTACGTAGACAATTAATGGGAATTTTCACCCATCCCTTATTTAGAATTATGGGTAAAATGATATTACTCATTAACCAAACATATTAAAGACCTAGGGTCTTTTGATTTAAGGTCCTTGGTTTGTGACCTTGAAATTGAGGTCAAGGTCATACGCAAATTGGACGTTATAGATTTTGACCTTTGCTTCAAATTCATATTAATACATCATAAAGCCATATAGGAACTATTATTTTAAACTGATTTTTCATATTTTAATATCAAAATAGATCTTTACAAGTGGAAAGACCTTCAATTGTTCTCTGAACAATTGGTTTTTTAATTAATTTTTTTTTCTTCTGCCTAATTTTTTTTCTTGCGTAGTATTGTTCTTTCATAAGATGTCACTTAGATATTTGGAATATGATATCGTTTAGGTTATACGCTTTAAAAATTTACAACCGCTTAACAAAATACTTGTCGTTGTAAGAGTTATCTCCCCAAACACTGTTTTTCTTGTGGCCACTACTCCTTCACAACCGTAAAAGATTACGACAAATTTATTTTACCAAATTGCTCGTAACATCTTAAGGATTAGGCAATTCATTTAGACCGAAGCTTTCCAAAGACTCCATATAAGAGTTATTTCCCCTTATGCATATGATATATGTAATATGCATTTCTAACTAGTAAACCATAAGTGATAGAAACATAGGGTCTTTTGATTTAAGGTCCTTGGTCCAAAAAAATGAAAATGAGATGAAGGTCAAAGGTCAAGATCATATTTTAAATTTGGATTTTGACTTATATTCACCTATTTTCATATATTGTATGACATAACGACAAATAATTTTTTAAATTTTGGTTAAACGGATGCGCAATAAATGGGAGTGTTTGCCCATCTTACATTTAGAATTACGCGTAAAGTGTTATTACTCATTAACCAAACATATTAAAGACATAGGGTCTTTTGATTAAAGGTCCATGGTTTGTGACCTTAAAATTGAAGTCAAAGTCATAGATTAAAAGTACGTTCTAGATTTTTACCTTTGCTTTAAATTCATATCAATACATCATAAAGCCATAGAAACTGACATTTTAGACTGATTTCTAAAATTTTGTTATAAAAAATATCTTAACTGGTGGAAAGACCTTCAATTGTTCTTTGAACAATTGGTTTTTAATTTCCAGTTATAATTGTTCTTGGTGTTGTTAATTTGCTAGGGCTTCATAATTGACATATCAAAAGTTTTGTATGAGCTATTAAAAAGTCTACAAGATAATGAAAAATCATTCAACGATAAAATTCTTTAAAAATGCTACAGTATAAAATCTAAATTTAGGATAAGTCCATGTCAAGGAATGAATTTTGCGACATGAATCTTAGCAGATTCTTCTTCGGTTTCATCACACCCTATTTGTAAGTGACCTTCTCTGTCAACATTCAGACTCCTTGGACCGTAGACGCCCTCTCGTGCACCTATAAACGTAAGGAAGCTTCCATTCATGGAAAGGATGTGTATTATAAAGGAAGAAAGATCTACAGTTAATACCAGGCCAGCGCTGGTTATTACAATGTCAATAGGACAAAATTCCTCAACTGTGTTGATGTCCTCGTGTCCTTCATACATCCATTTAACTCGCCCTAGCGAGGGGCTAATCTCATACGAAACTATCATTCCACTATTATTGCTGCTTTCATTCTGAATAACACAAATGGTGTCACCATTCATGTTAGACGCAATTTTTTCTGGTGAAAAAATCGCATAAGTGCCTGGATCAAATATAAATTCCTGATTTAAGTCGCTTTTCAAATCAAATATCTCTATACCACTTTCTGTATTGATTGAATCAATAAATCCAACATATAGAATATAATTTCCAAATACATGAACCCCCCTCACCTTCCTCGGTGAAACAACAGATTGAAAATGTTCCTTCCCAGAGTCAGTTAAACTGTATATTACTTCTGAATCATCAATTGAAGCGAGAATATTTCCTTCCATGGTAACTGTGAGATCTAATACAGCCAACTCAAGGCTTTTCACGAATTCACATTTACCTCCCCGGAAAACAAATTGCTTGATAGTATCATCGCAAATGTTAGTCATCATATAAACTCCACTTTCAAGTGTTTTTAAGTTTGAAATTATTGTCTCACTTGTGTTATACACTTCAGTAAGTTCTACAATACGTTCAACCTTCAGGATTTTAAGGTTAATTTTCACTTCAGGTTCCACTTCTGTAAAGATTGCTGTTTGTTCTTTTGGTAATTCATTAAAATTCTTTCCAGGCATTTTTAGATCAATAGTGCCTATTGTGTTCAAAACTGATATTGCCTGACAGGTATTCAATGCTTTATCTACTTCTGACTTTTTTAAATTCAAGTCTTTTTCATATTTCTGTATTTGGTCTTCTTCTTTTGTTATGAATTGATCATCTGATAAATAGATTTCATCAAGTTTCTTGATTAGATTTGCAGCTTGTGCAGTTACGGAATCTTTCATTTCTTTTTCTCTTTCCGTGATTTTTTCTTTAATAGTTGTATAACTATTTAAGTCCCTTTGTTTTCTTTCATGTATAAATCTTCTAATTTCAGCAGATTGTGAAAGATCTAATTCGGCCGAATCTCTGAATTTCTCAAGCTCAGTACATTGAATGTCAAAAACAACTTCAATCTTGGTTGCTCTATGGCCACTGTGTATGTAAAGAATGCAAGATAAACAAATAGGAATTTCGCAGTTTTGGCAATAAAGATAACACTTTTCTTCACAATGACTTGAACAAAAAATGTTCTGAAGATCTAACTTTCGTTTTGCATTTGTAGCCTCCTTTGTCCCCAACAAGTTAAATTCTATAACAGTATGGCACTCCGATCCTTTAAACTTGGGTGTTTGATTGTTTTGCATTCTTCACATAAAATCAAATCACAGTTAATGCATTTCCACTTGATATTATTTGAAAGTTCACAAAAGTTACAAATCGACATATGCTGAGCCATATCGTACCTGTTTCACTGTGATATGAAAAAGATAATAATGATAAACCTTAAAATTAAGAGGTAGTTCAGGGGTTGATATTAAACTTTTTAATTTCACAGTGATAGCAGTCAAGTAATGCATACCTTATAAGTACTCATAAAAAATAGAATATTTCCGCTTTATTGATTTTTTTATAATCATTTCTTTGTTATTGAAGCCTATTATACATTTGCGGAAACTAGGTCTATACCAAGGATTACACTTTAGACTTACGATTATAGGTGACTAAACAAGGGGTCATCTCAAAATACAAAAACAAATCAACAATACAGATACAAAATAACAAATGGTGTCCTCTATAAGAAAAAGATGTAAGCAACACGTTTAAATTTCATGTGTTTGAAGCAATTTTCTGGATTTACCATCAGGACAGCACAAAGCCGAATATTTATAAGGACCGAAGGTGTAGATAGATGTATGATATATATATATTATCAGAAGGAGTAATAGACTTTCCTCGCGAAACAGGGTACTTTCAATGCAATGGTAAGTATACTAAAGCCAGCAAAGATATAGTTCAGAGGATACTCTACAAACTGTTTCATTTGAAATATTTAGGTTGATGTCGTTTTTGTTATGCACGATTTCAACTTTGTATCCGCAACTGTTGCCTTGACGACTTCAATAGATTGCGATTTTTTTTGTAAATTTCATCTCGCCTGCTACTCTTTGGCATTTGTTTTTTATCTATAACAATCAATTGAATAGATTTGTGTATAAGAAAAGAAAAACGTCGCAGTGAGAGATCACGGGCTGTTCCCTTTTCTTGCCGATCAATGCTTTTGAATATGGACATATGGTCGGACCCCCTTTTTATCTTGGGTTGGAATCCCCTTTTGGAAATGGCATGCACGTGTTCTCTGAACAATTAATTTCCAGTTATAATTGTTCTTGGTGTTGTTATTTTGCTAGGGCTTCATAGTTGACATATCAAATGTGATGGTGATGAATTTACTATCTGATAAAAACATTTCATCCAGTTTCTGTATTAGTTTTGCAGCTTCTTCAGTTACCGATTGCTTCATTTCTTATTCCTTGTCTGTGATCTTATCCTTTATAGTAGTATAACTATTCAAGTCGCATTGTTTTTGTTCATGAAGACATCTACTTCTTTAAGCAGATTGTGAAAGATCCAATTCGACTGCAGCTCTGAATTTCTAAAGCTCAGTATACTGATTGTCACAAACAGCTACAATCTTTACTGCTTTATGACCACTGTGTTTTTCAAGAAACCACAATAAACAAAAAGAAATATTACAGTTTTGGCAATAAAGACAACATTTTTCATTACTATGGTTTGAACACAAAATTTTCTGAAGATCTAACTTTCGTTTTGCATTTGTAGCCGCCTTTGTCCCCAACTGGTTAAGTTCAATAACTGTATGACACTCGGATCCTCTAAACTTTGAGTGTTTATTTATTTTGCATTCTTCACAAAAAATCAAATTACAGTTAAGTGTTGACATGAACATGATGAATATCAATAATGTGGTCATTTTTATAAATTTCCTGTTTTCAAAACTTTGAACTTTTCGAAAAACTAAGGATTTTCTTATCCCAGACATAGATTACCTTAGCAGTATTTGGCACAACTTTTTGGAATTTTGAAACCTCAATGCTCTTCAACTTTGTACTTGTTTGGTTTTATAAATATTTTGATATGAGCGTCACTGATGAGTCTTATGTAGACGAAACGCGAGTCTGGCGTACTAAATTATAATCCTGGTACCTTTGATTACTATTTACACCACTGGGTCGATGCCACTACTGGTGGACATTCGTCCCCAAGGGTATTACCAGCCCAGTAGTTAACACTTCGGTGTTGACATGAATATCAATAATGTGGTCATTTTTATAAATTTCCTGTTTTCAAAACTTTGAACTTTTCGAAAAACTAAGGATGTTCTTATCCCGGACATAGATTACCTTAGCCGTATTTGGCACAACTTTTTGGAATTTTGAATCCTCAATGCTCTTCAACTTTGTACTTGTTTGGTTTTATAAATATTTTGATATGAGCGTCACAGATGAGTCTTATGTAGACGAAACGCGAGTCTGGCTTACTAAATTATAATCCTGGTACCTTTGATTACTATTTACACCACTGGGTCGATGCCACTGCTGGTGGACGTTTCGTCCCCGAGGGTATCACCAGCCCAGTAGTTAACACTTCGGTGTTGACATGAATATCAATAATGTGGTCATTTTTATAAATTTCCTGTTTACAAAACTTTGAACTTTTCGAAAAACTAAGGATTTTCTTATCCCAGGCATAGATTACCTTAGCCGTATTTGGCACAACTTTTTGGAATTTTGAATCCTCTTCAACTTTGTACTTGTTTGGTTTTATAAATATTTTGATATGAGCGTCACTGATGAGTCTTATGTAGACGAAACGCGCGTCTGGCGTACCAAATTATAATCCTGATACCTTTGACTACTATTTAGACATTTTCATTTGATTTCATTTGAAAGTTCACAAAAGTTACAAATAGAAATATTCTGAGCCATATCATACATATATGACAATTATTTACGGAAGTAGGACTTAAGGAAGTAATATACTAGCTTACACCAGCTGATGGTATGGTACGCATGTGTACAACTATCAATTGTATAGGTTTGTTTGTTTTTCTAGTTCGACAGGGAATTTTAAAGTATTTATGTTTTTTTTACTTACCAAAAAGTAAAAAAAGTTATAATAATAATTAGATTTATTTTGGTAGGTGAATTTAGTTTTCAGGATAATAAATGGTCTAGATGGTTAAAAAAACCATTGATTACATTTGCACATGATTTATTTGACTTTGTTTGTTTGGATTGACAAAAAAGAAAATGGCGAAATGAGAACATATATAGATTCCAGCATCTTAGTAATTGAATAGTCGATTTATGAGTTTGAATGTCTCTCTCAAACATTTAAATAACTTTTTAGATCAGTCTCGGACCCGGGTTTGATGTTATAGTCGCGACTTTAATTAATTCGCTGATCGGAGATCATCGGAACTTGACGAGTTTTGTTTCATGCATTTTATTCAGGGAAAAACCAAGATATACATTTTAATGGTTTTTTCAAATTTTATTTGCGCCCACTGCACCTCTCACCTCTTTGAATAGATTCAGCAGGAAATTAAAATTTGTCTCAACGTTCATAATGTCTTTACTAAACAAGATTATTGTGTGAATAATTGTTAATTTTCCCCTGTACTAACATATCTAAATTAATTGAACTTAAAGGACCTTACACAAGAATAGATATGTTAAGTTTTCCACAACTGAAGCTAGCTCAAGCAACTTTTGTAATTCTGTTTTGAATAATGTAGACTGTTCCTGTTTGCACCTTACTATGTAGGCATATAATCAAATCACTTACTTTAAGCAAATCAACCACCATGTGTCATCCCAAACCGAGTAAACAAATCTATTTGCAGATGAAATCGAAGACCAACCGGATTAAAATTTCGTGTGAAAAAAAGCAACTTCGTTAAGTACATTGTATAGACGAGTCAAATTGACATGTAAAATATATGTTTTCAAGAATTTTGTCATTTCAAACTTTAATTAATAGACATGCTAGTAATATGTTCTCTTCTTTTGTGCTGTATTATATGTAGCACGATGTCTGCTGAGCTGAAATAAAGGTAGGCGTAATTTGTTCGGATCAAAATCTAAGGTTTCGATCTATCAGTGTGAATGTCCCCCTGGTATTTGTTGTCCCTCTTTTAAGTTACAGAGAAAGTGGAACAACCTCTTAATTCTTTAATAGGAAAGAAAATTCTGATTTCTACTCATAATGACATCATTTCCCGATTTAAATATATATATGTAATGCTTATTTTAACAAACACCTATTATCTTCTTAAATGCTATATTTTTTGCATCTTGTTGTCTTATAAAGCAGTTTCAATAATTATAATTATGTTATTTTTCGATTGATTAATCGTTTGTTAAAAAATGTGGTTTGTGTCGCTTTTGTTAGATTGCAAAGACATTTTCGATCATAATAATTTTGGAAAATTTTGTCTTCGTATGAAACTTCTATTTAATTGGTTTTGCATTCCATTGAAACTTACCACTGTTGCATTATTTTTTTTATATTTCAATCCTGTTTGGACGTTACTTTTTCATAATTTAATAGGTAACGGTTTCCATAGAAATCTTTAATATGGAAGACGACAATATAAAAAATAGAGATCAAATATGGTAAACAGTACGTAAATATAATTTATTATCTATGAATACTATATATCTTCCAAAAGAGGCGTAGTTTGAGAAACAGTCGTAATTACAAAGTGCAATCTTGAATGTAATGGCTGAGACTATTATAAATATACTGATCGGAGCGTGATGATTTTTTTTATGTATTTCATGCTGAAATAACAATGTATAAATTTAATTATGTTTTTCCGATTTTGGTGCGCCTACTGTACAATTCTCTGTTTTGGACTTATACAGTAGGATAGTCTAGCTCGTCTTAAAGTTTATACCAAACAAGATTATTGTGTGAATAACTGATTATTTTCCTGTGACCCTAAAATGTCTTAAATTAATCGTACTTAAAGGACCGTACACAACTATACATATTTTAAGTTTCCCACGATGATAGTCTAGCTCAAGCAGATTTTGTAATTCTGTTTTGAAAAAGTGTAGACTAAATTCCTGTTTGCACCTTACTATAAAGCATATAATCCAATCGATCTGGTCACTTACTTTAAACAAATGAACTATCCTGTGTCACCCCAAACTGACTGAACAAATCTATTTGCAAGTGAAGACGAAGACTAACAGGATCAGAATTTGGCGTGAAAAAAACCCACTTGGTTCGGTAAATAGTATAGACAGGAAAATATTTATAGATACTGTTTCCACGTATAGACGAGTCAAATTGAGATGTTATATTTGTTTTTCAAGAATTTGGTCATATCAAACTTTAAAATTTTTAGACATAACATTTGCTCTATAGTTGTGCTGTATTATACGTGGTACAATGTCTGTTGATGTGACACATATGCAAGTGTGATTTGTTCGGATAAAAATATAAGGTCATAAAAGTGACGTAGAAAGTGGAATCACCTGTTAAATATTGAATAGGAAAGAAAAGCGTTGAAAGATAGCTTTACAATGTTTTCTTTCTGACAATATTCCACGAACTGTTATGTATATTGTTTACTTTTACAAGCTACTGATATCTTCGTAACAGCTTAAATTGAATGTTGGTATCTACTAAAACGTTGGAATCTGATGTTCAGTAGATGTTGTTTGTTGATAAGGTTTATAAGTGTTTCTAGTTTCTCTTTTTCTTAAATAGATGAAATCGTTGGTTTTCGCGTTTGAATGGTTTTACACATGTCATATTCGGGGGCATTATAGCTTACTGTTCGATGTGAGCCAAGTCTCTGCGTAGAAGACCGCACTTTGACCTATTATGGTTTACCTTTACAAATTGCGACTTCGATGAGAGAGTTATCTCATTTGCACTTATACCACATCATCTTATGTCTATTAGCTTTATTTGGCACACTATTGTGGATTTTTTTTTAATTCAGGGTGATATGATGAAAGGATGATAAGATGATACTTTATAATCTCTTAAACCAATTAACAGAGGTACAAAAAAGGAAACATCATATTTAACTTATCGTTTTTCTTATCTCATGAATAGATTACCTTAGATGTATACTAGTCAACAAAAGAAACGATACACGACTATTTTTTTTCAAATTAAAGATGCAGTTTTCCGTTTATAGAACAAATAGTGAAGGTAGTAATATTAAATGACCATGAAAATATAAATCCGTTTTAAAACAAAATTGCTTTCATGACGTCATTCTTTTTTATATAAATTTACATAAAACGACAATCTTAAAAGCAGAAATTCCAACTAATGATGCCAATCTCTCATGTAAAGATAAAAACAATGTTTGCCATCAATTCTTTTTTAAAAATCATACAGTTTCTTCCTTTTTAGTAAAGCAAAGTTCGGCCCCACAAGAAATCATTAAAATGTATACATTATCAATTGATTCACCAAAGAAAGAATGTGTGGAGTGAAATTAAAAAACGATCACAGCTTAAAACTAATTCGAAAGGTTCCAAATTTACAGTGTGTTGTTTCCATATCTGTAGCATTGATTTGAGACCAAATAAAATTTTTTTTTTGCATTTTTTGAGATTTCAAAAAACACTTTTTTTACCAAAATTTAAAAAAAAAAAATATTTCAACCCATTAGTTACAACAAGAACATGAATGACTTGATAAGCATATTGAATATTTAAAAAAAAAATTGAAAATTCATTTAGTAATTAGAAAATTGTGTGTGGATTTTTTATCCATCTTTCCGCAAAAAAATAAATTGCACCCTATAATCGTTTGCACGGAAGTTCCGACAGGTTCTGATTTTCATTATCATATGTGCATACATTGCAAATAAAAGCTTTTTAAAATAGTGCATCTTATTTTGTTTTATGTTTTAAACTTTTTAATAAATTTTATTCCAAAGTCGTGTATAGTTTCTTTTGTTGACTAGTATATTTGGCACAACCCTTTGGAATTGTGTGTCCTTCAACTTTGTACTTGTTTGACTTTATAACTATGTTGATTTGAGCGTCGCTGTTGAATCTGATGTAGATGAAATGCGCATCTAGCGTGTTAAATTATAATCATGGTACCTTTGATTAATCTTGGACAAAACTTTCATATTTAATGGTCATCAATGCTTTTCATCCTCATACTTTTTTGGTCCTTTGAAGTTTTTTTCTGCAGTCACTGGTGAGTCTTTTGTAGACGTATCGCGCTCTTGGCGTGCAGAGTGATTATCCTGGTTTCTAAGATGAGTTTATGTATCAACATACAAGGTAATGCACTGAGTAAATTAATACAAACATTGACAAAACACAAAAATCGAACAAAAAACAAACATAAAAAAAATACCCCAAACAATTGCTTTTGAAATAAACGTTTTATTTGGCCTTTCAACTGTTTCGATTCGAGCACCACTGATGAAATTAATTCACGCATTTTTTTGCGGTCAATTCGAATGTTCAGGGTCAATATCAAAATCCTCAATCGAGGAAATCAACAGAAAAACATTATCAGTCTGATCGATTTGCAACTTTTTTACCTATTAGGAGCAGTGTACCAGGAAGTAAAAGAAACTTTGTCTCTTTTTATTCGTGTGATAAAAGATCCTGTCTGTACTCTGACGCAAGATCTTCTTATTCGGTTAAATACATTGTCTTTAAATAACCATTGGATATCATTTCTAATGGCATAATTGGCATCTGCAATAACATGTTTGTTTTCATTTCCTGTTCTTGGGTAATTTCTTCTGCTCGTGATTTCAATGAAACGGTAACAACAATAACTTTTCTGTCACTTTTGAAATTAACGAAACATGGCAAATGACAGTCTTCACACACAAATCGTTATCTTGATTTTCTAAAATGTTTTGTCAAAACAATAATCTTTTAAGGAAAAAGTTATTGAAAAGCTTTGACAGAATCGGCAAAAGAAATGTCCATTGATGATTTCTTAAAAAAAAAAGAAAGGAAAACGTTTGTGTAATCCAGAGAATTAATATAAAAAGCTAATGATTATATATGTTAAGTTTTAACATACAATTTATCATCTTTATTCCCAGACAGTTAATATATCAGACAATACAATTGAATTAAAACAATTCATATGCTCGAAACATATAAGTGATTCAATAAAATGTGTTCTGTTCAAAAGATTATCTGTCATGAAATGTACCATAAATTGTTTACTACATGTATTATATGCAAATAATTAATGTCTATGATAGATCTGGAGTTATCAATAATCTTGAACAGAGTAAACGTTTCGTCTGTAGAATAAAGACCGCCTCTGGGTGCGGGATTTTATCCTTGCATTGAAGACTCATTAATGGGTTGGCCTTCGGTTGTTTTCGTTTCGATTTCAATTTTATTTAAGTTAGAACGATTAACCATACTTTTTTTTTATTATAAAGTGACAGTATAATTTGTGTGGAGATCGATTTCATCGTTTTTTCTTGAAACATGTCAAAGTTATTTTTCAAATTCCGTCTGTATTATATGTAAAATATCCCTGCAGATTGTATGTTATTGCATATCATATTAACTCAGATTCATATACGTGGTTGAAAGCAGATGATATGTCACTAGCATAAGTGAAACTTCAAGAATCACGTTTTTGCAGATCTTAGACATTTATAGTTTATAATTATGTGTCTTTTTCTAGTGAAAAAATGTGCACATCAATCAGACCTTCCTTTCTCTGTAGTATTTATCCTGTCAGTTACAGAAACAAAACATATAATAGAATAAGGAGTGTTGAATGAACAGAAATCGCCAATATATGAAGGTGGAAATTTGAATCTGTAAGAATTGTATACTACTGTTGCCTTCATTTTCAAGAAGAAATCTGCTAGTAGGGATACACTATGTGTTTGTAATGTATTTAAGTCAGTCTAATAAAATATATACAATAAAAAGCCCATTATTAAAAAAAAAATTATTATAACATTGTCAAGAGAAACATTCGACCAATCTCTCTTTTCTTTCAGATTTTCATACTAATGTAGCCATTTTTGACATTGCTGTATACATGCGCAAAATACCTGTAGTTTTGAAGAGGTTATTTACGTTAATGTTGCCATTATGAATTATTCGTTTGATCCAGAAAAACGGTTTGAACAAATACCTTTCTAAAGAATTGGTTTTTTTTTCTTTTTTTTCTCATGAACCATCAAGTGGACTACAATAATTGTCAATCTTAAGATTTTAATTGAAAAGAACTACGGACGTGAATTCGTGTATTATATGAACTAATTCTAAAAAAAGGTAACCTCATATCAAAGTTTATGAATAATACTTCGTTTTGTAACAAATATTCTTGAAAACTACAACATTAAAACGTAAAATACATTATAAACTATACTACATACTAACTAAGCAAGTTATCGTGATAAGTGCATGTTAATTACATGGATACAACCCCTCCCCCAAACATGTCAATGTGCTACATAGGTATGAGAACAAATTTGAAGTTGTGCCTGATAGTTGTGTCTGATGTTTTCATATATGAAATACAAAATATATTGATTTTATTTTACCATACAACAATCCTCTATGCTGCTTAAACAAGTTAATCATTGAAATGACATCGAACAATGAAAATCAACCTATTAACGATAACAATACGATGACGCGTAGGTCAAATGACATGTGTATTTAAGAAAGCTGCAATTGCTTGAATACTACAACATTGCCCTTAATAAATTGCCTTATGCGATACAACATCGTAACCAACCCAAACCACATTATCTTGCAATACGACATTTGAACTTATCTAGATATGATATCGATTTCTTGAAAACTAAATGTTCACCCCGCATTTCTGAATGTTACTAGTCTTACTTTATTATTTGTTTGAATATCCCTTTGGTGTCGTTCGCCTCTTTTTTTTTTTTATCAAAGTTGTGCACGATGTCGATTTTTCTAGAGTATACTTACATTTTTAGATATGCAATTAAAAATTTAATCGACAACGATTCTATCTTACCTAACAGCACTTTCTAATGCTGCTTAAACAAGAAAACATTTAAAAAATATCAAACATTGAAAAACAAAAATCAATGACGATAAGGTTAACTGGTAAGTACATGTGCTTTTCAGTAAGCCACAATTTTAGAGAATTATACAAATTCTAAACATGTCACGAGGTTTATAATCAGTTATTAGATATTTAATTATACAATAATTTCCTTCATCAGGTGTTTCTAGTGAAAAATTGATAGTTAAAACAATTCATAAACGGAGAGAAACCTGTGACCACGTTGTATATGATTCAATTATAGAGCTGTAATAGAATGCATAAAGTTGTCATTGGTATAGAAAATTTAGTAGACAATTTACTGGTAATGGACAAGTAAGGAATGTCATTCATTAGATTGGAGATATTTCCAGTAATCAAATGATATTAAAAACTAGATTAATATCCTAAAAACCTGTCAAAATCGAAATGACAAGCTGAGCACAATAACCTGAAGTAGAGGTCATAACAATTTGGCAAAGTGTAGAATTAATGATAATGTCCTTGAAAACCGTAACTAAAAAATAGCTAATACTCATTTTCACAAGATATTATTTTATAATATAAAGACTTTTAGTCTTTCTGACAAAAGTATACCTATCTTCGGTATAGTATAGCATAGATCTTATTGTAACTGTATGCGTATGTTTTTTGGACCAAATGTTACATATTTCCTTATATATGCAAATGTTCTTGCTATAAAATCAGGTTTACTCCATCATTTTCTGCGTAAAAAAATGTCTGTACCAAGTCCGGAATATGACAGGTGTTATCCATTAATTTGATTTGTTTGAGTTTTTGATTTTGACATTGATTAGGGACTTTCCGTTTTGAATTTTCCTTGGAGTTCAGTATCGCTGTATTGTTGTATTTTTTTTTTTTATGTGTACAATATTATTTTATGTTAATCATTTTTTTGTTTCGAAGTATTGAACGATGCTATGTGTCCATAAGACACCAAGTTTCAAGTGTGAACACATTTGATAGTAAACTACTATAACTCAAAATTTTAATCAGGTACAGGTCGGACACACATAACGTAAACGTAATGACCCATACTATCGTATTAACATCTATAATAAGTTTCAAGTTTACGTGAACACATTTCAAAGAAAAAAAAACACAACTCTAAAATTTAATAACCGGGTACAGGTCGGACGCATAAACGTAATGACTCCTACTATCGTATTAACTACATTTACTTATTTTTCTATTACTAAATGTTCAACCCAATATTCGGGGTTTTTTTGTACACTGATTTTTATACATCTGATATTGCATATATTCACTGTCACAATATTATTGGTCGGTATTGATCAAGTTTGCTGACGTACTTACATTTTCAACTAAAATCAAATGGGCATTTTATTTAGTGAAATTGCATTTAAGAAAGATTGATTTTAGGTCAGCCAGAATATAATAATTCAATTTAAAACAAAAATGTGAAAACATCAGATAATCTTCTCAAATGTCAAGTATGTTTAACGAAAAGAAGTAGAAATAAATGAGTTCTATTCTGAAGTCATCCAAACACAGTTTCCACTTTTCGTTTTATAATTAATTTCAGTAAATACAAAAAGAGATTGTTTTTGACAACAACCACAAAGGAATCGGAAGGATTCCGTGCCTGGAGATGGTTGCGTGACTTGTTTGATATCAGTCATGTTGATATTCTTTACGCTATGCTAGTAATTCTGAAATGAGTTTTAATTGAATTAAATTTCTCATTGTGCTGCAATCGTTAAGTTTTAAGCAATAACCATGACATTTTATGCCGTTGTTAACAATTACATGGTAATTGTAAAGTTTTAAGAGAATGTAAGGCAATATAAACAATCGTTGCATATATTTTTATTAATTTAATCGGACGCATTAAATTGATGATACCACATTGATTAGGGCAATGTGTCCGTTAAAAAACTATCAGAATATCAGGAAAGGCATTATAGACCGGAACAATCACACATTAATGGATATTCTAATGTAGAATATAAAAAAACTTTATAAGGAAGTTATAAAATAAAGAGTTTCAAGTTGTGAAGTTGAAATCATCCTTTCGAACATTTTACGGACTCGATCGCGAGTCGGTTGACCAATATGTAATGTCTGTTTCAAAAATGAAGACGATTATGTTTCTACAATTTACAATTGTATCCTCCTTTACCCCGAAAGTGACATACCGAATTAGACTTACCACCAGGTTTACACTTTCATAAACAACACGACGGGTGCAGCATATGGAGCAGAATCTGATTACCATGTAGTGTTTTGATAACTGTTGTTTGTAAATTAAAATCTTCTGGGTTTTTTTTTTTACACGATGTTGTCTTTTTTCCCACTGGGAAGTTTGAATGTCCCTTTTTGTATCTTTCGTCTCTCTTTTATAACGGACAAAGGTTTGTGCATATTTAAAAGACAATGTCACTTCTTTGGTTCATCAAATTCTTAAATCTGAATGAAAGTGTTTTAAATCTACCTCAAATGTTTAACAGACATAAGGATTTACATTTTCAAGCTTGGCTTGCATCTTGGCATTAATATTTTAGACTTCTTACATTAAGTGCAAAACTTTACTAGATTTGCATACAGTAGATACTTAAGTAAATCCTTAAATATCTACTGTATGCAGTACCTTCCTCTCGTTAATGTTTAAGGTCATGTGATTTTGGTCTGTTATAATGAAAGTTTGAAATGAATAAAAATTGATATCCATTAGTCTATTTCTTTATCGAGTAGACTTGTCAAAACCTTTCTAAAAGTAGTTGACTCTAGTTGATTGTTTTAAGTTTAGTTATTTGTGTCTTTTAGTTTGATATTGTTGATGATTGTGTTCTCGATTTGTCTCTTGTCTTAAGTCGGTTCAGAGTTTGAAATATGTAATGGACACTTCATTATCTTCGAAGACTCTATCTTTATTGTGTTGACTGCTCTTTGTTTCCTAATAAACACTCCTTTACACCCCGATTTGTGTTTATAAGTTTTCTTTTAGTTCAATACAGGAATTAAATACAGAAAGTTTGACAGAAACCATCAAAGTTCAATTGACTATTATTGAATATCAATATCTGTGTCACAGAAAACCAAGGATACGTTCGACTTGTAGTAACCGCAATTTCATCGGATTTTGTCTAATGCTTAGTCCGTTGCTGTGTGTGTTACATTTTAATGTTGTGTCGTTGTTCTCCTCTCAGATTTAATGCGTTTCCCTCAGTTTTAGTTTGTTACCCCGATTTTGTTTTTTGTCCATAGATTTATGAGTTTTGAACAGCGGTATACTACTGTTGCCTTTATTCATCCTCCTTTCTTTGAATGTGAAATCAACAAAAGCGAATTATTATCAGACGTGTACTTGTATGATCAACACACATTAATTCATCTATGGTTTTCAGTCGGGTTCGTTTGGCTCAATCTCTAGTTGTTGTGTGTAATGTTTTTATTATTGTTGTTTGTCTTTTCTTGTTGTTTTTTTTTGGGGGGGGGCATAGTGTTGTCTCTTCTAATTGGAATTATGAATTTCGATTGCCCACTTAAATTGGTATATTCTCTGTCTTTGTATCCATCCGTCTCACTTTCTGTGGCATTGATCCATACAGGTGACCCGCAGTATATTCTTCGTTTGTTTAGTCCTGCTGTACTATCATAAATTCATTGGAGGTATCCGTTGTTATCCTGTGATTTATTATGTAGTCAGCACTTCTGTTTTGACCTGAACTATCATTAATATTGTCATAATTATAAATGAACTGTTTCCAAACTTTGTATTTTTAAAATACTAAGGCTTTTCTCCCTCAGGAATACATTACCTTAGGCTTAGCTGTATTTGTCAAAACTTTTAGGAATTTGTGTCCTCAATGCAAAGTTTATTTACATAGTGTAATGTATCATCATATTATTTATTTATATATTTCTCTGAGTGTTCTTGTGTTTATTTGTATTGTATTCCTGTCGAGTAATATTGTTATATATGCGGTATATTCAGAATTGCCACGTAAGCGGGAGGTTTGACTAGCAATAACACCAAGTTCACCCACTATTAATCTTACAATGTCCTGTACCAAGACAAAAATATGGCAGTTGCGATCAAATTGTTTCCTTCTTGGTATGTGCATTGGATTTTTGTTGCAGTTAAATGTTTCTGTTGTTAAGTTGTGTTCCTTTATCAGTTGTATATTTCCATCGTTTTTAGTTTGTAATCCGGATTTGTTTTTGATTAATCGATGTATAACTTTTGAAAAGCAGTATATTACTGTTGTTTTCATTTATACATATAATGTTGTAACAACTCTTTTAAATTATTTTACTGTCTTTATTAACAAGAAATTAAACTCCAAACAATATTTGTTTATTTGCAACAGTTCTATCATCACAGAATTAATATAATCTATCACAAGATAACCAAAAAATATATCTTCATGGAACTTACATGGAAGACTATCAGATTAAAGTGGGTTATTCTTACAGAATACGATTTCTGAACTTTTAATGTTTATCTAGAAATCTGCATCAATCTTAAAATATATAAATCTCAATGTAGCTAGAATGACAGAGCAGATTACTTTTTGGCGCCAAAAATATAATTTAACAATTTCTATTAGAAATACCCGTATGTGTAAAAACCACATCAATCTTTCATTACTAAAATCTCGACAGAAAGAATATTGGAACTTGTGAAAAAAATGGTTGCCATAAATTTTAATGGGATATAGTTTATTCTAAAAATACTTGTTATACATTAGTATTGACGTTTCTGATAATCTTCCTTGTAACAAGAAATACGTCCATTACATTGTGACAATAAGAGTTTGGCCAACATAGTATTAACAATAGATAACATTAATTACTTGTTGTCGGGAAATACCCGATGTAGTTTCTGATTGATCAAAACTACCTTAGAAACATAAATGCTTAAGTGAATTTATTTATACTTTAAATCATGTTTAACAAACTTTCTTTTTTTCTTCTTCTAATCACCGGATATAACAAACGCAAATTCAGTATAAAACCATGGTATTTCCCCTTCTATTTTCCAGATAAATGACAACCCATTGCTATCACAAAAACAATTAAAAAGATACTTTTAGATGTTTGTAGAAAACAATTCATAAACTGAAAACACTTAACTATAATTGTTCGAAAGATTTGACTTTTAATTTATATCATGAAACGAAAGAATTTGTTGATTAGACTTCTTGTGAATGAACCAATTCAGAAAATCATCTACCGTTTCACTGTTTTGACTTTCTTGAAAATAACATTTCGATCAAACAGAAACATCCGAAACGATAAGTTTCCTAAAAGAAATATCCTTTCTAAAATGGTTCAATCTTTCTCAAATATAGTCAGAATTGCATTTTATACTGACAGTCAAATACTGAATGTATCTGCTTCGTCTTAAAATTCTAATCAGTTATGCAAAACATCAAACACCCTATTTGTATGGTCAAACAAACCTGTGAAAAAAACATATTTGTATCAGAAAAAAAAATTTCAAAAATATGTTTTATAACATTTCTAAAAAATTTGGTACAGATTAAAATGTGGCTTTGAAAATAGACTTTTAACAACTCAAGTACATATGTACATAAACTTATAAAATAATTATTAACAAAAAAGCCAATACTATTTCAATTCAATTTCCAACCAAGAGACTTGCTCAAACATTTTGCATATTTTAAAACTACCAGTGCTTAATAATCTATAAACAAGATTTATACACTTGTCCAAGTCAGTTAATATTATATGATTTTTGTAATCGATTCAGATTATAAGGATGAATAGTGCTTCTGCAAATTTCACTATATATACACAGACAAGGCTATACTATTATTTTAAATGGATAATTCCATTAAATAAAGTTATGGTCTTGTGTGTTATATATCACCAGAATCCCTTTATATATTTTTTTTTAAAGAAACAACATGTTTATGTGTTTCTTTTTATCGGCTTTCGCGATTTATTTCATTTTCGCGGTATTTTCATGCTTTTAGAGTTTCATGAAGTCTCTTGACCTTGAATAACTTATTGTGATTCTCCTCATCGCTGACTTGATTGTCATAGGGTGCTGTCTTTGTACCATGAAGGATGAGAGTCCATTCAAAGAAAGATCCAGTGTCTACGGCGTTGTTCTTACCCTCAGCCAGAGTTATTTGAAGCTTCCAGCGTCCACGTGCATTTTCAGCCCAAGTGTGTGTTGTCATGAAAGGCCATCTAGTGAAACCGTTCTTATGGTCGTCGTCATTTGGACGTTGGCTTAGGATCATTGAGCTAAAAGAAATAAATATGAAATAATATTTCAATGAAATGTCGACGATTTTTAACAAATGTAGTCACTGGAAAAGTTGCACAATGCGTGTCCATAAAACCTTATGAAAAATTCATGCATTGAATTGCATGACGATCACCTTAACCGATATTTGATGATAAATAAAAAAAAAAAAAAAAAACAAGTTAGTCCTTTAAGCCTTCCTAAGAGCCTCGTTTTCTTAGACTGTAATTTGTGTTGACTTGTATCTACGGATATTAATTCTGCAGAATTTAAAGACTTTAACTTATTTAATTGCTTTGTGATGTATGTAATGCATTGTAGTCCGACTTGCTTCCTCGCAGACATTATAAGGATAGATTCGCAGTTTATTTAGAAGAAACATCCGGTTATTTTATACTTCTTGAGTTATTTGAAAGGAAACGATGTATCAAAAAATTAAACCCTTTGGTAGTATCAGTTAATAAAAAACAAATCGAGACAGACAGAAAGTATATTTGAATAAAGAAGAATATTAACATAGAAATAAAAAAAAATGCGAGAAGATAATTGCTTGTTTAACAAAAATGTAAACTTTACATTAGATAATACACAGATTTTTTAATTCATATGGCATATTATTCTAAAAAGTTATTTGATAGAATAACGATTCTTACAGTCATCTTCCTTCTCTAGTGGAGAGGATTGCAACAAGATATGCCTTTTACAATAATGTTTATAAAAACAAAATCACTGCGGGCAAATGTTTGTACTTGCGGAATATTATGATCAGTTCAAATGCTATTAGGTACATTGTTTTAATGAAACGTTTCATACTCAGTAGTGCCTTTTCAATAACAAAGCTTAATTTCGATATTAATTTTGTTGATAGAGAATACATATTAATGGCATTGGCGTTTTTGTGTGATTTTTTGTTGTTGAGTCGTCACTACTATTATAACTTAAGAAATGGATACGGAATTATAACAGTTGTGTTATCTCTTTTTGGATATCTACGAGTCGACTACTTTGATTAAGCATTTGAAGTAGCCAACTAATCTTTGAAATGTAGAATTTCTCTATTAAACTTTTACCTTAAAATTATATAAAGACGGTTATTTCAGAACGTGGAGTTAATAAATAAACGCATCATGCGTAAGAAAAGACTTACGTGGTGTTCATTGGAGAAGTTATAAACATAACAATGTTGCCTCTGTATGTAGACTTGACAGTGACAAATGCCTGAACATGCTCCAAGTAGTTAACCTCGTTAGATTTACCAGAACAAGCATCTGTATCTATATGCATCTGTATAGGTTGGTTTGTACCAAATTGCCTAAAGAAAGAAAATTATATACAAAGGTATTTGTAAATAAAAACATTACATCATTACTATTTAGTCTATTTGTGATAATATCCATTGGACGTGGCTCGGTACTTATACATCCCGTCATTGTTTTATTGTTCTACGGGGGAAAATGGATTCTTGTCTTTCGTTTTTGCTTATGTGCTCTGTTTTATACATGCCTTTTTGTTTTATTCTTTGATGATATATTTGTTTGTTTTATAGTGATTTTGATTATAACACAATGTCACTGCTGAACCCCTTTTTCGACATTTTTACCTATTACGTTTGTTTGTTTTCTTTACACATGGATGTCAATATGATGGATTTTTATGCGAATTTAATACAAGTGAGAGGATTAGATAGCATTTAAACCAACTTTAATCCACCATTTTCTACAAAAAAAAATAGCTGTATCCAGTCAGGAATATGACAGTTGTTTGTTCAATGGTTTGATGCATATGTGTGAGAGCTTTTGATTTGTCTATTGATCAGGGAATTATCATGTTAATTGTCCTAAGAGTTCGGTATTTTTGTTATTTTACATTTTATCATAACATGTAAAGCAAGAAACTAGTATGAAAGGAACGAAAACCAAAAAGTTGCACATCCACTTTTGTTCATGCTTTTTGAATGGGACGATCTTTATTGTTTATCACACAACACTTGACGATAACGAATACAAAAATATATGTTTTACGGGTTAAAAGTATGAAAATTTTAACAGGAAAAGCGAAATATTTACATTTTCTCTGTAACGCTACCAGCAGTGCAATGAAATCTTTCTGGGAGTGGCTTCCATTTTCTTGATAAATCTACCATTGCACCGGCATCCATTACACCATAACCAAACAGATGGTTGAACTGCAGACCTGCTCCGTTAAACTTCCAATGGTGTTTCAAGTACGGGTCAAACAGACGGTTTCTTTTGGATGAGAGCACAGTTATATGTTGTACATCTCTCCATGTTAATTCTCGGCTAAAATTAAAAATTGTTAGATTAGAAAATAAAAAAAAAAACATTTCAGATCTGTTAACTATCGGAGCTCTGATACGAAAGATAATGTATACTGTTGTTCAGTAGTTATAAATCAGTTACGCGGAATCGAATTAGGGTCACCAAAAAAAAAAAACCCGAGGGAAACACCCGAGGGAAGTGTAGGAGGAAAAAGTAAAATCACAAAAATACTAAACTCCGAGGAAAATTCAAAACGGAAAGTCCCTAATCAAATGGCAAAATCAAAAGATAAAACACATTAAACAATTGGACAACAACTGTCGTATTCCTGACTTAGTATATGCATTTTCAAATGTAGAAAAATGTGGATTGAACTAAATGTACTGATTGCATTTTTTGTTTTGCTGCAACAATAATTTTATCAGAAAACTCTGTCATTTCATGAAGACTGCCCATGTTTGTGTCATTCTTTTAGATAACAAAATCACTTAGTTTAAACCGCTCCTTATTTTTATATCGATTCGTAATATCATCAATTTCAAATGGGAAACAGATCGCATTCAATATATTGAATTGAATTTATAGTAAACTGACAACACTATTCGTTTCGCACTTATAAACAAACTAAAAAGAGGAGAAAACACACAAAATTATAACTTTAAACAATTACGAATTAAAAAAGCTATTCGTGAAATTCTGGAATAAAGCATTTTTTTTTTTAAATTTGTTAACATTGAAATTGACAAAGAACCTCCCTTTACATATAATTAATAAAAAATTAATAAAATATTCTAAATTTGTTTAAAGATTTATTGACTGTCAGCCAATATCGATTATTAGATATGGAAGTAAATACAGAAAGGTGTTTAATTAGTTATAAAATTGAAAATTGTTTCAAATAATGAAGTTAGCATTCATTCATTGTCAACATTAATGAACAATTCATCTAACGATTATGGAAATTTGAGCTTAATTTGTCCTTGGAGATAATCCAATACGCCTACAACAAACAGATAATGTAAACATAAGGGGATAGAAATATTTTTATCAACATACGGTGTTATTGTCTGATCCTACTGAGTATTTGTGTTTGGAAACCAACAATGTTTCTGCGTATTATTCAGCTTAATTGCATGCTATCAAGCTATGGTATTTTTCCGATGGCTATAATCAAACGAAAGTGTCAAAAAGGAAATTAATTCGGATTAACAGGATAGGATACCCAGTCAAAAGCCAAATTACAACAAACAATTTGGAAAATATAACGGTTTATTCATTAAATAGAAAATGCAGAGTCTATGGTGATGACGACTATTATACAAAACATATACAAAGTACTCATAAGGGAATAACCAAAAGTGATGAAAAGATAAAATAATACTAGCTTAATAATAGAAACATTATCATTTTAATATAGCAATTGCTGTTGAACTTAACTGTTCTCAATGAAAAATGCAGTTACTAGGAATTGAAGTCAAATAAATACGTTTGTTAGTGGGATGTGCTAGTCTCATTTTATAACAAACTTAGTAATAGTCATGTTATACTGACAATTTAATCCTAATGTACGTTGAAGTTGACACGGTAGTATTTGCATTCCGGAATTTAGGTTGCTCTAATGTGTACCCTACTTCACTCAATATATCTGAACAGCGTGATTGGACAAAAACTACAGTATCAACTGAACATACTTTACCAAACTAATGGATGGATTAGGTTTAGAAAAATGTGAAATAATTTTACATACAGGTGAACATGAAATTTTGATAATTTTTTGAAATTTTGTATTCACTGCACGATAAAAGACATAAAAGCACGAATGGCCTTAGGTTTTTGCCGATAGCAAAACACTGTAAACGGTCATGATACATATTCAAATTCATTTCTGAAAATTATGATGAACATTCTTCGGTTAACTGTGTATGTAGAATTTTGGGCAGGTAAGAAAGTGGTGAACATTCTTAAAACGCTGTCATTATCCATATGGGTCAGGAAATACTACCGTGCCACATGTAAGACCTACTATAGAGCTTCAAGCTGGCAAACTAGCATGGAATGACAATTTTAACAAAACATGTTGCAATTGCAGAAACCAAATCGTCTAAGTGTTAAAAAAACCCATAAGATTATCAGAATTTTAAGATTTCAAGTAACAGCATTTTCATTTGACAAATGACGAAATGGAAACGTTTTCAATAACCTTATTGATAAAGATATTGATCACAGATGACAGGAAAGTTAATGATATATTTCACAAAAACTGAGATAATGGGTTCACATTTCACTTTTTCTTCTACAAATTATCAATCAACAAATCTACGTCATCACAGATCTCTGATTTAATTACACATAAAAGAAATATCAATAAACTTTTCAGGTGTCAAACAACACGTAATGACAGTGATAGTTCATTATTCTTCTGTCTTTGCTATCAGTACGTAATATCCGCCATCATGTTTATTCTCCGTGAATAATTGTATTAATCACCAGAAACGCTTGGTAGCAGAAATAATAGTCTCTGATGTCCTATAGATCACAAACCAATATCCTTAATACAAATGACGCCTGCCAATTTACGGCAACTAATTGTTATAAATATCAACGGTATTCTAAATATATAATTTTGTATAGAATTGGTCTTTTTAACGACTCACTTCAGGAATGAAGACATCGGTTCACTGTATCAGATAATTTTTTTACGGAAGTCCTGATACAATTAATTTCTTTCTGCAACGTAAGACTTTTTTCAACATACTCAATTCAATTAACATCAGATGAACATTAAATTGTTTAATAAATAACGATAAAATATTTCTTTTTTTTATACAATATTTTTAAAGATAAATACAGTGAAAAAAAATCATTACAGATACCAGGCTTATAACTTGGTTAAATAAATAATGGCTTACTTTGCTTCAATAGCTAAGGCATAAACACCCGCAGCTTCCGGTGCAGCAGCGGAAGTTCCGGAATGGGTCGTGGTACAATTGTTGTACAGGTCTGTTGTTGCCTATGAAGAAACATTTATGACTGATTATTAATAATGGAGAAACCAAAGAATATTTTTTCAAGCATCAGTTAAAAGATCTTAAAACGAAAATCCATATAACCGCTAAACTTATTGTCAAAGAGAAAAGAAATTTTGAAAATCGTTTTGTCTATTTATCAACTGATAGTTATTTATATGTCTAGTGAAACACATTTTCATTAACAGTAGCTTAAAGCAGGAATATATATCTTACCACACCAGCGTCTCTCAGTGTGCTTTTACCGTTGCTGAAGGTTGATGCTAGAGTTGATGAGCATGATTCGTCATATCCGGCCGTTTGACCATCATTAGTTGCAGAGTTGATAGAAACAGTCCACATACTGGCAGCATATCCGTCACAATTACAATCATCATCAGCTCCTCCATCACCGGAAGCCCAGACATATATATTACCTTTGCCATGTCGACCCTATAATATCAAATGTTATATCATCAGTCACAAAGAGTATGACGGTTTAATTCTGAACCAAAAATAAGTGACTAGTTTTATAGAATACAGAATCCTAATAGAAGAAAATAAGCACTGAATATAGGTGTTTATGACATATTCAAATAAAAATCTGCTATGAATTTAATAGCATATCTGGTAAAGAAAATGAAATGAAAATACGAAACTGGAAAACATTGCAAAAAAAGGCCAGGAGTGAAGAGAAAAAAGGTTTTGTTACTTAAACAACAAAGCATGAATAATTATTGATCAATAAGGTAATGTCATTCACTAGATAAGGAGGGGGTCTACATGATAATTACTGTCCCTCCCAAAAACAAAATTAGAAAAAAAGAAAAAGTGAATTAAACATATTGAAAGAGATTTTAATACGGCTTGTTACGTAAAATATCAAAAATTAGCAAAGATGTTTTCCTTCTAGTGAAAAACGGATGAATTCGACATTTAAAACGATCGTTCACATTATTTGGTTAGCTGATACAAAAGGTATCAGATGAACAATGACATGCTTTCGCTGTTTAAGACTATAGAGTCAATAGAAAATTTGCATAATTTGAAAATTTATAGGTTTGGTCCTATTCGCAGTTGGTTTCTAGATTCGCATGGCGGATGTTGTATATAAAAGAGAGACAACAAATTCTAAAGTCGAAAACAAACACTGGGGCAGAAAAAACGCGACACTGGACGCTCGTCATGTCACTTAAATAAAACAAGAGTCGGTTATTCTGTCGACGCACCAGAGATTCGCCTCGTTTGATGTTAATGCAATTCCATCTCTTAATTAGTATAAACAATGGATTAATTTTTGAAAATCGTAAGAAAGTATTCGTGCCTCATATTTATGCACTTTTCAAAAGACAGTTTGCTTTCAGTAAAATACATTGTCTATTGATGTGGAAGAAATCATCTTAAGAAGATCAAAAGAAACAAAAGTATTATGTCATACATCGGTAATCAAAGGTTTGGTATTTCAAACTACAAAAGATGATTTAATATCAGAAGAAGCTGCACAACCACTGTAAACGATTCGATCAAATGATCGCTTAGATGTCAGGCCAAGTAATAAGCAAAATAGCAAAATAAGATATTACGAATAAAAAAGAATAAGATATCAACGTTAGAAATGTACTGCTTGAAGGACATATCGGATATGCAGTAATACATAGTTTCTGAAGCGGTATTCACACTGATAAGTTGTTTCAATGTTATCAGTCAGTTGCATTTATATCATTAATAACACGTACAGAATCAGCATTTTATATGTGCATGTCTAAGCAGCAGCAAATTCTAAAATCTTGAACCATCCACATAAGGGAAACATGTTCCTTATCTTCTAAGAGGCATTCCATGCACATCATCTTAGTGATGGTGAAAATAAAATTTTCCATAGAAATATGACGACAATGAATTTGCCACTTGAAATTAAAATTACCTGATTAATCAAATGCTTAAATTGACAGTTAAAGCTATTATTCATACTAAATGCACGAGACAAGATAAGGGTCTTATCATTGACAAAGTCATATATGACTGAAGAAGGTTTACAATATATCTCTATTGATTTTCTACATTTGAATAGAGTCATTGCAGAACCACTTCATACAGTTCAGATGACAACATCATGGACATATTACACAAACCAACTGGCATAACTAAACAACTTAGATAAAAACGTATGGTGTTAAATGTCGCTATTTTCAATTTATCATGAAAAAACATACCTCGTTTACGCCTTTGACAATTGCCCTCATCGTCATGTTTCTTGGTCCATCTACAGTTTTACCATCATCTGTTGGCCCCCAACTGGCGCTGTATATATCTATGTCATTTGGCATGTGACTCATAGCATTAGCTTCAATAAGATCGGTCATGAAAGGCTGATCTAGCATTCGAAGACCTAAAATGATTTGTTTGATAGTTTGTAGAGGCTGGAGAAAAACTATGCAAACAAAATATTGGGAAAGGTTTGCTTCCCCCAATGATGTATTATTCTTTTATTGCTGGTATAAATTGAGCAAATTTTAACAAATTACGCAATAGGTTTGATCCCTCTTTAGACAATAACATTCAAAACCAAGAAGTAAACAAAGACTCATAAGGCCAAAGGACATTTACATCAACAGTTAAAAATAAATAAGAAACAACACGAACTCCACTAAAAACCGGGAGTGAAATCTGGTGCTCCGGAAGAGTAAGTATTTCCTGCACCGTATACGGCACCCGTCGTGTTATTTCTTTGTTCAGTTCGGTAATGATGGAAGGTTATTATGACTGAGGAAAAATATCAGATATGATTTCTGACACACTTTTGTCATAATGGCAAATCAGCTCATGATGGCGATCGTAAAATTTATTGAGTGATGACCTTAATTTGATTGATTCATAGCCCTGTCTTAGCAACTTTTGAGAAAGCAGTATCCCTTATTCAACAAAATCAACGTACTTTGAGCTAGCTCTAGAGAAACGCATCAATTGAGACACATATACTCCAAATGCTGGTGCCGCTGGGATGTTGCTACACAGAAATGGAAAGTTTAATATAGGAAAATTAAAATCATCGCGTTTGTCATAAATTTTGGTATTCAACCTACCATTAGTAGTCATTTCGAGAAAAAGGTCTAAATATGAAGTAGATTTATCTGTGTCGGTAGTAATTTTAATTTCAAGTTCACTTGGATATATTAAATGTAAGTGATCACTGAACATATTATTAGTAAGAGACAGTACATCATCAATATACCGAAAGGTGAAACTAAAAGACTGTGCTAATTTCTTTTTTCCTTTCTGTACAAGCCCTTGGATAAATTCTGCTTCATAGGAATACAAAAATAAAATCTGCAAGTAGCTGACGAAAGTTTCGGATATGTGCTAATCTAGTATGAGTAAATCCTGAAACTGAGCACAAAACTAAACCAGGACAGAACATCAGGTTTTGTTTATAAACATAAGAAAATGTGATATGATTGACAATGAGACAGCTCTCTACCAGAGACCAAATGACATAGAAGTTAATAAGTATGGATCACCGTATGGCCTTGTTTGTTTTATCTTATTTTATCATGAAGTAATTGGAATATAGATGTTCAATAAGGGATTTTCAAAAATGTTTGATCATCAAATTTGTTGTCCTAATCAAACACTTACCAGCAACTTTGGAATTATAAGCAACACCAACACCGCAGACATTATTATCACGTGCAGCTGCTACTTCACCCGCGCAACGTGTACCATGGCTGAAATATTTAAATTTATATTTTATGTAAAAAAGAAGATGTGGTATGATTTGCAATGAGACAACTCTCACAAAAAGAACAAATGTTTATTTGTATTTTAAATATATTTTTGATAGAATGATATATAAATATATAAATTTTCAGACAATCTGTCTGCAGCCGAATACAAGAAACAGGAATTTTGATATCATAGAACTGTTTTTACATTTCAATTACAATATAAGAAAATACTACTTTGGATTACAAATGATATGGAAATGAAACGAAACGTCTTTGCGGGGGGTCAAAAAATGACAAATGTAATCGGACTCAGAGATGAATTTTGTTTCTTTCAGAGGAAATGAATAATTTATGAGTTGTAAAAATGTCCACCACAAGAATAACATGAATATCTTAGTTCTTAAGCACTATCAACATTGGTATTTCTTCAAATCATTGAACCCATTTAGAGTGAAAATGTAAATCAGTCATAAGCATTTACATGTGGAATCGGAGTTTCTATTGCAGAATTTCTCAATCATTCTATTAAGAAATGAATAATTAGGATTTATAACAAATTGATTTTATGCCAGACGATGTCGCTGATCAAATATTATAAGTTTTAATCTCGCCATTTTATATTCTCATGTTATCAAGTGAAAATATCATAATTAGTCCTGATGTTGTGTAAAAGTTACAGATTTTGGACATGAACATTAATCAGGAGAAATTTTAAGTGGAAACCTACTTTTACGGATTAGATCAATTAACTATTATTATTTCATATGACACAAAAATTTTAAGCGCAAAGCATTTTATTTAATTTTGAAAACCTTTTAAAAGAAAAAGAAAGTTAATTGCTTTTCCAGGTTAATCGCCTTTCCCAGGTTAATAGCAGGATTATTAGTTTAAATTGTTTCATGTTGCTATTTTTCATGTTCACTGCACTGGAATTAAAAGTGATTAATGAAATCTAAATTATATTCCTCAAAATGATTATATAATAACACTACAATCTGTATCAATACTAAAATGCATTAGTTCAATTGATTTAGAATGCACAAGGATTATTTCCGAGAATATTGATGTCAATCATGGACGTGAACTTTAAAACATTATAATACAGAAGTGCAATCCGGGAGACCAAATCGACAAAAAATGATATATCTTTCATCTAAATCATTCTTATAAGAACAATCCTCAGAGCCTAATATGTTCTAAAATATTTAAAGATCACTAGTTAGTAAAATTTGCCATTCTAATCTATTTTGTCTGATTCCCATTACAATATATCCTGAGAAATCGAATTTATTGGGAATATCAAAACAAAGCCTAGTATTAACTTCCTGTTTATGAGATTGTCTTATAAAGATAATGGATTCTTTTACAGAAATCTCATACGGAGAGGACATGAAACTTTATGATCGATGTCATGTTAAAAGGAATTAAACATTGCTTTGCTTTCCGGAATGATTGATACCCAATGAAATTACTGAATGAGAATGTAAAAGAAACATAATGCTATTTGTTCATATTAGGGAAATGAATTCGATAGAGAATTTATTTTCCCTTTTTAATTTCAATGATATTGAGTTTTGTAAGAGGAAATTAATAATTACATGTATAGGTTATATATTAATTTCAGTTCATTTTTCTTGAATATCCCTTTTCGGTATATTTTCGTCTCTATTTAGAGTTATGTCCGTACGTTTTAAACCATATTGCCCTGTTTGACTTTCCATTCCCCAAAATATATTAAAGATTTGAAAAATGGAATTTACTTTTAATTCCAGAATCCAGTATCATGACATCATTTGTTGTGATACCACGACTTCAGTCGCGTGTAAAAACGAAAAAAGGATTACTTTCAAAATAAAGTTAATTAAAATATTTCCAATCTGAACACCTAAAGCGAAACATCAATCGTGTATCATCCGTGGCAAGACAGAGTGTACAAAAAATAGTTGAATATTTAATCGAGTAAAATAGCAAGATAGGAAGAAAAAACAAACTCCAAGGAAAATTTTAAACGGAAAGACTTTCATCAAATGACAAAATCAAAATCTCAAACACATCAAACTTTTGAAAGCAACTTTTTCCCTAAATAATTTATTCCTGACTTACCTATTAAACCATGTGTCTGTATAACGTGGATATGGGTAAGGGTCGTTACTGCTAAAATCATAACTGGCTTTTGCATTCTGTAATCAAAACAAAAACCGAAATATAGTACTATAACCACAAATACATTGTATGCATAGAAAACCAGTTACTCTCTTATGACCGAACACAGCTTCATATTATAATGATGAAGATATAAATAAGAAGACTTAACGTTTACATATGATTATACTATGTAGAAAAAATATCAGAAAAATTTTACTGTAAACGATTCTTATAGTTCTTTTTTTACAAACATTATTCGTTTCAGTTTATCAAATTTTTGCCCATCTTATTACTAATGTCTGTGACATTACAAAAAACAAAATCAATTTACAGCAGTAAACATAAATGTCAACGGTTAGAAAAAGCAATAATTTTGTTACGTATCAAAGGCTGATAACCTTGCTATTGTTGTCATATGGCTAATTCTCATACCCTTACAAAAATGTTTTGCTCAGTGTTTCGGGAATAAACTACACAACTTCGGAATATTTAAGTCCAAAAGTCTATTACCGAAATAATTATTTCCTCTTTACATTAAGGTCTGTGGGGAGACTTATTATTCATTTTGCGTAATATAATCTATCCTCTATTCATGCCGACAATCTTCAACTTACAATCGTTGAAGCTGACATCTAAAGATATCAATTTTCTTCATAAGAGCAATCAATAGGAAACAAAGTGGGAGGAAAAATTACCCTCTATTACTCCCAAGCATACTTACATAGTTATTCTTCAAATCTTCATGTAAATAATCTATACCTGAAACAATCAATCCAGACTTTATTATTGAAAAACAAAAATAGAGTAAATTGTTTACATCAATAATAAAGATACATTTCGAAATGCGAAATGAAATCTACTTGCTAAATTTAGCAAAACTGCACTTTATCAGGGCAAACATAATGGAAATCTATACCCGTATCAATAAAATAACTGCATTACGGAATGTGTTTTATAATATGATATATAGAGATAACCAAGGCGGTTACATATATAGATTTCTTGAATAACTAAACGTTGGGAATTCAAGGTATTTTGTATTCTGTTCAATGTATGCTTTATTTAGTAAGCAAAACAATATGGTCTAAAACGTCTAAGGTGGTGACTGGATTCATTTAATGTTTTCTTCGGTTAGAAAAAAAGTAAAATCACAAAAATACTGAACTCCGAGGAAAATTCAAAACGGAAAGACCAATATCAAATGGCAAAATCAAAAGCTCAAACACATCAAACGAATGGATAACAACTGACATATTCCTGTAGGTACAGGTATTTTTCTTATGTAGAAAATGGTGGATAAAACCTGGTAAATGACATCAACTATAACTTTATCATTTCATACTAATTTAAAAATTAGGATTTCGTTGGTTTATGCTTACAAAATATAATTATAACGGAATATGACTTTTATGATCGTGTTCATGTAACACGTTTAGATAACATTATCATCCTATCATAAACCATTTTGAAACTAGACGCTGACCACTAAATGATATATGAAAGCACCATATACCAGTCCTGACCATATTGTAAACAATCAATATCTCTCATGATAAGGGAAAAATAGATCAATAAGAAATTAATCATACAGTAATTAAAGTTCCATAATGTAATGGCATTACGTTTGTCCATATTAGGTATACAAGACTGATTCCATAAAATAATTACTGTGGGATAAAAGTTCCGATTTAATCTAAAATCATAGTATTGACGACACGATCACAAAGAATACGCTCACAGATTTTCAATACTGATTTGTGATAAAGCAAAATTAAATCGTCATTTTAGTTGCTTACAATCAACGTATGTCATTACATGTTTGTTACTAAGGTTTTAACGGCCATCATAAATGAAAACAAATTCAATTTGCATTGCACCGTGATTGTGGAATGTTCGTTCAAAAGCCGTTATTCAATTTTTATATATATATATATGATACATGTTATTTAGTTATTTAACTAGATGAACGTCGATTGTAAAAAGTAAAACAACATAAATATCGAACTGCGAAGAAAATTTAAAACGAAATGTTTCTGAACATAATCAAATGCCAAAATCAAAAGCTCAATAGATATCAAAGGTACCCGGATTATAATTTCATACACCAGACGCGCGTTTCTTCTACATTAGACTCATCAGTGACAAAATAGTTATAAAGCCAAACAAGTACAAATATTCCAAAAAGTTGTGCCAAATACGGCTAAGGTTATCTATTCCTTGGATAAGAAAATCCTTACTTTTCCGAAAAATTTAAAGTTTTGCAACAGAAAATTTATAAAAATGACCATATAATTGATATTCATGTCAAAACCGAAGTGCTGGCAACTGGTAAGTGTTACCCTCGGGGTTGAAACGTCCAACAGCAGTGGCATCGAACATATCAAACAGCTGCTGTCATAGACCTGATTTGATAAAAACATTTTTTTATGTAGAAAATGGGGGACTGAACCTAGTTTTATTGTTAGCTTTGAAAAAAATCAAATGTCAAAATCAAAAGCTCAGTACAAACCAAACGAATAGACAATAACTCATATTCCTGACTTGATAAAGGCATTTTCTAAATGTAAAAAATGGTTGACTAAACCTGGTTATATAGCTAGCTAAATCTATCGCTTATATGACAGTCGCATAAAATCCCATTATATTGGCAACAATGAGTGATCAAAACAAACAGACATGATAGGTAAAAATGTCAAAAAAGGGGGTTCGCAGTCAACATTGTGTAATAATTCTAATCACTAAACATTGATTGACTGTTGGTGTTTTACTCCCAAACATCAGAAAGTGCCTCTATCGAGCTGTAAAAAAATGAGTTATTGCTAGAATAGACGAGGTGAGTTATCCTTTCATTTTTGGATGAACTGGTGACCTGGACGGTTGTCTTGTGTCACGGTACTTTTCTATCCAAAATTCATGTATTTTGTTTTGATGTTATATTTGTTATTCTCATCGGATTTTGTGTAATGCTACGTTCGTTTCTGTGTGTGTTAATTTTAATGTTGTGTCGTTGTTCTCCTCTTATATTTAATGCGTTTCCCTCATTCCCTCAGTTTTAGTTTGTAACCCGGATTTGTTTTTTTCTATCGATTTATAAGTTTCGAACAGCGGATTTTTATTAAAATGATAAGTTTTTGTTTAATTATTTGGCTATTAATAGTTTCGGCCTGAGAATTGCTACTTACTACTTTTGACTCTTCAACTGAAAAAAGGGAAAAACAAAAATACCTAACTCCAAGGAAAATTTAAAAGTTCTTTATCAAATGGCAAAATCTAAAGCTCAAACAAGTCAAATGTTTCGAAAACATAAGTCATATCCATGACTTTGTACAGGCATTTATGTACCAAGTTCAAACTGATTATTCAACTGTTTATTTGTGCCCCCAATTACTATTGTTTAAATATTTTTTTTACTGAAGTAATACATTTAGTCTTTTTACGATCTACCAATCTATTCAAGTTCTTTAATGATTTATCAGTTCACTCAATTTATTGCTCGATTAATTCATTTCGGTCTTTGAACGTTTACAAAAGAATTGAAAACTGTGGTTTTCACAGGTTAGTAACGCGGTAAATGTTAATGATAATGAAATTTGTTAGAATCAATAAATTATTTAAGATACATAGATTTTATCATAAATATAATTTTACAAAATGATGTTTTTTGTATTTCTTTAATAGAATAAAATATGAATCTAAATTTCTATTTCGAAACGAAGCAGTAATTAATGTTTAATTGTGGTAAAATCACGTGTTTATTGTCTATGTCTTCATACTCAAGTCACATGTAATAAGTTTCATAAACCTTTTTGATGTAGCTTATGGAGTTTGTCATATTACAAAAGCCAAGCTAAATTCAATATGACAGAAATTAAATGGTGCAAAGTTATTGTCCGCTTATTGATGGGAATGTTTCTTTGATTCATCAACAAAATTGAAGATGAAAATTATCAATAATAACTTTTAAAAAAATAACCATTAAACGTTAACTGATGTTGCTTGGTTGCTTAACGCCCCAATACATGTTAAAGGCAACAACCAACCAATAGGCGTCAAAGACGAATCAGAAAACCGTCTTATGGCAAAGTGCTTTAATTTTGAATCAGTACTCGACGACTACTCTTCACGATTCTATTTTGTTTAATTTCCTACATTACATGCCTTTTTTTATGTAAAACATTTACTGAAAGTCAAAACTTAGAATTCTTTAATACTAAGGCTTTTCTACCTCAGAAATAAATTACCTGAGCTAAATTTTGCAAAACTTTTTGGACCTTAAAGCTCTTCAACTTCGTACTTTATTTGTTTTTTTAAACTTTTTTTATACGAGCGTCACTGATGAGTCTTTTGTAGATGAAATGCGCGAGTCTACCTCAAATATAAAATTTCAATCATGGTATCTATGATGAGTTTATTCAGAGGAGACAACCAATTTTCAAGCCTTCTGCTATTGCAGCATGTAAGAACGCATCACACTATCTTAATTTCGATTTGAAAAAACGCCATTGATTTACTCTCTTTCATTCAAGGCATCATTTAAAACAAGCGATTTTAAACTTTATGACTTAAAATGATTGAATGTAAATCGGTTTCACAATCTTTTATTTATAATAATATACAACAAGAAACTGCACGCGATGAAGTATAACCCCACTCGTTTATAATAAAACATCATGCTTTGTGTGTAAAATAAAGTATTGTGTTATATAGGAAGTGACTGTCTAGCAGACCAAATATCCTATTATTCCTTAATTGAAAGGCTTAATAAAATTTAACGAAAGTTGTGGAGGGACAATATAATGGCAGTGTGACGAATACCAAACACGAATTGAGTCGAGATATTACAAGAATGGGGACATATATATGCCATAATCAAAAACCTCAACAGCAATTCACCAGGGCCTTTGAGATAACTTGTTATGCTTAGTTTGAATGAATTTACTAATAATACATAATTTGGATGTAACACGTCTTCTGATTTGCTGACCTTGACGTCATGAACTTTTTCGTAATTTACTCCGGCTTAAAATGGAATTTAGAAATTAAATTATAAGGAATGACTATTATACTTGTTTCTTTCTATTCGAACTAACATTGAAAAAAATATTCAGTGTGCACCTAATTTTTCACATTATTTCTTCATAGACAGAACATAAATCAGTCATTCCTTAAATAACAAAAACAACAAATTTCCTATTCATAACAATAAACATGTACAATATAGATTTTTGATTATGCCATTTTGTCTGTCTTTGTTCAATAGTTATTCGAGTTAATAGTGATTAAGATTATAGCATAGTGTTGACTGCTGCATCCCTATTTTGACCAAATTTGACCTTTTTTGTTTTTGGTCACATATTACTATCAATATAATGAAATTGTATGCGACTGTCATACAAGTGAGAGGTTTAGCTAGCTATGAAACCGGGTTTTTATCCAAAACATTCAACATAAGGAAATGCCTGTACAAAGTCGGGGATGTAACAGTTGTTGAGTTTGAGCTTTTGATTTTGTCATTTGGTTTACGACTTCCCGTTTTGAATTTTCCGTGGTGATCGGTATTTCAGCTATTTCCGCTTACGCGTCGCCAGTAAAATTAATTTGCGACCATCAAATTACCAATTAATGTCGTCGGAGCTTAAAATACAAAACAGTTATCTCCTGATTTGCAATAACTATATAAACTTACCATCGTCCATAATAGCTGTTGTAACATCTTTGCCTGTATATCCCATTGCCCATGCTATTTCTACATTTAAATCTAGTCCTGGTTTACCACCAGACTGGCCAACATTTTTCTGAAATAAACATATGAATATATATAGAGTGATACCCATTGAAGTGCGGACATGAGAAGCGACATGAATGATTCATATATGTTTAATAGTGCCGCTTGGCTAAGCTGCCGTTTTATACCGTTTCACGGTATCAACCATAAAAATAGTTTTCTTGCAAGTGTTCAATTCTGTTTTACTTTTACAAAGACATTTTTGAAAGAATTAATTTTCAATGGTAAGGTAAGTAAAAATTATTTTTACACGTAAATGTAATGGTTATATGCGCAAATCTAATGCACCAGGTAATTTTGATGTAAAAACACCAGAAGTTTCCCCAAGGAATTACCGATTTTAATTCCCAGCTTTGTTTTAAATAGCTCAAGCAATTTTAAAAAACTAAGGAATTTGATTAGACACATGAATGAATGATGCTGTTCAAATCTAGTTATAACCGTTTGGCTTTTCTAGTTCACCATGTAAGACCTCCCAGACAATGCCAAGATAAAATGCTGCTGCTTTGATGTTGTATAAATTTCGAAATTCTAGTGAGGTGTTTATTTTCAGATACGAAATTGCAAATATAATAATCCACTAGCGTTAATTTGATATAAAGGAAGGTCAGAATGACGGAAAGAGAACAAAAGTTGAAAAGGAAGCCATGAACAAATTTTGGCTCCCAAAAAACGCAAATTGTATCTTTTGAAATTTTACAGAATATAGATTACATAATTGCTATTGCATCAAATGCCTTATCAATTTTTAATAACGTTGAAAAACTAAAGCAGACATAATCATATACTTTTGAACTATTTTATATTCTTTTTGGACTTTTATAGCTTACTTTACAGTGACCTGTAGTTTTTGTCATCCTTGTCTTTTGGTCTTAATGGATATTAGTCTCAATGGCAATCATACTACATTTCCTAATTTGAATATTGGAAGAAATTCTTTTCTATATCATAAATATTTTAGGCCTTTTTGTAACAAGGATCAATATTATGTCATACTAAGTAAGTCAAATCGAATGAGAAGACGGAAATTAAATCAAAGTCTACAGAAAGGTTTTTACAAGATAATCAGTGACTTGTAAAACGCAGTAAACACTGAAGTCGAATGCTTATCAAGCCAACTTGAAAAGAAATAATTTGATTACTTGACGCTTGGAAGCCAAGAAACTTGATATTACAAGACTTTGCTTCTCGTATAAGTGTATGTAATTGACATATGAAACAGTATTGATGATTTTCTACAATTACCATACAACATAGGCCAATTTATTTCTATGGCTAAAAACCTTTAAGTTACTTTAAAAGGTCTTGTGATATTTTATTTAGAAATGTTCTTCGATTAGTCATTGCTTCGATAGCAGTTTTCTTTATGAAATTTTGCCACTTAAGAAATTGGTATCTTAGGCTCAATAAAGAAGTTGTGTTAGTTTTCATTTGGTTTGTTTGTCGTTCATTTGCATTTTAGTATTTGTAATCTGAAGTTTCTTTAAAAGGTCTTATGATATTTCATTTAGAAATGTTTTTCGATCAGCTATTGCTCTGACAGCAGTTTTCTTTATGAAATTTATCCCTTTTAGAAATTGTGTTTGTTTTTCGGTTGTTTTTTATCGTTCACTTTTGCATTTTATGGTAAATGACGTTTATTTAGTATTTGTAATATGAAGTGTTTTTGTGGACAAGACTAATTCCACTGATTTCTATCTACATAGATTGAATAACCAATACCATTCCTCTTTGTGTCTTTTAATGAACCTTTCACACTCAATTGTTGCTTAGTACTAGATAAGATAATTGGCAATGGTAATCATCGCTTAGGGGGCCGATTTGATTGATTTTTCTTTTTGAACTGATAATAGAACGGTTTTATGGAAAGGAAGTTGCAATTTATATTTTCTTGCCGATTGTCACCCCTAAATACGCTACCAGAATGCCGTACATTACAAAGTGACAGAATAAACACCGTATCATCATCTTTGATATGATAGCCTGTGTGAATCTTGAAAAGGGCAGAACAATTTAATTATTATTACAATAATTTAATTCAATTTCAGAATTTTCAGATGCTAAAGGGCCAAAATCAACATTAGATAAAATAATTGATAGTATCACCAAACTTCAAAATGCACTGCTAGCAAATTCATTTTCATATCTGGTATCACCTTTAAGTAGAATCAACGTAGATAACCTTTCTAACGGAGTTTAAACGTAGGAGGACAATTTTTACAAGTGACTTAGGCTGGAACATAAATTCAAAAAAGGTTTGACTAAACACAGAGTTATTTTGGAACCTCTCGTATATCATTTATGTAGATGTTTTCGCGTGCATAATGGAATTAATCAGGGATCGGTACACATTTTTCATCGTACATTTCCACTAACAACAGTAAACGCAACGTGTACTGATTACAATTCGCGTGAACTGGAAGACATATTGCAACACTCGAACAGAAACTTTAAAGTAAAGATACTTTCTACGTCATAGTTCGCAAATCTTAACATGCTACTCAATACTATTTTTATCACAAAAACATTAACATTAAATGCAGAAAGCAATTAATAATTCAATAAGTCTTGAGTGTTAGTATTCTAAACAAGTGCTTGGTGTCATTTAAGGTAATAACTTCGTGACATGATAAGATACGAAACGTTATCAAAACACTTGACTTTATAACTGCCAATTAAAAAAACACACAATTTGATGTATTGAAAATAATGTTTTAATGATATAAAACCCACATAGTACAGCAAGCTTTTAAAGGCCAACCAATGACAAATGTAAAATACAATGCAAACAAGAAAAGTGATGTTTGTACAAAACAATTAACAGAAAATAATTACCATATAAAGCAACAAACGAAAACCACTAAACTAAACGCTGCTGACTTGGGTCAGGCACATATCTAATGTGGAATGGTAGATGATACGGTATGATTGCAATTGAGACAACTGTTCAAAAGAAACTTAATTGACACAGAAATTAATATGTTACCACCCTAACCCCAACATTGGTCAGGTGTGCAGCAGAGCACAATAAACCAAATACAAAACAATAAATAAATGGTAAAGGAGATGCCTCAAAATATATATTTCAGACTACATATTTTTAAGGATGGTAGGGTACATACGCTACTGCTTTAGGTCAGTGCATGTTTGGTCGTTTTTAAGGCATAAAATATATAGCAAACGATTATTGCGAATAATATTTCTATCAAAACTGCCCCCTTTTTTTAGTATATAGATTGAAATAGGAATTTGAAAAATATATATCTAGAATACATATTCAACACCATCTGGGATAAACTCATAAACAGCAGTTGAGTATATCAGAGTAAAGTCTTACAACAGGCGCGGATACAAAATTTAAAGTTAGGAGTGGGTGCTCCTGTAAATTAAGAGTTAGAGGACCATATTTTGTCCTCTAATAAAAATGGCTGTAGATTATCCTAATTTGTTGATTTTTAGGGAGGGCGCACGTGATAGCCTACCACCAACCAGAGTATAAAACCGCGGACGTTATAAAAGGGTATGATATTTTTCAATATTAGCAAAATAATATTTGTTAACCATATAAGTATAATTAAGAAAATAGTAAAAAATTATTGGCATTATATAAGGTTACTTCAGTGCACCATTTTCTAATGGCAAATAGTATACTACCAGTATTTGTTCAAACAATTTTTTTGTTTCCCGTATCATTTATTTTTATTCAAAAAATAATTCAAAACAATTCTTCTGAGCTTTCAATAATGTTTGATAATCGCTTTGAAATTTGAGACGTATTCAAAGGATATTCATGTCTTTATCTTTGTACAAATTCTATGTCATTCTTTGCCGTTGTGAAGGCCAATTTGACAGTCTAGCTTTTCGTTTCCAATTTTAACTAAATTGTTTATCCATTTTTTATGACATAGTGTGTTTATTGATCTGGTTCTCTTTTCCTTTTAATTTGTTCTTTAAGTATTTAATCCTAGATAGAGTTGCAATTATATTGCAATCCGGCCTAGAGCTGCAATTATATTGAATCCGGCCTACGCATTTTAAATTTCATTTCCATTGAAGTTTATGAAATACAAAGTAATTATTTTCCAATTAATTCGAAAGTCTTCTTCGATTTTAGCTCTCTTAGTTATGACAGTTAAACAGATTTACGCGTTGTTATGGTACTATACAGTCCATTGTTTTGTAACATTCTACAGATATTACTTTTTTCTGTCTCTGAAATAAAGGTGGTACCTAACACTACAGGGAGATAACTCTGTAATATCAGCTAAACGTTTTAATTACGTTGTGTTAGAAAAAGAATACTAAGCTTCTCAATGATCAAAATTGGTGTTTGTCAAACTACTATATAACCAGTGTAATTTTTCTGATAAAACGGTTGGTTCAAATTTTTTGAAATTTTTATATTTCTGTAAAAGGGTCAAAGTAAATACTTTATCAAAATTTGAAGAAAATTAAACGAGCCAAATTAATTTTAGTTAAAGTGTTAAGTACCACCTTAACAAACTGATCATGTGTTAGTTGGCTACGACTTCAAAACTATAGTTCAAAAGACATGACGTTGTGTACACTAATTTGATCTTTTATTTATGAAATTCTCCAAATTCATAAGCTTGTTTGGTCACATGAAGGACAGAGTTGTTACAATGCTTTCTGGTGAGGATCGCAAGTTCTAACTTCAGTTTAACTTATAAGGTTCTTTTTTTCATATACTTCTATTATATATGCTCAATATGAGTATATTTCATTCTAAATGCTGTTAATAAAACGACTCATTTAAATTCAATTCCTCTATTCTTCATATTTCTCGCTAAAGATTAAATACATGTACAATTCTCTACTAATGTCCGTCAATTGCTTTTTTTATTTCCGCCACTGGCTTTGTTCTTTTCGATGATTAGAAAAAGAAAAAAAAAGTTGCATTCATTTGAACACAAAATATTCTTGGTTTTTTGTCGTAACTCTTGTTGCCATCAGTCTGTTCAGTGTCATTGAGGATGATAAATTGACCAAGAGAGCAGACCATAATCCGTTTATAGCACGACTATGGAATCTTATTCGACAATTTAAGTATGATCGATGATTATTATTACGTGATCTCAGTGAAAACCATTTGTCAAACATTTACAAAAGTCAACCGTGAAGAAAAATGCTTTAGAGTTGCTTGAGAAAAACAATTTTTTTTCCATACCACATGGGAAATAAAAACCAGTAATTTTTATTGGAGTCTTAGGAAACTGACGTGAGACGGAATAACATTAGACATGAAACATTATAAGAGTCGTTGTTTGGGATGTTAGGGTTTAACTTAAACAACTTAAGAAAGATCCGTACCAAATTGCATTGTTGAGGTAAGAATTAGACAGGTGGTGGCCGAATAAAAGAGAAGATATGAAACAAATGCGAAGATACCAAAGGGACATTCAAACTCGTAACTAACTCGAACTTACATCCACTTCATTTGACCTTTGGTGGCCGTAAGTTATCTCATTAGATCATACCACATCTCCTTATGTTCATATTGACATTGTAATGGCAAATACATGAAAAGCAACGGAAAAAAACTAAAAACAGTTCAACACGAACCCGATAAAAAAAAATCGGAAGCGATTTTAGGAGCTCAAGAAGGTAGAATTACGATCCTGTAACGGTACTACTGTGCCCAATACAGAAGCACCAATCATAAAGTATATGTCTTAAAGAAAAGTTACTCTATACATGAAGTCAATTTTCTTCATACACCTTTAAATTACAAAAAGAACTACGATTTAACAATACAGAGATAACTTACCAAATACCATTCTTTTTGAAATAAAGGATCCTGAGGTTCTGCATAGCTATAAGATTTTGAATAGTCCAATAATATGGCTGACTCGGGGTCCTTTAAACGTATTTCTGATACTGGAACCCCTCTTATCTTAGGCTGAAATCCTCGTTTTGCTCTTCTAAATCCAGTTTGCTGTATGGCTCTTTTTACCTTTAAACATAAAAAAAAAAGTTATATCAATGTATAGCAACCATCCTATTTAAAACGAAACAAACAATGTTTTGTCCTCAAAGAGTCTTATGTGATAAATCTATTTGTCGTCTGCAAAGGACTGTCACGTCTGTATTTAAAAGATGGACTTCACAGTGGTTTGAGTGGTATGAGACATGATTTTAAAGTTGAGTTTCACACAATGGACAATAACTTAGAAACCTGACTACATAGCAGCTCTACTATAAATAAAAGACATAAGAGCTATAAATTAAAAGGAATGACGTACTAAAGTTTGTACATTATGCCATACATCAAACAGTAACATGGAATTGTTTCATTTGACGACAAGATTTATTGTAACATGGAATTGTTTCATTTGACGACAAGATTTATTCGTTTTTCAAGAAGGATCGTGTTTAATTAAGATCTGACAAAATATTTATTTCCAAAAAGCAATCCATTCTCACAAATCTTAGTACCAAAGTTTTATAAGCTATCTGTTACAAAATATTTATTTCCAAAAAGCAATCCATTCTCACAAATCTTAGTACCAAAGTTTTATAAGCTATCTGTTACAAAATATTTATTTCCAAAAAGAAATCCATTCTCACAAATCTTAGTACCAAAGTTTTATAAGCTATCTGTTTCTTCTCTCATTCGTAACAATTTATAAATGAAAAACGACATTTGGTTTATGTGCATAGTATATTTACGTATTTAGATAATTGTAAATAAGAAAAAAGTCATCTATTGAACGTCATTGTAATAGAACAGACGTAAATAGTTATTATGTGATAATAGATAAATGGAATAAAAAAATAACGAACGTCCTTTGTACATCAGATCACAATATATAATTGTCTGTTTATCAGAAATATAGAAATCCTACACATGATAAAAAAGACAGGATACAAGATTAATATCCAATTATAATTTTTGATATAGATATATTGAATGTGATAGGCTAGCCGATGGTCTTCATTAAATACGTTGGAGTAAATACCCCACAATAAGAAATACCGTTGAAAGTACGTTATTTGAGTTACGATAAACATAGTTCTCGTGATTCAAGCAACATGTTGGATAAAACAAAATAGTTTAGAAACATAAGGTTTATTTTACTATTGAATAGTGATGTTCAGCTTTTCCCAATATTAAATCGTGCTAAAATTTTGATCTCAGTTCTTCATTGGTTAAAATCCGATTATGACGTCGAATTTTCTTGCTTTCCTCTGAATTTCCTATTGTGACGGCAGGAAAAAAAGGCGACAATGCCTGATGACGTCACATAGAAAGAACACATTTTTTGCAGATCATTCGAAAAGAATACGTTTGCCTACATATTGTTTGAAAATCATTAGAGAAACAGATTCTACCACCAAATCTCGTGTAATACGATATTTATCCACTCTCGACAGTTAAATGTTAAATATTTAAAACGCTCGGCGAGCCTCGCGTTTTAAATTTGAAAATTAAACTGTCTCGAGTGGATAAATATCGTATAACACTCGATGCAGTGGTAGAATCTATATATGTCTGGAATTGGTTATGCATTCTAAAAGTTATGCATTTAATGTTCTTAAATATAGTTAAATCCATCAGATATACTTGCAGCCGAATATTTCGTTTATTTTAACATTTTTTGTTTGTGCTTTCTGTTTTGAATAACACAAATAACGCAATTCTTTTTCATTGTACATATTAAACTGGTAGAACAAAGGAGTATCTTTCTGAGTTTATAGGACAATATTAAGGTTTCTGAAAACATTAAAGTTTAATGAATTACGAGTTAAACCAAAATAATGTCAGAAACAATGGAAATATGAAAAGAAAACATCTGAGGTTATGACAGCAACTTACTAACTAATGTTAATCGGAAATATAGTGAGATCAAGAAAAACATATGACCGTCAGACTATTTAGATAAATATAAATTTGATTAACTCTTCAAGTTTTCGTCATGCTGTTATGTCTAAAAACAAAATATTATACATTGTAAAACACGAAAACCATTTGAATATGAAAATTAACTTACCATAGGATGTGCTTTAAGTTTACGTGTGTGAATTATACTTCTGCGGGATCGTATATGTGGTACAGCTGCGTGTGTAAAGTGGAACTCTCGTTGAGAACCCAACATCTGAAAACGATAAGAGAATATGTAACAATATTCAAAACAACTTTCCTGTAACACAATAAAATGTCTCCATAAATAAAATGTGAAGGAATCTACATATGTAGCTAATAAAGAACTTTATTAGTATTCTAATAACAAGTGTTTTACATAAAATACGAATTATAATAGATGAATAATGTTCAATCCGGCGATGTTTATAATGCTCAATTTTGAGTCACTAATGTCATTTCTGGTGGACTGTTGTTTTCTGAATGTCTCATCGTCAGCTTACAGTTTGTTCTCTTCTGTATTTTTCTTAAGAAGTTTGTTAGGTCAAGATCTTGTAAATAGTAAACAAACGAGAGGGAAGCTTTCTCTTAACCATATTCAGAAGGAACTGTATATAAATTATTACAGGCAATACGTTTTTTTTTTTAATAAAATAGGGAGATGTGGTATGATTTCCAATGAGACAATTATCCACCAGTCGAGAACATATGACGAGTATGAACTAAACGGCAAAGCACGGCCTTCAACAATGAGCAATTGTGACAATGGGAAATTACTCCTCCCTCAAGAAGTAGAACAGGAAAAATTATTTGTATAAAATTGAGAATGGAAATGGGGAATGGGGAATGTGTCAAAGAGACAACAACCCGACCATAGAACAGACAACAGCAGAAGGTCACCAACAGGTCTTCAATGCAGCGAGAAATGGTATGCCTGATTCAAATTTTTATATCTATTTCCTTCGTGGTTGCTGTTGTTGACGCCTAGAAAACAGCTTATATAAGGAACGAACATGTCTGTTGAAAATCCTCAGAGAATCCAGGAATGGCAATTTAATGTTTTATTTCAATAGAGAGATCACGTTCTTTGGCCCAATACATACGAAATTTTGAACTCATTAAGTTAAAGCAAAATGTGTATTGACGTATATTACTTTGTTATCAATTTCATTTTCATATATCTCCAGAGGCTTGTAGATAGATCATATTTGATCTTAGAAATTATGGCAATAGTTAACTTGTTTACTACTTATTTTCAAATGGGATTTGTATTACTATGGTGTCAGTGGTTATCAATATTTAGTAGAAATAGTCGACGTGTGTATGCGTATCATTTCCAAATGGCAGGAACCTCTTCAATCTTATACCATTTTAATAAGACAATCGAAAGTTTCTAATACAGATTTATCTCAGCATCAAGTCTTACTAAGATTTCTTACTGAGATTTATGAATAGAAATCGCCCTAAAGAAATAACCAAGCATACTTAAAATCAACGGAGCTAACCAAAATACATTGATTATAATACTCCGGTTTGTTTTCAGTAGGGAAATTGTCGTCAATCTACGGATTTATTTTCCTTTTCTTAATTGAGTTATGTGATTGATAGTGTTTAGAATCGATCAAAAGATAGATATTCTTAATGTCTTAGAAATATCTCTTAACATTTTCAAGTATTGAAAAGAAAAGAAAAATCAATAAAGTAATACAATCTGAAGGGTTACAAGAATTATTGTATCGATACACGGATCCATAAAACAAATTGTGTAATATTGCAAAACGCAAGATTTTTTGTCTTCTGAATGGCTCAGAGTAGATAAATAATGTATTACAATTTTTCAGGTTATAACATGGTTTGCTAAAGTGTTTAAGAGTTTTTTTAATAATGATAACAAGACTATAAAATGTTATCAATAATTGAGTTTTTTTTTACGTTGAGTATGCATCTTCATTTGCTTTGATGAGTTAATTTCGTAAATCAAGATCAACTAAATGTACACATTTTTTTTCACCATACTTTTAATCTCATCTAAACTGATCCATATAATTGTATATACATCAATATTGGTCATTGGTCAAGTTACGCAGTAGCTACAATATGACGTTGCACACTCTAAAGAATTGTACGTTGTTGCATTGGTTTTGTTTGATATTTGTCTTTCATAACGTTTGCAAAAATACACTTTTTTTTTAAATTTTTACACAGAATGATTAGTTCTTAGAATTGTTAGTTGCACTCTGCCTTTTTTTTTTTAGTATCGTTATAGATCTTTGCTAAAATGTGATCAAGACTAAGTCTTACTATCCATTATGTGCTGATTGTTATCTTTTTCCCAATATGTTTTTTAAAACATTTTTTTCCTTATAATACCGTTTGTATGGTATCTTGCCGATGTGTTCTTATCGGTAAGGTTTCTCAATTTGTCTTCATAATGCCATCTGTTTAGACCGTGTTCCAATATTTACAATGTAAATTAATACCATAATTTTGACTTTGCTCGCGATTCCAGGAAATAGAGGGTCTTCCTGTATTTTCCCCAGTCACAACAGGAAATATCTAACCTCCAAGGCCACAATTGTATATGCAAACTCCATCTTATTTTCTATAAACTGACATATAAATGCAAAAATAAAGCGAGTTGTAGTAACGATCCTGAACGTGAATTTAGCGTATTTTTTAAAGATTCTCCACAATATCATATGTCTGGTTCTGTTTTTTTTTTTTTTTTTTTTTCGATAACTTTACGGTTTTATAGTTTTCCATATTTATTGAAGGTATTAAACTGTTTTCTTAATTCTTTGTTCTGACAATTAACCTTTGCATTAAAAACATGATATCTAAGTGGGAAATACTAGTCAACAGTTTTCATAAGAATCGTCAGTGGCACTCGAATTGAGTCACTGGTAGGCCAACAAAAAGAAACCATATTCAAGGGAAACAAAGTTTCTTCTCGTCTTTTTAGACTAAGAAATATTCAGAAAAAAGTGTGTTTTAAAAAGTTGAGCAGTATTACTTAACTACTGAAATGCTTGCCAACACAATTCTATTCTGACTATTCCGTAGTTAACCTCTATTCTGAATATTCCGTGGTTAACCTTGTCTGTGTTTGGTCATTAATATAAATTAACCGATGTTATTAGCGATTATCAGGATTAATTGCAAGGTTAATGTAAAAATAAATTTATCCTGCAATTAGGTGTCCTACTATACAGATACAGCCCTACAGATATCGCTATGCTGTATCTGTATACTATACAGATATCGCTTTAAAGCTCCGCCCACTGCCGGACTGAGTATTGTTTGAACCTGTGTGACCTCAGAATGTGTATTCCAGTTGCATTCCAATGACGATAACAATAAACTTGAATGTGTATGATTGTGTTACAATGAACCATGTCAATTTCAGCATGCATGTTAAGTGAACGTCAAGTCTGAAGCGTAGGACAACTCGTACACTTCTGTTTCAAATTTAACAATATTTTGTTATTTGTTTTTACTTTTGAAATTAGTTGTTATGTTAAAATAGATAATTATTCACCTTGAGCGATGTATTATTGTTGACCATTCGAGATTCTTTTTTTGCGAACCCGTCTTCAGCGTAATGTGTGATTTTGATATTACTACGCGGGCCTCAAGGGATTACAAATCGAAAATAAATACTAAATATGTTAGTTTTTGTGTCTTTCAAAACACAAACAATATACAGAATTAATTACAGGATAAAGACAATAACTGTAATAGTGTCTTTAAATATCAGCTGTATTTGTACTCGGCTCGAAACAGGTGTAGTAGCTCGCTAAAAGCTCGCACACACCTTGTTTTCTAGCCTCGTACAAATACAGCTGATATTTAAAGACATTAAACAGTTATGAGGGGGAGGACAGGGGTAAGGGAGACAGGGAGAAAGGGGGTAGGAGAAAGGAGAAAGGGGTTGGGAGAAAGGAGAAAGGGGGTAGGAGAAAGGAGAGGAAGGCTGGGAGAAAGGAGAAAAAGTTGGAGAAAGGAGAAAAAATAAAATATCTCTCCTTTTAAAAAATGATCTAATATTTCAAGAAAAAATATTTCAAAAGGAGATGTTTTATTCTTATGGGAGAAAGGAGAATGGGGGTAGGAGAAAGGAGAAGAGGGGTGGGAGAAGGGAGAAGGGTACCCCCCTGTCCTCCCCCTCAGTTATTGTAGATATGTATCCTGTAGACATGTTAAGAAACTCATCAATGATTAAAAATCTTGCACGTTTTGTGATAAATGTAACTAAACATTTTAAGCAGGTTACTCCAACTAACACAATGCACAATATTCTATGGGAGTCTAGTGGCTAGAAATGAATGCTTGACTGTTTCATGCGAATTCATTTCTTACAGTATTAGTCATACGTGTACTCTCAAGCCATACAGATCATTAAACAGGTAACTGTGAGACTGGTAGAAGCAACAACCAATAACAGAAACAAAACTACAATCCTAACAATAAGTATTTTATTAGAACACGAACATTAGATGGAATTTGAGTAGTTATCTGAACATTAACCCACCCCCTCTTTATTTATTTAAGTTTTGGACAAAATCAGATCATATCAAAATAGAAATGCGCTATTTTATTGTTCCGTATCAGAAAATTACATTTACATATTGTTATATTTGTAAGTATAAATAACTGTAGAAACATAAATGTGTTATTTGCTCGCAGACGACAGATCGTCGAAGGTTTGTTTTCTTGTCGCATGTAGGAAATTAGTTTGTTCAGTGATGGCTACATTTACTTTTTCACAACTCCCCAGGAAATTAGAAAGAATATTTCACTACGATATCATCACTACAATCGATTTTCACTTTCAAAAAGCAATTTGTGAAACGATTTTAGTTTAGTGTTAAGTGCTGATTTAAATTTTTGTTATAGGGAAGTATAACACGACAAACTAGCAATTTTGTAAATAAATCTTGAAAATCATTTTAGACTTCGACGGTACAAATTAACGATAGTGTGGGTTATTGTCATAATATGCATTTTAAACTAAAGATTTTCAACAGAGTTGCTACACACTGAAAAAGAGGCTGTGGGTGCCATTAAAAAACTGGAGAATAAGAACGCATGGTATAGACAGATTAGAAAGGTGAACACTGTAGTGTTTTAACTATCTCAATCTAAAATGTGTCTGTTCAATGTGTTTCAATGTCCTCTACATACCATATAAGTATATTGTATATTTCTTTTATTTAGGTGTCATGATACATATGTCCGCTTGGTTCATAGGCGTTCTAAAAGGGTATAATCAAATATTTGTGAAAAACAACACAAAGTCAGAACAATTCCTCATCATTCACGGTAATGTTATTACTATATATTACTTTTTTCCGCTTGCTGTATTCTAAAGACTATGCTTTCTTCACTTTTTTCACGGTATTACTGAAAAATGTTGAGCTATTGTGACACGCCTTTTTCTTCAGATCACATAACAGTCTCGTCTGAATACAATGACCCATGGTTAACTTCTAAGTCATTTGCTCTCTGGTGGAGAGTTGTCTCATTGGTAATAATACAATGTCTGCCTTTTTAAAACAATACAACACATACTTCAGAAATAAATGCACATTTAAACAACCAAAACATTTTGTTTGGTATATATGTGTAATAAAACTAATCAAAATGTCATATAACATTAAGCAGGTTTTTTTTTAATTGAGTTAACTTGATTTCTGGAACTAATTCATATGATATACGTGGTGTGATCTGTATTAATTTCGTCACAGTCTATTAGAATTGTTATAAATCATGTAGGAGGTCTACCTGTGGACAGGTGCACATTACTAATCATCAATATTTATTAGAGATTTTATCACGATTAAGCAAACAATGATAAATACCAATTATGGTCAGTGTGGAAAATAAGTCGATTACGCCAAGCCTTATTGGTATTTTTGTTCAAACCACAAAACAAATTGCTATCTGCCCTGACACTATATTATAACTACTTTTCAGTTACCCAATGCAAACAGTTTTATTCATTTATATTGTTTAAATTTTCATTTTTTAATGACACTATATAATCACTTCTTTTCTAAGCCATTAGAAAAAGTTCTTTTCATTTAAATTGCTAAAATTTTCAATTTTATAAAACATTTGTTGTCCTCCCACGTCATGGCTATTCTGTTGATATGCGGTTACAATTATCTTATCTGTAAACGCTTGCCATTTCCTAATGATGACTTGTTTTAATCTTATTTAAAGAGAAAATACTATTTAATAGCCTACATACAAATATAAAACTAATAAAAAAATTCAGAGGAAATCATTTTTTACAGATAATTTCAAATTATGATTATCGTAATCGGATCAGTGGGTGTTTGTTGTCTGTCGTGCTTACGTATTGTTTTCTTAAATTGGCTTTAAGTTAGTTCGTAATGTGATTTTGTTGAAAATGAATTATAAGCTTTTTTAAATGTGTTTAATGTCCTGAAATATAACATATGTTTTTTTTTAATCTTGAAAACCCCCACCTAAATATATTAAATAATTTAACACGCGGTATAAAGATATTGACAAATATACTGCCAACAAATGTTATTAATATTTAAAAAAAAAACAAAAAAAACATGTACATAGAGCATGGCATAAAAAGGCAAAAGATACCAAAGGTACTTTCAAACTCAAAAATCGAAAACAACCCGACAAAGCCATGACAGCAAACTATCAAAGAGACGACAACAGTATACAAAACACAACATAAAAAGACTAAAATCAGTTCAACACGAATCTCACCAAAAACAGTCATTTTTATTTTATTTATATGAAATAGAGATAAAAAATACAGGAAAATTCCGAAGTACAATTTAAAGAAATAAGTCTACGAAAGACAAACAGATGATAATATTAACAAAAAGAAAGAAAAAACAATGAAATAACACTATATAAATTTGTTATGTCTGAAATCATGTCTTCTTGTTGTTTTTGTTCTTTGTTGTTCTTGTGGGTTATTTGATATAACATTTAAGGATATAATTTGAAATAATAAGCTATGTTATACTAGGATTTTGACGAAACTAAAACCATAAAAGATTAAGAAAGAAAGGACACTTTTTTAAAGATTTGATTTTATTCTGCTAACAAAACTTGATGGAAATTTTCAAATATACTCCGTCAGTATCTTAAAACTACTGATCTATAAAATAAAAGATGATAAGTTAAATTCTAAGCGTATTATTGAAGAAATATTAAGAGAATAAACAACACAAGCATATCTTTGAAATTGATATGTTTTTATTAGATTGCAAGATATTGAAGTAAGAGCACACACATTGATGACGTAAACATACTGTGTGATATATCAGTGCAACCTTATATCAAAGGAACTTTTTTTTTAATTTGAAAATTTAACATACTGTTTAAATATTGACATTCATTTGGATAACGTATTAACTGAAAAACTATTAAAAAAATATTAAATCACCAAAATGATTTAGTTTATTTGCTTTCCGGTTCAGGATATATTAATACTAGACAATATGAGCACATACTTTGTTTTACAAATAGAGTCGTACAAGCACGGTATAGGTTCTTATTTTCTAGAGTCAACCATACTTTGGTATATGTAGATGTAGCTACATATAAGGATTATATATATTTATGTGTAATGACTTATATTTCTTTTTATTTCATCCTGCTATAAGTTTGACAGATTTATGAAAATTTCTTGCAAGAAAAGATATAAACAAATATTCATGAATTTTAAATTTAAATTGTATGTATAATCTTAAAAAAAGCAGAAAAAACGATATGAAGAACATTGAGTTAATCATGATATAAACTTAATTCTGTAAATATCAAATGGTATTTTATGATTACTTTTTATCTATGTATGCGTAGACAAAAAAAAATGTAATGGTAAAATGGGTTCGGCTTTTAAGTACACGGGGGAAAAACAATTAGAATATTGACTTCCAAAGAGAATAAAATGTTGGCAATCTAGATTTGGAATCAAAATGCTTATTTTTTTTTGGAAATATTTGATTGATGCGTTTTATTGCGGATAACCTTTATATTTAAACTGTATGCATTGACCCGAAACTTGAAACTTATCTATGTGTTCGGAATCCACATATTGTTTCGAAAAGCATTTTAAGTACACCAACTAATTTTTTCGAGTCGTAAAGAGTTTTTAGCGCAAACAATCTTACTTATGTAATATCTTACATAAAAAATAGGGTCCGAAATATTTTATAGAATTACTAACTTATTACGAAATAATCGTTTTCAGTGACGGACGAGTCATCGGGAAAACAAAACCGCCCCTAATGAACATTATGAAGTATATGTGTATCTCTATTTAGAAAAGGATATTCAAAAGGAAATTTGAATGAACAAATATCAAATTAAGGTAAACAACATAACAGGCCCTGAGGATAAGGGATAATAAATCGTACATTGAATTTCAGATGAATTCCTAAGAATTTACATGGAAAATATTACAGTTGGGGAACTTTGGAAGACGTTAGATATCATGGATTTTATACATTGTTACAATAATCAATTCAAACATATGTTTGTGTTATGATTATACACAATTTGATTTACAACATAGAACATACCGGCGATACAAAATTGAATCCTGTTCTTTTGGCCACTGCTTTAGCGGCATCGATGCCACCTTCGCCGTCTAGCTCCACTAGCCAGTTGTTTGTAAGTACTTCAGTTCCACATGCTAGATATATGTTGATAACAATTGATACAATAATTGAAGTCCATTTTCCAAGATTTACCATTTCAAGTTGTCCCTAAACCGTTATAAATATTTTTTGTTTTCTTTATTAAAATCCAAACACTTATTTGTTTCTGTTTTATTTGTGTATTTTCAAAGATCAAATAAAAGAATTGAAAATTTAGTCCGTTTCAACATATGATAAACACGATTCCTTGTTTAGATAACCATTTGTGGAATAAATAGAGAATATGGAGGATTCGATCACGTGATTTCTATCTACGTCACAGAAGCATTTTCTAGTTGTGTGCTCATCTCATCAGTTTCTGATAAATCGATGAAAATATGGCGGAGCGAGAAGCCATGATAATACCGCTCCACATGATATGTTTCCATGGAGGAATCAGAAGATATTGATTACATGACAATTGTCTCTCTATTGATTGCTTTCATACTTTCTTGTCAAATTACGATTCATTTGCGGATATGACCAAATAGGTCAATGAGAGTCGAACTATCCATTAACGAATAAATAATTAAACGCAAATTTGCCAAAGTCAGACGAGAAACGTCATCATACAATGTTTTCTATTGAACAACAAATATTTTAGCATGTTATTAAGCTTGCTGCTGTATTACGGTTCAGTACTGTTTGTTTTCAATTATTAATATATATCGTTTATTCATAAGCAATAAAATGAATATAACATGGAATTATTTAATTATTTGAGTTTATGATAGTTATCCTGAAAAATTGCATAAATTGATTAGCTTATTTTACATAATATACATCATATTTTTCTGTAATGACTGGACATCATGGAATAGTCCACGTCAGAAGTGAAATAAAAGGACGCTACAGAATAAAAGTGACTGTGATATGATCATGTGCTGCCTAGATTCTTAAATTCTAGGGTTAAAATTTTGTAAAATCCAAAATTACGGTTTGGTCTATACAGTATGCTAAGAATGATATTTAGATTTCAGTTTGAACTAACTGTTTTTAATCTTGTTTTTTGCTTGCATATTTTTTTTATTTTGATAAGGTAAACAATGAAACATCATTTCATTAACAATTTCCAAAGAAAATTCATCGGAAGTCTGAAAAATCGTATGGGGATTGAAAATTTCGAAGAAAAAATAAAAATGTTTCAGAATGGCTGTTATATTTATTATTAATCATTGAGAGTATAGTTATATAAGGAACCGTCAAGTCTGTATGAAAGCCGCCAAGACTATGCATCAAACTGTCAATACTCTGCATCAAACTGCCAAATCTGCATCAAGGCCGTCAAGTCGTTGCACCAAAGCTGCTACGACTCCACATCAAAGCGTCAAGACTGCATCGGAAGTCGTGAAGTCTCTGCATGAAAGCTGCCAAGACTCCGCATCAAAACATGGATATACGAAGAAAGACTCGTCGAAATTTCAATATTAATATCTTTTTATGTTATAAGTGGGAGATAAAGTCGTTTCTGTGATAATAAATATGAATAAATGAAACAAAGCGTGAACAATTCATGAAACACATGATTGATTATCGAGCTAACAAATGTCAAATTAATAGCAATATATCGAATAAGAGAATTTAATCTCCAATAATCTTGTGTTCAACACATTCTGAATTTCGATACTTTCACAGATCTGTATCACACACATCAATTGCTATCATGACAAACACACCTGTTAATATTTAATAGATATTATACGCCTTTATTTCTATAACTATATAACATATCATAGCTATCATGTCGATTATGTGTATACTTACACAAAGTAAAAAAATCACATTGATTAAAAATAAATCTACTTTCAAAATGGGAAATATCTGCTTTATGAAGACATTTGAATTTATTTAGCGGCTAATTATAAAAGGAGCTCCATCTTATATAGAAAACGTATTTTGTCAAATCTTTTAAGAAGAAAAAAAAAACCTTTAAACAACCACAACTCTAAACACAGCGACCACCACTGAGGAATATAATTAGAAGTTTCCAAATCCTGAATCCACCACCGCGAAGTGTTGTATATCCACTATACACAGTTTGAATCAACTTCCGTTTGTACTAATCTTTCCCTCATTCAAAACCCTGTATGTACCTCTATTAGATTTCACGAAGACCTGAACCCAAATTAAACATTAATCGGCAAATAACAATACAAATCTCGAAGTAAACATCATAAGGTCAGTATGAAACAACATCTTCAAGGCACGACAAATAAAACAGTAATAGAAAAATAAACAATACAAATCTCAAAGTAAACATCAAAAGGTCAGTATGAAACAGCATCTTCAAGGCACGACAAATAAAACAGTAATAGAAAAATAAACAATACAAATCTTAAAGTAAACATCAAAAGGTCAGTATGAAACAGCATCTTCTAGGATCGACAAATAAAACAGTAATAGAAAAATAAACAATACAAATCTCAAAGTAAACATCAAAAGGTCAGTATGAAACAGCATCTTCTAGGATCGACAAATAAATCAGCAATAGAAAAATAAACAATACAAATCTCAAAGTAAACATCAAAAGGTCAGTATGAAACAGTATCTTCTAGGCACGACAAATAAAACAGTAATAGAAAAATAAACAATACAAATCTCAAAGTAAACATCAAAAGGTCAGTATGAAACAGTATCTTCTAGGCACGACAAACAAAACAGTAATAGAAAAATAAACAATACAAATCTCAAAGTAAACATCAAAAGGTCAGTATGAAACAGTATCTTCTAGGATCGACAAATAAAACAGTAATAGAAAAATAAACAATACAAATCTCAAAGTAAACATCAAAAGGTCAGTATGAAACAGCATCTTCTAGGCACGACAAATAAAACAGTAATAGAAAAATAAACAATACAAATCTCAAAGTAAACATCAAAAGGTCAGTATGAAACAGTATCTTCTAGGCACGACAAAGAAAACAGCAATAGAAAAATAAACAATACAAATCTCAAAGTAAACATCAAAAGGTCAGTATGAAACAGTATCTTCTAGGATCGACAAACAAAACAGCAATAGAAAAATAAACAATACAAATCTCGAAGTAAACATCATAAGGTCAGTATGAAACAACATCTTCAAGGCACGACAAATAAAACAGTAATAGAAAAATAAACAATACAAATCTCAAAGTAAACATCAAAAGGTCAGTATGAAACAGCATCTTCAAGGCACGACAAATAAAACAGTAATAGAAAAATAAACAATACAAATCTTAAAGTAAACATCAAAAGGTCAGTATGAAACAGCATCTTCTAGGATCGACAAATAAAACAGTAATAGAAAAATAAACAATACAAATCTCAAAGTAAACATCAAAAGGTCAGTATGAAACAGTAACTTCTAGGATCGACAAATAAATCAGCAATAGAAAAATAAACAATACAAATCTCAAAGTAAACATCAAAAGGTCAGTATGAAACAGTATCTTCTAGGCACGACAAATAAAACAGTAATAGAAAAATAAACAATACAAATCTCAAAGTAAACATCAAAAGGTCAGTATGAAACAGTATCTTCTAGGCACGACAAACAAAACAGTAATAGAAAAATAAACAATACAAATCTCAAAGTAAACATCAAAAGGTCAGTATGAAACAGTATCTTCTAGGATCGACAAATAAAACAGTAATAGAAAAATAAACAATACAAATCTCAAAGTAAACATCAAAAGGTCAGTATGAAACAGCATCTTCTAGGCACGACAAATAAAACAGTAATAGAAAAATAAACAATACAAATCTCAAAGTAAACATCAAAAGGTCAGTATGAAACAGTATCTTCTAGGCACGACAAAGAAAACAGCAATAGAAAAATAAACAATACAAATCTCAAAGTAAACATCAAAAGGTCAGTATGAAACAGTATCTTCTAGGATCGACAAACAAAACAGCAATAGAAAAATAAACAATACAAATCTCAAAGTAAACATCAAAAGGTCAGTATGAAACAGTATCTTCTAGGATCGACAAATAAAACAGTAATAGAAAAATAAACAATACAAATCTCAAAGTAAACATCAAAAGGTCAGTATGAAACAGTATCTTCTAGGCACGACAAAGAAAACAGCAATAGAAAAATAAACAATACAAATCTCAAAGTAAACATCAAAAGGTCAGTATGAAACAGTATCTTCTAGGATCGACAAACAAAACAGTAATAGAAAAATAAACAATACAAATCTCAAAGTAAACATCAAAAGGTCAGTATGAAACAGCATCTTCAAGGCACGACAAATAAAACAGTAATAGAAAAATAAACAATACAAATCTCAAAGTAAACATCAAAAGGTCAGTATGAAACAGTATCTTCTAGGATCGACAAATAAAACAGTAATAGAAAAATAAACAATATAAATCTCAAAGTAAACATCAAAAGGTCAGTATGAAACAGCATCTTCTAGGCACGACAAATAAAACAGTAATAGAAAAATAAACAATACAAATCTCAAAGTAAACATCAAAAGGTCAGTATGAAACAGCATCTTCTAGGCACGACAAATAAAACAGTAATAGAAAAATAAACAATACAAATCTGAAAGTAAACATCAAAAGGTCAGTATGAAACAGTATCTTCTAGGCATGACAAAGAAAACAGTAATAGAAAAATAAACAATACAAATCTCAAAGTAAACATCAAAAGGTCAGTATGAAACAGTATCTTCTAGGCACGACAAATAAAACAGTAATAGAAAAATAAACAATACAAATCTCAAAGTAAACATCAAAAGGTCAGTATGAAACAGTATCTTCTAGGATCGACAAATAAAACAGTAATAGAAAAATAAACAATACAAATCTCAAAGTAAACATCAAAAGGTCAGTATGAAACAGCATCTTCTAGGCACGACAAATAAAACAGTAATAGAAAAATAAACAATACAAATCTGAAAGTAAACATCAAAAGGTCAGTATGAAACAGTATCTTCTAGGATCGACAAATAAAACAGTAATAGAAAAATAAACAATACAAATCTCAAAGTAAACATCAAAAGGTCAGTATGAAACAGCATCTTCTAGGCACGACAAATAAAACAGTAATAGAAAAATAAACAATACAAATCTCAAAGTAAACATCAAAAGGTCAGTATGAAACAGCATCTTCTAGGCACGACAAAGAAAACAGTAATAGAAAAATAAACAATACAAATCTCAAAGTAAACATCGAAAGGTCAGTATGAAACAGTATCTTCTAGGATCGACAAATAAAACAGTAATAGAAAAATAAACAATACAAATCTCAAAGTAAACATCAAAAGGTCAGTATGAAACAGCATCTTCTAGGCACGACAAATAAAACAGTAATAGAAAAATAAACAATACAAATCTGAAAGTAAACATCAAAAGGTCAGTATGAAACAGTATCTTCTAGGATCGACAAATAAAACAGTAATAGAAAAATAAACAATACAAATCTCAAAGTAAACATCAAAAGGTCAGTATGAAACAGCATCTTCTAGGTACGACAAATAAAACAGTAATAGAAAAATAAACAATACAAATCTCAAAGTAAACATCAAAAGGTCAGTATGAAACAGCATCTTCTAGGCACGACAAAGAAAACAGTAATAGAAAAATAAACAATACAAATCTCAAAGTAAACATCGAAAGGTCAGTATGAAACAGTATCTTCTAGGATCGACAAATAAAACAGTAATAGAAAAATAAACAATACAAATCTCAAAGTAAACATCAAAAGGTCAGTATGAAACAGTATCTTCTAGGCACGACAAATAAAGCAACAATTGCTTAGAATCTAAAAAATGTTAGATGAGCTTGTTTGAGTAGCAAGAATGAACAGCTGTCATCTATTTTCAAAACAGATAATTAACATGCACTTGTTGAAAAGTGCAGGATTAAAAATTCTAGTGGTACTATTTTAATTGATGTTTTGGTCTATTTTGTTTTGCCGTGTTGTCAGTTTATTTCGACTTATGAGTTTTGAATGTTCCTTTTGGTATCTTTCGTCTCTCTTTTATTAAAGGTTTTATACAACACACATTCAAATATTCGTTGTATGTAAATTCAGATAATTGATAAATAAATGACGTCAAACAATAAACAACGCTTGCCAAAATCACCACTAAGATAATTGAAACTCGAATCCCGAATGACGCACATAGAGGTCATAGTACAGCCTTCATTAATGAGCAAAATCAATACCGCATTGTGAGCTATAAATAACCCTGACATGACCAAATGTATAACAATTCCATTGAGAAAACCTTCAACCTATTTATATACAAACAACAAACGAAAAACAAATAGATATGCAGCAACAAACGACAACCACAATCTAATTAAAAGATATCTTACTGGTCGTTGTTTTTTTCACAGATCTGTATCACACACATCAATTGCTATCATGACAAACACACCTGTTAATATTTAATAGATATTATACGCCTTTATTTCTATAACTATATAACATATCATAGCTATCATGTCGATTATGTGTATACTTACACAAAGTAAAAAAATCACATTGATTAAAAATAAATCTACTCTCATAATGGGAAATATCTGCTTTATGAAGACATTTGAATTTATTTAGCGGCTAATTATAATGGGAGCTCCATCTTATATAGAAAAGTGTATTTTGTCAAATCTTTTAAGAAGAAAAAAAAAAACCTTTAAACAACCACAACTCTAAACACAGCGACCACCACTGAGGAATATAATTAGAAGTTTCCAAATCCTGAATCCACCACCGCGAAGTGTTGTATATCCACTATACACAGTCTGAATCAACTTCCGTTTGTACTTATCTTTCCCTCATTCAAAACCCTGTATGTACCTCTATTAAATTTCACGAAGACCCAAACCCAAATTAACATTAATCGGCAAATAACAATACAAATCTCAAAGTAAACATCAAAAGGTCAGTATGAAACAACATCTTCAAGGCACGACAAATAAAACAGTAATAGAAAAATAAACAATACAAATCTTAAAGTAAACATCAAAAGGTCAGTATGAAACAGCATCTTCTAGGATCGACAAACAAAACAGTAATAGAAAAATAAACAATACAAATCTTAAAGTAAACATCAAAAGGTCAGTATGAAACAGTATCTTCTAGGCACGACAAATAAAACAGTAATAGAAAAATAAACAATACAAATCTCAAAGTAAACATCAAAAGGTCAGTATGAAACAGTAACTTCTAGGCACGACAAACAAAACAGTAATAGAAAAATAAACAATACAAATCTTAAAGTAAACATCAAAAGGTCAGTATGAAACAGCATCTTCTAGGATCGACAAACAAAACAGTAATAGAAAAATAAACAATACAAATCTCAAAGTAAACATCAAAAGGTCAGTATGAAACAGTAACTTCTAGGCACGACAAACAAAACAGTAATAGAAAAATAAACAATACAAATCTCAAAGTAAACATCAAAAGGTCAGTATGAAACAGTATCTTCTAGGATCGACAAATAAAACAGTAATAGAAAAATAAACAATACAAATCTCAAAGTAAACATCAAAAGGTCAGTATGAAACAGTAACTTCTAGGCACGACAAATAAAGCAACAATTGCTTAGAATCTAAAAAATGTTAGATGAGCTTGTTTGAGTAGCAAGAATGAACAGCTGTCATCTATTTTCAAAACAGATAATTAACATGCACTTGTTGAAAAGTGCAGGATTAAAAATTCTAGTGGTACTATTTTAATTGATGTTTTGGTCTATTTTGTTTTGCCGTGTTGTCAGTTTATTTCGACTTATGAGTTTTGAATGTTCCTTTTGGTATCTTTCGTCTCTCTTTTATTAAAGGTTTTATACAACACACATTCAAATATTCGTTGTATGTTAATTCAGATAATTGATAAATAAATGACGTCAAACAATAAACAACGCTTGCCAAAATCACCACTAAGATAATTGAAACTCGAATCCCGAATGACGCACATAGAGGTCATAGTACAGCCTTCATTAATGAGCAAAATCAATACCGCATTGTGAGCTATAAATAACCCTGACATGACCAAATGTATAACAATTCCATTGAGAAAACCATCAACCTATTTATATACAAACAACAAACGAAAAACAAATAGATATGCAGCAACAAACGACAACCACAATCTAATTAGCCGTTTCAGAATCTAATGCATCCTGGGTAATATTTTCAAAAGTGTACAACAAAACGTCCTGATTGGTTAAAAATGTCATAAACAATGGAAATTTAACCAATGACGTGACGTTATTTTCATTTTGGGGTACGAACAATGAAATTACCCATGATGCTTTAGATTCTGAAACGGCCAATTAAAAGATATCTTACTGGTCGTTGTTTTTAGATGCAATCAAGTAAAAGATATGACTAAACAAATACATTTCTCATATACTTTGCAGACGATTTAAGACACAACGACACACACAATCAAAGTTTGATGTCCGAGAAAGAAAAAACACACAGCAATCACGGTTTAATAGCAAGAAATCTTTATTTTGGTGATATCCTAAAACCTACACCCACCCCATCAATCACATACTCAAAATATCCCAGCTGTACCTATACCACAATAAAAGAACATAAAATTACGACACCAAAAGCACACCATAGAAAAAAATGCATGTTAGCATAAAACAAGAAGAATCATTCCATTTAGCGTAAAAGTATGTATGGTCCAGTAGAAATATCTAATTCATCTCAATTAATTATTTTCTAATTGATGTTTTTCTATTCTACTCATAATATGACATTGGTTTTTCTCTTTTCAAATAATAGTCTTTCAGTCAATCAAACAAAGCTTCAAAATAATCAAACATTCTAAATTTATAAGATACGGTCACGTCAATATGTAAAATGAGGTCAATTGATAATAGCAGTTCACAATAATGATGACCTAATCAACATAAAACGAGATAAAATTATCAAGCAAATCAATTCATTTCTTGGAAACAAATTAAGATAATTGTTATAAAAATGTAGTGAGAGTTTTTAAATTATAACAGATTGCAATTGAGACAAAAGTTACATTGAGGGTCGATTGAAAACAAAACTTTACGACAAAGGAGATGATTTCAGCTTTTCAATTGTGAACTTTCCATTTCTAAGAAGCAACATTCCAGCAGCACCTGCATACGGTGTATATATCTCCCAATTGATACGATATTCCCGTGCTTGCATTTCCTATCACGACTTTCTTAATAGAGGATTGTTGCTCACAAGGAAGCTTTTAAATCAAGAGTTTCAAATAGTGAAGTTGAAATCATCTCTTCGTAAATTTTACGGACGCCATCACGAGTTGGTTGACCGTTATGGAATGACCGTTTCACAAATGATATCGGATATGTTCCTTACGTCGTAACTACAATCCCCTTCCCTTTCATGAATGTGGCCTACCGAATTAGACTATTTACCGGATTTGTTATAAAATAAGCAACACGACTGGTGCCACATGTGGAGCAGGATCTGCTTACCCTTCCGGAGCACCTGAGATCACCCCTAGTTTTTGGTGGGGTTCGTGTTGTTAATTTTTTAGTTTAAAACTATGCTGTGTCATGTGTACTATTGTTTGTCTGTTTGTCCTTTTCATTTTCAGCCATGGCGTTGTCAGTTTTTTTTTTTTGTTTTTTTTTTCGATTTATGAGTTTGACTGTCTCTCTGGTATCTTTCGTCCCTCCTTTACTAAGAACATGGAAGTTTACAACTTCTTTATCTGGATATGGCCAGATCAACCGTTTTAAGATTGATTGAATTATTGTGTAAACGCAACTTTCAGAACTATTAACTATTTCTTGGTGGTCAGTTTTATTGTCGGAGGGAATCAGATTGCCCGGAGATGACCACCAAACGTCGGTAGGAAGTCAATCAGTTAAAGACTAATGATACTGTATCTATTAAGACCTCTCGGTCACCAAGAGCCCCTTATTTATAATATTGAACCATTTAAAGTAAAATCAAAATCGTATCTTAGCTTCTAACAATATAACATGAAAGTATTTGTTTTATTTACGTTGACTTCTCCATTCCATGCTTTACGATATGATAACGAATGAACTGCATACTTTGTCATGCTGGAGCAATTCCCTATTGACTACAGCTGAGTTCAAAACAACATAACAAATTACATATCATGACATATTTTCCTGATTGTGACCTTTGGAATCGACGTGCGATTCTTTTGATCTGACTAAAGACAAAAGCAAACAAACCGAAACGACCTTTTCAGATTCTATATCAGAAGTAAATGTTATGAATTATATATTTAAAACTTATAAATAGTATGATGAATTACATAATGAATTACATAATGTATTTAAGACTCTAAAATTCACATAAAAATATGTTTGATCTTTAAACACTTCTTAAAAATCAACAATATGTATTTCCCATTTTACCTGTTTAATGAATCGAAACCAAGAATTGTGCTTGCTTGATTTGTTAATTCGTTTCCTTTTGTTGGTAAACTACTTTGATTCATTGCTGAATTGCGTTATGACTAAAGGAAGCTGTCAACTAATTTTCAATGAGCAGATTGCGTGACCAGAGACGACAACGGTTGTTTGCTGAGGCTAAAATAGAAATCGTGCACTCAACAATCGTATGCCATTTTGTTTGTTTCCAAATAATGCCAAAGAGACAAAGGCAAAAAGTGAAACAACATATTTTATTCAGATATTGTGTGACAACATTGTTAATTGCAGTAGGCGTTATTCCTTTTAAATAACAAGAGCGTGTTATATCGACAGGAAGGAAAGGCATAAGCGAAAACAAGATATGTTCGAACGAACAAAACATATTTAGTTATCTAATTGCTACGTCACAAAAAGACAGATGTGTTCACAATCTTTTTGTAAAAAATCATTCAGTAGAATTTTGTATGAAATAAACTCATCACATATACCAGGATTAAATTTTGTATTAACGCCAGACGCGCGTTTCGTCTTCTAAAGACTCATCAGTGATACTCGAACCCAAAAAAGTTGAAAAGGCCAATAATGTACAAAGTAGAAATGCATTGAGATTTTTGATCATCCACTTTCAATCTAAGTTCATGTATGTTCCACGTTGTCATTATCAAGGACCTTGAAAAATAAAAGAAAGTTGATTAAAAAATTTAGCGCAAGTCGACTTTTTTATTACTATACATATATAAGTGTCACGTCACAGCCTTCTCTCAATAACGCGTTATTCTTATCTTTCCAGAGCACCCCAGATTATCCCCGGTTTTTTGTTGTTGCTGACACCCATAAGAAAAAGTGTTGTAAGACGCGTCGCTAATTCTCAGGTAATGTGTCTACACCAAACCTTACAGATCCATTTTCAAAAATCTATAACGAAAGAAAAAAAAAAAACGTATTAAGAACAGTGATTGGCTTTATTGCTAAATAATAATAAAAAACCTGATTTTGCAAATAAAAGGAGAGAAAAATTTAACAAAACAAAAGCAAAAATAATGAAAATAGTAAAATACGGAGTAAAATATAATAATAAAACAAACGTATAGAGGGCTACTACACGATCTGCAGTAAAAGCCAATCAATATCAACAAGTTTACGAACCAAATCGTATCCATCATCTTAACCATGTCATGAGTATATCGTACATAAATTACCAAATAATGGTAATGTTGCTCAAATATATTCAATGTACAGACAACAAAAAGATAGGAATACAAATAACAGATTTTTGTATTTGCTTTAAACTCTTCTAAAAAGGTCATGTACCAAGTCAGGAAAATGGCAGTTGTTATCTTATAGTTCGTTACTTTGTTTGTTGCATGGTTTTTTTTTTTTTTTTTTTTTTTTTTTTTTAAATTCACATCAAGTGTTTCTGTTGTTTCGTTGTTTTTCCTTTTGTAGGTGATGTGTTCCTTCAGTTTTAGTTGGTAACCCTGATAATATTTTTCAATTGATTTATGACTTTCGAGCAACGGTTACTACTGTTGTCTTTACTTACATAATTCGTTTGCAGTGTTTTGGTCAGCGACCAACTTAATCTTAACTTTGTCTGCTGTGTCAAATGAAATAAAATACATGTACATTGTAACTATCTGTTTGAAACCGTTTTACAAAACCTTTTCCTTAATTAATTAAACCAAATGATCAGATTATCCTTTTATTTTTAGTTTGTTTTAGATTGATAAAGGCAACAGTAGTATACCGCTGTTCGAAATTTATAAATCGATAAAGAAAAAAAAACAAATCCGGGTTACAAACTAAAACTGAGGGAAACACATCAAATATAAGAGGAGAACTACGACACAACAGAAACATAACATTAAAATGTAACACACACATAGATACACAACATTAAAATGTCACACACACACATAGATACACAACATTAAAATGTAACACACACACATAGATACACAGATAAACATTTTCATCTCAGGTAGCTCAACGATCTATCTGCCCATACAACTAAGATGGATCTGTCAATAACATTATCGAGTTAGGAGACAATGGTTCAACAAGAAACGAATACGTCAGATAACTTGGATAACTTTAATGTGTTATATTTGTCTTCTTGATGAATATCATGTACATGGATCCGACGTTTACATTAAATGTTGACCCTTTGTCCTATTGAATTTGCTGACCAAATGAATTTCTACACTACTGTCTAAATTATTAGTATTCAAGTATCGATCACATTTATTTCAAAGCAAAATTTTCTCTGAGATGCCTGATTTGAATTTTTTTTTATGTTTTAAAAAATAATCAACTATAATGACTATAACAAATTCAACAAATGTTTAAAAATAAAACTGTTTCTACATAAAATTACATCCTCAGTTTTTTACCACTTGGTTTGTGATTCATATGACATTTGAAAGATCTATTTATATAATATGTATATTTTCAATATTGAAATCGAATGCATAAAACAATTTTCACCCAAGAAAATCAAACCAAGTAACAAAAATGTTTAGAGATACTAATGTTTACAAATTAAGGATCCACTTCAGCTATATATATACACTATCAGTTGAATTAATTTAATTATAACGATTAGACCCGTTATATAAATCTTTATCGTTGACAACTGAGATTTTAGATATTTAAATAATGGATTTATTTCATTATTTATTTCATTGGACATTAATACAATTGATCACAAAATGATTCATTGATTTAATTATCAGTACCCGAGGGTATCATCAGCTCAGCAGTAAGTACTTCGATATTGACTTGATTTATAGCTATTAATCTCTCAGAAATTGTCCCATTTTAAATTTTTAAAGGTTTGAACTCCTTCAGGTAAAATTGACCTTAGATTGGTCTAGCTATTATTTGGTCTTTTTTGGGTCCTATAGCTCTTCAACTGTTTCGGTTCTCAAAGATCCGGGGTTTCAAATATTTAGCTTGGATGTTTTGCAAAACACTTGTCCTACCGCCATAACAAATATGTTGTTGTCCCCGCAGATAAAGCCCCAAACAACATCGTTTTTTTTTTGTGTAAAGCTCATTACATAAACTGAATATACTGATAAATGAATTCGGTATTGACAATTCACCTGGAAACTCAAAATATACCCTTACGACACTTACCAAAGAGAAAATCCTGGATAATCATAGGTCTGTTCTATGTTCCTTTGGAATTTCAACCAAAGGTGAAAAACTGGATTTTCCATCACTGTATTGGATACCTACACTACATAAGTGTCCTTACACACAAAGATATATTGCTGGGTCTTCCAAGTGATCAACGAAACCTCTTTCTAAATTATCAACATCTATTTTATCAGCAATCAAAGACAGGCTTTAAAGTTATTGTGAAACTGCCTATTCTATAGGTGACGTGAATCAGATGTGGATACTAAAAAATCCAAAGGTCTTTTAGAATACATGCAATCTAAGACTCTTTCATCTTGCAATAGTATTACAACGTTTGACTTTTTTACACTTTACACAAGTATTCCGCATTCCAAACTAAAAGACAAATTGAAAATTCTTAATTTGGTGACTATGTTGAACGCATCTATTCCATCGAACTAGAGATAAAGGATACAACAGAAACAATTAAGTCTTCCTCATATATTGACTTACCTCTATAAATTGACAATGAGGGAAGGTTGAAAACAAAACTTTACGACAAACGAGATGATTTCAGCTTCCCAATTGTGAACTTTCCATTTCTATGTAGCAACATTCCACCAGCGCCTGCATACGGGGTACATATCTCCCAACTGATACGATATTCCCTCGCTTGTATTTCCTATCATGATTTCCTTGATAGAGGGTTGTTGCTCACAAGGAAGCAATTAAACCATGCTTCCTTATTTGCTATTTAAGCCATGATGTTGTCAGTTTAATTTCGATTCATGAATTTAAATGTCCCTCTGATAACTTCCGCTTCTCTTTTACACAATACCAGTATGCTTTTGATAAAATATTTAAAAAAAATTTTTACAGAGATCCAATTTTAATGGATCATTAAAAAGAAATAATTATGTGACGTAGTGAGACCATGAAATGGTATTAATACTTAATAATAAAAAAAAAGTTGTGATTTAAACTTCAAATGAGAACGAAAATCCAACAACAACGCAGAAGCAAAAAAAAATACAAATGGATGAAACCAATGAAAAGAATATCAAAGACGTCTTGAGGTCAACAAACGGTCTTCAGTAATAGACAACCATTTACAACAAATGTCACTTACTGAATCGTGTCTAGCCTAGACAGCTTGTGGTTATATCTAATTACCAAAGAACTGTCGTCATTATCAAAAACCATGATGAACAAAACATTATATAGATAAAAATAACAGATAATGAGGTGGAAGATACCAAAAGGATATTAAAACCCAGAAGTTAACGAAAAACTGTAAACGGCATGATTAAAAACATAAAAAGGATGGAAACACTAGCGAGATTATACAACGCACAACATAGAAAACTTAAGACTGATCCACACAAACTCCACCAAAATACGGTTGTGATCTCAGGTGATTCGGAAAGTTGACAGACCCTGCTCCACATGGGACACTAGTATGATCCTCACGGTTTTGTTTTCAATCGAACTTGATTGTCCATTTCTTATTGGAAAGGTCGACGGATTTTCTACCCTTGCAAATATGATGGATTTGTTAATAATATTCAGTAATGAGATAATGGTTCAACCAGAAACGCATACATCAGGTATCTTAAATAACCTAAATATGTTATGTTTCTCTGATTTATTAACATTCTTTACATGGGTCCACCGTGAAAAAACACATAGAATGTAACATATACAAAATATAAATTAAATTAAATTAAATTATCATAAATAACATAAAAAATAATCAAATGAAAAAAATGAATTAAAAATAAAATTCGACAAATGAAAATAATACAATGAAAAACATAGTACAAAAAAATAAAAAACGATAAATGAAAAAAATTCAATATAAAAGATAGAATAAATAATGAAAAACGGTAAGTGAAATAAATAAAATACAAACAAATACAATAATAAAACAAACATCTAGAGGTTAACAGACGGCCAACAGTAATAGACAAGCAATTACAGCAAATGTCACGGACTAAATTGTATTCTGCATAGACATGTTATTACATCTAACAAAGCCTATCAAAGAACTGCCAACATCACTGAATATGTAGTGTACGAATATCAAGTTATACACAAAAATAAAACAATTTTTATTTTGTTTTGTACGAGCAAATAAACATTTTTGATAAACTTCTTCATTGTACGTTGAAAACAAAATACAATCATTTAATTTTTGTGTGTTTATAGACCCTTTATGAATTGACTTGATTGGAGGGTTTTTGTTATATCTTATAAACAAACGGTTTCTTAGATTACATGTTAATAAAATTACCGTTTATCGTAAGTTTGTTTTCGATCATTTTTTCTTGCGTGGACAAGTCATCGAACTCTCTGTCCATACAAACACGATGCATATGTCAATTTAACATTTACGAATGAGACAATGGTTCAATCAGAAACGAATACATCAAGTATCTTAAATAACGTGAATGTGTTATATTTGTCTTCTTAATGAACATAATGTACATGGATACGACGTTTCAATTGAATTGTTGACCTTATGTCCTAGAAATTTTGCTGACAAGTGAATGTCCACACTTCTGTCTTTATTATTGGTTTTCAAGAATCGATCAAATTTACTTTAAAGGATGACTTTCTCTTAGATACTTGAAAGTAGATGTTAGTATATGATATATTACAGAACTGTAATGAGCGAAAATATGTCTTCAATTGTGATTTTGATTCTAAAGTTTTCAATCGTAATGTTTTAAAATTAAGACAAATAGTAAATGAAACATTAAGGATATTTTTTTCTGTAAAATAACACACATTTACCCACTCTACACACTATAGGTACGTACGTCTAAGTCCAAAATGTTTGAGCTGATATACACATTGTTTACAACACCAAATATTCACTATACAAAATCCATATTGGTACACTAACATGAAAATTACTGAATGCAAATGAACGATAACTTGTTATGAAATGTACGTGTTAATACAGTATTATGGAACTGATTTATTGCATTGTCTCATCCTTTGAAAAGTACTTTATTTATTTAATCCTTTACATTGGTTTAGAAAACTTAAATGCACTGACGAATTATAGTTTAAAACATAGAAAGAACAAATTAAACTCGAGAAAACACGGACTGCTCTCGAAAAAATACAGACATACAAAAATAATTTACTCTTCAAAATATCCTTTTTTTTAAAAAAAAACCCAACCCAATAATTTATGTAAAGTGTTTGCAATTCTAATGGTATATAGATTCCATGTACACATTTGCATTGGTATGCATATAAATATAGCGATACTCTATATATCCTGGATTAAGCATTATAAGGCTTAATAAACATTTTAAAAAAAAGTAGTGTAGGGTTGAAAATATCTTTTTATTTTTATCAAAATCACCTTTTTCCTGTCTTTTTTTTGCATTTTACCAGAAAGGAAGTATGTTTTTTTTGTGTTTTCTTTTTTATCATATTCACTGGAAGAAACGTAGTCACACCCGAAAAACCACGATCCCAGCCGGACATTTAACCTACCGTTAAATTGTGACAATTTCGATTTCATGCCAACCATGAGAAATGAGCAAGATATACCCAACAGGACCTAAGCTCACCTTAATTCTTCAGTTGGTCACTGTATCTCATTTCTTAGATTTCGTATGTAGCCTTTCTGGGGGATTTATTTATATGTTAATTATTTTGCGTCTTTTCCCATGGCTTTGTCATTTAAAAATTGTGTATGTTTTCTTTGTCTCATTTTTGTAATGTCGAACAAGATAAAATGTATTGCAACAACTTGATATCATCATGATTAAATAAGTTATAACAGCTTTGATTTACAATTTCAGATAAATCAAAGGATAGTAATTAAAACTGTTCACAGGACATGTAGCATTTGAATTCTTTCGAAAAACCAGGAACCTAGTAGATTTTTATAAAAAGGAAAGCTTGGAACACATTTTTACATCTTCACAAAAGGTCATAAGAATTCAAAGGAATATTAAAATTTATAAAGCATAAAGCAACGACAAAATAAAACAAACAAATAAATAAACAAGTTTACATAGCACAATCTGATTTTGTTTTAAATGTGGTTAATTAAATACAGATATTTAACCCTTTACTGACCTAATAATATAACCTGCTCATTTCGGGGCCTTTTATAGCTGATTATGCGGTATGGGCTTTGCTTATTGTTGAAGGCCGTACGGTGACCTATAGTTGTTAATTTTTGTGTCATTTTGGTCTATCGTGGAGAGTTGTCTCATTGGCAATCATACCACATCTTCTTTTTATATGTATTACCAAAAACAAAATAGGTAGACATATCCTGTTTTAAGTTTTGATGTTATATAGTTTTATAGATGTTTGATGTTTCCTAAATAGACTCAAAAGTTGCTTTTAAAATTTATTGGACGGCTTAATTCTAGAGTTATTTTGTTGTTCGTGTTGTTGTTCATTTACTTTTTCTGGTTTGTTTAATTTAAATTTATTGATAATATGCATATCCTATTTGCATTTAAATGAAATATCTGTTATTTATCTTGCATTGAACGTGGTTCCAAAATACAATTACGGTATCTTACACTATGTCTTTACTCAAATTTTTTCCATCAAAAACTGTTTTTGGTATATTGATTCAATTTGTCTGCATGAACAAATGTTAAAAATTCCGTCTGATCAAATCAAGAGCGCTGTGGGAGTGATAATGCAGTAGGAATATTCTGCAGTTCTAACGAGAGTAATGACTATACAGATATATCATTTTCAGGAGGATTTATAAATTTAATTTTACTACGTCAGTGAACAGTTTAAAATAAACAAAATATTAAAAACCATTTTGTATACATGGTTTAGACATGGTTTAAAATTGATGAGCAATACCACTTCCTGTCACTCAATAACAAACATTTAAAAATTCCTAAGACCAAAAAAATTTAAAAAAAAAAGATGAAATCCCTCAAACTTGGCAACATTAATGCTGAACTAAATCAACCAAAGGAACGAATGAAAAAACAACTATGATATAGAGACTAAGGATACAACTGTAACTAGAAGGTCTGCTTCATATTGGTTAATTTCATTTTTAAACTTCAATAAAGACAACAGTAGTTTATCGCTGTTCGAAAGTCATCAATCGATTGAGAGAAAACAAATCTGGGAAAACTACGAAACAACAGAAACACTTAAATGCAACAAAAAAATAATCGGCAATGCAACAAACACAGAAACGAACTACAAGATAACAACTGCCATTTTCCTGACTGTGTACAGGACGTTTTAAGAAAATATGATGATATTGTTGACAAATTAGTTAATTTAAATGTTTCGATTATCAACAACCCATTTTCAGTAAGAACATTCCTTTTGTCAAATCGTAAAACGATTACATATATCAATTAATATGTTACGCTAGTGTAAGTTCAAAATATATAGACCTTAATAACAAAGGTTTGTTCCTTGCAGAACAAAATACCAGAACAAAGGAAGAACGACTGAAACAGACACGTTTTACGGTCAGTATCACTAATTTATTAATCTATAATTTATGTAAAAATGTCTCGTCTAGAGACATGCTTTCGAGATCGTAGATTATTAGATAACAGACTGGTCATCTGATTTGTAATTTAACCAATTGTTTCCTTTGCACGATTGTGACATTTAGTTGTCTGGTCAGGTGTACTATTATTTGTCTGTTTTTTTTAGCCATGGCGTTGTCAGTTTTTTTTTTCAATCTATGAGTTTGAATGTCCCTTTGGTATCTTTTATTCTTTTTTTAAACTGAGTGTGAACTAGCAGAAGACAATATGTTCCAGTTGTCGTACATGTAACCAAATTCTCTTGTATTGGAGTGTCACATCAGCGAATAAGACTTTTCACCTGATTTGTTCTTGCATTAGGTAGCCCTCCACAGTAATGTGTGTGGTTTCGAATGTTTGCACCGGGAAATTTTTCGATAGATAAATGTCAATGGTTCCAGAATAGGTATCCCACATTGAATTGAAATTCTACTTTTACTCAAACTTTGGGGGAATATGTGACGTTTCCATGCCCGTTTTTCCATACTTAATGGCAAAGCAATATATTGGTATAATATTTTAACTATTGAAAACAATATCATGAGATAGATTGATTACATCAATATGCACACTTATGAAACAAAAAGTAAACAGAAAGCAAGGAAGAGAGCATTGTTAAAGCTTTTTTTAGAATGTCATTTATTGAGATAAATTATGCAGTAAAAACTACTGATTTTTAAATTCGTATTCTATATCTACTATGAAGGCAATACATACAAATTTTATTGTGTATTGTCCTTAGCAAAAGACAACAATTGATTAATAAACCTGACATTAACGGCAAAAAAGCAAAAAATAGGATTTTCATCATTAAAGTAATAGCATACCTCCCATTACCGACCAATCTTTTCCTTAAAACATATTGAACCATTTATTAAAACTAAAGTAAGACATAGAAGTATCTTCAAAGATATCTCTTTGCATAATTTGTTTTATCTCAATTCATTTGTTCTGAAAATCTGACCTCAACTGGATGTCATTTTTTGGCCCAGAATCAAAGTAACAACACTAAGTTTGTATTCAATTGGTTTGGAAAAAAGATACTAAATCTGGACCAATTGGACACTTGTGGGTCCATTAAAAACCATATAAGAATTTCCCCCAAATTTCACACTGGATGAAGTATAATCTTTAAACATATTACATGATGAAAGGGACACTGATTTCCTATACTCTGATCAGTAGGTTTTTTTCTTCTTCATCAAACAACTGCATCCGAGAACCATCTGTTTTAAAGTGATTCATTGTAATTCGAATAGCCTATTTTGTTACCGATAAAAACACTTTAAGGAAGAGAGTTCCTTTAAGTAGTTGCTAGTCCAAGAAATATTCCTCTCATGATTTGCATGTACACAGCTTAATGTTGTAAATCTTTATTTAGAAATTCCAAAGGAAAATGGAACAGAACTATGATTATCCAGGATATTATCTTTTAACTTATTTTCTCTGAAGTAAATGTTTGGTTTCTAAGTAAATTTTCAATTTATAATCCATTTATTAAAAGGAATAATTATAATGTGTGATATAATACATTTAAATGCATCAGTACCTTTTACTATGATTGAATGATAATTAAGAATAATAAAATTATCGGGTATTAATGTGTTTTTGTAGAGATATTGATTAAACAACGAATCTTATCATTAATTACATTGCAAAAATAATTAAATATGGTTCGAATTTGACAACTGTTGTAAACTTATAAATCAATCTGAAATGAAAACAAACTACAGGAAATAAATTCCGTAATCGGTTTGTATCGACATAGAACTGTGAGTATCAAATTATAACCAAAGGATGAACAAAGAGAACATTGGCGTGCTGAAGCAATGGGTTCGTTTTATCTATTGGAACTAAAGAGAGGACTCTAGCTGATGTTTTCATTGTATGCGTTCCGTTTAAATATTATTGTGACGTCAAAGAACGTACTATTCTGAAGTGATTGATAAAATGGAGTCCGTTACATCCCCCGCATGTGTTTAACAAATAAGTACATATATTAAGACATATATTCAACATACTGGTACAAGGTATCCATTTTGTAACGTGACCCTTACTATCGATAGATTGAAAGCTTGATTCATTCAGAAAAACAACAAATACAGATAATTTGCATCAAACAACAATAGATCGCCACGCTTAGCATTCTATAAATACATAACCTGTCTCAAGTCCTGAAACTCAACTAATGGACGAAAAAACAACTATCCATATCAGTAACAGTCATTCTACGACTGAAAATGTTGGTTAAAGGTTCAACAGTTGTTAAATTTCACTGTTGCATTTTTTTTTGTACCTGTTTCAACTTTAAAAATGTTTGCCTCTAAAATAAATCGACTTCAACAACGATAGAAATAGCTATCACAGTCATTAAAGGACTGATACAACTATTTCCAAGATGTAATAGTTGGTTTTAAACTATTCCAACTTGAAAAATGTTGTAACAGTCACAAATAAACTGTTTGCACGCCGTAAAATCTCGTCTGCTATTGCTTTTGCGTTCATCTTACTGTTGATCTTTACATGTTGGAACCTAGGTTGACTCTGTTATATTAATTTGCATAATATCAAAAATATTGTCCAAATAACTGAAAATAAGAAATTATTCGGTAAAGTTATAGAAGGAAAACCAATTCACTTCACTCGATGCACAGTTCGGCAATTAATATTCTTTGGTGATGTTTATGCCAAAACATTTGAATGTCTAAACCTAAACAAAGTAATATTTACAAAAATACCGAACACCGAGGAAAATTCATAACGATATCTGATTTATCATGTGAATTTTATATTTAATGAAGTTGATTGAATTTCAATCATTCGATGGAATTATGCTGCAGTAATAGGCGACGTCATAAAGTTTCAATCTTTGGTTCGTTTGCTGCGCTCACTCATATAAAGCTTCATGTTAAGATTCTCAGCAGATATTTTCCGATATCTAAAGAATGAAAATATATTAATATGGAAAGAACTTTCGTATTATTATTTATAGAATCGTTTTCACAATAGTGTGGACGATACCAATGCTTTGTACGCTCAGGTCATCAATTGACTGAGTCGGCTTAGGTGAAATGTTCGTCTTTAATGCCCACTTATACCGTCGTACTTATCATAGACATTTAAACTCCGGGGTCGCTAAAGGTTCTCAACAACTTAATCAAATAAATCGAAAAACTAGCTCAGGAAAAAAAACAGATGTTTTGATTAATATTAAATACTTTTACATGCTTGACTATTGTGTTTGTGTTTTTGATAAACATTTTTTTATAGCTTTAAAAGTTACAATGTATGAATTGGACGTCAAATCGATTTAATAATTGCTATTGTCTAATTTTTCAATAAGCATGTTTTAACTTTTATCTTGTCTAAAATTTTATTTAGAATGGATGCATGATAAATTCAATAGACAAAATGTACCTTCGTACAGTCTTTTTCGTACTTAGATATTGGACAGCAAAAAGATATTTGGATATAAATTGGTGAAAAACCCTTAAAAGCCAGTGGCGGATCCAATATGTTTTAAAAGGGAGTGCTCCCAACCCAGGTGGAAAAGGGAGGTTCCAACCATAATTATGTTCCCATTCAAATGCATTGATCGTAAAAAAATATGGGGGTTTTAACCTCCGGAACACCCGTCCCCCTGGAACCGCCACTAGAGGCAGAAACGTATATTGAACTTTACTGTTTTTCATCTACTCAAATTCCTACTGGAAGGCCTCTGACGGACTGAGTGAGCTTAAAATCATTGTTATAAATAGCCGATGACAAACAAGTTGAAGGTAACTATTTCAGTATTATTTCAACAACATAAGTATTACGGCTGTCCATACTATCATGGGAATACCTCTATCAGTCTTTTTTCGAAAGATTTTTACACTGAGATTTGAAGAAGAAAAAAATTCTGATTGAAAAAAGAGTTAAAAAATGGCAAATTACAAACTCGGATTTAAACAACAAAAAAACAAAAAATTCACTCTGAGAATTAAAAAGTAAAATCTCATACACAAATTAGTGCACAAAATTAATGCGCACATATAAACTGTATTTAGTAGTTTATCATTCACACAGTAATATTTCCCTACTGGTACATTACGAAGAAGAAGCAATTTCGCAAAGACTTAATTATTCTTCTGAAAGTTAGATTATGCTTTGTTGGTGTCTTTGAAGCAAAATACCGACACCACCTGCACATGAGTATATTTCTTTAACGGACACGATTTATAATGTCTTCGTTAACAATGCAGCTATACAACAATTCTATTCTTAACATATTCCTAACATTCATGAGGACCTACTAAAACTCTGGTATCTTGTGGGCCTTTTCAATCGATTTGTTGTCTGTATGTTGTCTGTCCACTTATAGTTTTCGATTGCTCTTACTTCTCTTTTTTTCACAGACATATTGTGCGTCAAGTCTTATATTTCATAGGAACTGTTTGTTAAGGCTTTTACTTCTTACAAGCATTGTGTGCCAGGTATGCTATTTTCAGGTTTAACCAGGGTAATAACGAAAAAGATTTATCCGTTTAGGCTACGTCGAAGAAGTAATACATTATACCATAGCCTATTTCTTTTATAATACATGACGCATAGACATCATGAAATATGGATATATTCTTACACATTAATCAGATCGAAATGATCAGGTAATTATGCATAGAACTGACGACTATAAAAAAAGAATTTAACACTATACTTTGAAACATGATAAAATTGATTGATTGATTGTTGGTTGCTTAACGTCCAGTGGCAAATATTTCATGCATGTTCAGGACGAGAACAAGTTAACAATAAATACAATAGGTAGGTCTTGTCATAATAGAGGCCATTCGGGATGGGGAAATTTGGACTGCCACTGGAAAATGAAGGTATATTGGATAGGGACAGATATTTTGCCTCGCAACAAGCCACCTACAGACCCCTCAAAGAGTTGTTGCAAGGGTTCTTAACGTGCAAAGAGCATGGCACTCTCTTTACACGAGGCATCGGATTTAACCTGACTGGACGTGACTGGGAATTTGATACATCCCGCACAGCCAAACGGACGCCCCACTTCGGCAAGCGTTTTACTGCCGGTCGGGAGAAGACCAAGTGACCATATTTCGTTTCGTCAGTCACCCTTGGGGGTCAACATAATAAAATTGAATTCGAGGTTTAATTTTCTAATTCTTACTATAAGAAATAGCAAAGACAAGGATAAAAGTACCATGAATAGAGTACGGGGTAACAAGAAACGAGGAAACATATTTTCATTTCATATTAGTTTTCTACAAAACTAGGTTGTTTGGTTAAACTAGGTCATCAGTAAATGCAACTCAATTTAATTTCAAATCCACCACTGTAATCACAGAACATATGAACAACAGTTGCTTGCAAAAAACGCATTTTGATGGCTACTCGCAAAACCGCAAAACATAAATTTTGAAATTTGCTATGCAATTTGTTACTGTACAAAGTTAACCTTTGATTATGGTTAACACAATTTCACGAATGCTACTATTATTCAAAGAAGGCGAGCCGAACCTTTATGTGTCACTCAAAATGATAGTGCTACAGAATTAAATTATTATCGAGTTGTGCAAAGGTTCATTTTCTGCTATTTTGAATCCTTCAGACGCATAACATTAATAACGTGTTTCATTTTGTACCTCCTTGCTATACCTTATATAGCGAAACGAAATTCTACAAAACAATGACTTAAGACGCCTTTAAGCTATCTAACTGTTGCCTCTATACAACAGGATATAGAATCTGTTGTTTCAACGTAAGAAACTGGTGCTCTATTTTCAATATTTACCGATGGTATCATTGACTCAGTATAGTAAGTGCATTGGCACTTGACACTGACATGATTTGAAAAATGTGCATATTAAAGTCCCGATGGAAAAATTAAGACACTTCCATATGTCATTTGGTCTAGAAGTTTACAGATATGGGTCATAGCATAGCCTAGTTAGTTGTTCCTGATATATGACATAGTTCCTGGTCGTTCCTGCTTTAAATACAATCAATAATGCAGTTATTTCCATCTTCATTTAAATGCAGACAATAAAAAAGTTGCGGTATGTTTGTCAATGACACTAATATACATAAAGGCAGAAAGACAAAGATATGAACGAAGATATGACCGATTATAGGTGATAGTACGGCTGCAACAATGAAGAAAACCCACACCGGACTTACTACAATGCTAAACTGATAAACTTTAAGAATGAAGTTATTTAAAGGAACTGCTTGTTTGTATGGATCGTATGCTAATTTACGAGTTATATAAACAATATCACTGCATACATCAGATTGGGATTTCCAGTTTGTTACACAATTCCATGTTCCGTCCGATTATTCAAATTAACGGTTCATCATAATGTGGTTTTTGTTGCCTTCTTAAATGTTATTCGAAATTGATCCACCTTTTGAACTTACAAGACAATCAGATAGAAAAAAAGGATACAATGCTATATAGAGATAACTCTTCGACTATCTACATATTTATTAAAAGGTTCACTCCTATTCTATCCTATTACCTGTCGATACTATTATTTTGGTATTGCACACAAGTCATGTCTTTTTTTACTGACACTGTCCATGACGTCAAAACAACAAATAGCTTGGATATGTTTTAAATAAGGCGATTTCAGTCTCTGTTGCATGATATTTTATTATCCCATGTATTTATTTTTTTGTCTTTTGATTAGCTATCAGTTACTGCAAGGAGCTCTCAAATCATACTGTCGTGTTAATTTCATCTTTTTTAACAACTTGAAATGCATTTTTTGTTATTTAATGTTTACTTATTTACCTTCTTTTTGACAAAACATTCTAACTTCTGTTCTCGCACTATGAACAACAAAATTATTTCTTTTGTAAAAAAATATTGTTGTACTCCATGTATTCTTTACAACAAAATTATTCTTAGTTATTTTCTTGTGAACGTTATTTCATTTGGCGGTATTTTGTCCAAGGTTATGGTTGTCTTTCTGATCTAACCCCCTGTTTTTATTAATTTTGTATCTTTATTGTGTCATGGATCAAATTTATTTGTTCAGTGTATGTTCGATTGTTTTTTTTTTGTTTTTTTTTGTTGTTTTTATATATATATGTCTTTTGATTGAGTTAAGCCATTTCAATTGTTATTTTATAGTGTGTTTCTATATTGTGATATTATACTATTTATTCGGTGCAGGGTGAAGATTTGGGCCTATTAAAACGTTTAAACCAGCTGTATTTGTTTGCACCTGTCCTAAGTCAGGAATCTGATGTTCAGTGGTTGTCGTTTGTTGATCTTGTTCATAAGCGTTTCTCATTTCTCGTTATTTTTCTATATAGATAAGACCGTTGGTTTTCTGTTCGAATGGTTTTACACTAGCCATTGGGGCCCTTTGTAGCTCGGTGTCAGCTAGGGCTCCGTGTTGAAGGATGTGTGTTGACCTATAATGGTTTACTTTTACTAATTGTGACTTGGAAGGAGAGAAGTCTAATTGACAGTCATACCACATCTACTTATATCTTATTAGATTGATTAACCTATTATGAATCTAGAATAAAAAAGAATGGTTGTTATATAGATTAGACCGTTGGTTTTTCTCCGTTTGGATGGTTTTACACTAGTAATTCGGGGGCCCTTTATAGCTTGCTGTTCTGTGTGAGCCAAGACTTAGTGTTGAAGGCCGTACCTTGACCTATAATGGTTTACTTTTACAAATTGTTTCTTGGATGGAGAGTTGTCTCATTGACATTAATACCACTCCTTCCTAAATCTATTTAAATCATTCTATCAGAGATGGTTGAAGAAAAAAAATCAAGAGATTTAAGTAAAAAAGTAAAAAATCCAGTCAACTATATTTTTCCCTGTTATTCGAGAGAGAGAAAATGTGGACTGTTTAAGTTAGGACTCACATTTTCTCTTGGTAAGCGATATGTATATCTTACCAATGTATGATTATATAAATTATGTATGCATGACGATTACACTTTGAATGCTAATGGAATTTTTATTAACTCTCTTAAATAACTTCAATAAAGTTCAACAGCAATACTACTGTGAAATTGTCAAGCCGCATGTAATGATAGAGATGTGCTGTAAAAGAATTAAGAGAAACAAAATGTAACGTTATATATATTATCCTCCATTTTTTTTTTTGCATTACTAGATTTAAAACTGAATTATATATATATTATTTGTGATCCTCAGCGTTAATGACCACAAAGTACAAAAAAGGTGTATCAAGAAATTTCAAGATTCCATACATCAATGAAATCGAGATAAACACTCTTTAAGTTAAAACACACTATCCACACGAGACCAAAATTACACAGAAATTATCAACTATAGTTCACCGTACGGCCTCAAACAATGAGCAAAGCCCATAACGCATAGTCAGCTATAAAAGGCCCCGAAATGACAATGTAAAACAATTCAAACGAAAAAACTAACGGCCTAATTTATGTACAAAATAGCTCAGTTGATTCGAATGACCAGTATCAGCTATGTTTAAAAGAATGATGAGTTCAACCAAAGTTTATATAAAATTTCCGGATGAGGGGAATACTGATGTTGGACTTTTGACAATGACGTTGAAATGAAAAACAAAATGTTCTGTCAATTTCTTAGTACTCCTATTTCGTCTTTGTTTGAAATCAGTGGGCATTATACTGTATATTCAGCAATCCCAATAGGTAGTCTTATATATACGTCTGTAAGAAGTTAATCTCTGTAATTATCCTTTCCAACTCAGATTTCTTAAAACCATTATGGTCGTTTTCAGTATCAAGTGTCAATGTTGGAGAACATGACAAAACCGGTAATAATATTGGATGATCGATAATGAACATTGGAAATATAATAATAGATATTATAATTACTTCAGTATGTCTGGTTTAATCTTAATGTTTCATCAAGTTCGTTACTTCTGTTTGAGAGGCAGTAAATTTAAAGTTTTTGGTTATTAAAGAACAATTCAAAACGGAAAGTCCTTTATCATATGACAAATGATGAAAAAAAAAAAAACAAAAAAAAAAACAAAAAAAAACAAACTCAGATACATAAAAAGAATGGAAAACAACATATTCCTGACTTGGTACCGACATTCCCTTATGTAGAAAATGGTGGCTTGAACCTGTTTGTATAGCTAGCTAAACATCTCACTTGTATGACAGTCTCAGATTATTCCATGATATCGACAACAATGTTTGAGCAAAACAATGAAACCTGTGAAAAGTATTTCAATAAATATGTTCTTGATGAAGTTAACGTAAGGTCAAGGAGAACTAAATCAACTCTGTCAGAATTTTTGTGGTAAAATTTGTCAAATCTTAAGAAAAATAACGAACTCCAAGTTAAATTTTAAAATAGGGGAGTCCACAAAAAACTGATTTAATAAAACGTGATTAACCAACGGCATCAGTGAATAACAACTGTCACAAGCATCACTGAAGAGACATGTATGTCGAAATGCGCATCTGGTGCAGGAAAACTGGTACCGTTAATGTTATTACTACCACTGGGTCGATGCCTCTGCTGGTGGACTGTTAGTCCCCGAGGGTATCACCAGCCCAGTAGCCAGTACTTCGGTACTGACTAAAAATACGGATTTTTTGTGTTATTAAAATTTGCTGTTACAAAATGTTAGAAATTATTATAAATTAAGGAATGTATCTCCCTCATGCAAAGCTCTGATTCCTTTTACGGCTTTGGCTATACTTTTTGGACCTTTTGGATTATAGCTCTTCATCTTTTATATAAGCTTTGGATTTCAAATATTTTGGCCACGAGCATCACTGAAGAAACATGTTTTGTCGAAATGCGCATCTGGTGCAGGAAGATTGGTACCGTTAATGTTATTCCTGACTATGTACAGGTATTTTCCGAAGAAAATGGTGGGTTAAACCTGGTTTTATAGCTTGCGTGACAATTGTTAATAGTTTAAATGACAATATATATAAGGTGAGCAATCGGAACAGACACAATAGGTTAATGTGACAAAAATTGGGACCCTGTAGTCAAAACGGTACACATACATCACAGAAATATATCCCAACTGACTTAAAAACTCAAACAAGCATACGAATTAATCCGAGAAAGACGCCAGCAAAACAAAAGTGGTGTTGTTGATAGAAAATTTGACTAAGACAGAAAAGTGTTGATAGCAAATTGAAAATGACAACAATAAAAAAAAACGTTTTTGTAGTTGATAATACATACCATATATAGCATGCACTTTCTCGATAGATGACAAACTGATTAAAAAATGTTTTACGTTTGCGCGCATCTTTTGATTACATTTGCGCGCATTCATTTCACAGGTAATCTCAGGTAAAAATATAAATGAAATTTATATAAAATTATTAATAAATGACCATATTTTTTTGCATTTTCATAATGGATATGACTATCAATTATTAATTTTGAAAATAGTTTGTTAATTCAAATTATATATTGTTCATATTGAATTCTAAAACCAAGTTTAAACCCCGTTGTAGCTTACATTGTAAGGTCAAGTTACAATAAATGGGCTATGTCACAGATTTTCTTAAAATTTTGCAGACACTTTTGACTTATTGAATTGTATCTGAAAATCGAAAAAATTATGCGGCTTTATCTTTTTTTTCCCCTGCCTTATGAGACTTAGACAAACGGAAGGGGTACTGATACTTGTAAATAATTGAACTAATTAATAAATAAATAAGTATTATCACCTGTATTTTCCCTAAAAACATACTGATTGAATTCTTTCAAAATAGGTACCTTAGGAGACTTAGACTAACGGAAGGGGTATTGATACTTGTAAATAATTGAACAAATTAGTAAATAAATAAATATTATCACCTGAATTTTCCCTAAAAAAATACTGATTGAATTATTTAAAATAGTTGCCTTAGGAGACTTAGACTAACAGAAGGGGTATTGATACTCGTAAATAATTGAACAAATTAATAAATAAAGGCAGCAGTCCTTTTGCGCCAATTACTAATTTTCATGGGTATCATTTGCGCCAAATTTTGTTTTCCTAATGTATCAATTGCGCCAATACTCGGAGCTCATTTGCGCCAATTTACCTGTACACATATCTATGATCAAAAATATTAATGATAGATATTCTTTTTTATTTTTGGCTTAAAAAGTATTATAATTATGTTTGGAGATATTTCATCATGAAGATGATCATCTGGAGAGAAATGACTTAAGATGCATTAATCTACAGTCCATGTACAGAGAGAGAGAGAGAGAAGAAAACTTATTGCTTTGCTGAATATTTAATACAAGATATGCCAAAAGAGAAGAATATAGAAGCTTTTGCTAATTATGTTTTAGCCACATTTTTTGATGACACAGTGCTGAAACTATATCTGCCGGAAGAAGTACCAGTAATGTAGCAGAAGCATTCCACAGGAATTATTATGAACTGTTTTATGCATTTCATCCTTCAATGTTTGTCTTGTGAAGTGAAGTTATAAGCCACAACATACATTAAATGGAGAAAGACACATGCAGCAGCAGAAGGAAGAAAGTATGTTTCAGAAAAGGAAACATTTGTCGTGTAAACTGCCGGTTCAAAGTCCAAATAAAGGTGGAGGGAAGTATTTTTTCTTCTAATTAATTATATATAACGCAATCGTATGTTTTATTTTTGGCGCAAATGATACCATATAATTTTAAAACAGGTGGCGCAAACGTAGCATTGGAGAAAAAAGTTGTGGCGCAAAAGGACGCATTTTTGGCACAAACGGATCTCTCCCTAAATAAATAAGTATTATTACCTGTGTTTTACCTGAGTTTACCTGAGTTTACCTGTCAAAAAAATGCACGCAAATGTAATCAAAAGCTGCGCGCAAACGTTATGATTTTTGCACGCAAACGTAATGGTAATGCGCGTAAACGTGATACACCGGTAAAAAACATAGCTTGAAAAAAATAGAGAACCCATAATAAGTCCTACTGTGAAAAACGATTGGACTAGTAAAATCGCTACTCTACCAAAATTACGGACTTTCATTACGATTAGATAGTAGTACGAGACTGAATTTTACGCAAAAATGAACACCAAGAAACAAAAACGATCAGTTAATTCCCAGTCCCACCAGACCACGATCGCACCACGCTCACCGCAATCTAAAATAAATTCAGATCGTGGTGAGATCGCGTTATGAGCGGAATGAAAATATAAATTTTCGTTGTTTTCTCGCTGCTGCTACGTCCTCATTACGCTTCTACAACTATCCCGCTACGATTATACCACGTTATCACCGCGCTTATTCTGCGACCTCTCTACGCTTAACAAGATCTTCCCACGCTCATCACGTTCTTACTACGACCATACCACGAGTTATCCGATTGCAAAACGATCTTACCACGCTTTTACTGCGATTATACTACGTTCATACCGCGATCTTACTATGTTATCAGTAATAACGTTAACATCGTGTTCCATATCAATACAATTCATCTATTTCTGATTAATACATAGATTTTTCGGAAACAATACAGTCATGCCACCAAAATCTTCTAGAACACGTGGCCGTGGTGGTAGGGGTTGATGTAGAGACAGAGGGCGCTCTGATAGTAACCAATCCTAATCAAGCAGAGATTTCTGACCGACCAATCCAACCTAAATTACAACCTTTTGCTGGTCCATTGACGATATTTTAGTGAACGATAACAGAGATGACACAGATGTGTCAATAGATATAGGAAGATGTGGTATGAGTGCCAATGAGACAACTCTCCATCCAAGTAACAATTTATAAAAGTAAACCAATATAGGCCAAGGTACGGCCTTCAATACGGAGCCTTGGCTCACACCGAACAGCAAGCTATAAAGGACCCCAAAAATAACTAGTGTTAAACCATTCAAACGGGAAAAACAACGATCTAATCTTTATAAACGAGAAGCATGGTTGAGCCGTTAGAGAAAATGAACAATAACTACATACTGACAAACAAAACGTGGAGATATATAATATGTTTTATATGAAAATGACAATGATGGTCGTAGTATGAACGTAGTCAGGTCGTAAGAAGAGCGTGTTGAGGACGACAAGGGCGTGCTAGAATCGTACTATGGTCTTGAACAGCGTGTTGTAAACGTGGTAAAGTCGTAGTGAAAGCGTAGTTGCGTTGCGGTGAGAATGTGAGGGTCGTAGTGAGGTCGTAACGCAGTCTCTCTGAATGGAATCACGCTTTCAACATTTATTGTTGTACTGTAAAGCTTCTGAAAATTTAAGTCGCTTGTTATTTGAATCAGTGAACCTTGATAGCAATTTTCTTTTAATTTATGACAATTAGTCAAAGACAAACTGCCTTTATAAGTAAAAATATCACATTGCTGATTGAAAATATGAACATTAAGTTTAAAGTGTCTTATAGGTTCAACTGACCGGGTGTGATTTAAGTAATTTATTGGGTTTTTTTCATAATGTAATATAATTATTCATGCTACACATGTCACTATCGTAAATGATCTACTTACTTTACTTACTTACTATACATACACGTACGTATCACAGTATCTCGCTCTCCCATGCATAATGTGCACACAATATTACTTTTTTGGGGTTGGTTTCCCCCTTTTTGTAACATAAATCGATAAATAGGACTGTCAATTTACATCTTTTTAAAAGTAGACGTGATACAGAAACTCAGGGAATTTGTCGATCACAATAAATAGCCGAAAAAGGGGGTGGTATTTTTTTTATTAAGAAGGATTTTCGTCAAGCTATTTTAGATTATAGAACAGTATAAGATCGTATTGATATTTTCACACTTTACTGATTACAAGTGAACTGTATTTACATATATTCTATCGGTTGTGATCGAAAAAACGCATATTCATTAGGGTGTATAATTACAATGAAATGTAAAGGACTATCACAGTTAGTTCCCTGTATTTCATCTCGTTGAAAGATTTTTGGATACACAAATATGAGTAATTGCATATAGCTAAACTGTACTTAAAAAGTAAAAGCATATCAAACGCATGAAATACAAAGGAAAATAAAATATAGTAGACCCTTAATAACAAATATAATTGCAAATAAAAAAAAATTGAAATACCGCAAATTATGTTTAAATTTTTTTGAACTAAAGTGTCTAAATTATTTAGTAAACTAACGTTGTGCTCTTACCTAATGAAGGTTAACTGAAGGAAGAATACTCTGACTTATTTGATGGAAGACAGTACAGTCATTGCAATTGTGGTTTACTCTTCATGATGAGCCCAAGTACTGGTGTATCCAATCCTCATAAGAAGGTATATTATGGTTGGATTAGTAGAAGATTCCCTGGTAAGTAGAATTGTGAGTCAGTGTTGAGTTTGAGAGAGTTAGAGTGAGTGTGAGTTTGAGAGAGTCAGAGTGAGTGTTTTTGAGAGAGCGAGTGAATGATTGTTTGAGAGAGTGAATGAGTGTTTAAGAGAGTGTTTGAGGGAATGAGTGTTTTGAGCAAGTGAATGAGTCTTTGAGAGAGTGAGTGAGTGAGTGAGTGTTTGAGAGTGAGTGTTTGAGAGACTGAGTGAGAGTTTGAGAGAGTGACTGAGTGTTTGAGAGAGTGAGTGAGTGTTTGAGTGTTTGAGAGAGTGAGTGAGTGTTTGAGTGAATGAGTGAGTGTTTGACAGAGTGAGTGAGTGAGTGAGTGTTTGAGAGTGAGTGTTTGAGAGACTGAGTGAGAGTTTGAGAGAGTGACTGAGTGTTTGAGAGAGTGAGTGAGTGTTTGAGTGTTTGAGAGAGTGAGTGAGTGTTTGAGTGAATGAGTGAGTGTTTGACAGAGTGAGTGTCTTTGAGAGAGTTGAGTGTTTGAGTGAGTGAGAGTTTTTGAGAGAGTGTGTGTTTGAGAGACTGAGTGAGAGAGTGAATGTTTGAGAGTGAGTGTTTGAGAGAGAAAAGAGAGAGTCGGTGAATGAATGAATGAGAGTGAGAGAATGAGTGAGTGAATGAAAGAGAGAGTGTGAGTGAATGGTTAGAGACAGAGTGTAGGTGTTTGGACGTGAATGACAAAGTAAGAAATTAATTGGCGTGTGATAAAAGTTACTTGTTGATGCATTTGAAGAGCTTAAATATTTTCTAAGATAATTAAAGAGAATGCATGCATTATGTTTTTTTCTAAGATGATAAAAGAGAAAAATGCATTATGTTTTCGTTATCCAATTTTAACACACCATATCGTATGCAATGAAGGCAATAGTCACGAACCAAAACTGAGGGAAACACATCAACTTTAAGAGGAAACAAAACGTAACAACAGAAAACGACATAATCTAACAAAAATCTTAAACATGAACTGTTATCTGTAACTTAATCTTAAATAAAAGAACATCCAAAAATCCGTTTATAAAAGTTTTTGTAGAATAACAAAATCAACAGATAAAATTAATCTATTTCTGAGAATAAAATCTGTTATCATGTAAACATATCTAGCTGCATGCGATGCGGAGATACTTTAACGATCAACCAATTGTGATGGCAACCGCAGAACATGTTAAGTTATGATATTAGTATCTATTTTCTGAGGATTTAGCTGGGGTAGTTAATGTGCTGGGAATTCATCATTATTTGGTCAATCAACATACATGTAATGATATACTGCTCATGGGAATACATTCGTTTGATGTACTTGAGCTCCTGATGTTCCCATTTGACAATGGACTTTTTTTGTATTCCTTATTTATTTTCTCTCTATTTATATTTTCCACATTTTTCTCTCTCAGCTTATATAGTTGTTTGCTTATTATTATCTTGTCTTTAACCACTCTAGACCCTCTGAAATCATAACAGTTTAAATAGATTCAAATTTGGCGTTATTTATGTTTGTCAATTTCTTGAAAAGACAGAGATGAGAAGCCAAAAAAATGAAAACAAAACGTTAATAATGATGCGTCGAAGCGCTTTTCTGTATTCACCGTCATCAGGAACACACAAAGCACAACATTTGAAAGCCAAGGATGCATAAGAACCGAAAACTATAGAGTTATATGACCAAAAAGGACACAAAACATTGGCCACATCTATCTGAGGTCAACTTTGCTTGAAGGATTTGAAACTTAATTTCTTTCTAAAATTTAAAAATATTTTTATAAATCATGTCAGTACCGAAGCACTGACTACCGAGCTGATGCTTATTTCTTTTTTCCCTAAAATTGAATCTTTATTCCCTGTCTGCTGAAATATTGGGGGAAATGACAACATCGATAAAACAGGTGGAAATAACTTTTCTACTACTAATTTTTTTTTTAAATACTGTTATGGGTGTCTGGATATGGAGGTCTTCATGTCTCTATTCTTTAATTATTTATTCCATTTTTCTATCCCTTTTTTTCCTTTCTTCTTTTCTTCCTTATTCTAAGTCCCTTTTTTATAATCATGCAAACTGTAAACAATTCTAGATCCTCTAAATTCAGAATGTTTTTGATATGTCCTAGTTTTAATTCGTCTATTTTGTCAATTTCTAGTAAAAACAAAGATAAGAAGAAATCTTCTTGTTTTCATAAAAGTAAAACAGATACATGCCCACACTGGCGTATTGATAAAAAGGACACCAATCAATATTTTTAAAGGGATATGAATGAAAACAGTTCTGGATTAGGAGGTCTCGTTTCTTTATTCTCTAATTCTTAATACCATTTTTCTCTATCCTGTACATTTTACCAATTTGGCCCATTTTCTTTATTCTTTTTATATTTTATCTTGTGATTATCTGCTCTGAAACGCCCGTTCCGATCCTCTGAAATCAGAACGTTTATCATAGATTTAAGTTTTGAGTGGTCTATTTTGTTACTTTTTTAGAAACGAATTACAAAGATAAGAATTGTGATGAAAATTACCTTTATTTCAAGAAAATAGGATAGAAGATACATGCGCACACTAAACTATTGAAAAGAACATCATTAATATTTAATGTGAGGTAAAAATCAAATTTGTCAGGATGTTAACTTGTCCTGCTTTAATGATCTTGAGGTAAGTATACAACGCGGAATATGAAGCGAGATTTTAAATGGTATAAAACAAAATTGGAGAAAATATTCTTATTAAAAGTATTCTAGCAAAGAATCATATAAATCATGTGAACATCGTATATAGTCTTTTGATTTTTCTACCCTGTATACCACATTGCCTCACATTCTCATTAAGAAAAAATTCACACACCTAATTAAATGGGCATTTAAAAAGTCAGAATGTGAATATATATGTTCAAATTCTTTTAGGTCATTTTTTAGTAGCAATAAACAAAAAACTATGTCAATTGGACATGTTTTGATACTATATATGCCCTTGAATTTTTACTAGATAACATTTTTGTTCGCTTTGGGAATTCCGTATATCGGCAGATTATCGGAATTCCAATGGGGACTAACTGTGCACCACTTATTGCGGACCTGTTTTTGTATTGCTATGAGTTACAATTTATGACAAAAATAAGCAAAGACCCATCGAAACAACATCTGATAAACAAATTTAATAATACTTTTAGATATTTGGATGATATTTTGGCTCTCAATAATAACGACTTCAGTATGTATATTAAAGAAATTTATCCTGCTGAACTTACTTTAAATAAAGCTAATTCTAACAATGACCACTGTCCTTTCCTCGATCTTGATATCTATATCACTAACGGAAAGCTGAATACTAAAATTTATGATAAAAGAGATGATTTTTCATTTCCTATCCTTAATTATCCATTTTTAGATGGTGACGTTCCCTTGTCACCATCTTACGGTGTTTTTATATCTCAACTTGTACGATTCGCTCGTGTATGTAACAATGTTTAAGATTTTAAGGAGAGAAATTTATGTATTACTGAAAAATTATTACACCAGGGTTTTCGATATCACAAACTAGTCAAAACATTTACTAAATTTTATCATCGGTATAAGGACATCATTCGTAAATATAGCTCAACATGCAGACTTCTTATACGTTCAGGTATTTCACATCCAATTTTTTATGGAAATATTCTTTATAAAGCACAAAGGTGTCAGTATTCACCTCAAAAACTAACAAAACCTTTGAATAGACTTATTAAGAAGGGATATAGTTACGATACTGTTGTCAGGTCATTAAAGATTGCATATTTTGGCGTTAATATTGATTCACATCGGAACTAAACACATTTATTCAAAAACCAGTTGTTGGCATGACACGGGTTATGTTCTCCTCATATATGTTATGATGGTATGATACTAAACCCCTAACGGGAAGGATTGTGCCTGATGTTCATATGATGAAATCATAATCTTTCAGTCAGTTTAATTGAAGTCTGGAGCTGGTATATCAGTTAACTGCTAGTAGTCTGTTGTTATTTATGTATTATTGTCATTTTGTTTATTTTCTTTGGTTACATCTTCTGACATCAGACTCGGACTTCTCTTGGACTGAATTTTAATGTGCGTATTGTTATGCGTTTACTTTTCTACATTGGCTAGAGGTATAGGGGGAAGGTTGAGATCTCACAAACATGTTTAACCCCGCCGCATTTTTGCACCTGTCCCAAGTCAGGAGCCTCTGGCCTTTGTTAGTCTTGTCTTATTTTAATTTTAGTTTCTTGTGTACAATTTGGAAATTAGTATGGCGTTCATTATCACTGCACTAGTATATATTTGTTTAGGGGCCAGCTGAAGGACACCTCCGGGTGCGGGAATTTCTCGCTACATTGAAGACCTGTTGGTGACCTTCTGCTGTTGTTTTTTTCTATGGTCGGGTTGTTGTCTCTTTGGCACATTCCCCATTTCCATTCTCAATTTTATTTAGTTACAAAACAATTCAAATGCAGACTAAAAAATCAACGAGACCAATTAACGATTTTTTTAAATGTACAATTTATTTAGAAATATGAATATAAAATAAATTGCTTCGCCGAGCGTGGCTGGATACGACCGCCGCAGAGGTCCAACCATGAACAGTTGGGGCAAAAATGTTGTTCACCAGTTTAAGAGTAAGACAACAACTACTTTAGTTTATAGAGCACAATTGTCCTAGTTTCACCTAGTCCTTAAGACCGATTGATATCGCTACCAATGAATTAATAATTAATTCATTAATTAAATTTCTTAGATGTATTTTCTTATATTCATTTGAGAATCTTATCATGATTATTTGAACTTCTTTTTTTTTTGTAACAATACCATTTTAATCGTTATAATGATGAGTTTTTCCTCAGACAGGTTTTTACAAATTCCTATCAGACTTGCTTGTATCTCATATACATAACATGGATAGGTGAATGTAAGTCTCTCTTAGATCACTTGATTATTCCGATGAATTTACCCTTTTGTCATAGAAATATGGAATTGATTAATTTTATTTTGCCTCATTTAATTGAACTTTAATTAAAATTTCAAATTAGATTCGAGTTCAATCAGCAGAAGTATCAACCATATTTCAATAAATAAATGCCCCTTTCCAATAATTCCCACATTTAACATATTTAAATTTGGTAAGTTGAATAACATGAACTTCAATTTAAAGCTATAACTATTCTCCGTATAATAAATCAAAAAGAATAAGTCAAGTTTTCAATAGAACACAGCAGCCCACCCTTGTCGCCAACATCCTCTACCATCCGACAAAAACACACATTGTACAGATAGTTGGTACAGGCGTAAACTGTGTTGGGGGTTGGGACGTTAACGTGAGCACACAAACTTGGTCATTATCATTTGAAAGTAACATATTCCAACTAATTCACTTAAGAGATACTCTTTTTGTAAATGCAGTTTTGATGTTCTTGGTGTTAAGATGGACAAGTACAACTTTCACCTTCCATAAAATGTTTATGAAATTTGACGAAAGTTTGATGCATTCCTGAATTAAAGTCAAGAATAGGAAAGTTGTTTTTCAGTCGTTCCGGTGGTTGATATAATTGAGCATTTGAAACATCCGGTTTTCATGGACTTCCTAATTTTTTAATTTACTTTTGAGTTCTTTCTTTTTTGTTCTTGTTTTTTTCCATACATCTTATATTTTTCTACACACAAAAACCAAGTGTACTTTGGGGTATTATTCAACAACATTTGTAGTCCATAGAGACTAATGATTACCAATGACACAGATATTCCATAACGGTTTACTTAATCATAACATTTTGTGATTTATCAGCGGCTTCATAGTAGTATCAACCCATAATCTATCTACTTCAATATAGAGCTACGTTTTTCTGTTTATAAGGACAAAAAATGATATATATCTAACACTGTAGTTATAATGCTTCACATATGTGTTACTTTATTTTCCTTTTTTTTGTGAACTATTTGGTGCTGGTTTTGTCATTATGTTTTGTTTTTAATTAACCTTTTGCAGTATCCTAATTTCTAAAAAAATACATTTTTGATCTTACTGAGACTTTTTGAGGCACATAACAAGTGCAGTGGAAGTAGTAATACTAATCTAAAAAAATTGTAAAAAATACATTATAATGTATAAATTGAGCAGTTGGAGACATTTTCATCTTTATATTCATCAATGTATAATTTTCAACTTGAGGATCCAAATTGTCGATACCATTCAACACGCTTTTCAGCAATTTATTTTTGATGGTTCTGGAAATTCATGCATAAAACATAATCATCAATCGTCAAGAAACAAAAAGACATTTAAAATCGAGAACATATTAATCTCTCGAGACAAAATATTCTTCGGATTTACATTTACAATCCATTTATCCATTATCACAACTCCTTAACCTTTAACAAAATAAATACTTAAACTTGCTAAAGAATAGTTTTTATTTAAAATACCAACGAATGCAAGATATATTGAATCTTAAAGACTAAAGATTTTTGAATTAAAAAAAAAATAACGTTCGCCTTTTAAAAAGTAGAATAACAGTTTTTGGAATTACTATGCAGTGTGTTGATTGTTGAAGTCTGTACACTATCCTATGGTTGCTTAAATCCGCTTTATTTGGACTATGTTGGATAGTTGTGTCATGGGCAATCACACCATATATCCGTATATTTAATAAATAATGAATTAGCAGAAGACTAATATTTAATAATTTTCTAAACAAATATAAATCAAAAACAAAACAACATCACTAAGAACTATGATATTTAACTCTAAAATCTTAAGACAAAGTTAAGCACAAATAAATCACATCATCATAAACGCAGTTATCGAACTAATCTTCTCATTTTCTAGTTAAGTTGAAGTAGTTACTACAACTGCATCATAACTTGAACAACATAATGGGTATAAAGTGTTTGATCAGCTGCATCAAACGTATCTATTCCCTGAAAGCAAGATTGAATTTCACAATCAAAAGGTCTCTAATCTCTGTTAATAAAAGTTAAATTGCACTATTTAATCAGTTACTTTCAAACTGAACAGCTTAAAGCTGAAATGAGATTTATTGCACTAGAACTTTTACTTTCCAATATTAATTACTTTTTATTGACGTGTTTAAAAATAGAAATAACTGGACCACTGTTTTTTGTGTGTGTATTAATTATTGTTATCAATTCGTTTTATGTGTTTGAGCTTTTGATTTTGCCATTTGATAAGGAACTTTCCTTTTTGAATTTTCCTCTTTTTTCATATGTCGGGTGAAACATGGGCAGCAAAATACGTTTACCCGTCGGCGTATCAGGTTGAAACGATTCCTTTAGTTTTTGTTAGTAATCTAGATTTTCGTATGAATCGATTATGTGATTTGAACTTCAGTTGACTACTGTTGTAAGTCATCTTTTAAAAAAGGATGAAATTTTCGATTTAGATGCATAGAATGCATAGAATGCATACAAGCAGTTAATGGCTACAGTTTCAAATGATTCTCGATCGTTTGTATGAATATGATCTGTGTAAATCTTTTTTTTTTAATTGTCTTGATTGTATATTTTCTTTTGCAATTCAATGCTGCGTGATTCCATCTTCAATGAAGTATGGTTACTTCCTCTAAATTTAAACATTGCCCGAATGCAAACAATTATCATTAACAAAAGTAATAATTCCAACTTTTCATGTGTCAATGTCAAAAAGTAGTTTTCAAATCCAAGTTCATTCGTTCCGCATGAGTTTAGATAAAAGCAACAGTAGTATACCGCTGTTCGAAATTCATCAATGGATTGAGAGAAAAAAAACAAATCCGGGTAACAAGTTAAAATTGAGGGAAACACATCAAATATAAGAGAACTACGACACAACAGAAACACGACATTAAAATGTAACACACACAGAAATGAACTATAATATAGCAATGGCCATTTTTATGACTTGGTTTTGTGCTAGATTTCGTTCTTTGTTGAAAGACAGACGACAGATACTAAAGGCAAATTCAAACTCAAAACGCAAAAATAAAAAAGAAAGCAACTAAAGATAAACAGTATACAAAACACACCATAGGAAACTAAAGACTGAGCAAGACGATACACAACAAAACGCGTTTGTGATTTCGTTAACAGGAGTGTGTTACTTACACAAATAAGGGTTATGAGAGAGAAAAGAGATTGAAAACGAAGATGTATATAAATTTTTACAGTTACCATCACGAATTTGTTGAACGATACATGTGTCGGTGTCTCAACATACTATCACTAATCAATTTACCAGATTTGAACATCGGTAAACCTCCATCGCCTTAATTTATGGTAATAATATCTAATGGACAACGTGCACATAAGAAACGTTACAGGATTAAATAGGCTTGTGATTTTCAATCCTCCTCCTAACATAGGACAGTAGTAGAAATAGCAAAAAAAAACCTTTAGATTAAAGGCAACAAATAAAGGTATGATAACTATAGAAATTCATAATGGGATATCAAATTCATTTCAAAAGGCATGAAAAAAAACATTCATTATTAAAATGTTTTATATATATGAGAGACATTGTTCTTTGTAAAAATGAGAAACGAAAGATAACAATTGCACATTCAAACACATCAAATAAACTGACAACTGAGCATCACGGAACACGCCAAAACAGGGTTATGAATGAGACAGACTGAAAACGACACTACATATAAAGTTTTATGGTTACCATCACAACTGTGTTCCCCGAAACCTGTGTCAGTGTCTGATCACACTATTCCTATTGATATATTTTCGGGGTCTTGGATGTTAAGATACCAGAAAAGTCGTCTGATCTGGAGTTTTACCAGTTCTATCCAATTTTCTATTGTGACATTTTGACTTGGTATAGATTCGTTTTAATCAATTTACCAGATTTGAACATCGGTTAAACTCTATCGCCTTTATTGATGGTAATAACTGCTAATGAAAACGAGCACATAAATTACGTCGCAGGGTTTAATAGGCGTGTGATTGGCAATCCTCCTTCTAACATAGACAGTTGAAAGGGAGACGGATTTATATAAGTTTCGAATCCCTGTATTTCTATTGTATAATTGGATTTTGTGCGTTTTTGTAAATTATAACATAGACAGTAGTAGAAAAAGCACAAAATTAAAAAAAAAACCCTTAAATTAAAGCCAACAGTTGTTTACAATGACTATGGGGATTCAAATTCATTTCAAAAGGGCTAAAACACACATTATAAGATGTTTTATATATATGAGGGATATACCAGTTTATTTCAAGACATGTTTTTTTTTTCTTTATTAATCATTCAACTTTAATAGAATATGTTTAAAAGAAAAGAAGATATCTTAAAATCTTTTGAAAAATGCTGGTCACGAAATTTATAATATCACTTAGTGTGTACTGTTGTTTGTCTAACTTTTTGTCGCTGTTCGTGTTTTGCCCTCACATTATCAGTTTGTTGATCGAATGTTGCTTCGTTTTCGTTTATATGGTATTCAATCAAATTTATTTTATTTCTTATAAATTCTATGAGATATCTTTTGAATTAATAATTTATGTTTTTAAATAAGCATAAATGTGAAGGGAACGCGTTTCACCGTATAAAATTCTGGGTCAATCGTACTAATACATTAAAATTGTGTTATAATTATCTTCATATGGTATTTTTATTCATCTATGGTTGTTCATGCGTAACAGTACGCAGTTTCCAAAACCCATAACTTTCAAGTATTTTTGTTGGTTTCTTTTTAGAAAAAAGACAAATTATTGAAAAACAAAAATTCGTGCAAATATGACATTCAAATAGAATTGGTAATTACGTAAGAACGAGTCAATATTATTATCAAGCAAAATGTTTTATGATAACAGAGATATGAAAAATGAATTGAACTAAATTGTCTAGGTATAGACACACAAATTATATGTTTAGAGAATTTAATGGTTTTCTAAGAACTGATTTGGAGCCAATGATAGTTAAATTGATAAGATGCCTTAAACTGAATGCACTTTATATGATACTTATGTATCGTCTTCCTACTTTTAAAAGAGATGTTGAGAAATACGTAATTATAGATTCCGTCACCTGCATTATCATTGCAAAATAAGACTTCACCTAGTCAGCTTTAGTCGTATAGATTTTGTGTAGACTTTCGAAAATTGACTTCAATAGACTAAAATATTTCGTATCCGATCCCTAGGTGACACGTTTTGAAAATTGAAAAGTGTAGTCTCAGCTTCAAAGTAGTTGATTTTTAATTGTTAACGAATAAAGAAATGCACACGACGTATTTGTCCTTATTCTTCGTATTTGTCTTGCTGTCGTTTCCCTTTTTTTTTTGGCATGAATTTGTCAGTTTGTTTTTGACTTACGAGTTGACTATCCTTAAGGTATCTTTCGTCTCTTTTCAAAGACATCGACATATTGACTAGTTGGTGTAGCCAAAATACCATGTCATATAGATGTCAATGTATTGCGTATGTGATACTTTAACTTTCTTTTATAAAAATAAAATGTAGGTATAAGGCAAATGTGAACTTTGCAGCAATCCAATAGCAAAGTAAAAAAATGCTTTACGTAAAAATACGATTTTTGTGAGTTTTTTTATATGCCATATTGATGTTTACAGCCAAATAATTTGTTCTAAAATATAATCATTTATTCAATAAAACAGACCAACTTTAAAGGTCGAAAACACTTAAAAGTTGTTTTTTTTCCCATAGGAAATCCAAAGGTTACTGTTACCCTAACATAACGTCGTATATATGACAAAATGCTTAAAATTCTCTGTAGATGCCTTTCGATGATACGTAGGAATAAAATAAGAAAAAAGAATAAAACAGGAGTGATCGAGTGATGATGTCTTGACTGGGAAACAGTTTTGGAATGTAAGTATAAAATAAACATTTTAACCTGAGTAGTTGATTTGCCTTTTCCTCCCCCCTGTCAATCACAAGCGCCTCCTCGATCTCCCTAAGATAAGTTTTCTCTCCGTTTACATTAAAAGTGGGACGGTGTATTCTTGCAATTAAAACACACTCTTACAACGAGAAAAACACATAAGCGCCGCCCATCTACTCTTATCTACCACTGTAGAAGGATTGTACATATAAATTACATTCGAGTATGCAAGTTATAGAAGGAACATATTAAGAAAGAAAAAGATAAAAACAAAATAAAATTTTTTTAAAGAAAATATCTCTTTCATAGTAAATAAATAATGATGTCCATGCTCCAACCTGCCCGTGAAACATACATAAATTTAGTGTTCTAGTTATATAATCTTATAATTTCCTTTGTTTATCTTTAATCATACATAACTATTCAACTCATTATATCTCTGGAATATTGAGACAAGTAAACCTTTTTAGTTCCAAATGAATTTGATAAAATACTTCTGAGTAAAAGAACGATAACTCTTGTGTCAATTGTCTCTTCGATCTTCTGTTTTTGTTCACACATCGTTGCCAATATAGTATAATTTTATGCGACTGTCATACAAGTGACAGGTTTAGCTAGCTTTAAAACCAGGTTTAATCCATTTTTGAAAATGCATGTGCCAAGTTAGGAATATGATCTTTTAAATTTGCCATTTGATAAAGGACTTTCCGTTTTGAATTTTCTTCGGAGTTCGAGTTTTTGGTAATTTACTTTTTTCGAAAGAAAATCATATTTGATACATATACATGATTTGATCCAATTTCGTTTACTTTCATTGGTATATGTTTTATTCATATGGAGTACATATGAATATAGTAAAGCTTTGAAAATAAAGAACAAATTAATATGCGATAGTGACCATGAGTTTAGTTGGGGTTAACAAAAGAGAGAGAAATCGGAGCTAAATCTACAGAAAACAATGTAAAAAATAAGGAAAAGACGAAAATAGGTAAAAGAAAAAGAGCCATAAAATAACGAATACAGAATAATGAATTGCTGAAATAAAAGATCTTTGACAACAAGAATAAAAGATGAACAGACAGACCAGTGATCTCAAAACACTGTATGCAACTAAAAATTGAAAACCGCGACCGCACCAAATGAAATTGAAAGTTGCTTTTTCTTTAGCTATAAAACCAGGTTTAATCCACCATTATCTACATAAGAAAATGCCTATTCCAAGTCAGTGATCTGACAGTTGTTATCCATTCGTTTGATGTGTTTGAGCTTTTTATTATGCGATTTGATTAGGAACTTCCTGTTTTGAATTTTCCTCGGAGTTTAGTATTTTTTTGGTTTTACTTTTGTCTCATAGCTACTTATACCACATCCTTTTAATTCTATACTGTATATATGTACTCCAGAAGAGTTAGCAGTTACTGTCAAAGCAATGGTACAGACAAGATGACTCAGTTTGCACATGGAAAATAAGTGATGACAGATATGAATTAATGAAGATATGGGATATATATGTTGTACATCAAGGACATAGCAGACCGATGCCGCATATATTATAATTGTATAAATAAACCAATTTTTCAAGACGTTTCGGCCATTGGCCTTTTTCAGTTCTTTATTTTTCCTCTAAACTACATAAGAAAATGCCTGTTCAAAGTCAGTGATATGACAGTTCTTATCCATTCGTTTAATGTGATTGAAAAAGAAATGTCAGCCATGAACTGAAGAAGGCCAATGGCCAAAACGTTTTGAAAAATTGGTTTATTTATACAATTATAAAAAGTATGTTCCCTATTGGAATTTTGAAAACAAGCATATATTATAATCATCATGTCCAGCAATGTCAAGTTATAACTAAAAATAAACACAACATTTCAAAGATATCAACACCAACATAATCAACTAACACAAAAAAAAAGACAACCGCTGACAAAGTTCCTGACTTCAGACAGGTACATGTACATGTTAGTGTGATTAAATTATTTAGTTCGGCTTAGCATCCTCGATCCTGATTGCGATCGTATAAATGAACAAATGTGCACAGAAGGGTGTACAATATAAATCTGTTAATATCGGTATGATAGACCCCACAAACATGCATGTGATGTTTCAAAGATGCCATCCACTTCTGTGTCAATACCACTGCACGGGATTCGGTAATCTTACACGGCCGTACAAGTACTGTATTATTACATTGAAACGTGCACGGAGTCGGGTGTTTCCATATAGCTTTCCATACTATCAGTCTCCGAGGGTATCATCAGCTCAGTAATCACTACTTCGGTACTGACACGATTTATAAGATTATTTTAACATTTCTTAAATTTTCCTTTAATAAATTTAGAAATAATAAAAACTAAAGTTGCGAATCCTCCAGACCCTGCTGATGAAATTGGCTATTGTTTATGTCCTTTGAGCCATATGTCTCGTCAACTGTTTCTGTTCTTTTTATACACCTTAGGCTTCTTTTTTTTTTTAAATGTTCGGCTTTAAGCATTCGTGATAAAGATAAATCCATAACAGCACTTCGGACCCCTGAAATGTGTAATGTTTTGTTTTAATTTTTTCGCAGTTACTACGTAAGAAAACGTTGATGAACCGGTTGTTTAAGATTTTTTTTACCTACCAACACAATACAGAAGGAGTAATATTTGTGTCAACATTTTATAAGTAAAAGTATTAACACTGAAAATATGGAAAATGCTTATTCTGTGTCGTTCTTCTGTGCTTTAAGATACGACATCAATGGGAATAAATTTGTTTGCATATCTATTTATTTGATACACTGGTTAACAAAATAAGACATATCAGTGATTTATAAAATATAAATCTTGTGATCTTCACACCGATTTATGTATTTATAAAGACTGTCATGTTAAATATTCCTTTCACTGAGACATCCCTGTTGAATTTTACTTTCATTGCTAACCATTTATGTAAATGAAGCATTTTCCCGCTGTCAAAATATGCATAAAAGTTCAACTATGTATAAAACTTAAATGTAGCTTGCTTCACATTATCCGATTCCAATAGCTCTAAATGCTAATTTCTCCTTTTTTAAATCAAGAAATATTCGAAGGGATATAAGTTTCGTTCAATTTATATACTTTTATTTTTACAGTTTAAATGTAAATCCTCACATAAAAATAATAATCTTTTGGCTTGTCTTGACAGTTCTCTCGCTTGATTACATATTTTCCTATATAGATTTAAAACATTCAACGTGAAAAGTGGATGATATTGATGGACGACTCTTTAAGTTAATGGCCTAATATGACTAATTATTACG